>NC_091440.1:131541268-132174705 GCF_964237555.1 Oryctolagus cuniculus | reverse complement strand
TGCTGCCTCCCAGCGTCTGCATGAGCAGGGAGCCCGAGTCAACAGCTGGAAGCAGGCGTCCTACCCTGCACTCTCCTGTGGGACTCCGTGTCTTAGCTGCTGGGCCGAATGCCTGCCCTGAGCGGTTGAAATGTTTAGTTTTCAAAGATTTTAGTCTTAAATAGAAAACTCTGGTTTAAGTAATAATGAAGATGATGTAAAAACAGGAAATTGATGCCATCTACTCCCATGGATAGTATCGAAGTTTAAAGAAGAAAGAGGGAGGCTTTGGCGTGTTTATCCTGGAAGTGTCTGTTTGGCAAAGCTAGGTGAGGCCGGCTGGCAGGAGCAAGGCTGCCAAGCTGGTGGGCAGTAGCTGGTGGAGGAACTGCACAGCACTCGCTACGCGGGCTACGCGGGCTATGCGGGCAGCCCGCTGAACAGCAGGGACCCTGGAGGAATCCCGCAGGAAGGCTCCCACTCCACACTCTCTCACTGGGAGCATCACGGTGGGAAGTGGGGTGAGGGCTGCAGCAGGTGACCCAGAGGGGCAGCCAGCAGGTCTTGCACCTGCACTGTCTCTTGGGCCATCGTCCTGGTCATTTCCAAAGCTTCGTCTGTGGGCTCTGCCCCAGTGTGGAGAGCCGCTGCAGCACCCACGCGTCAGGAAGTCAGCTACACGGCCCAGCTGCGGAGGCCTGAACCATTCCACAGGGCCTTTTGTCTCCCTTGACCCCTGCTGTGTCCCCAGAGTTCGGAGTCCTGCCTGGCACAGAGGATGTGCTGGGGAAGTGTTCTTTGATTGTGTCCCTGGGGAGAACCTCATGATGAGTTTAACAAATGAATAAGTCTCTGCATTTATAATTCTTTTTTATTCCTACTCTGCTTTCCTTTTAAAAATTAATTACTGTATTAATGATAATAGCTAACATTTGTTGAGTGCTGTGTGCCAAACACCCGTGCAAGCTCTCTGCATGCATTTGTTCCTAACGTAAGCAAGTTGAGTAAGAGTTCTGAGCCCTGCTGCCAAGGCGCATTTCACAATCTGAGTTTCATCCTCAGAGGTTGTTACTTTGGCCACAAAATGTCCTCCCTTATGAAGCAGTTAAATTTGCTTTAACTTCCCATCCAGCCCCTAAACCAGCTACGCCAAACCCTGGCAACTGTTTTTCTCTGTTGTGTCGATAGTGAGCGGATCATGTGACAATCCAGAGAAGGATAGAGGAGGATGCCAACAGAGCAGGTTTTGTTTCTAAGTGTGTTGCTTCCACATTGCAGACGTGGAGTCTACAAAGTAGCCATCAAAGGAATCCAGGTCTTTGTCGGTGGGCTCTGGGTTTAATGACAGCATGGACATGCTGCGGTCTGGGCTCTGCCTACTGACCCGTCTCATTTTCTGGCATTTGCCGGAGTCTTTGCACACATTGTCTCTAAATGAGATGACCTCTTGACCAACAAGCACCCCGAGGAACTGCTGTTCGTCTACAGAAACCGGCTCAGCCAGTGCCTCTGCAGCATGTAGCCCTGGGGGACTGTGGTTTGCCTCTCCGGTTGCCCTTAACCTGTTGTACTGTTCATTGTGGCTGCAGCTGGAGTCCTTGCGTTTCCCCCAGAGTTTAGCGGAGCAGCGTGTGTGATGCTCATTAAAGCTTTATTGGATCATGAGGAAATGAACTGAGAGATTCTCTGCTGGATAATAATGACCTTTTCCCTCCTCTTGTTAGTGTGAACGCTCACAACCTATTTTCCCAGATACAGCAGAATGAAAAACCTTCTTCAGCTCCAACATTCGTTTTCCACAAGAATTCTCCAAAGGCAGCCTCAGTTCCATCTTCCTGACATTCTCTTAACCCCCTAAGAGCCAGACGAGTTAGGATGTTCAACACGGAGAAGGTTTGGAAAGAAAAGAAGACGTGGCAGAAGTTCCCAGAGCCACCTGCAGATGCCTGATCTTCCCACTGCCGTGGCCCACACCTAGCAGTTTCAGTCTTCTCGTGGGACCCCGTGTACCCTCTGCTGCAAACAGCCGGCAGACGTGTGCAGTACACAGGAGGGGTCGCAGGCGGATGGCTCTTCTCCATGCTTCCAAGCACTTATCACGTGATTATGACGCACGCAGGGAGGCAGCGTTTGCAAGGAGGAGCTGAGGTTTCGCCATCAGCACCCTGCTCTCCTGCCCTGCCGACTGCAGCCCTGCCAGCCCACAGCCTGGCGGCACAGCCCAGGGTGGGGGCTGCCATAACCCTGTCCAGATTGTACTCCTTTCCATGTGGCAGCAATGACCAGTTCTGCAACCAGCACCAACCAGAAATGTTCAGTATGGCTGCAGGCTGCATCCCAGCAATGACCCTTAGGTCTTCTGAGCGTCATTATAATGAAATTACCACGCTAACACTCCCACTCCCATCATGCACCTGACACCGTGACACTGCGGCCATTTCCAATGAAGGGCGCAGAAATGGATGATACTGAAGCCCCATGCCAAGCTCCACCCCTCTGAATATTGAATTAAGTCCTGTTCCAGACACCACCTCCTATACCTCCCGATCCTATAAGAGGAGGATTGTTGATTGCAACTCTTGTCTGAGCTTGCCTGCACTCTTTCCTGAGTGTGTACTTAGACATTGCATGCAAATAAATCTTACTTCTCTGGTGACCTTTATCTTCATCTCCTTGTACTCCTTTAAGGTGGAGAGAAAAACCTGGACCAGCCTCGACAGGATCCCTCCCACAGCAATTACAATGTACTTGCAAATGCAAGACAAGCCGGGAAAAATCTTTAGTAAACACTGTGAAACATCTGGAATAACTTTAGTTTAATAACTTACATAAGCTGGATACACATCAAATGCAGACTCTAAAAGGTCAGTCCAGTTGGCCTCGTGTGAAATGCATGAATAACATCTATTGGACAGTTTCAGTAACCAGCTGTTTATATGTCAGTTTTTTCCAGACTTTTAGTCGTCGTCTTCTATGCTGTCTTTTCCTTCTCTATGCCTCCTTCCTAAACTGAACTCTGATGATGTCACTCATGCCCTGGTTCAAAAGCTTTTGGAAGGCGTAATTGCGGATTACATACAGGAGTGTTCGCAAGTAGTCGTGTGGGATCGAGGACTTCCAAGCCAGCTGAGCTGGTGCTTTGGGTCTTTTACCCTACTTTTCATGACCCCCACTCTGTCCTGAAGACAAATTTTTCCCCTTGCTGTGTCCTGAGTTCCATCTCTTTGTTCCTGGGGTGACCAATCTCTGAACTTCCTGCATGCCTTATCTACATGTCTTTATTGTATGAATTATATGTTACTTGGCCATCCGGTGTGCATGCGTGAGTATGCATGTAGATCCAATGTTGATATGAACATTTGGCATGCATTGTGTCCTGTGTGTAACCTCCACGATTCGGAACGTTGCAAACAGGAGGTACTCAGTGAATGTGCACTGACCACGAGAAGGGATTGTATTTCCTAAAACACCACCATCCTAATAGACATGAAGATTTTCGACCTCACAGGACATCTGCCAAATATCCACCGTGATTGTACTTGCTGCTGCAGAAGTCTTGCGTTGGTGGAGCCCCCGCTCTTGGGGAGTAGCACCTTCTTCTGACGTTGCGTCTGGCTTGGCCTGTGCTCTCAGTGCAGCGTGCTGAAGCCCTCCAAGGGCAGGACTCTTCTCATGATCACAGTGGATCTGCATCGTCTCTGCTGGCCGTCCGCACACAGAGACTCTTGTAATTTCTGCTCCAGAGGCTTCCAAATCAGGGCAATCTTAGACCAGATCTGCAGAACAGATTGTAGGCCCAACTCTGTTAGTCATTTACGCCCTGAGTTCCCGGTAGTAATTTTTTTTTTTTTTTTGATAGGCAGAGTGGACAGTGAGAGAGAGAGACAGAGAGAAAGGTCTTCCTTTGCCGTTGGTTCACCCTCCAATGGCCGCCGCGGCCGGCGCGCTGCGGCCGGCGCACCGCGCTGATCCGATGGCAGGAGCCAGGAGCCAGGTGCTTTTCCTGGTCTCCTGTGGGGTGCAGGGCCCAAGCACCTGGGCCATCCTCCACTGCACTCCCTGGCCACAGCAGAGGGCTGGCCTGGAAGAGGGGCAACCGGGACAGAATCCGGCGCCCCGACCGGGACTAGAATCCGGTGTGCTGGAGCCGCTAGGCGGAGGATTAGCCTAGTGAGCCACGGCGCCGGCCTAGTAATTTTGTGTATCTGAAAATTGGGGTCAGCCAGCGCCGCGGCTCACTAGGCTAATCCTCCACCTTGTGGCGCCGGCACACTGGGTTCTAGTCCCGGTCAGGGCGCCGGATTCTGTCCCAGTTGCCCCTCTTCCAGGCCAGCTCTCTGCTGTGGCCAGGGAGTGCAGTGGAGGATGGCCCAAGTGCTTGGGCCCTGCACCCCATGGGAGACCAGGAGAAGCACCTGGCTCCTGGCTTTGGATCAGCGCATTGCGCCAGCCGCGGCAGCCATTGGAGGGTGAACCAACGGCAAAAGGAAGACCTTTCTCTCTGTCTCTCTCTTTCACTGTCCGCTCTGCCTGTCCAAAAAAAAAAAAAAAAAAAAATCGGGGTCTTCCCAGGGATGCCAGAGGTGTGTGCATGAAACAAGAGGATGCTTTTTACCCTTGCATCCCCAAGGAAGCTGAAGCTTCCAGCTTCCATTTCCAAAATGTGACCCATGACCTTAAACCGCGTGTGCTGTCTCCTCCCCACGGGCGGTTCTTCAGAATGAACCACTCCTGTACGCTTGGCTTTTGAGATGGAGGCTGAGTTTTCCACGACCCAAGACTGCCGTGTGTGTATGTGTGAGTGTGTACGTGTGAGTGTGTACATGTGTTATGTGTGTGAGTGTGTGTGTACATGTTAGTGTGTGTGTGTATGTGTGAGTGTGCTTGGCCTGACTTCTCTTGACTGTGGGCTTGTGCGCTCATAGCAGGGAGGGTCTGGTGGACAGAATGCGACCATGGAAGGTGGTGAGCCGGGGAGTGGTGACTCAGGGGTTAAGAGAGCGGTGACAGACCCTGGAGGTGGTGGCATGTGTCTTTCTGGAAACCATCGCGTGTCCTGGCTGGCGAGGGGTGGGATTTCCACGCCCTCCTTGCCTGATCTGCCTTGCTCCTCTTGGCTGTGCTCGGGCCGTTGGGCACACTTCTGCTGAGGGAGGTTCGGGGAATCAGTGGACGAATGTGCTCCCGCCCTCAGGGACCGCCTGCGTCTCACCGAGCAGAGTTGCCGTGGCAGACAGTGCTCTGCCTGGAAGACCAGAGAGGCAGCGGGCACTGAAGGAAGCCAAGGAAGTGATTACGGGAGAATCGACCGTTCCTGAACGCTAACAGGGATGGCTGGAGAGAGAAACTTGGTGGGAGACACTGTTCCCAGCAAACTCTGCGGGTTAGGGAAATGCATACTGCTGTGTGGATTTTAAAGAAAGTGGTCCCTCGGGAGGCTGCAGAATTGGGGGACATCAAGGTATTCATGATCTGCGAAGTGGGGGAATTCATGGTCACTGATACTTTTTTTTTGGACAGGCAGAGTGGACAGTGAGAGAGAGACAGAGAGAAAGGTCTTCCTTTGCCGTTGGTTCACCCTCCAATGGCCGCCGCGGCCGGCGCATCGCGCTGATCTGAAGCCAGGAGCCAGGTGCTTCTCCTGGTCTCCCATGGGGTGCAGGGCCCAAGCACTTGGGCCATCCTCCACTGCACTCCCTGGCCACAGCAGAGAGCTGGCCTGGAAGAGGGGCAACCGGGACAGAATCTGGCGCCCCTACCGGGACTAGAACCCGGTGTGCCGGCGCCGCAAGGCGGAGGATTAGCCTAGTGAGCCGCGGCGCCGGCCGATACTTTTTCATTACTATTCATTTTCTGCAGTTCCTCATTATTCAGAGAAATTCAGTTTGGCTTCCAGATCCCACCATGGATAATTAATGCTCTCTCTGGTATTTTTTTCTACTCTGTGTTAGACAGAAGCAAGTTAAAAGGAAAGAAAACATGATCGTCCAATAACTCCAGGCTCTCTCTTCTTTACCAAAGATGTCTGTGCCTCCTGCACGGGCAGAGAGACAGTCCTTAATTAACTACACTAAGCAATATTTAAAAAATAGAAATAAATAAATTGAAAAAGCAAAAAATATAAGTATTCAAAGATGGTATAGATTTTGAGTTCTCCATAAAATACATGAATAATTTTGTAATTATAGCTGAAAAATTGGATCACAGTAAATGGTAAATCATTTTTAATAGCAGGAAGTTGTGTGTTTCATTTTCACTGGTAAGCAGTTCAGCCGCTTCTATTTTCACTAACTTGTCTGAGAATCCTTAAGTCTGATATTTCTGACATCTTAAGTCCATCTGGTTTTAAATGTATATTCCACATTGAAGGTGCAGATTTTCACCTGCGATGTAGGCGAACAAAAGAGAGTGGGAGAGAACTCATCCTTTACCTTTGGATTTCGTGTTACTCTATTGTTGCTTTTTTGCTGCAACGTGTTCTGAGGGAGAATGTGTGCTGTGACAGCCTCCTGTCCAGGCTGCACACACATGTTTGTGCTGTGGCGGCCTCCTGTCCACGCTGCACATGCATGTTTGTGCTGTGGTGGCCTCCTGTCCAGGCTGCACACGCATGTTTGTGCTGTGGTGGCCTCCTGTCCAGGCTGCACACGCATGTTTGTGCTGTGGCGGCCTCCTGTCCACGCTGCACATGCATGTTTGTGCTGTGGTGGCCTCCTGTCCAGGCTGCACACGCATGTTTGTGCTGTGGTGGCCTCCTGTCCAGGCTGCACACGCATGTTTGTGCTGTGGTGGCCTCCTGTCCAGGCTGCACACGCATGTTTGTGCTGTGGCGGCCTCCTGTCCACGCTGCACACGCATGTTTGCGCTGTGATGGAGTCCTGTCCATACTGTACACACATGTTCGTGCTGTGACAGCCTCCTGTCCATGCTGCACATGCATGTTTGTGATATGACAGGCTGTACACACATGTTTGCGCTGTAATGGCCTCCTGTCCAGGCTGCACACGCGTGTTTGTGCTGTGACGGCCTCCTATCCATGCCACACACACATGTTTGTGCTGTGACGGTGTCCTGTCCATGCTGCACGCACATGTTTGCGCTGTGACAGCCTCCTGTCCAGGCTGCACACACATGTTTTTGCTGTGACGGCCTCCTGTCCATGCTGCACATGCATGTTTGCGCTGTGACGGCCTCCTGTCCATGCTGCACATGCATGTTCGTGCTATGATGGCCTCCTGTCCACACTGCACACGCATGTTTGTGCTATGACGGCCTCCTGTCCACACTGCACACGCATGTTTTTGCTGTGATGGCCTCCTGTCCAGGCTGCACACACATGTTCGTGTTATGATGGACTCCTGTCCATGCTGCACATGCATGTTTGTGCTATGACAGGCTGTACACATATGTTTGCACTGTGACAGCCTCCTGTCTACGCTGCACTCACATGTTTGCGCTGTGACAGCCTCCTGTCTACGCTGCACTCGCATGTTTGCGCTGTGACAGCCTCCTGTCTACGCTGCACACACATGTTTGCGCTGTGGCGGCCTCCTGTCCATGCTGCACACGCATGTTTGTGCTTTGACGGTGTCCTGTCCACGCTGCACACGCATGTTTAGCACGTGCTGGAATTCTCCACACGTGAATGAACTTACTTTCCTGCAGTGGAAACCTGCCCCTGTGCCCTCACTTAGACCACTGAAGTGCATCACCGCTGTAGTAGACTGCACAGCTCTCCCTTCTTCCTCTGAGATAGGATTCACTGCTCCCCCTGGAGAACCTGTTCTGAGTGATTCCCACGACTGCGGCCACTCCCTGTGCAGCGCAGGGAGGGGTACGCTCTGGGTCTGGCCTCAGTCTCTCATCTTTGTGAATATCGTCATTGGTGTAGCAACGTGCACAGGACCCATGGCAGGGCTGCAGGACTCCCTCCTGAAACATTGCTTCTGGGTGATCTGCTGGGGGGTCTGGGCTGGTGGGTATGAAGTGGGGCTACGGTGAGCCATTGCGCCTGACACGCAGCATGAACCTGTTCAAGAGGCGGAGCACCGATAGACCTCACGGTTACCCTGGCGTCTGGCTGTGACGAAAGCTTCAGCGATTTCAGATTCTGGAAACTGAACGTGTGAATTTCCATTTGATAGAAATTGATTTTGAGCCGGAGCTTCTGTCATTTGCATGGAAGGACTCCCAGGTAGTAGCGGTGTCTGGGTTGCTTGAGCTTTGCCTTATCCATGGACCAGGATCCTCTGCTACTTGGCTTTAAAACGCCTATCTCTAAGAGACTTATTTGCCCACTATCTGCTTTTTGACTCTTTGTAATTGTTTCTTTTATTTTTGTATTTTCATTTTTTGCAGTTTATTAACACATTAGATTCTCAGGGTCACAGAAAATGCATAATTACTATGACACATTTCTCAACAACTCTCATGTTAATGTGGTATTAGTACAAGGAGTACAGATTCATTGTAATTCATAGGTACAATTCTGCTAAATACGATGATACTTCCCTTCCTTTCTCCCTCGTTTGTTCAGTTTTAAAATATAAGATATTTTAGTCTACATTATTGTCAGTGGCTTAATTCTCCACTAAATAAAGAGCTCAACAGGTAAAACAAGAAAATACTATAGTCCACCAGGCATATAGCCCAAGGTTATAAACAATAATCAAATGAAAGATGTTGATTTCCCTCATGTACGGTAAGTTTAGAAATAGTCACAGATCAGTAAAACTATGGTAGTAAATCATTCTTAACCATTCATCTAACAAAGATAGAAAACAAAGTTTAGTGAAGCTAAAGCTATAGCAGTACTGATAGACACAGACTTTATTATTTTATTTTAATTTTTGCACCATACATAAGGGAGAACAGGTGGTATTTGTCTTTTGTGTCCAGCTCATTTCGTGCAGCATCATGTCCCCTAGATGAACCCATTTTGATGCAGTGACAGAATTTCACTCTTTTCTGTGGCTGAATACCACTCCATCGTGTTACCTTCTTTACACATTCATCTTAGGACGGACCCCTGGGTTGAGTCCACATTTTGGCTATTCAGCCATCTTTTACCTCCCAGCCCACTGAATTTTGACTTCTGTTGTGTTCTCCTTGATGGGGCTGCACCTGAGAGCTGCTCTGCTTCACAAGTTAGTCTTCAACAGTTGGTCTCATCCACAGGATGTGGCGTAGGCATGAGCAGTACTGGTCTCATCCACGGGACGTGGTGTAGGCATGAGCAGTACTGGCCGTATCCACGGGACGTGGTGTAGGCATGAGCAGTACTGGCCGTATCCACAGGACATGGTGTAGGCATGAGCAGCACTGGTCGTATCCACGGGACGTGGTGTAGGCATGAGCAGTACTGGCCGTATCCACGGGACGTGGTGTAGGCATGAGCAGTACTGGTCGTATCCACGGGACATGGTGTAGGCATGAGCAGTACTGGCCGTATCCACAGGACATGGTGTAGGCATGAGCAGTACTGGTCTCATCCACGGGACGTGGTGTAGGCATGAGCAGTACTGGTCGTATCCACAGGACGTGGTGTAGGCATGAGCAGTACTGGTCGTATCCACGGGACGTGGTGTAGACATGAGCAGTACTGGCCGTATCCACGGGACGTGGTGTAGGCATGAGCAGTACTGGCCGTATCCACGGGACGTGGTGTAGGCATGAGCAGTACTGGTCGTATCCACAGGACGTGGTGTAGGCATGAGCAGTACTGGCCGTATCCACAGGACGTGGTGTAGGCATGAGCAGTACTGGCCGTATCCACAGGACGTGGTGTAGGCATGAGCAGTACTGGTCTCATCCACGGGACGTGGTACAGGCATGAGCAGTACTGGTCTCATCCACAGGACGTGGTATAGGCATGAGCAGTACTGGCCTCATCCACGGGACGTGGTGTAGGCATGAGCAGTACTGGTCTCATCCACAGGACGTGGTATAGGCATGAGCAGTACTGGTCTCATCCACGGGACGTGGTGTAGGCATGAGCAGTACTGGCCGTATCCACAGGACGTGGTGTAGGCATGAGCAGTACTGGTCGTATCCACAGGACGTGGTGTAGACATGAGCAGTACTGGCCGTATCCACAGGAGGTGGTGCAGGCATGAGCAGTACTGGTCATATCCACAGGACGTGGCGTAGGCATGAGCAGTACTGGCTGCATTCACAGGACGTGGCGTAGGCATGAGCAGTACTGGCCGTATCCACAGGAGGTGGTGCAGGCATGAGCAGTACTGGTCGTATCTGAAGAGCGCATAGCATTCCTCTGAAGCAGGGTAACAGAGGTGAACTCACTGGTTCATTGTTGGCTGCTTCCTGATTTGATTGAAATCAGTGATGCTAAGGGAGGAGAGAACCTCCACTTTGACTATGACCTTGTCTAAACAAGATAAGAGTCGGAGAACTCAAGGGGCTTCCATAGCCTTGGAAACTCATGACTGGAGCATAGGGAGACTACTGATGCCACAGACAGGAGTGTCAATTGGTAAAGTCAACAACAGGAGTCACTGTGCACTTATTCCTCATGTAGGATCTCTGTCCTTAATGTGCTGTGCATTGAGATTTAATGCTATAACGAGTACTCAAACAATATATTTCACTTTGTGTTTCTATGGGGGTGCAAACTGTTGAAATCTTTACTTAATGCATACTAAACTGATCCTCTGTAAAAAAAAAAAAAAAAAAAAAAAAGAAATTATCAATTCCCAACTTGACCCTCACTGGGATTAAACATGACAATAGGTCTGCTCTGATTTCATCATCATTTAAAAAAAATCATCTATTATTTTTCACTTTATGTTTCTGTGTGGGAGCAAACTGTTGAAATCCTTACTTAGTGTATACTAAGCTGATCTTCTGTATATTAAGATAATCGAAAATGAATCTTGATGTGAATGGAAGGGGAGAGGGAGTGGGAAAGGGGAGGGTTGTGGGTGGGAGGGACGGTATTGGGGGGGAAGCCATTGTAATCCATAAGTCGTACTTTGGAAATTTATATTTATTAAATAAAAGTTAAAAAAAAGAATATGCAAATTAGGAAAAAAAAAAAAAGAAATCAGTGATGCTGACCTTGGCACATAGGAGACTGTCAATGGTGATATCCATAACCTAAGTGTGTCCAAGCCTTTCAGCCTCCAAGAATGGAGGAGGGAAAAGCGAACCCCCGAGTCTGCAGGAGGCTGTCTCAGGAGCAATGTGATACTGTCTTTTGTTTTTGTTGTTGTTGTTTAAAGATTTATTTATTTGAAAGAGTTATGCAGAGAAGGAGAGGCAGAGAGAGAGAGAGAGAGGTCTTCCATCTGTTGGTCCACTCCCTAGATGGCGGCAATGGCCAGAGCTCTGCTGATCTAAAGCCAGGAGCCAGGAGCTTCTTCTGGGTCTCCTACACAGGTGTAGAGGCCCAAGGACCTGGGTCTTCCATTGCTTTCCCAGGCCATAGCAGAGAGCTGGATGGGAAGTGGAGCAGCCAGGACTTAAACCAGTGCCCGTATGGGATACCGGCACTGCACGCAGTGATTTTACCCGCTGTGCCACAGTGCTGACCCCTGTGATACCGTCTTGATGTTGCCTTTTAGCTCATGCTCTTTAACATCCAACAGAAGGATTCCACATGATGATTTTTAAACTTTTTTTATCATGGATATTTATTTATTCCACATATTATTTAAAAATAAGACTCACATCACAGATAACTAAATAGCGGTGACATAACTGCTCAACATTTTCTTGGGCCTGGCGCTGCAGTGGATTAAGCCACCGTCTTCAGTGCTGACATCCCAGATGGGCACTGGTTTGAGTCCTGGCTGCTCTGCCTCCAACCCTGCTGCCTGCTAATGGACCTGAGAAGGCAAAGCGACAAAGGTGACGCCAATCCCTGGGCCCCTGTGACCCAGCTGGGAGACCTGGACGAAGCTCCTGGCTCTGCCCTGGCCCACCGTCTGGGGGTGACCCAGAGGATGGCAAATGTCTCTTTATGTCTCTCCTTGGCTCTCTGTAAGTCTGCCTTTTGAATAAATATATTTAAAGAAGTTGCTCATATCATCAGCTTGAGTGAAAGGGGTGGTTTATAATGTACATGTTTTAATCTGCCTTAGTGTTTCAAAAAGGTGAATGATTTTAGTAGTTGGAGAGAAATAGCCGCCATGCCTCTGCTGTGTGTCTTCCGAACGTTAGGTAGACAACAAGAAGGCAGATGGATGTTGTCTTTATTTCTGGGTCTTCTGTGGTAATGTTGGACTCCTGCTGAGTGCCAATCATCTTTGGGATTGCTGCAAACACACTGATGTTCCCAACCAGCTTTTCTCTCGACATCTGAAGTGTGACTTCCAACATCACAAAGCTAGATGCTGTTCCTCCCCGTTTGCCTCTCTGCGCCTCTGAATTATGATTTAAACAGGCCAGGAGGAGGTTGCTATGGTTGCTCTGGATCAAACCCATCCTAGCAGAAGAAGCTCGGCCTTGGGGCGGGACCTCAGTAATGCGGGAAGTATCATTTCCCTGTATGTTGTTTCAGCTTTCTGCTGTCTGAAAAACTGGGCTCATCCTCGGCCGCTCACGAGATGCAGTAAAAATGAAACGTGTCAGTGAGATGATTTGAAGGCTGCATGGGTAATTATAAAAATACAGATGACTGCCATTGTTCCTCTTCCTAGTCCTCCCTGGTCTAGCAGAGACATGCCTCGCTGTCCTCTGTAGTTGAATGAGCTTCTCAGGACGTGCACCAGGTAAAGCTGTGGCTTTCTGCACACTGCAGGCAAAGCCCCTGTACCGCTTGCAGCCAGGGTCTCGAAGCCACTATAAAGATGAGAAACAGAGCAAAGTTGGTTCAGGGAAGTTCACACTTAGAGAAAAGAGACAAGAAGCTGAGCAGGGTGTGTTGAGGAGATCAGGATTAGCAACAGGGGTCAGTTCAGGCTGCAGTAACCAGTGAGGGGACACACAGTGGTTCCCAGAGCTGTGGTCCCCTGGAAAATGCTAGAATCACAAGGTGTCTGAGGAATAGAAAATGAAGCCCCATGAAAAGCAACCAACCCCTGTTCGTCAGCTCAGCTGGGAGTGTGGAGAGAAATGCTCTCCATGTGTCTGCGTTCCGTCTTCTAGGCTCAGTGCTGCATTTCTGTCGACACCGAGCCAGAAGCCATCTGTCTAGGGAGTCTGTGAAGTTCAGCCTGCTGAAATCGGCTCACGAGCTGACAGCCAATGACAGCTCCCGATTCCTTGTCCGTAGGATGTGACAACATGTATCCCTCAGCACCGTGGATTAAATAAAACAACATAAGCAAAATGTTGAAAATAGCAGTAATTTGACAGTTGTGTGCTTCTTTCCTGCAAGTTTTAGATAGCGTTAAGATACCCACCTACCTATTTCCGAGTGCATTCTCGGTTGCATCCAGTTGTTTACGCAAAACAACCAAAAACTGTACTCCCACAGGTCGAGTTGGAATGTGAACACGGTATGTTCTTGCGTTCACATTGGAATACCAGGGAAGACATACAATGAAAAATGAATTTATAGGGTAAAATAATTAACCACTGGGAAGGTAAAAAAATAGCATTGTGATAGACCTGCACGAGCAGGTGGAGAGGAAACAGAGGGCTACCTCTGGATATTCTGAGAAGCTCTCCAGACCTGCGGCATGGCGGGGAACCTGACTTTGTCATGGAGGTGTTTGTTTTGCTGTTGTTGTTTTTACAGACAGAGTTAGTGAGAGAGAGACAGAGAGAAAGGTCTTCCTTTGCCGTTGGTTCACCCTCCAAATGGCTGCTATAGCCGGCGTGCTGCGCTGATCTGAAGCCGGGAGCAGGTGCCTCCTCCTGGTCTCCCATGCGGGTGCAGGGCCCAAGCACTTGGGCCATCCTCCACTGCACTCCCGGGCCACAGCAGAGAGCTGGACTGGAAGAGGGGCAACCGGGACAGAATCCAGCACCCCAACTGGGACTAGAACCCGGGGTGCTGGCACAGCAGGCAGAGGATTAGCCTAGTGAGTCACGGTGCCGGCCACATAGAGGCGTTTTTAAAAGCCAGATTGAGAGGGAGAACTTGGAGCTCGGCCCTGCTGGATGCAGAAGAAGAGAAGCAGGAGCAGAACCTGGCGGAAGAGGCAGCGGGAAGCGGCCCCTGGCGACACAGGTCCGAGGAAGCTCTCCATTGCAAGCCACTTGAACTTGTGGGCGCCTGTAGATGACAAGACTCACTGTGTCATCCTCCGCCAAGGACAGGCAAACCAAACCTTCGTCACAGTCCCCTTGGAAAAGCCCTAAAGTGGGCCTTCGGAAACTCAGAAGCCGTGGGTGAGCCGTTCGCGTCTCTTGGACCCGGAGCTCTGTTGTCTCTATGAGAAGGCAGAGAGCCTGAGACGGGAGAAACAGGGAAGCCAGAGTATATGAAAAATCTCTTCTCCCTCTCTTGTTCTCTCTCTTTCTCGCACCCTTTGTTTCCTTCAGGTGGGAGACAGATGAATTCCGTTGGCTGAATAAGCGTTGGCCATGCCGGTGTCGTCGCATCTTCACGCTGCTCAGTGTTGTTCAGGTCCAGTCAGATGGAGTCTGTGACGTATGTTTTCTGCAGAAACTACCAGAACCTCTGTGTCACAACCGACACCGTACTCCATCACTGTCACACTCCGTCCCGCACACGCACAAGCACCCAATCGATGCATCCTACCATGGTATCTTTTTTTTTAATTTATTTTCTTTATTTGAAAGTGAAATTTACAGAGAGAGAAGGAGAGGCAGAGAGAGAGAGAGAGAGAGAGAGAGGTCTTCCATCTGTTGGTTCACTCCCCAGTTTGATGCAATGACCAGAGCTGTGCCGATCTGAAGCCAGAAGCCAGGAGCTTCTTCTGGGTCTCCCATGGGAGTGCAGGGGCCTAAGGACTTGGGCCATCTTCCGCTGCCTTCCCAGGCCACAGCAGAGAGCTGGATTGGAAGTGGAGCAGCCGGGACTCGAACTGGTACCCACGTGGGATGCCAGCACTTCAGGCAGCAGGCAGCCTTACTGGCTACACCACAGCGCTGCCCCCACCCCCCACCATGGTATCAATCCCTACTGATGGTCACATGTCCTTAAGGGCGTTCTCACACACGTGATGGTGGGAGGCGAGGCTTTGCTGCCCCGTGGCTGGCTGCCATCTGGCTGGGGTTTCATTTGCCTCGGAAGCACACATTGGTTCCTCAGAACCGTGTGCTCTGCTGTCACCAACTGGTGCCACGGTTAGGGTGGCCTCTGCCCTGAAACAGGGATTCAGTGATGCGGACTGGGAGGTTCAGACAGTGCAGTGTACGGATTCGACACCTTCAGGTCTGCCGACTGGTGTGTCCACGTCAAAGTACAGATCTGCAGAAGGCACATACATTATTCTCATGCAAATATATCGTGTATGAGAGCTTAGCGTGTATTTAATTCATGAATATGGGCGCTAAGCAGATTTCTAGCTAATTTAAAGGAGGACAGGAAAGGCTGTTCAGGAAACTGTAAAAAAGAACTAAGGTGTGAAACTGGTTAAACCCCCACGGGAGGCCCAAATCGGAATAGGGGATATTGTGCTCTCCACTGAATACAGATGACTTATTTTAGTACTGGAGACAACGTTGCTTGTGTTCTAGTAGCTTCTCTGTAACACGGTTAAGACTTCTAGATCTGGAACCCACCAAAAACAAACTTCCCCCAGAGCTCTTCTGGCCAGCATGTAAATAAGGAGCCATATTCACTGGCAAGGAGTTCAGTCTACTGCACACGTACTGTCAGTATACCAAGTACAACGGACTTTAGAGCCTTAGGAAGAAAAAACTAATATAAACTGCCCCATTAATGAATTTTTATATTGATTAAATGACTATGTAACACATTCAAATGAGTTTCACCTGTTCCTTTTTAGATGTTTTACTGTAGCTACTAGAAAATTTAAAATACATGTCAGCTTCACATTCTATTTGTTTTAATAGACCTGGTGGTCTGTCAAAATGAGACAGTGCTCTTGTGTAACCTTAAAGGAACACAGAGAATTCTTTCAACCTTGTTAAATTTTGGGTAGTTTTTATCAGAAAATAATTTGACAAATCCAGTAGCCCCTGTTGAAACGGAGTCTCTATCCCCAGTGTCTTTGATGTGGACTTCATGAGGCCCTGGGCTCTTCCCTTAGCTTGAATCCAATCTGTCTTCGCTTGAATGATGACCAGGCCGCTCCTTACTAAGGAGTAACTCCCTAAGTTAGGGGGCAGTGCAAGGGTCAGGCCAGCCTCAAGGCTTCAGGACACGAGACTCAGAATTCAGTGACTGGGGCCACCGCCGCAGCACAGTAGGTTGATCTTCCACCTGCGGCGTCAGCATCCCATATGGGCACTGGTTCTAGTCCTGGCTGCTCCTCTTCCAATCCAGCTCTCTACTGTGGCCTGGGAAAGCAGTAGAAAATGGGCCAAGTGCTTGGGCCCCTGCCACCGTGTGGGAGACCAGGAAGAAGCTCCTGGCTTCTGGCTTCAGATGGGCACAGCTCCAGCCATTGCGGCCATTTGGGGAATGAACCTAGGGAAGGAAGACCTTTCTCTCTGTCTCTTCCTCTTACTGCCTGTAACTCTGCCTCTCAAATAAATAAAATCTTTAAAAAAAGAAAAGAATTCAGTGATCGCCTCTGTAGTTAGCGTTCCTGATGTAGACTCTGCTCTGAGATGCTTCCCAGGAGCTCCAGGCCCTGACCAAGCAGAGCAGTGACCAGTGTAGCTGCAGCCCCGAGGCAGCCTGAGCTCACATTGCCACCCCAGCGTCTTAGGGAAGAAAGCACTGGCCACGCTGTCACTGGCAGATAATCAGGAATGCCTTGAGCGCTCTGGACCTACCAGAGACTCCCCTAGATAATGATGCTCACCGCCCTTACTCCCTGCAGGGGTCAGGGGATTGAGTGACAGCTGCCTGAATCTTGGTTGGCACACAACAAAATGACCACTTAGTTTTTTCCACCACCCTGGTGTCAGAGTGACTGCTTGCTGTGTGTTGGGAAAGTGGAGTTCGGTTTTAGGCTTCTACAACACTGATAGAAAGCTATACAGATTAGGTTAGAATTCAAAAGCTCTTCCCTTAATTAGCCAGGGAACCTTGAGCAAACCTTGGCTGTTCTGTGACAGAAGACTGAACCAGATTGTCTGTAAGGACACACCCAGGGCAAGCTTCCGGTGGAATTGTCCACCCCCTGAATTGTCAGTAGCATCAGACTTTGGGGTTGGAAAGTGAAGTCCACACCACCAGGCAATAGATAAATCAGGTTCTAGTTCTTTCCAAGCCTGATGAAGTTACCAGGAAACCTTAGGTGTTTCTATGTTTCTTTGATATCTGTGGCCCGTTCTCCTGAGATAGCACCTCCTCACCAAACAAGTCCAGTCATTCCAGCCTGCAGTGACGGTGATTTAATCACTCAGTGGTGCTTGCTGAGATGTACTCTGAGAGTCCCAGGCACCAGGGCCATGGAAGACCAGGGCAAGTACCCTGCTCCCAGGGAGCTCACAGTCTCGTAAGAGGAGACAGCTAAGAATGAAAAACACAGAAGAACTGGCAGCATGGTAGAGCAGGAGTCTGGGGATGGTTGTCGGCCACGTGTGCTTCTTGATCCTGGTCCTGGTGCAGGTGTCCCGTGGCCACGACGTGACGGAAGTGGGGAAGAGCTCGGAGACGCTCAGGGGCAGAGTGTCCTAGGAGGAGGAAGCTGTGTGAGAAGCCCCAGGAAGAGTGTCTGAATTTCTGACCGAGCAGTGGCAAGGCTACAGGGGAAGGCAGATGAGCAGAGAGTGAGGGGCTGGCGAGAAACCAGCCTGACGAGGTTGGGAGGAGGAGAGTGGGCTCTGCTCCTGACGTAATGAGCCGGGCGTTGCTGGATGATACTGGTCAGCAGTGTGGCAGCATTTGACCTTAGTTTTGAGAACATTGTTCTAGGTGCTGTACGGAAAGTAGACTGAATAGACTAAGACAAGTGTGGAGGTAGAAAGACCGGCCCCCTTCCTACTTCTGTCATACAGACAAGTTTGCTGCATCTCAGGAGTGGTAGTAGCGGTAGAGATGATGATCGGTGGTCAGATACTAGATGCATTCTGAACACAGATACAGGACAAGTTACCAGGTTGCATATGGTAGAAGGAAAATGGAAGGGTAACCTTTTTGGTCTGAGCAGTGGAAGAATGGACTTGCCCTCTACTGAGGTGGGGCGGCCTGCAAGAGGAGCCGCTTGGGGCAGTGATGTGGGAAATCACTCTTTGTTCAGGGCATGGGAAGCTTGAGATGGCCAGTAGACATTCAGCTGGAAATGGCAAGTGATGGGGACCTGGATCGGGAGTTCAGCAGAGATACGTGGGCTGGAGATCCAAACTTGGTGTTGAACACACGTTGGAAGCCATGAGACAGGTCAGGATCCCCTACAGAGCAAGGGACGAGAGCACTACTGAGTCACAGGGACACAGGAGACAGTGACGGAGAGTGGGGGGGAGGGACGGAGACGGAGATCCCAGAAGCTGAGTGAATTCACGATGGTAAGAATGAGAAAATGCTCACTCTCTTAAATAGTAGATGAAAACACTGAATTGACCCCTGAACTTAGCAATGGACAGGCTGCGGGAGACTTTGCCAAGAGCTTTTTCAGAAATTTGAAACAGCCCGATTGGCGTTGGGGTCAGGAAAAGCTTAGAAGAGGGGAATAGAGACAGCAAACGTGGAGAGCATTCTGAAAAGACTTAGCGGAGAGGGACTGAGAAATGAGGCAGGGTGGATCGCAGATGTTAGAGCCCATCGCTGTGATGCTGGGAAAGATCATTGAAAGGGGAGAACTGATGATGCAACGGAGAGAACATGGTTGTGAAATTCATGTATTTGAGCTGGCATGAGCTTGTGACCCAGTTTTCAAATGGAAAGTTGACCTGAGAGCATGGTTAACATTTCATCCATGGTGACAAAGGAAAGAGAAATTTACAAAATTCACAAAATCCTCCATGCTGGGGGCATGGAGGATTTCCAGGCCTTTTTTTTTTTTTTTTCCCTATTTTCTGTGGAGGAAGGCAGGGCAGCAGGTGTAATTGGAAAGGTAGGAGGAGCTACTGGTGTTTGAAGAGGACAGAAGTAGAGATAAAATAGCCACCTATGAAGGTGGAAGAGTGAAGATGCTAAGAAAGCCTGGAGGGTGGAGTTGGACAGCAGGGAGGACTCGTTGGAGAGTGGAGGGTCAGAGCAGTGCAAGCGGAAGGCGACGGGGACAAGAGGACGCTCAGTCCGTGTTGTCCAGCACCGTCGTTAGACTCCTCCCCTCCACAGCTTTTCACGTCACAGATCCCTGGACGTGTAGCCGGTGTGCAGGTAGAAGGAGTCACCTTGGATTCTGGACAGTGGTCTCCAAGTGTGTAGGGTGGTGTGATCTGGAGCGGAAACTACAGCAGTGTGGGGAGCAACTCGGACTAGACTAAGTTACTGGAATTAAGACTTATTCTATGCATCTGCTCTCCCACAATATGGCGCTGGGAGAGGAGGAAACAGCTTCTACACAGCTGCCTCCAGTTCAACCAATAAACTGCGGGAGCTGATCCTGCTCCTGATTGGAGGAGAGCAGCGTGCTCGGCGTGTGGGTAGCAGAGTTGGGATTGGTGGAGGAGGACTATAAAGGAGGAGAGAGACAACATGAACCAGGAACATCTAAGGGGAACACCTGTGCAGCCCCCAAGAGAGCCGGCCGGCGGTGTGCCGCTCCCCCGCGGAAGTGGGGAAAGTGGCAGGGGGAACCGCCCTTCCACGGAGGTGGAAGGGTCGGTAGCCAACCTGGGAAGAACCAGCAGCAAACCCGGGGAGGGCCGAGCAGACAAAAGAACAGTGCAGGGTCCTGTGTCGTTCCTCCACGAAGAGGGGGAGCGACATAATGGTGCTGTGACTCGGATATGAAGCCTAGGCAGGGTTCAGTGTCGTTCCTCCATGAAGAGGGGGAGCAACACAGCAGGACATGTGTAAATGTGGGGACAGAGCTGGACTAAGCCAAGGCGGCATCAGCATTGGGGGGATTCGAGAGGCAGAGCAGGGGGTCATGTGACCTCAGCTGAGTGGGGATGGGGCAGGGGAAGCCGGCTTAGTGCGCTGGGGTGGAGTTTGTGAGGGCACGGCCACACTGGGCACAGGGAGCGCGGTGGCGTGCAGTGCAGTGCGGGAGGCGGTGACACTCCTGGTGCGCCGTCAGATGCGGGGCCAGGAGTTCAGAGGTGATGACGAAGGAGCCCTTCTTCCCTCTCAGAGCCCAAAAGGGACACGGCCAGCCCTCATGGCACCTCCCGCCACCTCCTTGGGGGCTTCCCTGATCTCCACATTGTAGCTCCCACAGTTCCAGAGCTCCGTGTGTGGTTTGGACCCCAAAACACTAAGGTCCCTTTGAAGGTGAACATTTTGAGTGGAGAAATGACTATTTCTGGGAGTTCAGTCCACTTCACGGGGCTACGACTGTTCACGTGACTATGAGGATGTCGGTCTCATATCTCTACCAGTGAGTTACGATAAACGGAGAGTGAGCGAGCGTCATGGTCACAGTGAACGTGCATTCTGGCTCCAGTGTATGCCAGTTTCTCATGATCTCTTCCTGTTGATGTAAATGGATGTTAGAATATTTACGTTTGAAATTGGGTGTGTGACACGTGTGCAAGTGCCCACACCGTGTCTGGAGCTCAGTGCTCAGAAAATGTTGGGCTCTGTTTTTTTATTTTCCTTTGGCTCCTCCCCTCCTTAAGCTGTTTGCCCGCTTCCTCCATTTCTTCCACACCCAGGAACATCTGAGTGCAATAATTAAAATATTTATTTCCCCTTTCCCCCTACCCCTCGGTGTCCAGTGTGAAAAAGCTCTGAGTCCGTGCACTGTTGGGAAGCGGAAGGCTGTGATTTTTCCCACAATCCATTGCTTTGATTGTCACTGGCATCTGACTTCTCTTAGTTACTGGATTTCACTTCCCCTCTGCCTCCTGATTTTGTGAATGTCATTTTGGAGGGAGAGGGAGACGTGATAATGCATTCCCTGTGTTGTATCGGGTATCTTCTTTTAAGTTGATGAAAGTTGTTTTGGGTAGGTTACTCAGTCCTTGCCTATTGCCTTGTAAATATAAGATCTTGATTATCTCAAAGTATTTCAAATCTGGAGAAAAGTAAACAGCTGGCTCTAGGAGCCACCCTCACTGTGAATTCGTCTCCGCTCCTGGCCGTGCATCCACAGGGGTTTCCCTGGCAGCCTGGATCTGAGCATCTCGGGTACACAGCAGGCTTGGATGTGGCTCTTGCAGCAGGAGGGTTAACGGCATCTGTTGCTGGCCCCTGTCTATGTGGTCAGCTTCTGTATGTGGAAAATTCTCCCGCCTTTTGTTCTTCACGCAGCTCAGTGTTCTTCAAGATTTTGCAACATCTCAGAGTTGATTAGATATTTTATAACGTTTTCTGTCTATGGTTTAGGCAGTATATTTTACTTTCAGTACATGGAAATGTGTATCCTAGGTAATTTTTGCCTTGGGCATGAGTAAAGTATAGTTTTGCATTTTTACAGCATTCCCTGAGAGATATTGCTATTTTACAGAAAAATAGCAAACACATGTTACATATACAGCTATAAAATTATATTAACATTTTGCCAGGATTATTATTTTTAAATGACTTTTCTACTAAGTGTTGATATTTATAGCCAGACTGCCAAGGCATAGTGGTATTGAGAATGTAAGAAAATTAAAAGAAGATAAAAATCTGTAATCAGTTTTATGGGCAACCATCAGTTATTCAAATAACTTATGTGGGAATCCAAGGAAAATAAAATGTAACCTTAAATACTGACAAATGAAGTTTTATAATAAATATAGTGGGGAATTTCAACTATTGTGGACAAAAAGAAATTAACTTCTGTTTTAGGGAATTTTGATCCAAGATCATATGAGAATTCGCACTGGAGAGAAAGAGATCCAAATCTTCAGAACTTTAAGATGAAAGTCGATAGGCAGAAAACTTAGGTCTTTGTAGAGGTCTCCATGCAAAGGAGGAGCCAAGGGGCTGATGTTTGGGAAGAGATGGGACCCCAGTGCCGTCCGGAAATTTCTCCCGCGTTCTTCTGTGACACCCACGCCAGGCTGGGGACGGCTGCACACCAGCCCTGCAGAGCTGCTCACACAGGCGGTGTGCTTTGCTGCAGAAGCCGTGTGGCTCCAGAGAGCTGAGCCCTGTCCAGGGTGTGCTCTGGTGGCCGCCTCCTTCAACACATCTTTCGTTCTTGTCTCAAATGTGAATTAGCCAGGTCTCTCTCTGGATGATCCGATGTGCTTAGATGTGTTTTCTTTCAAGAAAGCTATTTTGCCTCTGGGAACAGCAGTTTTTTAAAAAAACATCCCTACGACTCTTTCCTGCTGGGAGACTTCACCATTATCGCTTGAATGCAGAAAGGCCGTGTGTGCCACGCTGAGTCCTGTTTAAATCAGTGACTTTCCAAGCTGACGGCTCATGCCAAATTTTCTGTCTCCAAGCATTCTGCTTCAAATTACTTTGAACAAGGAGGAATAACCGTAGGGTTTTATGAAAAGTTTTGAAATTCCTTTCCAAGAGGGCAAAGCTTGCCAAAAACCCCAAGTTATTAAATTTGTTGAAGGCATCTAAAAACACTAGCTTTTGATGCCAGCAGAGTGTGAATTGGTGTCTCCAGTTGGTCCACCAGGGAGTTAGCGTGGCCGAGAAGGCTGCTGGGGGAGGGACTCGCAGCAGGAAGCTGTCAGCATTGATTCCCTGGAAGTCAGCGGAGGGGCCTTGGCAGGGAGACCTGTCCCGGCCGTGTGCTCTCCTGCACAGAGCGTCTGTGGCCCTGCAGGCGTCCTCTTGTGTCCTGAGGCGTCTGTGGCCCTGCAGGCGTCCTCCTGAGGTGACCATCACACTCAGTGGTCCTTTTGTCTTGGAGGATTACGTGATTTTCTCTAGTGCTCGTGCATAGTTCCAGAATATTTCTCAAGCCAAATAACAGTTGGCCTGTTTCGTATGTTCCCTTAAACCCAAGATCTGAGATGTATTTCCCTTTGGGAATTTCCCCAACATGACCTCATTACAATCCCGTGGCTGCTTGGATCTAACAGCGTATCTACGATGTGCCTTCTGTTGCCGAAAGGCTAAGTAGGCGCGTGGTCAGCAGTTGTCAGGAAGTCTGGACCACGTTTGGGCGATCCTCCAGGACTTTGCCTTTGAACTTACTTTAATGAAACTATAATTTAGACCAGCATTAGTTTGAAATTAAAAGGATTTTAATGTTCTTCATTTATTATTATTATATTATAAATAAGGACTCACTCTCTGCTTCTCACATAAATAAATAAATGGCTTTTTAAAATATTATTATTAATGTTCTTCATTGTGAATTGTCTTTTATACTTTGTGGTAGTTCAAGTGTGCAGTTTCGCAGTGTTTGCCAGGATCATGTGATTTAGATACTGTCGTCATAGAATTCCTCTCCAGAGTTCAGTAGAGACATGAGACTTCCATAATCTAGTTAGGTGTACACGTTCATCTCTGGCAAGAGAAGCCATGGTGTTTACTCCTTGTCCTCAGTAGCTCAATTTTTTTTTCTGAATGTCTTAACGATATGTAACTTGATATTAGTCATATAGTTGATCATGTCATGGAGAAGTAATGCCGACCTCCATCTGGGCCTGGCATACCTGTCTTCTTCATTGACTGCTGGACAGCTGAAATAGTTTTGGTAGCTGGTGAATCCTGTGCAGATTCAGATGTCATGGGATATCTCGATCCAGTTTCTTGCTAGTGTAGACAACATCCTACGCACACCACATACACGCACTTGGACCTGCCCTCCCCACAATTCATGCCTCAGTTCCTGCATTTGTGCCCATGAGAGGTTTTATAGGAACCAGGTTCCTTCTGATGTAAGTTTGGGGAACCCAGGTCCCTGAAGTAGAACCTGAAATATGCAAGGATGGTGAAGACGGTTCCCTTCACTTTCCTTGAGACTTGTTTTCAGGCCATGGCAAGCTCAGGCTTGAACTCGTGGCCCCATTCAGAAGGCATTTGTGAGATCCTGGGCACAGAGAGAGCTGCCTTGGGGACCTGGGAGACACAAGGAGGCTTCAGCCAAACCCATGTTCCTACAGAGCTCTGCACTGCCCCACAGCCTGATGGGGGGATGTTGTTCCTGATGGCGGGATGCTGTGCCTGACGGCAGGATGCTGTTCCTGATGGCGGGATGCTGTGCCTGACGGCGGGATGTTGTGCCTGACAGCGGGATGCTGTGCCGGGTGCAGAGACACACTCTTGGATAGATGCTGGCGGCTAATGAGAGGCTCCCTGAGCCTTTCACCAAGGGTCTTGACCTCTCTCGATGCTCTAGAGCTGGGCTGGCAGTGCTTCCCATAGAAGACCAGACAGTAAACAGGAGGGCTCTTGGTTTTTGTGCTTCTCACTCTCTGCTGTGTTGTTGCTTCCTCCTCTTCTACTTCTTGCCTTCTTTTTGTTCTTTAAATAAAATCTTTAGAAGAACTAACGTCAGCTGCATTGTGCGTGCATGTATGAAAAGAAACCAGAGCTGGATTGTGCCAGTAGTCTGTTGTTTCCCAATTCCTGTCCTAAAGAGTGAATGGAGAGTAGACGGGGGGTTTGGAAAGAGGCATTGTATTTGTAAGGAAACGCCAAGTGTTGTTCTCAACAACCCAAATCCCACAGAACACACCAAGGTGAAAAGTGACCTGTGCCTCTCATCGCAGTCCAGTGTGGAGGTTGGCTAAGGCGGAGGCCGTGGGAAGGGCTTGTACTGCTGCATGCAGCTGTCCAGGGACCCAAGTTCTTTCTGTTCAGGGACTCTGGCATCGCCCAGAGCCCCGGAGTCTGCCCTGGAACGCTTTGCCTCTGGCTGTCAGAGAAGGGGGATCTTGGGCTTGTAAACGTTGCGCACTGCGGAACTCAAGCTGTGTGTCTCACCTAACCCAGCAAAGGGCAGGGAGATATACTGGTGCAGGTGCAGGAGATCCAGTGGTGAACATGGGTGTCAGAGATGGCAGAAACCTCACGACGGCAGTGACATAGACTGAACGCAGCACCACACGGGCCTCCGTGGCTCACTGTGACAGGGAGAGGCCAGGAGAAAACTTTCCATAAAGAAGGGTAAGGGGGATCAGCTTCCTCCTGCTTACACAGCACCCTCAAGAGCTACGTAAGTGAGGACCCAGACATCCCCTGTGGAATCTGGAATTCCAGAGGTGGGTGGGCTGGAGGGATGGATGGAGGGGTGAGAGGAGGGACTGAGGAATCATAGTCAAGTTGTATATTTATTGATGTTAGAGTCTGTGGATCTCTTTCTTGAGAGGCTTTTGATTGTGGTTTTCCTAATGCAGAATAAAGTAGGAGATCAAACCGATATAAGCAATTTCCAAATTTTATTTTGATCAGAGTATTAATAAGGCTTTGATTAGTTTCCTAATATTAGAGATTTTTCATAGACTCTCCTCCTCAGTAGCCACAAAATTTTGTTTAGTAACCTGCTTTGTGTCATTACACATGGATATTTTAATTTTACCTCTTCTCTTAGTTAAGAGGAAATGAGCTTGCTTGACTTTTGGGGTTTATAGTGAGTTGTTCTGAAATAACTTCCATTAATATCACGGTGGGGAGTTCAGCAGTTAGAGCAGACGTTCAGCTTGTAAAGCTGTCGTGAAAGCGGAATGCTCCGTGCCGGCATTTGCCCATGAAACGGTACAATTACTAGAAAGCTCCTGGTCTGAGGTCCGTCAGCCAACATGGCCCGTGTGTGAGTGCATAATACCCCTGATACACAAGGGGCTGCTTTTGACTTCTCAGAGCCCAGGATATCTTTCCATGGGAACCAAATCAGTGACTTCAAAAGACACCTTTAATGCACACTGACTCCCTGTCGGCTGTAACGTGCCTTGGAGTCTCAGATCTTTGTTGTACCAGTGGTGAGGGGGATGGTTACACTGCACGTCTACAGCAGCACGCCTGCCTTGGTCCAGGAGCTCTGAACGCCAGGACAGTCAGAGACGCTTCGGGCTGCGCAGCCCTGTGATCGCATCCAAGACCCCTGCTGGGCAGTTCTGTGATATCTGTAGAATCGTCTCATCTGGCTGCTGTTGAAAAGTATCTGGCTGGGAGCCATAAAGCACACCTGACAATTAAATCTTAGAGGGGATGAAAACCAAAGAGAAAATTCACACCTCATTTCATCCTTGGTATTAGGAATTCTATTGCTATTTTCAGCTGCTTACATATGTGTGTTATTTTGCTTCATTTTTTCAAAAACCATTTATTTATTTATGTCAGAAGCAGAGAGAGAGAAATAGAGCCCTGATTTGTAATTTCACTCCCCAAATGCCTGGGGCAGCTGAGGCAGATCCAAGGCTGCAGCCCAGAGTTAGGACATCAGTCTGGGTCTCCTACAAGTGTGGCCAGAAACCCAGCACATGAGTCATTAGCTGCTGCCTCCCTGGGTCTTCCCTAGCAGGAATCTGGAGTCAAGAGTAGAGCTGGCATAGAATGGCAGATGTCCTAAACAGCACTCTGGCCTCAGAATCAGCCCTTAAGACATTTGGATCTGGCTAAAAAACCCATGACAATTTCCCAGGCATGGAAAGCCAAGACACCATGGCAAAAAAAATGACCTAAATGAAAGATTTTTGTGAGTGAGATCCCAGCAGAAAGAATAGGCCATCAAAGAAGGAGGTACCTTTCTCTGAAGGGAGGAGAGAACTTCCACTTTGACTGTAGCCTTGTCTAAGTAAGATTGGAGTTGGTGAACTCAAGAGGCTTCCATAACCTTGGCATCTCATGACAAGAGCCTCGAGTGATTACTGACATCATAAATAAGAGTGTCAATTGTTAAATCAACAACGGGAGTCACTGTGCACCTGCCCCCCATGTAGGATCTCTGTCCTTAATGTATTGTATTATGTGAATTAACAGTATAACTAGTACTCAAACAGTACTTTATACTTTGTGTGTCTGTGTGGGTGCAAACTTGAAATCTTTACTTAGCATATACTAAATTGATCTTCTGTATATAAAGATAATTGAAAATGAATCTTGATGTGAAAGAGATGGGAGAGGGAGCAGGAAATGGGATGGTTGTAGATGAAAGAGAAGTTATGGGGGGAAAAGCCGCTATAATCCAAAAGTTGTACTTTGGAAATTTATATTTATTAAATAAAAGTTAAAAAAAAAAAAAAGAGTAGGCCGGCGCCGCGGCTCACTAGGCTAATCCTCCGCCTAGCGGCGCCGGCACACCGGGTTCTAGTCCCGGTCAGGGCGCCGGATTCTGTCCCGGTTGCCCCTCTTCCAGGCCAGCTGTCTGCTGTGGCCCGGGAGTGCAGTGGAGGATGGCCCAGGTGCTTGGGCCCTGCACCCCATGGGAGACCAGGAGAAGCACCTGGCTCCTGGCTCCTGTCATCGGATCAGTGCGGTGCGCCGGCCACAGCGCGCCGGCCGCGGCGGCCATTGGAGGGTGAACCAACGGCAAAAGGAAGACCTTTCTCTCTGTCTCTCTCTCTCACTGTCCACTCTGCCTGTCAAAAAAAAAAAAAAAAAAAAAAAAAAGTAGAGCTGGGTGTTGACCCAGGCACTCTGGTAAGGAGTGTGCGCATCTTCACCAGCTTTGGAACTGCTGGGCTAAATGCCCACCACTCACTTCATTCTTGCATGCATTTCTCTCCTAAGGAAGCTGCTTATGACAGATACACTGCAGTTTTCTAAGAGTGTCTGAGCCGTTGTCCAAATGTGATCTCCCGAGTAGTTCTGCAAACTCAAAGTGTTTGTTGCTTTGACCCTTCATGGATCATCCTGTGTTCCTTGATAAGGGATAGTGAGAAAAATGATGCTTCTGTTGAGCCTCGTAAACTAACCTGAATGCATTTCTGTGCATTATCTGCCTAAGAATTGGCTGCTCTCCCGTGGACAAATCATTACTTTCCATCCCAGTAGCATCAGACCTGGCAAAGACAGCTTCAAGTGTCTTTGTCTTCCTTGGACTTGGAACACAGTCATGTCCTGTAATAACTTTATTCTTTTTTTAAAGATTTATTTATTATACTTGAAAGAGTTACACAGAAAGAGAAGGAGAGGCAGAGAGAGAGAGAGAGAGAGGTCTTCCATCCACTGGTTCACTCCCTAGTTCACTCAACAGCCAGAGCTGCGCTGATCTGAAGCCAGGAGCTGCTTCTGGGTCTGCCACGTGGGTGCAGGGGCCCAAGGACTTGGGCCATCCTCTACTGCTATCCCAGGCCACAGCAGGGATCTTGGTGGGAAGTAGAGCAGCCGGGACCAGAACCGATGGCCATATGGGATGCTGGCACTACAGGTGGCGGCCTTACCCACCACACCACAGTTCTGGCCCCAATAACTACTCTTTAAGGTAAATTCTGCAAGGCATTCCAAAAGTTCTCCAAAGGCTCTGTTCCCACATGGCTGCCTATAGATTTCCTGTAAGGAACTCTGCTGTGAACCCCAGCACAGTAAGGGTAATGTCAACTTTTGCTAAATTGTAGATTTAGGACGATTGCAGCTAAACTTAAGAAGATTTGTGTAGGTATCTATAGGAGTTGACACACTGATTCTGAAATGTATAAGGAAATACAAAATAAGACAATCATGAGAAACACAGGTAGATTTGTACTTCCATATATGATAAATCACTAAACTCTTGTAATTACAACAACATATTGCACGAATGTAACAAAATAACAATGAACTAGAGGGTAAAATCTAAGGTAGACACATATTATACAACCAACCCAGTATGTGCCTCTGACAGAAAGGAAAGCGTTTTCTCCCCTCTGTAAATGTGCTACTCCACTAAAATCCATGTGGAGAAACAAGGTGTTTTTTTGACAGGCAGAGTGGACAGTGAAAGAGAGAGAAAGGTCTTCCTTTGCCTTTGGTTCACCCTCCAATGGCCGCCGCAGCCAGCGCTGCGCTGATCCGATGGCAGGAGCCAGGTGCTTCTCCTGGTCTCCCATGGGGTGCAGGGCCCAAGCACTTGGGCCATCCTCCACTGCACTCCCGGGCCACAGCAGAGAACTGGCCTGGAAGAGGGGCAACCGGGACAGAATCCGTCGCCCCAACAGGACTAGAACCCGGTGTGCCGGCGCCGCAAGGCGGAGGATTAGCCTAGTGAGCCGCAGCGCTGGCCAGAAACAAGTTTTGATCCGCATGTTGCATTATGCCTACTACTTTCTTCATAGACTTAATTGTGAATCATAAATTAGAAGTTTTAGAAGGAACTATGGGTAAAAACCTGCCATGGCCTGAAGGACATAAAAATTTCTAAATAGAACATATACCACCAATCGAGAAAAGGGAAGTCTGACAAATCGTCCCTAAGAAATGCTGCCACTAACAGACACTATTAGGAGAGTGATGGTGACGCCACGGGTTGCAGGAGGGGCCAGCCTGTTTGACAGTGCTGCAGACTTCACACTTAGGGGCCAGGCCGTGCAGTCGGGGACCAGCTCCCTGACGGGACTCCATGCAAGCGTCTCTGGTTCTCTTTGCCCCTGCCTGGATTTTTGTCTGTGGGTCCATCTGCTACCTCTCTCCTGTCCTGTCCTCTCCCAGCTCCTCACTTTGCGTGCACCTCTTCCCTCTATGTTCCCAGCGTTCCCATCATCTTCAACCGCATGTCTTCCAGTGACTACAGGAACGCTCAGGGCTGTATCTGCTCGTCTTTAGTTATCACTTTAGGCCTTTCTTTAAATAATTATTTTTAGCAGTTTGAAGTGGAGAGCGCCCAGGCCAGGCCTAGCACTTGACAGAGGAAGGGATTTAGTACCTCTCGCGCCCGTTGCTGTCGGTGGGGCTGCGGTGGCTTTTCCCTGCGAGCGGAAGGGAAGGGGGTGTGCTCGGTTCCTGGTCCCCAGCCCCAGTCCTGGAGGAGTGCAGCTGGTTAGAGGCGGCCGCAGACCCTCCTCGCCCGGTCTCACCGGCACGTGGTGTCCCCGGCGTTCCTGCCTTCTGTGGAGGGAGGAAGAGAGGAGGGGAAACGGGTTTCTCTGGCAGCCTGGGTGCAGCAAGCTTCCTTCCAGCTCTGGTGCTGGCTGCTCCCCGTGGTCTCCGAGTGGCTTACGGAGCGGCGCTGAGAGCCGGCACCTTTTCAATGACAGGGAACGGGAACGCTGTAGATGACCATCAGGCAGACACTGGTTTAATGGGAACACTTGGGAAAGTCACTGAAGGAGTGGAAAAGCTGGCTTTGGCCTGCTCTGTCTCAGGAACGGCGCCAGGATCGACACCACGAGGGAATGACCCTCCTTGCCACAGTTAGGAAGGTGCAGAAAGGGAGGCGATTCTATGATGCAGGGAGCCCCCTGACCCTCCCGAAGCTGGTACCCAGTGAAGGCCGTGGTGCAGGGGAGCCTAGCTGTGCTCCACAGAGGCGGCACCCAAACCAAGCCAGGGTCGAATCAGCAGAGCAAACCCCACAGCCGCTTTGTGGCTAAAGCTTCTGCTACAACACAGGGCTTGAGTCTGCGCACCAGAGCCCGTGGGAGGCCTCTTGTCCCACAGAGCCTGACGTAAGCGCCCTGTCGCTCTTGATGGGGCCGGTATCCAGCTCATGGCCTCAAAGTCAGGGTTGTCAGAAGTAAAACCCGAGCCACAGGGAGATGTTTGCGTCCCATATCTCAGACAGGTGGGTCTTAGATTCAGAACCTAACCATCACCAAGCTTAGCTGCAAGGGAGTCTAAGCCCTGGAGTTCTAAGTCTGCAGTCTTGTGACGCGGGAGAAAGTGTGAGTGAGTGGGAGGACATCTCACTGCATCCACCACGTTCTGTCTCCTCAGTGGGCAACACCTGTGCACACATCTCTCCGCACATAGAGCAGAGGCCGCCTGGGTTTCCCATCCATGTGTAAATGCTTTCACTCTTGGCCCAAAAGGAGAAAGCTGTATCAGTCACTATATTCATCTTTTGGTGATGCTCGTTTTCCAAGATGCCGGTTTCGATTCGTTGTCTGCCTGTCTCCCTCTTTCTTGTATGTGCTCTCTGTCTTCTTCCCTCTTCCCTGCAAACTGATACGTGGATGCGAGGTTGAACTGGGTATCACTGGCAGGGACAGCATTTAAGCGATGAGAGAGCAGGCGATGGACAGACGCTAGATGCCTGGCTGTGAGACGCAAGCCACCATCTAGCCCTGGACTAGAACCCAACCAGGAAGTGAGACAGAAACTAACTTTTGTATTAAACTGTTGTGTTTCGGACTCTGGTGTTAGAGCAGTGGAGATTGTCGTCTTAAGTATAAGCCTACAAATCAGAGTAGAACTTTGCAACCCGTGATGTCCCCTATATCCATGAGTGAAAGAAGGGACGAGGAGAAAACAGTAACACAGTCAGACAGACAGACACAGGTATCATAGGAAGAAATCAGTTAGCCAACACAGCCATCATCCTGCTTGTAGTCATGGGAACAGCGATGTCCTCTTGCCTTAGCTGGTTAGTTTGTGTACCAGTTTGAGTATTTTACCCAGTGGTTGGTTTCTTTGGTCCTGCCAACTGACCCAGGTTGTTGTTCCGAGGACTCTGGTTCTTGCTGGTCTCGCCTGATGGGTCCTTTGGTCATCCTTTGGTCACTCTGTCGCTCTGTTAACCCTTCCTCGGGACTGGGCCAATATTAGGAGACAGGTGGTGGCTGCTGCCACACTGCTTCTGGTGCCCACTGTGGAACCCCAGTCCCAGTCCTCCATTAAAACCAAGTGAATCACTGGAAAACAGTTTCTTCCTCTCCTATTTACTGCTGTTTTGTTTGTCTTTGTTTTGTAAGAAAAGCCTAAAGTGCAGCCATTGTGGCGCTCACTGTGGAAACGTTTCTCTGTTGAGTAACTTGAGAATATCACCCCAAACCTGATCTGGCGTGTTTCACTATATTCTTCCAAAAAATCCACACTCCTGATGCTGCTGCCTGGGTGCCATTGTGTGCATGGCTGCTGAAGCCCACGGGCGGCTGGCTGCCAGAAAATCTTATATCGATTTTCTAACAGCTCTGTTTTCTGTGAGAGTTACTAACAAGAGATAAAGTTTGCAATCAACCTGCTTAGTTCTCTTTCCTTGAACAACTTTGCAATAACATTTCGACAAATCCACATCATTAAATCATCTGAACAGGCTTCAAAAATCTTTTTAACCCTACCAGAAAAAAAAGCCCCAAACAGCAGGGATTTTGTGAAGGTGACACTGGCATAGTAGGTCGCAGTGTCCCTTTCATTACTACTCAATGATTCGTTGACTTCTACGTCATGGCTAGAGGAGAAAAGGCACCATTTGCCATATTTCTTCTGTGTTAAGTTGTTCTGTTTTATTTTTATTTGTCTCCAATTAGTGAATATTTGTCACTGACACTGGCCTGCTCCTTAGAATGATTGGAAGCCATAGTTTACTTGGCAGCATTTTTACTTTCTCTAATTTATATTTAAGTAACGATGCTCTTACAATCAGAGCCAACTTCATTTTGATGAATCAGCATGAGTCACTGTTTCGGGCCACGTCATGCATTGTCTGAAACAGCTTCTGTGCCTTGAAGGGCACTGTCTTCCAGAAATCGACTGTCCCATCTCCTGTGTGGGACAACAGGAGTCAGTGCAGTAGGAAGCTTCCCAGAGTTCTGCACATTGTCCCTCCTCCCCCACCCCGCCCTACCCCCGCCTGCGGCTAGAAACAGCATGGTGTGGAATCCCTCCCTTGGGAAGGGGATGTGCGTTCAGTCCAAGGACGCTGGGGCTGGCAGAGTGCAGACAGAGGAGACAAAGGCAAATCCAGATCGGCCTCTGCTCCAGGGAGAACAAACCGGTCTGAAAGACTCGGTTCCAAGTGAGCACGCTCGCCGTGGTCTTCGGTTCCGCGGCAGCCAGCTGGCGGATTGCAGGCAGCGTCAGCCTCTGGCTGGTGAGGGAAACAGCTCACAGCACAGAGTGAGCTGTGCACGGGCGCCACCCTGGCTTCCGCAGTAATTCTGTGTCTGGGCCCCCCGACAAGCGAGCACCGAGCTGGCCTAGGGGGAGCGCCTGGCTGGTCAGCAAGGAGCCTGGATTCTCTTGATGTTGTGATATTTTCTAAGTCCTCTCGGTGGAGATTTTACTGAGTTGATTGCTTTGTAAGACATGATAGGCGTCACAGTTATTATAGCACCAGCTACAGTTAGAGCCGACAGTTAGGTGGCGCGATTTGCAGAACTTGTTCTAGAAATGATGGGGAAAGCCGGATCCCTGGGATGGCAGCTGCACTGCCGGCCAGGAGGCAGCAAGGCATTGCTCCTCTGCTGTCACCTGGGCAGGTGAAACGGGGACAGGACTTCTCCTCCCGTCTGCAAAGCTGCACAAGGAATATTCCAGAAGGGGTATTCTAGTCCCTGTGGATTACACCATGGACTGTCCCAAGAGATGTCACAAGGTGTGATGCATGCGTCTTGGGGTGCTGCATCAGAGTTTGTCTTTCTGTATTTAACTGTCAAATGTATGGACTTCTCAGCCCCATATATTCTTCCTGAAACAAATGATCTGCTTCATAGTCTCTTAAAAATGTTAACACAGTCCTTTCAGCCAAATGTGTTCAGTGCTGAACGCACGCCATATGTCCTCTTGCACGCTTTTTTTTTTCTCTTAGCAAGTTAGGAAATAATTCAGGAAGCTCTGCATCACACCATGTTTCCTAGCGGTATTGGGTTCAAGTTAGCGACTTGGCTGCTCTGTAACAAGATAGCAATCATGGCGTTATTAGGGACCTTGTTCCCATTGATTCAGAAAGAGCTTCTTCTTCTAGTTTTAATGCACAGGCAGGAGGAGCCAGGTTTCTGTGGAGGGTGTGAAAGGAGGAGAAGTCGTGTTCCATGATGAAGGCCTCGTAGGCGACAAGGGGGTCCTAGGAAGAGAAGTCACAGCGCCTGTCTGCACCCCCACGGAATCCCTGTGCTCCTGGGGGAGGGCCAGGTGTTCACTGCCCAGGATCAGCCATGCTGCTTTTTGAGTCGGATTGACTTCCCCCTTTCTTTCTCTTCTTACTTTGCTGTGCGCCATTAGCAATGTTGTCTTTGTTCTTTTCAGCTTGTCACCATCCAAAGAAATGTATGCATCTTGAACAAATGCCTACAAAAAACTCACTGCATGATAAAGAGACTTTGCATCTTATAATTTGATCATTTAGTAACGTTCCAGCTACAACCACTTCATAAAAATGCATTTGTGACATTTATACCATGGATTTTGTTAATAATGCAAAAACTTGATATTCTCTTTCAACCTCTCCAGGAGAGACTTTTTCTTTTTTTTTTTTAAAAAAGAATTATTTTATTTATTTGAAAGACAGAGTTGCAGAGAGAGGTAGAGGCAGAGAGGGGTCTTCCATCTGATGGTTCACTCCCCAGATGGCTGCAAGAGCTGGAGCTGCACCAATCCGAAGCCAGGAGCCAGGAGCTTCTTCCAGGTTTCCCAAGTGAGTGCAGGGGCCCAGGGACTTGGGCCATCTTCTACTGCTTTCCCAGGCCATAGCAGAGAGCTAGATTGTAAGTGGAGCAGCCAGGAACAAACTGGCGCCCATATGGGATGGAGGTGTTTCAGGCCAGGGCTTTAACCTGCTGTGCCACAGCACCACCCCCAGTACTCTTTCTCTGTCTCTCTCTTTCTCTCTTTCTCTCTCTCTCTCTCTCTCTCTCTCTCTCTCTCTCTCTCTCTCTCTCTCTTTCTTTCTTTCTTTCTTTCTTTCTTTCTTTCTTTCTTTCTTTCTTTCTTTCTTTCTTTCTTTCTTTCTTCCTAGACAGTGAGAAAGAGAGACAGAAAGTTCTTCCTTCCATTGGTTCACCCCCCAAATGGCACTGATCTGAAGGCAGGAGCCAGGTGCTTCCTCCCGGTCTCCCATGCGGGTGCAGGGGCCCAAACACTTGGGCCATCCTCCACTGCACTCCCAGGCCACAGCAGAAAGCTGGCCTGGAAGAGAAGCAACTGGGACAGAACCGGTGCCCCAACCGGGGCTAGACCCTGGAGTACTGGCGCCCCAGGCAGAGGATTAGCCCAGTGAGCCATGGCACCGGCCTACCCAAGTACTTTTTCTTAAAGATAACTTTAAGGAGAAGTAATTCATGTACCATAAAGTTCACCCCTTCAAGAAATACACTGTGAGAATTCTGGTGTGTTCAGACTAGTGCAGTAGCCACTGTATCTACCATTTCAGCCCATTCTTTGTTCCAGACCCAAAGCGAGCATTTCAGGAACTGTGTGGCCATGACCCATCCTATGTTACCAGTGTCCCATTTTCCGGTATTAACTGGTGCTCCCTGCCTTTAAACCCAAACTTGATTACCCTATCCCATGTTTCTACCTACGAGGGTCCACTGGCCAGACTCCCTTCCTGTGTGGTTACTCAGCTGCCCGCCCTGTGACTCAGGGCTCAGCTGCAGGGAACAAGATCTGCTCTTGCTACCTTCAGCGAAACAGAATCCAGTGTCTGAAGGGAATTAGATATGCGCACAGTCATTTAGTCCCTTCTGTTGGCAATGAGGGGGTGAAGGAGGGTTGGGTTACACTCAGATCTGCAAAAATTCTACTTCCTTTTGATTTCTCATTAACTGCATCAAACTCAGCCCCCTCAGCCTCTTTTGGTACTGAAGACCAACATATTAATCTTGCCAGTGCATACTAAACTCAGTGTGTACCAAGTTTAATTTGCTCATGCAGGAATATTTGCTTCTCTTTTTCTTCCCCTCTTGCAGGGAGCAAAGTGCTTGTCAACCAGAAAGGCATCCAGGAAAGGGTGATATTGGAGGCGTGGCATTTCTTGCCATGGTCTGGCCTTCACAGAGATGCTTGGTCCATGCTGTCCTTGGATTACCAACATCCATCTCCTGTCCCATCTGCTGCTGCTGTCCATGCCACTGCCTGTTCTACAGTTAGTGGAGAACAGACTTCACTCCATATAGTCCTCAAACCAACTCTAGGGCTTATTCAGAGTGGGAAACCAGCGTATGCTGCCCCCCAAAATGCCTCTTTTGAATAAGGATTCTTTAAAAAAAAAGATTTTATCTATTTGAGAGGTAGAGTTACAGATAGTGAGAAGGGGAGACAGAGAGAAAGGCCTTTTTTCTGCTGGTTCACTCCCCAAATGACTGCAAGGGCCGGAGCTGCACCCATCAGGAGCCAGGAGCTTCTTCCAGGTCTCCCACGTGAATGCAGGGCCCAAGGACTTGGGTCATCTTTTCTACTGCTTTCCTGGGCCATAGCAGAGAGCAGGATTGGAAGAGGAGCATCCCAGATTAGAATCTGTGCCCATAAGGGATGCCGATGCCATAGGCAGAGGATTAACCTAGTGTGTCACGGCACCAGTCCGGAATAAGGATTTTTGAGATGAAGTCAATTAAGAGAACCTGGTGTGCAAGAAATGTCCCTGTTCTTCCTCTGTTTGCCTCAAAGTAAGACATAGCTTTCAATGTTTTTAAAATTCATTTATTTGAAAGAGATGGAGTGAGACAGAGATCTCTCATCCCTTGGTTCATTCCCCAAAGTCCACTATATATGGTCTACAGCAGGATGAAGCCAAGAGCCTGGAAACTGATTCAGGTTTACCAAATGGGAGGTGGGGATCCAAGTGCTTGAGCCTCCGCACTGTGCAGGAAGCTGCAGTTGGAACACACATCGATTTAAACACAAGAGCTGCCTGGCTCACGTTCTAGGGAGAACTAGAGGTACCCACGGAGGACAGCGTTAGACCCTCACCCAGCATGGCGAGGACAGCAGGGGGTCCACGTTCCTGAGCCTTGCTGGCCAGATTCTCTGCCATCTGTTTGCCTTCATACAAGTTGCCACCCAGAGACTTAGGGGCCGTTTCCTTTGCCTTGTCTCTGCTCTAAAAAAATCTCATGTTTTTGTTGAAGATGTTCAGTGCTGGAAAGCGAAGCCCTCTGTTTGAGAATACTCAGTCCTTGGGGAGCCCCTGTGTGTGTGTGTGTGTGTGTGTGTACTATACCTGCTGATAAATTTGTCTCTTTCTCTCTTGCTACACTGTCTTTTGTTACAGAGGGTCCATTCCACCTAAGAACTCATGAAGGTTGAAGAAAAAATTCATCTTTTCCTCCCCAACCCCAGTGCCAGCTGCTCTCCCTCAGCCTTCCGCAGCATCATTTGCGAAGGGACATGGACATCATGCCGATGCCCACACACACAGCGCTGGGCGCAGGGAGGGCAGGAGCATGGCGCAGTAGTTCTGCCCCTTCCTGCTCCACTTCCTCTTCCTCCTCATGTCCGTCTCCTTCTCTCCCCAGCCAGAACCCCGCTGGCATAATTTTATCCCATTGGCTGGGCCACCTCTGCATAACCTACCCCTCGCAGGATCTAGGTGAGAATCAGGGCACAGGGCACCTGTAACCTCCGACTCCCAAACCCGCTTGAGGCTGCCTGACAAGAACAGCAGCTCTGACTTTGGCCTTGGGAGGGGCAGAGGCGGTTCTGTCCCAGGTGCCTGCTGGGAACACTCCTGCTCTCCTCTGCCCGTCTTCTAGCTCCTTGCCACCAAATCCCACAGACTGGCGTCTCGGCAGCAGGTGTGCTCCGTGAGAGGACCGGAGAGCCGGTCTTCATCCACCTGGCTCAAGTCAAACGTTGTCTTCCTCCTCGGTTGAGGTGTCTTGAAATAGTCAAAACCCGCATTTGTGTTCTTTGACTTTGGAGATTCAAATTAACGATTCTTTCTCTTGGTTTGGAGACCATCGTTCCTGGCTTGCTTTTTCTTAAGGATCCACTCAGCATTGCTGTTCCTTGAGTTACACTGCCCTCCTGTTGAGAGGCGATGGGAACGTGGTTAAGGGGTAGCGGCCTGTTGCTTCAATGGATAGACGGGTAGGTAGGCAGGAAATGGCATCTGTACTAAATTAGGGGAAATCACTCTACCGGTTCCTGCGTATTCTTCCCATGGGTTCTGTCTGTGAGGTGGAAATAGCCTTGCACACACCCTGCCTGGCTGTTTAATGTGATGAATTACTGCAGAGTGTGCCGTCAGGTTCCCTGCTGGGATTTCTAGGGCTGCTGTGTGTCCCAGGCCCGCCTGCCTCAGGTTACTTGGCTGATGGGAGAGAAGAGAAAGGTGGAGGAACAGAGTTCTGATGACTTTGGACTCAACAGGAACACAGCTGGCTGAGGACAGGTTGCCTTTCTGTCTGGTTGATGCAGAACCAGAACCTCACAGGGAGAGATGGGGGGAAGGGTGACGCCTCACGCCACCTGCTCTTGGACATGGGACTTTGCTCTCTCCCTCAGAACAGGTGGGGGAGGAATCGCGATGTTCACCTCACTCTGAAGCCTTTCCAGCATGAGTTACTGGGAATTCCTCAAGCTCCTAGAAGTAGACTCTCAGTCTGTGGGTTGCCTGCTGGTCTTTGTTGAATCTATCCAGGAATCCAAGTGGGAGTTTGAGGGTGAGGAGGCTGCACTGCAGAGCACTTGTAGTTAAGTCTAGCATTGTTTTGACAGCACGGTTACCCAGCACAATTTGATTCTTGGGGGACCCAAAACCACAGCAGTAGTCTGAAGCAAGGTTGGTGAGGTGTGCTTCCTTGTCTGGTCTTCACGAGCGGCCGTGTCCCTGCTCTCCCGATGGGAAACCTCACCTGGAAGCTGAAGACTCCAGCATTACGCAAGGGGGACGGCTCGCCATGACCCAGTTCTCGTCCCTGCCTGCATAACTTTCTCTCCTGAAAGCACCGATTGATTTCCAAGAGAGTGCTGCAAGGAGATGTGAGGAGAATGAGAATTGGACCCCAAGGTGCCAGTGTGACTGCTGTTAAAAATAGCTCGCATTTTGGAAAGTTGATTAAGCCCAAGAAAAGCAGCTATTAAAATGTTCTATTAGAATCTCTGCAGCTTGGAGGTTCTATTTTTAATTTTTAAGGCATTATGTATGTAAAATACAAGACAGCGTGAATCTTACTAGGAACAGGAAGGGAGAGGGAGAGAACATAGATTGTTCCTTTGAGAGACAGCATTTGCTAGCAGCGGGATTTATTACTACTGCAAGCATCCATGTCCATTGTGTCTCTTCACCCCAACAACCTGTTTCTAATGTATGTTTCCCTGGAATCCCACCAGTGCTTTTAAATACAAAGTTCAGATTCTCCATGCGCTAGAGCGGAGGTATCAGACATGTGATCTCATTGCACGCGTCTTCACCACACTGCACAATAGGCCATTGATGGCACAGTCGTCACCCCAGCTGCACAGTCTCGACGCCTGACATCCTCCGCTCTCACTCCTTGCTCAAGTCCTGGCAGTTTCGCCCTTAAAGGACAACCGAATGCATCCCTCCGTTCCCATGGCTACCGCCCCAGCACAGTCCATCGAAGCCTCTGACCTTCCAGGAAACTCCCTCTACTCTCCCCGCATTACTTGTTCTTCCAGACCACTCTCCACCTTGCAATCAGAGCAGTAGACCAAAACCACACTGGATTGTTCCCTAGAATTTCTCCTGTTATTTCTGATGATTTCTCCCTGCTGTTGGGGGAAAGGCAGTATCCTCACCAAGCTTTAAAAGTCTGCAAGAAGCACCTGCTGCCTCACCCTCCGGCACACAGAGTGTCACAGACCCTGCACCAGCACACAGCACATGGAGTATCACCCCCCCCCCACCAGCATACAGCACAGTGGAGTGTCACCCCCCCCACACCAGCACACAGCACACGGAGTGTCACCCCCCTACACACCAGCACACAGCACACGGAGTGTCACCCTCCCCATACCAGCACACAGCACACAGCACACAGAGGGTCACCCCCCCGCACCAGCACACAGCACATGGAGTGTCACCTCCACACACACCAGCACACAGCACACAACACATGGAATGTAACCCCCCCACACCAGCACACAGCACACGGAGTGTCACCCGCCCCCCAGCACACAGTACACAACACACGGAGTGTCACCCTCCCTGCATCAGCACACAGCACATGGAGTATCACCCCCCTCACAACAGCACACAGCACACAAGTGTCACCCCCCCACACCAGCACACAGTACACAGAGTGTCACCCCCACACACACCAGCACACAGCACACGGAGTCTCACCCCCCCAGCACACAGCACATGGAGTGTCACCCCCCACACCAGCACACTGCACAGGGAGTGTCACCCCCCGCACCAGCACACAGCACACGGAGTGTCACCCCCCCCCACACCAGCACCCAGCACACAGAGTGTCACCCCCCGCACCAGCACACAGCACATGGAGTGTCACCCCCCCACACCTGCACACAGCACATGGAGTGTCACCCCCCCACACCTGCACACAGCACATGGAGTGTCACGGTTCCTGCACCAGCACACAGCACACGGAGTGTCACCCTCCCTGCGCCAGCACACAGCACACAGCACACAGCACACGGGCAGAGTATCTTCTCTTCCCACTCAGCACCTCTAGTCTGGAGCTAACCTACGCCGTCTTCTGTCGCACAGGCTCATTGCCTGAGGTCTCTGTCTCCCCTCTGTCCATTGAACCAACCTATTTTTTTTTTTAAGATTTGTTTATGTGACTGGTGCTGTTGTGTAGTGGGTAAAGCCACCGCCTGCAGTGCCAGCATCCCCTATGGGCACTGATTCACATCCTAGCTGCTCTCCTTCTGATCCAGCTCCCTACTAAATCTTTTAAAAAATATTTTATTTATTTGAAAAGCAGAGTTACACTGCTACGGCCTGGGAAAGCAGTGGAAGATGGCCCAAGTCCTTGGACCCCTGCACCCACATGGGAGACCCGGAAGAAGCTCCTGGCACCTGGCTTCAGATCGGCGCAGCCTCGGCTGTTGCGGCCAATTGGAGAGTGAACCATCGGATGGAAGACCTCTCTCTGTCTCTGTCTCTCTCTGTCTCTCTCTCTCTCTCTGTAATTCTGACCTTCAAATAAATAAATAAATCAATCTCTCTCTCAAAAAAAAAAAAAAAGAAATGCAGAGTTAGAGGCAGAGAGAAAGAGAGAGAGAGAGAAAGAGAGAGAGAGAGAGAGAGGTCTTCAGTCCAGTAGTTCACACCTCAGATGGCAGCTTCGGTCAGGGTTGGGCCAGACCATAGCCAGAATCATGGAGCTTATTCAAGTTCTCGCATGTGGGTGCAGGGGCCCAAGGACTTGGGCCATCTTCTGCTACTTTCCCAGGTACATTAGCAAGTATCTGGATAGAAAGTGGAGCAGCCGGGACTCAAACTGGCACCCATATGGGATACCGGCACTGCAGGTGGCGGCTTTACCTGCTGTGCCACAGCACTGGCCCCACCAACTTCTTTTTTGATTATATTAGTTTTGACACGTTAAGAAAATGCACACTTTTGTGGCGTATGTCGCAATGTTTCTGTACATGTTTATGTTGTGTGATCTCTGATCAGGTCAGACATTTTTATCTCCTCAGATGTGGAACATTTCTTTCTTCCTTTTTTTTTTTTTTTTTTTTTTTTTTTTTGACAGGCAGAGTGGACAGAGAGAGAGAGAAACAGAGAGAAAGGTCTTCCTTTGCCGTTGGTTTACCCTCCAATGGCCGCCACGGCTGGCGCGCTGTGGCCGGCGCACCGCGCTGATCCGAAGCCAGGAGCCAGGTGCTTCTCCTGGTCTCCCATGGGGTGCAGGGCCCAAGCACTTGGGCCATCCTCCACTGCACTCCCGGGCCACAGCAGACAGCTGGCCTGGAAGAGGGGCAACCGGGACAGAATCCGGTGCCCCGACCGGGACTAGAACCCGGTGTGCTGGCGCTGCAAGGCGGAGGATTAGCCTACTGAGCCACGGCGCAGTCCAGAACATTTCTTTATGGTAAAAACGTTTAAAATCTTTTCTTAGAATTTTTCAAACAGAAATATATTATGCATTATCAACGCCTCTAGGCCCTCCCCATGCAGTAGAACCCCAGCCAAATTCTGTTGGTTCTTCAGATCTCGGCTTCATTCCCTGGGAAATCCTCTCCCATGTGCAAGCTCACGTTTCCTAGAGATTTTCCCAGCTTTATCCCGCAGCGATTCTCCCTGTAGTGTTTGCCACTCTTCTGTGGTCTGTGAGGGCAGGGGCCTGATGGTCCCAGGTACCTGATGTGTGGAAGAGTCTGGGGTTGACTAATTGTGTCCTGCATGGCTGACCTAAGTGTCTACATAGAAACCATCACAGAAACCCACACAAGGGTCTGGCGCGCCGAGTCCCAGTGAGGCAGGAAAGTGAGTGAGGTGCTGTGACAGCCGATTGGGAGCAGGTCCCACAGAAAGAGCTCGGGGTCCAAGCCAGGGGACTGGGAGTGAAACCCAGAAGCTGAGGGCAGGGCGGGGGTGAGGAGGTCATGGGGACGGGAGTGCGTGACAGCCAGGCATGCCAGCCAGAGCCGATGGCAACCCGAGCAGGTCAATTCCAGCAGGGGCGCAAATGATCGCAATGACTGCTCAGACCACACAGGTGCTAGTGAGGGGCCCAGGGAGCCCCGGAACAGGACGTGCGCCTTTTCTGTTGTTTTGCTTTTCCCATTTTTTTTTGTTTAATTCAAATTGGTGTGAAGTGAATTAGTTCCATTTCAAATATAAAATGCTTTCAACATAACTTGTTTATCTTATCCATTTTCTATGTTGATTTAAGATTCTAAGATTAAAATTAAAGTCTATCATTTGATCTTTTTTATAAAGATTTATTTATTTTTATTTGTAAGTCAGGTACAGAGAGAGAGAGAGAGGGAGAGATCTCTTCCATCTGCAGATTCACTCCTCAAGTGGCCATAGCAGTCAGAGCTTGGCCCATCTGAAGCTAGGAGCCAGGAGCCAGGAGCCAGGAGCTTCTTCCTTCTGCATCTCCCATGCAGGTGCAGGGGCCCAAGGACTTGGGCCAACTTCTACTGCTTACCCAGGCCATAGCAGAAAGCGGGAACAGAAGTGGAGCAGCCAGGACTCAAACCAGCGCCCATATGGAATGCCGGCACTGCAGATAGTGGCTTTACCTGCTAAGCCCCAGCGCTGGTCCCCTATTTGATCATATTTAACGCAATACATTTGTAACTTGAGTTCTGTTCTTTCTGAAGACAACCTTTTATACAGTGCAATTTTCCCATTGAGTCTTTTAATTGGAAAAGTTTGAAATAAATGGATATGAGTGTAAATGGGATAATTCATCAGTGCTTTATGGGTACATGGAGAAATCATAGTATTAATATTCTTAGGTGAAGGCAAAATCGATAGGCGGTCAGGCAAGCAGGAGCAGCTCCTGGCTGCCCTCTGGTGGTGTCCACACTTTGCTGGGAGACTCTCTTCAACGCCCTCTGTTAAGCCCCTGGGAGAATAGCATGAGGGTATTCAAATGGATTTTTCCTGGAAAAAGGGAATTAAAAAGTAAGTTTATTTTGTCATAATGTTGACTCCATGTACCAGCTTTTCCATAATACACATAGTGCGATTGATGTTTGTACCAAAATAACATCTTTTAATTCCATTTTTCTGGGACCTTTAACATTTTTTATTTATTTTTTGAGAGGCATAGAGAGTGAGATCAGGGGCTCCTGTATGCTGCCTCGCTCCCCAGATAGGCACAGGAGCTGGCGCTGGGCCAGACCGAAGCCACAGCCTCGGTCTAGGGCTCCCACTTGGGCTGCAGGGACCCAACTGCTTGAGCCGTCGTCTGCCTCCCAGGGTTCCCACGAGCAGGAAACTGGAATCAGGCATCCCTCGCCGTGGCTTAGGTGCTCAGCCACATGGCTGTCCCTTCAGCACCTTGTGGAAGCACTCTCCCTGGCAGCGACACCAGGGAGACTTTAAGCAGACTTTGAGAATCCGGGAGAATTGTCTCCGTGTGACAAAGCTCCTCTGACCGCTGTAGCCTTGTGAACGCTCAGTGGTTCTGCTTTCATTAGCAGTGAAGCACGGGGTATGGGCAAGAGGCAGGTAGGGCGGGAAGAGGCACTGTGTTCCCAAACGCGTGTTTATCTAATGCACACAGTTTGTATTCCTTAAATATATTTTTTAAAAAAGACAGTGGAGGCCGGCGCCGCGGCTCACTAGGCTAATCCTCCGCCTAGCGGCGCCGGCACACCGGGTTCTAGTCCCGGTTGGGGCACCAGATTCTGTCCCGGTTGCCCTCTTCCAGGCCAGCTCTCTGCTGTGGCCAGGGAGTGCAGTGGAGGATGGCCCAAGTGCTTGGGCCCTGCACCCCATGGGAGACCAGGAGAAGCACCTGGCTCCTGCCATCGGATCAGCGTGGTGCACCGGCCGCGGCGGCCATTGGAGGGTGAACCAATGGCAAAAAGGAAGACCTTTCTCTCTGTCTCTCTCTCTCTCACTGTCCACTCTGCCTGCCAAAAAAAAAAAAAAAGCAACATGATGTTCTCAAGTGAGCAAAGAGAGAGAAAGAGGGTTTGATGTGGAGACTGGCAGGAGAGGGTGGAGGAGAGGGGCGAGTCGGTGCCACGGGCGCCATCCTAGTGCAGAGACGGAGGAGAGAGGTTGTGGGATTGCTGCTTAAAGGGGAATTTGCACTCAAATAGAAGTCAGTAGTGAGCTGCATGAAGACGGTATTTTAATTCCTGATGGTTGGAACTACCACCTAGGAGGATACACCAAGAAGACAATAAGCCAAGCAAGTCTGTAGGGGCGTGTCCTGGCAGGAGGCCCGAATGCTCGGCTTCTTTCTCCCAGCCCAATCACTGAGCACCCAGCATCCCAGCCACGTGCTCCCTGCAGTCCCAGCTCGGGACCAGACCGCAGCCTGTGCCCCATCTGCCCGCTGTGCCTCCTTGCCCAGGCTACTCCAGGGTCGGGTGACGTGGATTGGCCATCTGGGAGCTTCTTCTGTAGCTACTTCTGCAGTCAGAGTCTTGAATCTCTGCAGCCGTCCATTCTGGCACCTGACAGGGAGCCACAGGGCTCAGGTCTGCTTCCGCAGATCGGGGAACCTAAAGATAAGAGTACCGATGCAAAAACTTCATGAAAAATAAAATTCCCAGATCATGTTCTTTGCAGTCTGCTCATTTTAGAAAGTAGGAATTTCCTAGTAAAACAGAAAAATAACTGCATGAAATGAGCGGTTACTATTATTTTGCATTGTTCAACTGATACCATTTTACTACACTGATATATAGTAATGTATGTGTACTCTGAAGATTAATCTCTTTATTACTCTGAGAGCAAACACAGTTTCTATATCTTTAGACCAGAACGATATGAAAAGGGGTGTAGATGATGCTTTTTGTTGGAGAGATCACATAGAAAAGATTTTCTTGCTCGTATGCATAGTTTGCCACAGACAATGATATTGCAAATCGATAGTGTGAGAACTCTAAAACACTCATTTGGTACTTTGAACTGGAAAATTGATACTGGAAATTGCAAAGAAATTGTCTTCCTAGTGTGTTCCAAGATTGTGACTCAGTCAGCATTAAGATGAGAGGGTTTGGTTTTAATGTGCATGGAACGTGGCCTACAGAATCCTTGTCGATCGCCGTGTGCAACCATGGGAATTTCCGCCTGGAACCCTTTGTTCTCCAGCTGGGACAGAGGCACATCTGTCCCCAGCCTCCTCCTCCTCCCACTGGGCCTGTGGGAAATGATCAGGCCACGGAACTAGGTAATAATTTGTTTCCTTTGTAATCACATTTAAGTGCTACTTAAGTCCCCCTTCCACCCAGGTGAATACTGACAAGTTGGCTTAAAATCTTGTTTTCCAATAAGCAAAGAATCTTTGTCATGGAGAAAGAGCTGACAGAATGGCATCCATGACCTGAGACTCAAGTCTTCCTAGCCGGTTTTGGAAAAGGTTTGAGGTTGTGTACTGTTGTTTGGTTTAAATTCCTGGCTTACTTATTATTTCAGGGGAAAAGATCGCTACCAACAGTACACGGACACGTTTTTGGAAAACGTGCTGACTTCCTTAGGTCGCAGGGTAAGCCAAGGGTGCAGAACGAGAGGCACACGGCAGAAAACTTGGCCCCAGTCGTTGAAGGCAGATGGGTGGAGGCCGTTGTACCCTGTCAGGTTTGAATCCAGCATGCACATGCATCCCTGGGCATATAGCCGACCTCTCTGAGCCCAGGACACATCTGGTAGGTAGGCAGATAAAATTGACATACAGTTCTTCTGCGTATCAAAGCTTACATAAAAACCTATGGAATGGGGCATCCTTAGATGGTATTAGATTTGTGATTTCCTGGCTGTCATTTGTGGGTAGGATAAGTTGAAGATCATGCCAGAGATGTTCCTTTGTACCTTTCAAAGGCTGTCTTTTCACAATTGTGTTTTGCGGTGCAACACAAGAAAGATTTACTACCCGTTCACTTTGAGCCGGTGAAACATGACCCAGTCTCCCAATGCCAGATGGCAAAGCCACTTCCGGTGGGGCAGATGGGCCCATTGACTTCCAGTCCGGTGAAAACGACAGGCCTGGAAGATACTTTAGGATCCCGCTGATGCACCAGGAAAATAGAGAAATGTCTTTGATTTTTGGCTTGGGTAGCAGGAAAGCAAAAATCTATGCAAAAGGCGTGTGTAGTTTTAGACACTCATGCAGTATTTGAGTCGTGAATTAGAGTATTCAGAGGAAGCCAAGCAGCTTTCATGGGTCCTTGGGATGTCCAAGATTCACAACTAGCCCTCATTGTGTGAGATGTGAGTAGTGCTTCCGAGTACCAGATGTGCTTGCCCTGAAAGGAAATGGAAAAACTGGACACATTCATACTTGCTAATTAGGTAATAGCAAAGTTAATTTAGAAAGGTGACAATTTGTTGGAGCCACACTGGCAGCAAATATTTATAAGCAATATTATCACCCTAGAGAACATTATTTTCCCCTTGAAACAAATGTTAAGTTGTATTTAATAATTACCCCCAAATTCAATACTGTGAATAGAAGAGCGCCTGTTAAACAAGGCATTTAAAATCCAAGAAAAGTTCAACCCTAATGAGAGCCTTGTCTGTAACACGGAAGACAGATTTGAATCAATAAAGCCAAGAACTTTCCAATAGTCATATACCTATCTCTAGAAATAGGATTAATGACCTGAGAAAGTGTGAGTTTTTCACCTGTAAAAAGCAAGTGTGCCTAACACAATATAGAGAGGATGACAATTGGCTCCCTGAGGGTGGCCAAGCCATGTAATCGTGTTGGTGCAGCCCTCGATTTCTCTGTCTTTATGTAGTTCTCTTTGAATGGCCTTGTTCTTCCTAAGAATCGTAAGGAGGCAAGTGAGAATTACAGGTGGTTATAGAGCCAGGGTCTGAACCCAAGTGTGCTTTTCCCACCACCACACGGTTCCCTCAGTACATTAATGACATCTGCATAGTTCATTTTACATGCAGGATGACATATGCGCAGGATCTGAATTGACAGCATAGACGTCGCTGGGGTCATCCTGCCACATTTCTCATTCCCACACTCAGCCCTGTGCAAACACGAACACACTCTCTATAGATGTGTGTTTCCTGAATATATGCTGCAATGAAATGAAACACTGGATGGTCTTTGTGTCTACTACTTCATGTAGTGTGAAGACTTGCAAGGCCACTTTTGCTTCAGCATCTCTCCCTTTCATTGCTGAGTAGTTTTCCACTGGATGGAAACAGCACACTTTAAAAGACCCATTGACCAGCTGCAGGCTATTTGGGATGTGTCTACATCTTGGCTGTTTGGAACATGCTGCTGGGAGCACTGTGTTTAGTTGAATGCAGGTGTTCACTTTTATTGAGTAGATACCTAGGAGTGGTCTGCCTGGCGATAACGTAAGTTTATGTTTCACTTACTGATGAGTTGTCAAATTTTTCTCCAAAATGGTTGTGCTATTTTTCTTTTCTACCAACAGTGGCTGAGGGTTGCCTTAATTCTCTCAGTGCTTACTGTCTTTCTTTGTGAATGGCATCACCCTAGGGCTCCAAAGTGATACTGAAGTTTTAATTCCATTTCCCTAGGGACTATTTATATGGAGCGTCTTTTCAAGTGTTTACTCATAAGTAATCTTTGGAGAGATCTCCTCTATTAAAATCTTCTGACCATTTTCGATTGCATTATTTGCCCTCTTATTGAGGCACAAAATTGCGCATTAATTATGGTTACACATTCTTTATCAGAGATGTAATTTGCAAGTCTTTTATCTCTTTATGTGCTTTTTCTTTTCACGTTTCTTTTGAAGCACAAAGTATAGTATTACTTTTTTCACTGTACTTGATGTTGTACCTATGAAATTTTGGCCTGACTCAGGATGGTGAAGATTTGCTTCTGTTTTCTTCTAAGAGTTTGTAGTTTCAGATTATAAGCTTAGGTCTGTGACCCACTTTGAGTTCAATTTTGTGTAGGGTGTGATGTGAGGAACTAAATTAACCTTTTTTATAGATAACCAGCTTTCTTAGTTGAAATAAGAAATTCTCTGATAAAGACTAGTATTTTTCCCATTGAATTTCCTTAGCACATATATTCAAACCGACAGGCTGAATATATACTATTTACTTTTGGACCCTTAATTTTCCTTCCTTCCCCATCTATTTCTATAACACACTATCTTGGTTTATGTAGCAATATATTAATTATTAAAATTGAGGAGTGCATGTTTCCTGCTACATCTCAGAGGATTTTTTGCTATTCCATATAAATTTTAGGATTGGCTTGTCAGTTTCAGCCGAACAAAAACACCTGTCGGGATTTTGACAGACTTCACACTGTACTCGTGGATGACCAGGGGGACGCTGCCTGCATGAGTTCCGTCTTCCATCCATGAAACTGGACCAGCTCATCACTTACACATTATGAGATATTCCTCGTTATCATCCAGCAATGCCACGTAGTTTCTTTCAGCAATATTTTGTGGTTCAAATATGTTGCATTTGTAAAAGTCATATAAAATTCCCCAGGAAATCTAGTGAATTAAATTGAGACTGCTTGCTTCAGGGAACGTAATCTATTCCATTTAAGTCAAACACTAATCCAGAAAAAATTACAGGCTGCTTTTCGTGATCCTGGATTTGCAAGTGCCACAGTGAGATCTGTAGGTAGAACTCAAAGGCTTGACGAAAATTAAGCTGTTTTAACTTTAAAAATAATAAATTGAAACCTGATCTAAATCTTGATAGCTGTGAACAGCCTTACATGAACAAAAGCTTTACTTGTTAAAAAAAAGAAACTGACATTGATCTTGTTGAACAGAATGTTTTTGTTTTAGACTTGTCTTTTCAGAATTTAACATATTTTTGTGTTATGCCAGCTGTTGGAATCAAATGTGGGTTTTACTTCCTCCTGGAATTATTATAGCTGAGAGTATTAACCAAGAGGAACTGTGAAAACAACCAGCCAGCAGGAATCCCGTGTCTCATGGCTTGCTCATGCCCCTTCATCACTCTGGCTTCTCTCTCTCTCCTGATTCCATTCTTTTTTTTTTTTGAGAAAGCTTTTATTTAATGAATGCAAATTTCATAGGTACAGCTTTAGGAATATAGTGGTTTTTCTCCCCATACCCGGCCTCCTACCCCATTCTCATCCACCCTCCTACTCCCTCTCCCAACCCATTCTTCACTAAGATTGGTTTTTAATTTAACTTTGAATGTGGAAGAGCAACTTTGTACCAAGTAAAGATTGCAACAGTTTGCACGCGCACACACACACACAATGTGTTAAAGTACTGTTTGAAGACAAGTTTTGCAGTTAATTCTCATGGTACAACTCATTATGGACAGAGGTCCAGCATGGGGAGCAAGTGCGCAGTGACTCCTCTTGTTGATTTAACAATTATCACTCTAATTTTTGACATCAGTGATCACCCGAGGCTCTTGACATGAGCTTCCAAGGCTATGGAAACCTTTGGAGTCCACAAACTCTGTCAGTATTTAGACAAGGCCATATGTAAAGTGAAAGTTCTCTCCTCCCTTCAGAGAAAAGTACCTCCTTCTTTGATGGCCCCTTCTTTCTGCTGGGATCTCACCCACAGAGATCCTTCATGTAGGACATTTGTTGTCACAGTGTCCTGGCTTTCCATGCCTGAAATACTCTCATGGGATTTTCAGCCAGATCTGAATGCCTTTAGGGCTGATTCTGAGGCCAGAGTGCTGTTTAGGGCATTTGTCATTCTATGAGTTTGCTGTGTGGACAGCTTCCCATGTTAATTCTATCTATTGTTTTTTTTTTTTTAAGATTATTTATTTATTTATTTGACAGGTAGAGTTACAGACAGTGAGAGGCAGAGACATACAGAAAGGTCTTCTTTCTGTTGGTTCACCCCCAAATGGCCACCACAGCCGGAGCTACGCCCATCTGAAGCCAGGAGCCAGGTGCTTCTTCCTGGTCTACCAAGCGGGTGTAGTCGCCCAAGCACTTGGGCCATCTTCCACTGCCTTCCCGGACCACAGCAGAGCGCTGGATTGGAAGAGGAGCAACCGGGACTAGAACCCGGCATCCATATGGGATGTTGGTGCCACAGGCAGAGGATTAGCCAAGTGAGCCATGGCACCAGCCCAAATTCTATCTATTGTTATTACCAGATACTTGGTCTTATTTATGTGATTCCTTTGACACTCACTCCTTAATGTGATCACTTTAACTTTTTTTTTTTAATTTTTATTTATTTTATTTTTTTTGACAGTCAGAGTGTACAGAGAGAGAGAGAGAGACAGAGAGAAAGGTCTTCCTTTTGCTGTTGGTTCACCCTCCAATGGCCGCTGCGGCCAGCGTGCTGCGGCTGGCACATCGCGCTGATCCGAAGCCAGGAGCCAGGAGCCAGGTACTTATCCTGGTCTCCCATGGGGTGCAGGGCCCAAGCACTTAGGCCATCCTCCACTGCACTCCCTGGCCACAGCAGAGAGCTGGCCTGGAAGAGGGGCAACTGGGACAGAATCTGGCGCCCTGACCAGGACTAGAACCTGGTGTGCTGGCGCCGCAAGGCGGAGGATTAGCCTATTGAGCCACGGCACCGGCCGATCACTTTAACTTTAATGTAAGATGGCATTAGTACCACTCAGCTTAATGGGATTTGGAATCCCATGGAAAGTTTTTAGCTTTACCCTTAGGGTTAAGTCTGTGTGAATGTGTGCAGAATTGTATAGCTCCTCCCTCTATTGTCCCCACTCTTATTTTTTACTGGGATCTATTTTCAACTGACTTAATAACCTATAATTAACTCTATGTTAAGTAAAGTGTTCAATCAATGATATTAAGTAGAAAAAAGTTAAAAATAATATAATAAACTGTTCCTTGACAGTCAAGACAAGGACTGATCAAGTCATTATTTCTCATAGTGTCAATTTCACTTCTACAGGTTTCATTTTAGGTGCTCTTTAGTTAGCACAGATCAGGGAGAACATGTGATATTTGTCCCTTTGGGACTATCTTATTTCACTAACTATGATGTTTTCCAGATTCATCCATTTTGTTGCAAATGATGGTTATTTTTTTACCATTATGTTGTATTCCATAAATTACATGTCTTGCAATTTCTTTATCCAGTCTTCTGTTGATGGGCATTTAGGTTGATTCCATGTATTAGCTATTGTTAATTGAGCTGTAATAACCTTGGAGGTGTAGATAACTCTTTTATTTGCTGATTCCATTTACCTGGGGTAAATTCCAAGAAGTAGGATGGCTGGGTCATATGGTAGGGCTATATTCAGATTTCTGAGATATCTAAAAACTGTCTTCCATAGTGGTTTGACCAGTTTGCATTCCCAACAGTGGATTAGGGTACCTTTTCCCCCCACATCCTTACCAGGTGAGGTGAAACCTCATTGTGGTTTTGTTTTGCATTTCCCTGATGGCTAGTGATCCTGAGAATTTTTTCATATGTCTGTTGGCTATTTGGCTTTCCTCTTTTGAGAAATGTCTATTTAAGTCCTTTGCCCATTTCTTAACTGGATTGTTTGTTTTTTGTTGTTGTTGTTGAGTTTATTGATCACCTTATATATTCTGGTTATTAATCTTTTATCATTTGCATGTTTTGCAAATAATTTCCCTAAATATGTTGGTTGCCTCTTCACTTTCCTGTTTTTTTTGCTGTACAGAAGCTTCTCAATTTGATGTAATCCCATTTGTTAATTTTGGCTTTCATTTCCTGTGCCTCTGGGGTATTTTGCAGGAATTCTTTACCTCTGCCAATGTCTTGCAGGGTTTCCCCACTGCTCTCTAATATTTTGATGGTATCAGGTCCTATATTGAGGTCCATTTTGAATGGATTTTTGTGTAAGGTATAAGGTAGGGTCATGCTTCATATCTGCATGTGGAAATCGAGTTTTCCCAGCATCATTTGTTGAAGAGAATGTCCTTGCTCCAGTTAATGGTTTTAGCTCCTTGGTGGAATATAAATTGGTTGTAGGTGCTTGGATTGATTTCTGGCATTTCTGTTCTGTTCCAAAGGTCTATCCATCTGTTTTTGTACCAGTACAAAGCTGTTTTGATTATAACCGCATTGTAGTAGGTCTTGAAATCTGGTATTGTGATGCCTCCGGTTTTGTTTTTGTTGTATAAGATGGTTTTAGCTATTTGAGGTCTCCTGTGATTCCAAATGAATTTCAGCATCATTTTTTTATGTCTGAGAAAAATGTCTTTGGTATTATGATTGGTATTGCATTGAATATGTAAATTATCTTCAGAAGAATGGACATTTTGATAATATTGATTCTTCCAGTCCATGAACATGGAAGTTATTTTCATTTTGTGGTGTCTTCTTCTATATCTTTGTTTAAAGTTTTGCAATTCTTTTTTTTATTTTTTTAACAGGCAGAGTGGACAGTGAGAGAGAGAGACAGAGAGAAAGGTCTTCCTTTGTCATTGGTTCACCCTCCAATGGCCGCCGCGGCCAGCGCGCTGCGGCCGGTGCACCGCGCTGATCCGATGGCAGGAGCCAGGAGCCAGGTGCTTCTCCTGGTCTCCCATGGGGTGCAGGGCCCAAGCACCTGGGCCAACCTCCACTGCACTCCCTGGCCACAGCAGAGAGCTGGCCTGGAAGAGGGGCAACCGGAACAGAATCCGGCGCCCCGACCGGGACTAGAACCCGGTGTGCCGGCACCGCAAGGTGGAGGATTAGCCTAGTGAGCCGCGGCGCCGGCCTCTTTTTTGTTTTTTTTTTTTTTTTTCTTGACAGAATTAGTGAGAGAGAGAGAGGGAAAGGTCTTCCTTCTGTTGGTTCACCCCCAAAATGGCCGCTACAGCCGGTGCTGCACCAACCCAAAGCCAGGAGTCAGGTGTTCTTCCTGGTTTCCCATCCTCCAATGCCTTCCCAGGCCACAGCAGAGAGCTGGACTGGAAGAGGAGCAAGCGGGACATAATCCAGCACCCCAGCCAGGACTAGAACCCAGAATGCTGGCACCACAGGCAGAGGACTAACCAGGTGAGCCGCGGCACTGGTCCCAGTTTTGCAATTCTTGTTGTAGAGATCTTTGACATCCTTGGTTAAATTTATTCCAAGATATTTGATTTTTATTTTTTTTAGCTAATGTGAATGTGATTGATCTTAGAAGCTCTTCTCAGCTATGGCATTGTCTGTGTATACAAAGACTGTTGTTTTTTATGTGTTTATTTTATATTCTGCCATTTTACCAAATTCTTCTTTGAGCTCCAGTAGTCTCTTAGTCGAGTCTTTTAGGCCCCCATGTATAGCATCATATCATCTGCAAAAAGGGATAGTTTTAATCCCTTTGATTTCTTTTTCTTGCCTAATGGCTCTGGCCAAAACTTCGAGGACTGTGTTGAATAGCAGTGGAGAGAGTGGGCATCCCGGTCTGGTACTGATCAAAGTGGGGATGCTTCAAAATTTTCCTCATTGATAGGATGCTGGCTGTGGATTTGTCATAAATTGCATTGATTGTGTTTAAGAATGTTCCTTCTAAACCCAATTTGCTTAGAGTTGTCATAATGAAAGGATGTTGTATTTTGTCAGATGCTTTCTCTGCATCTATTTAGATAATAATATGGTTTTTTCTTTAATTTGTTAATGTGATGTATCACATCGATTGATTTGCAAATGTTGAACCATCCCAGCATACCAGGGATAGATCCCACTTCGTCCAGATGAATGGTGTTTCTGATGTGTTGTTCGATTTAATTGGCCAGAATTTTGTTGATTTTTGCATCTATGTTCATCAGGGAAATTGGTCTGTAGTTTTCTTTCTCTGTTGCATCTTTTCTGGAATTAGGAATTAAGGTGACGCTGAATTCATAGAAAGAATTTGGGAGGATTCCCTCCATTTCAATTGTTTCCAATAACTGGAGAAGAATTCGAGTTATTTCTTTTTTGAATGTCTGGTAGAATTTAACAGTAAAGCCATCTGGCCCTGGGCTTTGTTTTCAGTGTCTTCATAACTGATTCAGTTTCTGTCATGGGTTATGGGTCTGTTTAGGTTTTCTGTGTCTTCATGACTCAGTTTATGTAGGTTGTATGTGTCCAGGAATCTTTCCATTTCTTCTAGATTTCACAGTTTGTTGTCATACAGCTCTTTGTAGTAACTTCTGATGATTATTTTTATGTCTGTAGTGTCTATTATTACATTTCCTTTTTCATCTCTAATTTTATTGATTTGGGTCTTCTCTCCTTTTTTTGGTTAGTTGGGCCAATAGTGTGTCAATTTTGTTTTGTGTTTCAAAAAACCAGCTTTGTTGATTACTTCTCTAATTTTAATTATTTCTTTTTTCTACTGGTTTTGGGTTTGGTTTGCTTTTGTTTTCCTTGATCCTTGAGATGCAGAGATAGTTCATTTATTTGGTGCCTTTCCAGTTTCTTGATGTAGGCACCAATTGGTATAAACTTTCCTCTGCCTTTGCTGTTTCCCACAAATTTTGATATGTTGTATTGTCATCTTCATTTGTTTCCAGATTTTTTTGATTTCTCCTTTGATTTCTTCTATGACCCACTGTTCATTCAGGAACCTGTTGGTTCGTTCTCCATGTGTTTGCATATGATGTGGAGATTCTTGTGTTGTTGATTTCCAGCTTCATTGCATTGTGGAATGAGAAGATGCATGGTGTTATTTCAATTCTTTGAGTTTGCTGAGACTTGCTTCATTGCCTAGCATGTGGTTCTATGTACACTCCGAGGCGATAGGGTGGAAGGCTCTGTGGATAGCTGCTAGGTTTATTCAGTCTATAGTGTCAATTAACTCTTGTTTCCTTGTTGATTTTCTGTCCCGTTGGTCTGTGCATTGTTGAAAGTGGAGTATTGAAGTCCCCCATTACTTTTGCATTTGAGTCTATATCTCCCTTTAAATCCCTTGGCATTTCTTTTAAATAGCCAGGTTCCATTATTAGGTGCATATATATGTATAGTAGTCACATCTTTCTGTTGAACTGACGCTTTAATCATTATATAGTGTCTTTCTTTGTCTCTTTAAGTAGTTTTCGTGTTGAAGTCTATTTTGTCTGGTATGAGGATGGCCACACCAGCTCTTTTTTGCTTTGTTAGAATGGATCCTCTTTTCCGCCCTTTCACAGTCAGTCTGCATGCATCTTTGTTGTAAGATATGTTTCTTGCAGGCAGCAAATAGATGAGTTTTGTTTTTAATCGACTCAGCCGTCTGTGTCTTCTAACTGAGGTGTCGAGGCTGTTTGCATTTAGTGAGACTGTTGTTAAGTACCAATTTTGCCCCGCCATGTTTCCACAAATAGTTTTATTTATGTGTTTTGGATTTTATTTATACTTTTGCTGGGTCATTTCTGCATTCACCTACTTTTGTAGTGATTTGTGTGTGTTTCTGTGTGTAGCACATCTTTTAGCTTCTTTCGTAGGGCTGGGCGAGGGCTGACAAATTCTTTGAATTTCTGCTTTCTCCAGATGGGGAGAGTTTTCTGTTATTATTTCAATAAGAAGGCCTTGTAATCCTTTCTCTGTTTCCACGCTTCTGGAATTCCTAGGATCCATATGTTGTGTTGTTTGATAGAATCTTATAGATCTCCTACTGTGGTATTTAATTTAGTAATTTCTTACTCTTGTGTTGGGTCTGACTGCATTATTTCCAGAAATTTGTCTTCTAGTTCTGATATTCTTTGTTCTGTCTCACTTATTCTGTTGTTAAGGCTTTCCACTGCATTTTTTATTTGATGTATTGAATGCTGCAGTTTCTAGAATTTCATTTTGACTTCTTTTTAACATCTCAATTTCTTGGAAATAACACTTTTCATTCAGATCGTGAATTTGTTTCTGATTGCTTCTACATAATCTGATGATTAATCTGAATTCTGTTTCTGGCATATCCGCGATCTCTTCTTTAGCTTCTATTATTGAAGAGTTGCAGTGTTCCTTTGGGGGGCTCGTGTGTCTTCCTTATTCTTAGTGAGGTTTTTTCCTTGTTTTTTGGCATTTCCAGTTGCTTTTCTCTTTAGTATGTGTCTTGTTGCTTGTGGTGTTTCCCTCTGCTGTGAGCTGGTATGGGCCTGTACATTGCAAATCGAAGCACACAGCCCTGCCTCTGGGAGTCCTGCGGACTTCTTGTTCGTGAGGGGCAGGTAGGAGAGCTCTGGTGTGCTAAGCCCCGCCTACTGGCCAGGGGTTGCTTCTCACTGGTGAGTGAAACAAGCCAGGGATTTCAATGTTTAGACTTCTCATTGTACAGCTTTTGTGGTGGTGGGAGGGGGGGGGGCAGAAATACTCTGAAATGTTGTGATCCTCATTCCTGGGTAGGGAGTGTTGTGAAGTGCCCCCACCCCCCGCACTCGATGGGCGTGTGCACCCTGTTGACATTTGAAATGTAAACAAACCATGTGGCTTCTTCTCACCTGCTGCAGGTCTGGTTGGGGGAAAGGGGAGACATAGACGGACAGGGGCGTCCCCAGCCTCTCCATTTGTTCCCCTGTGCTTCCTGCTTGGAGCTTCAAACACAGTTCACCAGGCTCCGCTGCCCGCTGCTATCTGCAGCTCTGTGGACTTGCGACCTCGCATCTCACCTGGTCTGCTGGGGGTGTGTGTGTGTGGTCAGTCTCCCCCTTCAGTTTCTCCACTGCACCTCCGGCATGCCTCCGCCACTGCCCTTTCTCTTTTGCTCCCTCTGCATGGCCCTGCCCAGTCGCTGCTGGACTGACTCCTGCGCTTCTCTGCGTGAATTTCTCACGGCTCTGTTGCTGGCTTCTATCCCCTTTCCTTAGTAACTGTTTTGCCCTGCATGACTTGGAACGTCCTGTTGCTATACCACCATCTTGGCCCACACCACCCTGATTCCCCTCTTGGTCCTTCCCTTAGTCACGTCTTCATAGCAAGAGAATTCTCCTGGGGCCTGTGCTGTGGTGTAGCAGGAAGAGCAGACACCCGTGACATGGACAGCCCATATGGGTCCTGGTTTGAGTCCTGGCTGCTCCACTTCTGATCCAGCTCCCTGCTGATGTGCCTGGGAAGGCAGTGGAAGCTGGTCCAGGTGCTTGGGCCCCTGCACCCACCTGAAAGACCCACATGAGGCTTCTGGCTTCTGACTTGGGCCTGGTCGAGCCCTGGCTGCTGTGGGAAGTGACCCAGCAGATGGGAGAACTCTGTCTCTCTCTCTGTAGTTCTGTCAAATAGACAACTAAACCTTTGGAGAGAATGCTGCCTGTTGCACCCCTCTTCCCCTCAGAAGTGATTTACTTAACCCTCCATGTCTTGTGCAGTGGTGGGAGTCAGTGCCAGGCCTGCGACAGCTCTCCGGGAGACCAGCTTCTTCCCGAGCAGGCAGGTTCTCGGCAGAAGGAACGTCACCACCCCGACACCTGCAGACAAGGATCCGTTCTCCCTGCTGTGCTCAGGACCAGTCAGAGGTCCAGAGACACTGAATGTCAGAGGGAACTGTTGTGTGAAATGCAGGGTGGGACCACAGGAGATGGGACGCTGTCATCTTACCTTAGAACAAGAATCTCGTTGTGAACTTCCAAAGCAGTTGTGTGTGCTAAGGGAACAGGAGACAGAAAAACCTCCAGAAGGAGACCATCAGGGCACGTGCAGTGTGGACCTGCGCTTGCTGCCGCGCCTGGTCGATTCTGTATTCCTCGTGTGGATTAAAGAAGCGCGTTTCATCTTCCTGATTCCCTGTGCTGCCCCAGCGCCTACAGAAATCCAGGAGGCGACGTGGAGTGATGACTTTTCCCATTCCTCCATTTCCTGCTGAGCGTCTGCTACTAAGAAATTCACAGCTCTCTCACAGTCCCCAAATAAAATATGTCATTTACATTCATTATTAGAGTTCATTGTCTGGTCAGTGTTTCCTTTCTGGATGACATGTGGTTCTGCACGTCAGTGGTAGCAGATTTTAAGGTTCTAGAAAAAGAGGTTCATATTTATGATTATTTTCCAAGATATAAAAATCAGACATACATGCTCAATATGTGGATTTGAAGGAATAGAGTGTGTGTATGTGTGTGTGTGTGTGTGTGTGTAGTGAAACCATTTGACAAAACAGGTTGCTGGCTATAAACGTGGATTTTCCGTATTTTAGGCTGATAGCATACTTATTTCTAATTCCCAGGTCAAAACTGATCATTTTCCCCCAGGTTCCTGGCAGTGTGCACCCTGGGAGGTAGCAGGTGGTGGCTAAGTACTCGTGTACCTGCTACCCGTCTGGGAGAACTGGGCTGAATTCTTGGGTTCTGATCCAGTCCAGCTCCAGCTCTTGCAGGCATCTGGGAAGTGAACCAAGAGATGAAAGAGCTCCCTTGCTTTTCTCTTTCTCTGCCTTTCAAATGAATAGATCGTGTTGACGACAGATTTTTGTTTTCCTGGCCTGGAATACTGGGGGGGGGGGGGGGAGAGGATGCAGGGCACGGGTGGGAGTGGCCTCTCTCCTCCCACTGCAGCGCTCACCTGCAGGGCAGCCTTCTTCTACTTCCTCCTCCTTCCCCATCAAACCTAGTGCCTTGTGGATTCTTCAGTTCCTGTCGCAGAGCAGAAAACCTGGCATGTTGGGCCATCTCAGTAACTGTGGAAAGAAAATAAGAGGAAGTTCTAACATTGTCTCTATCACGAACCAGCTGTCTGGCTTTGGATAAATCACAGAAAATGTTCTGTCTTGTAGGTTACCAGGACACTGGGCAACATGGTGCCCTAAAGTACATTTCTGCTCGAGAATTCGATAAATACAAGTGGACGTGGACTCCAGCCCGTGCCCAATCCCAGACATTTTCATGATATTATTTTTCTTTACTAGAGCTTTAACTGTTATTTTTTTTATCACAGTGAGTCTTGGATAGCTTATCTCTCAGACTGCTTTGCAGTGTCAGGCAAAGCCATGGCGAGTCGGTGTCTCAGGAGCGGTCGCCAGTGTGCTGTGGTTGGCCACGCGGCACGCTTTTGTTATTGTAATGATATTCTGTTAAGACCCTCAGAGACCAGTGTTATGGGAAACTGAAAATTGAGTAGTACAAGAGATCTTCCTGGGCATTTCTCTACAGTGTGCCTGAATAATCAAAATGGTTTTGAAATAAAAAGAGGCTAGAAAACAGACTTAAAACCATACCTTGTTCCCTCTTTGAATATGAAAAATTTTAATTAAATTGTTGTTGCTAATACGCTGGTGAGGTATTCACTGAAATGCATGATTATATAAAAGTATACTTAATTCTTAATAGAACTCCTTAATTAAGTCTCAGAGTTTAAGTCTTGAATTGAGTCAGATATTAATACTGGTAAAAATATTTTCCAAATTTAGAGTAATGTATCTTACCCAGATTTCCCCTAATCTAGTACCATGCTCTCATTTTGTTTTTTTAAAAAAAATACTTGTCTGAAAGGCAGAGAGAAGTCTTCCATTCACTGATCTGCTTCTCAAATGCCAGGCCTGGGCAAAGCCAAAACCAGGAGGCAGGAACTCAACCCAGGTCTCACATGTGGGTGGCAGGGACCAGAGGACTTGGCCACCACCTGCTGCCTCCCGCTGTGTGTGTTAGGAGGAAGCTGGATCAGAGGCAGAGCCAGAGTTCAGGCCCACAGCTTAGGATATGGGCTGTGGCACCACAAGTGGTCTCTTAGCCCCTGCACCAGGGCTCACCCCACTCTCTCCTCCGTCCTCTCGTCTTCTACAGTAAACACGTTTGCGCGAGCACATACCTGGACCGTGTTCCCAGAGACCAGCGTGTCGTCCCAGCGTAGCAGTGAGCAACAGCTAAATCACCAGGAGGGTGGACCGCGAAACCCAAGCCTGGCTATCGAAGGACATGCAGGTGTGAAGGCCTCCAGGCTTAAAAACCAAGAGCAGAATTGTGTTGTGGGTCCTGAGGGCGGGCAGAGTTCAGGGTTGGATGAGAGGAAAACGTGATTAATGCCGTTGGGTAGTAGGAAGAAGAATGGTGTTCTATCACACCACTGCGTGAGTGTGTTCAATATCAAACTCTTGTGTGGGGAGTGCGGGCATCTTTCAAGTTAGAAGGAAGCATTTTGAATGTATCCATTGTACAGAAATGATAAGCATTTGATGAGATACATATGTTTCTACGGATTTGAACAGTAGACAGTGTGTGGTACCTAAACATCATCACATGGTATCCATAAAAATGCTCAGTTTGTACGTGTCAGTTCCAGAGGAGAAACAATCAGCAGAGCTGGAGTAGGTCATTGAGAACTGCAGGTGGTGCTGCTAGCTTTGTGTACTTTACTTTTTTTCTTCAAGTTCCTCATAAGCTGAAGAAAAAGAAGTGAAGAAATGAGTATGTTGCATGCTGTTTAGGAGGGGGTCTTTGCAGTGGCTTGGCTTTAAATCCGGACTCTGCCACGGCACCCCTAAGCAAGCAGCTTAGCACGACATTCGCTCAGTTCTCTCATCTGTGATGTGGTGATGGTAGTAGTTTTCACCCTGTAGGATCATCGTCAGGATTCTTGAGCTAATATATGCCATGGCCATAGAACATTCTCGCACAGAGAAAGGGCTCAACCTTGTTACTAGTGTGATCGTTATTGGCCTGTGTTTTTTAAGAGAGATAATTGGAATATAAACAGGAAATAGTATGAAACGCCAAATAAAGTGGAAAGTGAACCAGACGCAGCACAACTGGGTAGCACGAGTTCAGACTGGGGAGACTGGCCCTAGAGACGGGTGTGATCTGGGTTTGAGGGCTATTGCAGCACACTTGTTAACAAAGCAGTTCATTCTAATGATCTTCTTTTTTTTCCTTTATGTCATTTTTTTAAATTTTTATTTAGTAAATATAAATTTTCAAAGTACAGTTAATGGATTACAATGGCTCCCCCCCCCCATAATTTCCCTCTCATTCACACCCCTCCCATCTCCCGCTCCCTCTCCCATTCCATTCTAATGATCTTCTAACATTTGACATTCGCTTTCCAAAAGTAGAACCAGTATAGTGACAGAGAGTTCAATCTAGGGTGACAAAACTGGAGAGAAAGATACAGTTTTCTGAGGAGTATCTTTTTCTTTATGCAATTCTGAAGATCTTTGACACATCCCAAAGCCGATTTTTAGAATACATTGAATTCACGTATTTTTCTGGAGAAATTTAAATTAAACAATGTAACCATATATATCCAGATGGCAAAGATGATTTTTAAATAAAGTGTTCTTTTAAATAAAGACGATATATTACATGCCTAGCCCTGATTTTCACAATGATCTTGAGGTTGCATTATTAAAAGCCAAAGTGTCATAGTGAGTGGACCAGAGCTGATGTTATAAACGTTACCTTTTGCTTTGCTTTGCACTCCCTGAGTGCCCTTGGGAGCAAGCATCGTAAGTCCTATGTTGCCCTCTTACCCTCAGCAAGCTGTTGTCCAGAGAGTACAGCGTTTTCTGTCAGTAAGGAGTCACTGGTCCTTACGGGCACACTGTCACGTGACATGCTGTGATAGGACATGCTGCGCTGGACGTAGGACTGCGAGAGGGAAACAGAGCAAACGCCTCTCGATGCTGATCTTGGAGGTGACTTTTTGGCTCTGACCTCAAAAGCATTGAGAACAAAAGCAAAACCAGACAAATGGAATTTCATCTAACTAAAAAAGCTTCTATATAGCACTGAAAACAACCAAGATTGATGACCAACAGGTTCAGTGGGAGAAAAATTTGTAAACTGTGCATCTGTTAAAGATGTTAATATCCAAACTATCCAAGAAACTTAGCAGGATAACAAGAAAACAATCTGCTCAAAAATAGGAAAGAAGCTGAAAAAGACCTTTTACTGAAAAAAGGATACAAGTGACAACAAGTATAGAAATATATGCTCATTTGCCACCAAGGTAATGCAAATTAAAACCACACTAATGGGGCCGGCACTGTGATGCAGTGGGTAAAGCCGCTGCCTGAAGCGCCAGCATCCCGTATGGGTGCCAGTTTGAGTCCTGCCTGCTCCACTTCTGATCCAGCTGGGACAGCAGTGGAGGATGGCCTAAGTCCTTGGGCTCCTGCATCTGCATGGGAGACCCAGAAGAAGCTCCTGGCTCCTGGCTTCAGATTGGCGCAGCTCCAGCCTTTGCAGCCAACTGGGGAGTGAACCAGCAGATGGAAGACTTTTCTCTCGCTCTCTCTGCCTCTACTTCTCTCTCTATGTAACTCTGAATTTCAAATAAATAAATACATCTTTAAAAAAAACCCACGTTAAGACATCATCTCATACCTGTTACAATGTCTATTGTCAGAAAGAAAAAAAATAAGTGTTGGCAAGGGTGTGAAGATAAGGAAACCCTGGTATGCTGCTACTGGGAACAGAAATTGGTACAGACATTGTGGAAAATACTGTGGAGGTCCCTCAAAATATAGAGAACAGCTCTACCGTGAAATCCAGCCATTGCGCTTCTGGGTGTATGTCCAAGGAAACTGAAATCAAGATCTTGAAGAGTTGTCTGCTCTCCTCTGTTCTCTGCAGCTCTGTTCCCAACAGCCAAGCTATGGAAATAACCTAAATGTCCACCCGTAGCTGATGGACAAAGAAGCTGTGGTACAGGTGCACAAGGAATATTGCTCAGCTTTAGAAAGGAAACGATTTCATCAAGCAGGACAAAATGGATGAACCTGGAGGATGTGACCCTAAGGGAAACAAGCCAGCGCAGAGAGACAAACCCTGCACAAGCTCACCTGTGTGCAGAACCTGACAATGTTCAACTCACAAAGCCACGAGTAGAGTGGTGGGTGCCAGAGGCTGGGGAAGTGGGATGGAGATGAGGAGACAGTGGCCAAAGGCGCCAGGTTTAGGAGATGTGTATAGCACGGTGCTGCCAGTTAACGATGGGTACTTCACGACTGCTCACAGAACAGAGAAGTCCCCACCACCAGACGATAAACGTGTGAGGTGATGGATACACTAATCAGCTTGGGATAATTTGCGGTGTATTTGTATATTGAAACTGTACACCATAAAAATATACACTTTTATTTGTCAATTATGACTAAAGACACTGGAGCACAAAGACAAATCACAGTAATTTCCAAATTTTAAAGCAACTTATTAAATTCATTTGCTACCAGAAGAAAAATAAGGAGAATTTAAGGAGAGCATTGAGGTGTTTAAAATTTTATATTTAATATTCCTACACCCCCATGTTCCCCCAATTCTCTGGGGATACTCTCTTCAGATTAGGTTATTTTAATAAAGAAAATGACATCTTGTCAGTAAAAGTAATATTTTATGAATATTTATATACTTTCCAGTGGAACCCTCTGTTCATTTGAGGAGTTTTAATATCCCTCATGATTAAATTATTCCTTTCTCCAAAACTTCCTGGTATTAAAAAAATTTCCTCTGATGGACTGAATTAGAGTTATTTTTTAAACTCTTCAGGGGATTTGACAACATTGTACATCTAAAAAATAACAAGCCACAGTTTGTCGTACAGATTTAGCATCTCAGAAGTCTCTTGCGGATCTTGCTGTGTGTTCCAATGTGTGTGTCCCGCACGTTCTTTAATCCACGTCTCGCAGCCTGTTGGAAACAGCAGAGGCCGGCTGTGGGGGGCGGGAGAAGGGGGTCTTAGGAGAAGGCAGTCACCGTGTGCTGTGGTGCGTGCTTGCTCAAGGGATTGGTGAGGCTCCTGTAGGCCCGATGCTTAGCACAGGAAAGTGGTCTGCCCAGACTGTGCCTCACCTGAGAGCTCGCAGCACGCCTGAGAAAGGAAGCCTCCTGAGCACCCCGACTGCAGTGAAGGTGCGTGGTAAGTACTGCTTTGCAAGGTCTTCACACAGTTCATGAGAAACGCATAGGCCGGCGCTGCGGCTCACTAGGCTAATCCTCTGCCTTGTGGCACCGGCACATCGGGTTCTAGTCCCGGTCGGGGCGCCGGATTCTGTCCCGGTTGCCCCTCTTCCAGGCCAGCTCTCTGCTGTGGCCAGGGAGTGCAGTGGAGGATGGCCCAGGTGCTTGGGCCCTGCACCCCATGGGAGACCAGGATAAGCACCTGGCTCCTGCCATCGGATCAGCGCGGGCCGCGGCGGCCATTGGAGGGTGAACCAACGGCAAAGGAAGACCTTTCTCTCTGTCTCTCTCTCTCACTGTCCACTCTACCTGTCAAAACAAACAAACAAACAACGCATGGATTGCAAAAATCTTGGCACCAAGATAAATGAATCTTTGCATTCCATTTTCTACGAACGTATCCGAGTTCCTTACGTGTGAGAACATGGACGTATTTGAGGGAGGAGCTGGCAACAGATCAGAGGGCGTGGGGCAGGAGGAAGAGGCCAGGAAGGCAGCCGTGTTTCAGGGGGGAAACTGAGGCAGCGGTTCCCCGTTTCACTGCTGCACGGGCAGGACTCTGACGGTGCAGCTCCTGTGTCGGGATGCCTCTTGTTAGGCACCGTCCCACCAAGGAGAAGCGCCGCTGTGGCTTCCCAAGAGGCCAGGAAGCCGGCTTGAGCGTGGATGTTCCCTGGAAGTGGACCTGTCTGTGGGTTCAGCCACTGTCACGTGGTGGCCCGAGGCGACAAAGCCTCGATGTCCTGCAAAGGCCTGTGTGGGACCTGCGTGTGCCATGGTGTCGGTGCAGAAGGTGGCCTGTTTCCACTATTGGGTCCTGGGAAAGCGCAAAGCCACACTAGAAAGTCCTGTGTTTCTCAGTCTGCCCCGTTCATAACCGTGGTTCTCGTGTTGATCATGAGCAGGGCCTTGCAGCTACCATTGTGAGGGTGAGGCTGGGACTGGCTGGTGTGGGTGTGGAGACGGGGGCTGTGGGGAGGCCTGACCGAGGTTCCCAGAAAGGGCTCTTGGGGGTGAAAGTGCAGCTGCATAAGTGACCCGGATCTGAGGACCACAAGAATGCAGTAGGGGTAGAGGGCCCCACTCCCACTCGGAGCTCAGCTAGGCATGTTTCACTCTGAGGCTTCTTTGACAGGAGCTCTGGATCAGAACTGAGTCCTGCCCCAGTTCCTGCCTGGCGCGTAGAGGAAGCCACATGACCGACAGGAGCCTGCATTCGCTTGAGCTCCTGCAGCCCCAGGCTGTGTAAACACTCTCTCCGAGCCGTGTTGCTGCTCTGGCTTCTTGAGGCAAAGCCCTTCTCAGCTCTTCCTGTGTGAGATGAAACTTGGCGTCTTGCACCTCCGCCTTAAGATGCAATTGCTTAGCTGGTGAGACTCTAAAGTGAGCGTCAGTCAAAGCTGCCTGCAGGAAGAGATCATGGCAGGAGTCTGATCATCGTTCTACCAGTTTGAGTGTGGACTTGGGATTTTTATACTTTGTGTACTTGAACAGCAGTCGATCTTGAGAGTGCCTCTCCTAAGATTCATGAACTGAGTGTGAAAGCGTGTCCTCGCTCCTGGCTGGGAGATCCCGCGCTCTCCTCGGTCATCGCATCGCACCCCGTGTTCTCTCTTGCAACAGGTCAGCCTATCAGCCTCTCCTTTGGGATTCTGGAAGCTGTCGTTCAGGTTGGCGAGTCCTGGGCCTGTCGTTGGCTTCAGCAGTATTTCTTGGAAGAAGGCAAGAAGAGTTCACTTTAGGCTGTTGTCTTCTCCCCTTCCTGGGTCACACCCATATTTATGGAATGGTGCGATTCCTCCTGGAAACGATTCTCTTCCCTGTCCCTTGAGTTTGGATGTGGCTGTGTGATGTGGTCAGTGCATTAGCCAACACCATGCAGGTCCCCTGCCCCACGTGCGTCTGCTGTCACCATGGCAGGAGGGTGGAGGAAGCAGCAAAGCCACTTGGCTGACACAGAATTTGGGGGTCCGTGACCAGCTGACCTGCGAATCCCTGAGCTAGCACAGGTGCCCGTGCGTGAGTGCTGCTGAGGTCTGACTTTTTTATGCAGCGATAATGACTGACACACAGGCCAGAGTTGTGTCTTCTCCACGTGCATTTTGTTGATTCCTCTGTGCGTTCATTCATGTATTTAGAATTCTTTTGCAGTTTCCACTCTGTGCCATGTGCTATATGATTTCACATCAGTGTAAAATGCACATTATATATATATTCACACACATACACACACACACCTATATACACACATATGTATGCTTTATACATAGAATAAATGGATGCCTGTGTGTGTATAAATTTTTGCTCTATCCATGTGTGTACAATGTGTTTGTTTCTTAGTGCTGCATTAACAGATTGCTACAAACTTAGTGGCTTCAAATAACACAGACTGAGGGTCTCAGCCTTGTGAGTCTCACTGTGCTGAAGCCCATGTTGGGCTCGGTGGAGTTCCATTCTGGAGGGAACCCGGTTTCCCACAGTCTTCAGCTCTCCAAGCCACGTGCCTTGGCCGATGCTAGTGTTCTTCCGTCCTCAAAGTCAGCAGCGCTCTTGCTGAGTCTTTCTCCCCCTGCTCTGTCTGGTCCTCTGCCCTGTCTTCACTCTCAGGGCTTCTGTGGTTGCACTGGGTCTTCCCAGTTACCCAAGGGTGGTGGTCCTGTCTCCAGGACCGCTGATGGGCAACTGTAGTACGGTCCCCTCTGCCTTGTCATCCCACATACTTAGACATTCCAGGGTTTAAGATGGAGATATTTTGGGGATGCCTTTGTGTGGCCTGTGCCTATACATAAAGGCATATATTCAGTCCTTAGGAACAGATGCATTTTCTTTTATTTTTTACTTTTTTAAAAGCTTGTATTTAATGAATGCAAATTTCATAGGTACAACTTTAAGAATGTAGCAATTCTTCTCCCCACCCCCATCTTCCCACCCCCACTCCCATCCCAGCTCCTACTCTCTCTCCCATCCTATTCTTCAATAAGAGTCAATCTTAACTTAACTTTATATACAGAAGACCAACTCTATACTAAGTGAAGTTTTCACCTACACACACACACACACAAAGTATAAAGTACTCTTTGAGAACAAGTTTTGCAGTTAATTCTCATAGTACAACTCATTAAGGACAGAGATCCTACATGGGGGAGCAAGTGCACAGTGACTTCTGCTGTTAATTTAACAATTAACACTCTTATTTATGATGTCAGTGATCACCTGAGGCTCTTGACATGGAAGCCTTTTGTGACCACACATTCCATCAGTATTTAGACAAGGCCATAAACAAAGTGGAAGTTCTCTCCTCCCATCAGAGAAAAGTACATCCTTATTTGACGGCCCCTTCTTTCTACTGGGGTCTCACTCACCAAGATCCTTCACATAAGATTTTTTTTTGCCACAGTGTCTTGGCTTTCCATGCCTGAAATGCTCTCTCATGGGCTTTTCAGCCAGATATGAATACCTTAAAGGCTGATTCTGAGGTCAGAGTGCTGTTTAGAGCATTTGTCATTCTATGAGTATGCTGTGTGGATTGCTGCATATGTTGGATATTCCCTCCTTTTTAATTCCGTCTATTATTATTTCCAGGCACTTGATGCTATTTATAAGTTCTCTTTAACACTTAATCCTAGCTATACGTTCACTTTAGCACTTATTATGATCACTTTAACATTTAAGATGGCATTTTTTTACCACCTATTTTTAATGGGATTTGGAGTCCCATGACAAGTTTTTAAACTGCACCCTTAGAAGTAATCCATAGAACTGTATGCAGAACTACACAGCTTTACAGTTAGAAACTTCCTCCTCCCTCTCTTATTTCCCCTCTTATTTTTACTGGAATCTATTTTCAGTTGACTTTATATACATATGATTCCCTCTATGTTAAGTAAAGAGTTCCACATACAGGCTGAAGAAGAGAAAAAATAAAAATAAAAAACTATTCCTCGACAATCAATACAAGGGCTGTTCAAGTCAATGTTTCACAAAGTGTCAATCTCACTTCTACAGCTTTTGTTTGAGGTATGCTATTCTCACAGATCAGTGGGAAAATATAGTATTTGTCCCTTTGGGACTGGCTTATTTCACTGATTATGGAGTTTTCCAGATTGATCGATGTTGTTGCAAATGACTAGATTTCATTTTATACTGCTCTATAGTATTCCAAAGAGTACATATCCCATAATTTCTTTATCCAGTCTTCAGTTGATGTACATGTAGGTTCATTCTGTGTCACAGCTTTCGTGAATTGAGCTGCAATAAACATGGAGGTGCAGATACCTCTTTGTTTACTGATTTCCAGATGCATTTTCAAATTCAGAAGTATCAGAATTTAAAGGCAGCTTCCTCAGCGGTGAGTGCAGCACCATCCCATGTTCAAGCACATTGATCTTCATGCAGGAAATGTGTGACTGCGCTCCCCATGTGGAGGGAACACAGGCTGTTAGTAACTTCACTCAGCTGAGGTCAGACTGTTACCACGTTAGCTCCATTCAGATCATAATGTTGTTACCAAATGAGCTATAAAAAACTTGGGTTTTGAATTTTGGAATTGCAAAGAAATGTAGATTATATATACATAAAATATGGTTCGTTGGAAATATGCAGAAATATGAACGTCATCCTAGCTTCTGAATATTCCTAAGTCTTGATCTCTGAGTTCCTTTCTTAACTTTAAAAGGGATGTTTCTCAAAACCTAATTGCTGGTCGGACAGAGCCAGAGGTAAGATTTGTCTATGTTTGAACTTTTACAAAGTGGAAGCATAAAGTACATTTGGACTCTTGTCTGTTTGCCTTTTTACTGTTTTGTGCAAGAGTCATCTATACGAATAGTGCTGCATGCAGTTGTGGTTTCTCATTCCTACTGCTTGATGTAGCTTTCCTTTAGTGAGTATCCCATAGTGTATTTATCTGTTCTAGTCCAGATAGGCATTTGGGTACTTCCAATTGGGGACTGTTATTAGCTGTGCTCTGAACGTTCTTGCTAAACATTGTGCACATTTCTCTTGGGTCTATACCTAGGAGTGGAATTCTAGGCTACAGTTGCTAATGTCCAGCTTTAGGGGATACTACCAACTGGTGTTCCCAAACTCCTGCCTTCATGCATAGTTTGTATAATTAGGATGATGGAAATAAGCAAAAATATAACACAAGTACAAGATTCTGCATGCTTTCTGGAACTAGCTCTGTATTTTTCCCACCTGTACTTCAAGCCTGGATCTGCTGCCAGCCTTGTGAGCTGGAGCAATCACCTAATGTTTCAGGCTCAGTTGCCTAATGGTTCAGCTAGGAGGGTGGGATGGTTTTCGTCTTTGTGGTTTGAGATTCCTGCAGGAAAACTACTGTTTGCAATACTGATGAACTTTAAGTGATGAGTCTCCAGAAGTGCTTTGCAGTCCTTCCCTTTCCAGGGCTTCTCTCAGCATCTGTTGCTGTCACCCTGTCTGTTAATGAACCCTGCTGTCCTGGTTCAGATCCATCCACATCTGGAGCCTGTGAGAAACAATACAGGGTGTGTAAGGTCGCCACAACCCACCCTAGCTGCCACAGCGTGGAATTTGTCTTTTGGGGACTGGCTTATTTCACTAAGTGTAATTGTTTCCAGTTGAATCCATTTTGTTGCAAAAGACAGGATTCTATTTTTTTACAGCTTATTAGTATTCCATAGTGTATGTATACCATAATTTCTTTATCCAGTCCTCAGTTGATAGACATCTGGGTTAATTCCCTATCTTAGCTATTGTGAATTGAGCTGCAGTAAACATGGGAGTACTGACAACTCTTTCATATGCAGATTTCATTTTGTTTGGTTAAATTTCCAGGAGTGGGATGGCTGGGACATATGGTGGATCTATTTTTAGCTTTCAGAGAAATCGCCATACTGTCTTCCACAATGGATGTACTAGTTTGCATTTCCACCAACAGTGGACTAGGGAACATTTTCCCCCATGGACTCATCAGCATTTATTGTTTGTTGATTCCTGTATGAAAGCCATTCTTACTGGGGTGAAGTGCAACCTCATTGCAATTTTTACATTCGTTTCCCTGATGGCTAGCGGTCCTGAACATTTTTTCATGTGTCTGATGGCCATTTGAATTTCCTCTTTTGGAAAATGCCTGTTCAGATCTTTTGTCCATTTCTTAATTGGATTCTTTGCTTTGCTGTGTGTTGAGTTTCTTGGGCTTTTTATGGATTCTAGATACTAAACATTTATCAGTTGCATAGTTTGCAAATATTTTCTCCTGTCAATTGTCTCTTCACTTTCTTAAGTGTTTCCTTTGCAATGTAGAAGCTTCGTAGCTTGTTGTAATCTTAGTTCCTTATTTTAACTTTGATGGCCTGTGCTTCTGGGAACTTTTCCAAGAAGTTGTTGCCTATACCAATGTCTTGCAGAGTTTCCACAATGCTCTCCTCTACTAATTTGATGGCATTAGATTCAGATCCTTGATCAGTTTTGAGTTGATTTTTGTATGAGGTGCAAGGTAGGGGTCTTGTTTCATACTTTTGAACTCAGAAATCCAATTATCTAGCACCATTTGTTGAAGAGGCTGTCCTTTCTCCAGGGCTTAATTTTAACTGAAAGATTGGTTGGCTAGTGGCCGGTGCTGTGGCATAGCTGGTAAAGCCACCGCCTGCAGTGCTGGCATTCCATGTGGGTGCCAGTTTGAGTCCCGGCTGCTCCACTTCTCATCCGGCTCTCTGCTGTGGCCTGGGAAAACAGTAGAAAATAGTTCAAGTCCTTGGGTCCCTGTACCCATGTGGGAGACCCAGAGAAGCTCTTGGCTTCAGATTGGTGCAGCTCTGGCTGTTGTGGTCAACTGGGAGTGAACCAATTGATAGAAGACCTCTCTCTCTTTGCATTTCCTTCTTACTCTGTGTAATGCTGACTTTCAAATAAATAAATAAAACTTCAAAAAAAGATTAGTTGGCTGTAGATGTAAAATTGATTTCTAGGGATTCTGTTCTGTTCCATTGGTCTACATGTCAATTTCTGTGCCAGTACCATTCTGTTTGATTCTAACTGCACTGTAGTGTGCCTTGAAATTTGGTATTGTGATGCATCCAGTTTTGTTTTGGTTGTTTAAGATTGTTTAGCTTTTTGGGGTCTGATGTGTTTCCATAGGAATTTTAGCATCAGTTTTACTAAATCTGAGAAGAATGTCTTTGGTATTTTGATTGGGATCATGTTGAATCTATGAATTGCTTTTGTGAGGGCATTTTGATTTTGATTCATCCAATCCAAAAACATGGAAGATTTTTCCATTTTTTGTGTCTTTTTTTCTTTCTTTAATAGATTGTAATTTTCATCCTAGAGAGTTTTCACTTCCTTGATTAAATTTATTGCAAAGTATTTAATGATTTTGTTGCTATTGTGATTGATACTGATCTTACACGTAATTTCTCAGCCATGGATTATCTGTCTATACAAAGGCAAACTGATTTTTGTGTTAATTTTATTTCCCACAAATTTACTGAGCTCTCTGATGAGTTTCAGTAGTCTCTCTGTGGAGTCTTTTGGCTCCCCTATTTCTAGAATCATGTCTTCTGCAAACAGGGATAATTTGAATTCCTCCTTTCCTGTTTGTATCCCCTTGATTTATTTTTCTCACCTAATGGATCTGACTAAAATGTCCAGGACCATGTTGAATAGTAATGCTGTAAGTGGGCATCCTTGTCTGGTTCTGAGTCTTAGTGAAAATGCTCCCAACATTCTCCATTCACTATCATGGAAGATGTGGCTTTGTCCTGTATTGCCTTGATTGTGTTGATGAATGTTCCCTCTGTCCCCAATTTGTTTGAACTTTTTGTCATTAAAGGATGTTGTGTTTTGTTTTATTTTATTTTTGACAGGCAGAGTTAGACAGTGAGAGAGACAGACAGACAGAAATGTCTTCCTTTTCTGTTGGTTCACTCCCCAAATGGTCACCATGGCTGGCATGCTGTGCCAATCCGAAGCCAGGAGCCAGGTGTCTGCCTCCGGCCTCCCATGTGGGTGCAGGGCCCAAGGACCTGGGCCATCCTCCACGGCCTTCCCGGGCCACAGCAGAGAGCTGGACTGGAAGAGGAGCAGGCAGGATAGAATCCGGTGCCCCAACCGGGACTAGAACCTGGGGTGCTAGCACCACAGGCAGAGGACCAGCCCAGTGAGCTGCGGCACCGGCCAAGATGTTGTGTTTTATGAAATGCTTTCTCTGCATCTATTCAGATGATCATGTGGTTTTATTATTCAGTTTGTTAATGTGATGTATCGCATTTATTGCGTATATTGAGGCATCTCTGCATACCAGGGATAAATCTCACTTGGTCCAGGTGAATGATCTTTCTGATGAATTACTGGATTTGATGAGCTAGCATTTTGTTAAGGATTTTTGCGGCTATGTTCATCGGTGATACAGTCCATATTTCTTCCTTTGTTGTATCTTTCTGGTTTTGAAATGAAGGTGTTGCTGACATCATGAAAGGAGCTTGGGAGGATTCCCTCCCTTTCAAATTTTGAGTGGTTTGAGAAGAATTGGAATTAGTTCTTCTTTAAATTTCTGGTAGAATTCAGCAGTGAAGCTGTCGGGTCCTGGGTTTTTCTTTGATGGGAGGGTCTTCATGACTGATTCAGTCTCCATCTTGGTTATTGAACTGTTTAGGTTTCCTGCGTCTTCATAGCTAAATTTTGGTAGATTATGTCCAGGAATCTATCCATTTATTCTGCATTTTCAAATTTGTTGATATACAGCTGTTTGTAGTGTGCCTGATGATTCTTTTTTTCCTGTGGTATCCATTTTTACATCTCTTTTGTGATCTCTGATTTCATTGATTTCGGTCTTCTCCCTCTATTTTGGTTAGTTGGGCCAGTGGTGTATTAATTTTATTTTTTCAAAAAACTACTCTTCATTTCACAAATATTTTGTACTATTTTATTTTTTGGTTTCAGTTTTGTTTATTTATCCTCTAATTTTAATTATTTCTTTCCTCCTAATTTTGGGTTTGGTTTTTGTTCTTTTTGTAGGTCCTTGAGATGCATAGAAAACTCATTTATTTGAAGCCTTTCCAGTTTCTTGATGGAGGCACTAATTCCTTTAAATTTTCCTCTACAACTTTTGCTATATCCTAAAAGTTTTGATATGTTTTATTGCCATCATCATTCGTTTCCAGGAAATTTTTGATTTCTCTTATGACTGACTGTTTATTCAGGAATGTGTTGTTCAATCTCCATGTGTTTCCACACTTTCTAGAGATTCTTAAGTTGTTAATTTGCAGCTTCATTCCATTGTGGTCAGAAAAGATACATGGTATGATAACAAGCTTCCTAGGGGAAGCTCTATGCACTGATGAAAAGAATTTATAAAACTGTGGGGTGAAATGTTCTGTCATTATCCATTAGGTCCATTTGGTCTATAGTGTAGGTTAACTCAGTTGTTTCTTTGTTGATTTTCTGTGTAGATGATCTGTCCATTATGAAAGTGGGATGTTGAAGTCCCCCATTACTGTTGTATTGGAGCCTATGTCTCCGTTTAGGTCCATTAACATCTGTTTTAAATACACAGGTATGCTGGCATTGGGTGCATATACATTTATTACGGTCACATCTTCCTGTTGACTTGATCTCTTAATCATTACATAGTGCCCTTCTTTGTCTTGTTTAGCACTTGTTGTGTTAAAGTCTGTTTTTTTTCTTTTTCTTTTTTTTTCTGATAGTAGGATGGCTACACCGGCTCATTTCTACTTTGCATTAGCATGGAATATGTTTTTCCATCCTTTCATATTCAGTCCGTGGGTATCTTTGTTGGTTTGGTGTGTTTACAGGCTGCAAATAGATGGGTCTTATTTTTTAAATTCATTCAGCCAGTATCTTTTAATTGGAGAATTTAGGCCACTTGCATTCAAGTTTGCTATTGGTAAGGAACAACGGGGCCCTGCCATTTTTCTGTAAATATTCCTGGTGTTTGCCTTGGGTTTCCTTTGTACTTGAGTAGGAGATTTTCTGCTTTTCCCTTCTTTCATGGTGATGTCAGTCTTTCTGTGTTGTAAGTAGCACATCCTTAAGCATCTTTTGTAAGGCTGGACAATTGGTGACAGATTCTTTCAAATTTTTGCTTTACTTTCATTCATAACTGAGAGCTTTGCAGGGTACAGTGTTCTGGGGTGATAGTTTTTTTCTATTAAGACTTGGACTAAGTTTCTCTCTTCTCTCCTAGCCTGTAAGTTTTTTGATGAAAAATCAGCTGTGAGTCTACTTGGAGATCTTCAGAAGATAAAATGGTGTTTCTCTTTCAAACAGTTTATAACTGTTCTTCATGTTTTACTCTGCAGGGTTTGACTACAATGTCTCATGGTGAGGATCTGTTCTGCTCATGTCTGTTGGGATTTCTATGTGTTTCCTGTACTTTTGTCCCTTTCTTTCTCCACATTAGGAAAAAATTTCTGTTATTATTTCACTGTGTAGGCCATCTAATTCATTATCTCTTTCCAAACATTCAGGAACTCTTAAGACACATATGTTGGGTCATTTGATGGTATCCCACAAATCTCCAACATTGTTTTTAATTCTTCTAATTTCTTGATTTTTTTTTAAATCTGACTAATATATTTCCAAAGATTTGTCTTCTAGTTCAGCTAGAAGATTCGTCTTCTACCTCACCAAGTCTGTTATTAAGGTTTCCAGACTTTTTATTTGACATAATTGAATTTTTCATTTCCTTGTTTGTTTAATTTCTCTTCAAAATCTATCTTGTGGGAAAAGTTTTCATCTGTATTGTGTGGATTTCTTTAACTTGTGAATTTGCTTCTCAGTAATTCTATGGTTAATCTATTACATTCCTTTTCAGGCATTTCATCAATATCTTTGTCTTCACATTCCAATATTGAAGTATTGTATTCCTTCAGCAGAGGCATGTTGTCTTCCTTGTTCTTGTTTCTTGTATTTCTGCATTTATTTTTAGGCACTTGTGGAAACACTCGTTGGCTTTCTCCTCCGATGAGTTTTATCTTTGAACTATGGCTCTGTGGCTTAATGGAATACATGCTCCTTCAGTGAATACCCAGAGGCATGTGCCGGACAGGGCCAGAGAGCTCTTGTCAGTGCTCAAGGGTGGGGTGGGAATCCAGGGTGACACGAGTTTGGGTGTGGTGATCTCCTGTGTGATTACATCTGTTGGTGTAATCACAACCTCACTGCCTTTCTTCCGAGGTGGTCAGCGCCCAGGGTCAGCCTGTAGTGCATACAACCTTCAATCACGCTGGTGCATGAACCGCCAAAGGATCTGTCCAGTCCTCGGTGAGCACAGAACCCTCTGCATTGACTCACCCCAGGCAGTCAGGCAGCTGACACAGTGATTGCCCAGAGACCCAGCCACACCACACACCCTGTCATGCAGCCACAGGCTCCCCACAGTCACAGTGTGCACGGTGGCCGTGGTCTTGGGTGCAGAAGGTTCCCCTCTCTGCCCTGTGAACCTGCGCCATCCACACAGAGAGCAGAGTCGTTTCCAGAGACAGCTGCTCGGGGGTACAGCAGCGTCAGCTTGTTTAACACCATTGCTCTCTCAGCTCCCCAGACCTCCTTTCCCCTGGTCAGGGTTCTGTGGGATCTTGGTTGATGGCTTCCCTGACAGTAGGACTGCAGATCAAATTGCATGGATGTAGCAGTTACCAAACACAGTGACGAGGCCCCTGAGGCAGGAAGGGCAGGGGAAGGTTCTGGAGGAGGGAGGGCTGTGGTGCTGGAGGGGCAGAGGGAGGAAGATGTCATCAGGTTCTGCCGTCTTCAGCATCGTGGCTAACAGGTCCAGCAGGCTGGTCCAGCTGGCACATGTCACAGAGGAGCTCAGTACAGAAGCAGAGGGAAATCATCGTCTCTGCTCTTGAAAGCAGCCCACGGACATGTTTCTCCCTGATTCTCTCCAGGAGGCCGTGGTCTCTCTGTGCTGCTTGGTCCCTGTCTGCGCCCTCTCTTTAACATGCCTGCCTTCCCGTTCTGCATTCCCTCAGTCTGGTGGCTTTGGCTTGCTCGTGCCAATCAAACCTGATTTTGTGTGGCCTTCTGGTTCCCATGACTACCACTGGGTTGTGCCTCTCGGTATCCTTTTGTGCTGCCTGGAGCTGTTCTGTCAAGTTTGTCCATACCCCAAATACACATTCCCAGGGAAGAGAATCCATCTGGGCATAGTGGACTCACTTGCCCACTCTGATCCAGGCACCTGTGGGACTTCCTGACCAGGGAAGCTGTTCTTTGTTGGGGGGCAGGTGCTGTCATGGGAAGGTACACAGTGATGGGCGGGTTGGCAGTTATGACGCGGACAAGGCAGGAAAGGAAGAATTGACAGCTCAGAGAGGAAAGGGAAGTGTATCTCCCAGAAAATGCAGCAATCAGCTCGCCATAAAGGGAGAGCTTAGATATTTGGGGAAACTGGAAAATGGGTAGAAAAACCAAAGAAAGCATAGGTCCAACTCTTCACGTGCCGTGGTTTGAGAATAATACCCAGCGTGAGGTCTCCTGCCTTTCCGGGAAAGGGCAGTCACTAGATGGAGCAGGGCTGGGAACCCACACTGGAGAGAAAGATGGCACTGAGGGGATGAGCGTGTGCATACCTGGTGTCATTTCTTCAGTTGCCTGTGCTTGGTTAGCACTGCCAGCTACCTCCACTTGTCAAAATGCCACCTGTGGCATTCACAAGGCACTGTGTTTCCTAAACTACCCTGATGGCTGAACTTCACCCTGAGTTCCAGGTTACCAGTGATACTTGCTAATTTGCTGTTAGTGTCTTCGCAGAGCCTCTCTTGCTACCAGAAACTTAGTTCTCTGCAGGAAGGCATGCCAGCTCGTCCAGAGAATGTCCAAGATGCCCTGAAGGCACAAACCCCAGAATTCGCCCTTCTCAGCCTGCCAGCGCACTGGACAGAGGCTGCGGTGCTGCTGCCCACATTACTGCCGGGGGAGTGGGAAACAGATTAACGTGCCTCCTGCTTGCTGTGGAGAATTCTCCAACGTCTTCAAGCAGCAGATAAAACAGCTGCTGGAGTCCTCTGCCTGCACGTTATTGCTTTCTCTCATTTTGTAGAACTGAGTGGCATGAAGGTAGCACCTACCTGTCCATACTTGTCCTTAATTCTTTTAAATTTCTCCATTGGAGCATTGAAAATATATGAATATAAGTAGAAGTGCTGGGAACTGGTCACTCTTTTATTATCCTGCAAATGGCTGAAATTCTCTTGTCATGCTTTGATTGTCCACGTCTCTAAAACTAATTCCAATCATTAAGGTCTCCTTCTGGGAGGGACTTGAATTCTGTTTTCTGTTTACACTGAGTTTAAGTTATTATTGTTGTGTGCACTGAGTTCCTGAAATCGTACCTTCTTGCCAAACTGTTTCTAAGCCTTGGTTATTTTAATTAACTTTTTTTTTCACAAATGTTCTCTCCCTTTCCAAATTAACTCAGCTTAGAAAGTGATTTTTTTTAAAGATTTATTTTATGTCTTTGAAAAACAGAGTTACAGAGAAAGGTGGAAAAAGAGAGAGAGAGAGAGAGAAAGAGAGAGGTCTTCCATTCACTGGGTCACTCTCCAAATGGCCACAATGGCCAGAGCTAAACTGGTCTGAATCCAGGAGCCAGGAGCTGCTTCTGGGATTCCCACATGGGTGCAGGGGCCCAAGGACTCTGCTGCTTTCCCAGGTATATCAGCAGGAAGCTGGATCAGAAATGGAGTGGCCAGGACTCGAATCGGTGCTCAGATGGGATGCTGGCGCTACAGGCCAGGACTTTAACCTACTGTGTCACAGCACTGGCCCCAGAAAATGAATTCTTAGCCCAGTCTCCAGCATAAAGCATTAAATATTTTTTCAGGCTGTTTAGATTAAAATCTCTTCTGAGGCAGACAATGAAAGAACTCATAAACAAAGGACTTGGGTCATCTCAAGAACTTTACTGTTTATTTATAGATATTCACAGTCCATTTCCTTTGGGGAGAGAGGGGGTGCTTCGTGCCTCCCCGCCCTAGCTTCCCATCTCCCCATCACAGAGGAACTCGGATCTGCCCCCACGACTGCTTCTCCTGGAACTGGGATGGGAGCCTACCCCCAGATTGCTGATCTACAGGTGGGCGAATTCAGAGTTCAGAAGACATGAGACTGTCCGGACAGTCTGGGGTTGCAGGTTAGCAGCAAGCAGCAACAGCAACAGCGATCCGGGTTCTGAAACACAGTACGGGAACGCACCTGGGAGGCCCAGGTCGGTAAGCCGAATGTGCGGTTCCATAACGCCCCCTGCAGACCCAGGACTGCTGAAATGCTCGGCGTGGCCTTTGGTGCTTCATCTGGCCTTTCCTGGCCCTTTTCTCACACCTGGCCAAGCCTGATGTGTCAGAGTGATGCAGGTAAAATTGCAATGACAGCGAATACAAAAGCCGCAGGTACGTTGCAGGCCTCCCCTGTTGGCACCTGCCTGCTCCTGGCCCGTCTTCCCGCCCTCATAAACTGAGCAGCACGGCCTGTTATCTGGCCGTTGGCGATCCTGCGCGTCCCCATGTGGCTGCTGGTGCCCGCGAGGCTCTTCTCCCCGTCCTGGCGCAGCCCTCGCTGGCTCATCCGTCAGGCCAAACCTCAAGCTCTGTCTCCCTGGAGAAGCCTCTCTTTGAGCCACCCTGGAAGCTGCCCCTTTTCCCCTCCGTAATCACGTCCTGCAGCCAGCTGTGCACGCGGGAATGTGCTCTTGGCCAGATGACAGGGTGCGTCGCGTCATACGTACCCAGTTACATGATCAGTGACTGAAAGGACAGACAGTAACTCCCATGGGCCTTGAATGAATGAAGTCCAGCTGCTCTGTTGAGATGCAGTCATTCCTGTTAAACTCTCACGCTGACTTCTTTGAGTCACAGTTTTGTGCCTAATTCGTTCATGATATTTACATTCTGCATGCCTGTTCCTTTTCAAAGGTGTGAATATGAGCTCTGACAGTCTGCTAAGAATGTCCTCTCATAGCCAGAACTGGGGCGGAACTGTGTGTCTTCCCTGAGCTTTCTTGGGTACAGTTTTATCTGAGGTTGGTAGAGCTACAAAATTTATTATTTCCCTTTGGTAAAGACGTTAGGCCATTTTCTATTATCGAATAGCTGAGACTGAGTGATTTAAAGGAGTAAGATGCTTCTTTAGCTCACCGTTCTAGAAGCTGGAAATCTAAAACCAAACAGTGAGGAGCAGACGGAAGGGGGCTGAGCGCCCGCGAGTGCAACCCGTTCCCGTGTGAACGGCGTTAATGCACTCAGGAAGCTCCCTCCCCATGGCCCAGTCCCCTCCCGTAGGTGCCGAGGCACACTTGCACCGTCACAGTAAGAACAGGCCGCTCAGGACTGAATGTGCTGGGAATTTTCTGTCTCTGTTTCCTCTCCACCGTGTGGTCATCTGGTTCTTCCCTCCTCTCTGAAGCAGACCTAAGTATGGATCTTTAAAGATTATGGCTGAGCGGGCAGGGATCCTGACATCCTAGAGTCCATCTTTGACTCCTGGTCCTTTGTCCCACTTGTCCGATGCTTGCACTTCACTCCAGTACACTGCCACTGCTGGACACTCTGGGGTGGGGACTGGATCCTGCTCCTCATCTTCCTTCTCCCACATCCGCTATTATTATCTTGTCCAAATCACAATGCAGATTATTTTTTAAAGATGATTTATTCATTTGTCCATTCATTTGAAAGGCACAGTGAAAGAAAGTGAGAGACAGAGCAAGGTCTGCCAGTCACTAGGTAAGTAGCCAAATGCCTACAACAGCCAAGGCTGGGCCAGGCCAAAGACCAGAGCCAGGAGTTCTCTCAGTTGGGAGACAGGAACCCAAGCATATGGGCCACCACTTATTGTCTTCCAGACACATTTGCAGGAAGCTGGACCCAAAGTGGAGTAGCAGGTAGCTGATCTCAGGTACTGCAGTATGGCATACAGGCATCCCACGCTCAGGCCTCACCTGCTGGGCCACAGCACCCTAGTATTTATTTGTTTTTTAATGGACGCTCTTGTACATAATTTTGTTGTGGGAGGATGGAGGCGTAATGAAAGTGTCACAAAGAAAACCGTTCACTCAAGGATGAACACCCACAGTAGCACTCAGGCTCCCCAGGACGTTAACTTGAACATATCACAGGTGCCAGAGGGAGCCGCCTGCTAAATAGCCGAGAGGCTCTGTGGAGCGTCAGCCGTGTCGCTCGGTTCATTTCCCCTCCATGTTCTGGGGAAGGGAGAATGAGTGAGATACACAAGTAAGGTGGCAGTGTGGTTCCAACTCGGTGCCCCATGCCACAGGCTGCCTGTCCCTGTGAGTGAGTTGCCACCATAACCCCCAGAGGCAGTGTCAGACTGCGAAGCTATCAAGCTGCACCCAAAATAGACCTCACCTATGACTGAAAAATGCAAGGGCTGGAGCTTGTGGATGTCCTGGAGGGCACTGTGAGGTCAGCGCTGGGGCTGTGGGCAGGGGAGGCCTGCGGAGCGCACAGCTGCTGCTCGCTGCCCGCAGACACACCGTCCTGCCCTGCTGCTACCCTGCATCCTTGAGCCCTTCCAGGCGCAGGTGGGGGTTGTCATGGCTGGAAGCGGTATGCACACAGAAATACTGAGAACGTAGCTTAGCTTAGGATAGCTTTCTATCAGAAGTACAGGTGTTTCTCTGAAATACACGAGTTTTATTTCAAATATTTTTCTGTTGAAAATAGAACGTTATTCCTTTGTACCTCATTGTTTCCAAATAATTCTTTTTGCCATATTCCATCCAGGAAGTAGTATAGGGAAAAATCAAGAAAATCATTGCTTTTAGGTAGAATATTTTAAAGCAAAAAAATTTCACCAGTAAACATTAAAGTGTGTGTATCTACCAGATAAGCATAAAAAAGGCAAACAAAATTACAGTATCATCACAACCAGTAAATTAATATGAAATCCTTGATATTATTAAATAAAATTCTATGGATTGTTTTCTTTCTCAAAAATATTTTTTTTTTGACAGGCAGAGTGGACAGTGAGAGAGAGAGACAGAGAGAAAGGTCTTCCTTTGCCGTTGGTTCACCCTCCAATGGCCGCCACGGCTGGCGTGCTGCGGCCGGCGCACCGCGCTGATCTGAAGGCAGGAGCCAGGTGCTTCTCCTGGTCTCCCATGTGGGTGCAGGGTCCAAGCACCTGGGCCATCCTCCACTGCACTCCCTGGCTACAGCAGAGAGCTGGCCTGGAAGAGGAGCAACGGGGACAGAATCCGGCGCCCCGACCGGGACTAGAACCTGGTGTGCTGGCGCCACAAGGCAGAGGATTAGCCTAGTGAGCCACGGCGCCGGCCAAAAATATCTTCTTAAAAAAGATTTTTTTCAAGTTGGGGTCCAAACTGTAATCATGCACGACATTTAATACATAGGATTCTTAAGTCTCTTTGGGTATATAACCTTTCCTCTTCCTCTGCAATTCTGTTTGATTAAAAAAATGGAAGCAGTATTCCTTGTTTTGATTCAGTATCGTCACTGGATCGTTTAGTTTGCTTCTATAATTGGTGGTGAAATTTAGATGCATGATTAGATTCAGATTTAGTGCTTACGACAGGAGTCGTTTATAACTGTGGATATCGCTGCTGTTGCACCGCCGTAGTGTCACCTTTCTCTACGTCAGGAAGATTTACACCATAAGAAACGGTCAAGGAAGTGTCAGCCCTTGTAACACCATCCTCAGTCTGTGGTGTAATAGTTAAAGCAGCCGCTGAGGGTCAGGTGCCACTGGGAGTCGACATGGCTGCGGGATTCCACCATCCCTCCCACATGCCTTAGTGTTGCTGTGAGGCGGGGTGGGGAACCCGCGACCTGCGGCTGGAAGGACCTGAAGCATCCTTTGGTCTCCACTTCAAGCCATCACAGGCAGGACTCAGAGTTCAATGAATCTATACCAGACTTACTTTTAAGTTGATCTTTTGTATGGCCAGTAAATAAGTGACTTTATAAATATCCAAATGGCCCCTGCAAAGAATCTCTCTCATTTATTTGGTTTCTTACAGGTACATAGCAGAATGATAGGAAAAATACTTGGCTTGCTCTCTCTATCAGTTTCTGGAGAAACCAATTAACTTTAGCAGCTGTGAAAAGGAAAACTTTAGACAGAGTAAATTTAACAGAGGTTTGTTAAGTTAAAGGATTCTCGGATTGGACAGCACTCTGAAACAGAAGGGGTTCGGAGAACTCTGCTTTGGCTGTCTGGACAGCAGAATTTAGAAGTCTGGATGGTGAACAGGGCAAGCAAGGTAAAGACACATCTGATTGGCTTCAGCTAGGCTCTTGCCGTATTTGGTTGTGCTCCTGGGGGAAACGCCCTGTTACAGAAACCTGGCAGTTTCTGATTGGCTGTGTTTGTAGTGGGTTCTGGATGCAGAAGACAAAAGATACACGCAGCTGGTTCCCTCATCTGCCCAAAGCCAGTCACCAGTCCAAATCTAGACTCCAGGACTGGAAATAGATACTCCATTCCACAGATGGATGGGAAAGCTGCGTGGAGAGGGTTGTGCGTAAGAGGATACAAGGAATTGTGGCAGTTTTGCCATTTAGCACACCATGCAGGGCTAGACCCCTGCTGTCACTCCTGTGGCTCCTGCATTCACTCTCTGCTTCCAGGTTTGCCTTCAAATAGTTGTCTACATGTCAGTCTGTTTGAAAGCCAGAGATCAGGTATTGTGATGCCTCGCTATGTGTCTTGAAATCAGGTGTTAGGATGCCTCCTGTCCTATTTTTATTGTCTAGGGTTGCTTTAGCTATTTGGGCTCCCTTGTGATTCCATGTGAGTTTTAGGGTCATTTTTCCAGATCAGATGAAAAAGTCTTCGGTATTTTGATTGAGATTGCATTGAATCTATAAATTGTTTTGGGTAATAGGGACATTTTGATGAAATCAGTTCCTCCAATCAAGGAACATGGAAGATTTTTCCATATTTTGGTGTCATCTTGTTTCTTGTTTTGTCATCTTGTTTTGACTGTGGAGATCTTTCATATCCCTGATCAAATTTATGCCAAGGTATTTAAATTTTATGTAGTGATCATGAATGAGACTGATCTTACAAGTTTTTTCTCAGTCACAGCATTGTCTCTATAAAAATGCTATTTATTTTCTCTGTTGATTTTATATCCTGCTACTTTGCCAAACTCTTTTATGGGTTCCAATAATCTCTTTTTGGAGTCTTTTGGTTCCTGTATGTGTAGGATCACACCATCTGCAAACTTTTCCTTCCTCTTTTCCCATTGGTATCCCTTGGATTTCTTTTTCTTATCTAACGGCTTTGGTAAAACTTCCTGAGCTATGCTGAATAGCATTGGTGACAGAGGGCATCCTTGTCTGTACTGGATCTTAGTGGAATGCTTCCATTTCCCCCCCATTCAGTATGCTGCTGGTTTGGGGTTCGTCATAAATTGCTTTGATTGTGTGGAGGAATGTTCCTTCTATACCCACTTTGCTTAAGGTTTTCGTCATGAAATGATGTGTTTTATCAAATGCTTTTTCTGCATATATTGAAATAATCATATGGTTTCTGTTCTTTAATTTGTTAATATTATGAACCACATTTATTGATTTGTATATTTTGAACGATCCCTGTAAACCAGGGATAAACACCTCTTTGGGTGAATGAAGTATCTGATGTGCTGTTGGATTCTCTAGCTAGTATTTTGTTGAGGAGGTTTGCATCTATGTCCATCAGGGTTGTTGGTCTGTAGTTTTCTTTGGTGTATCTTTTTCTGGTTAGACATCTCACTCTTCTTAAACACAGTCAGTGGCTTCTAACCATGTTCATGATAGTAGCGAATGACTCCCTTTTTGTCGTACGTGGTCAGTCAAGTGACTTCTTCTTGGAATGCTCTCTTACCTTCCTTCCCTTGGTGCATTGGTCTCTCTGTACCTACATGAGGACGCTTGTTCCACCTCTTTCTCCTACCTGGATTGTTATCCTATGTTTATTTTCAAATACTTGCTCAGAGTGACCTTCCTGGATGAGGTGAGTATCTGCAGTACCCACTTTTTTTTTTTTTATTTGACAGGCAGAGTTAGACTGTGAGAAAGAGACAGAGAAAAAGGTCTTCCTTCCATTGGTTCACCTCCCAAATGGCCACTACTGCCGGCGCTGCACTGATCTGAAGCCAGGAGCCAGGTGCTTCCTCCTGGTCTCCCATGCGGATGCAGGGGACCAAGCACTTGGGCCATCCTCCACTGCCCTCCTGGGCCACGGCAGAGAGCTGGACCAGAAGAGGAGCAACTGGGACCAGAACCTGGCGCCCATATCGGGTACCAGTGCTGCGGGTGGAGAATTAACCAAATGAGCCATGGCGCCGGCCCCCAGTACCTACTTCTTTGCACATTGCTGGTTGCACTTACAGACCCTCCTGTACCAGGAACATGTTACTGGAGCAGGAGTAGATCGTCCTTTCTAGGCTGGGTCACTGGGAAGGCCCTGCTGCATGTTAAATTCTCTTGTTCCCTTTCTCCCGCAGCTGGAGAGGCTCATGCTGAGATGGCAAATCAAAAGACTAAGAGATCTGGGTCTCCATGTGGAGAACTGCTGTCTTGGAGAGTTTATAAAATCTACCGTAGACTTTGTGTGAGTGGGAAACTTACGTGGAGTTAATTTTTTTATTATATTATATTCTAGCCTTTCCTTTCTGATGCACTTGGTATATAGTTGGGTTCTTTAAAATATTTCATTGTTTATTTTAGTTATTTAAAATCCAGGGCAACAGGGAGAGAGAGGGAGAGAAGAAAGGAGGGAAGGTGGGTGGGAGGGAGGGAAGGAGAGAGAGAGAGAAAGAGAGAGGAGGAGGGAGAGAGAGGGAGGGAGAGAAAGAGAGAAAGAGATAAGGGGAGGGAGAGGGAAGGAGGGAGGGAGAGAGAGAGAGAAGGAGAAAGAGAAAGAGGGGGAGGGGGAGGGAGGGAGAGAAAGTGAGAAGGAGAAGGGGAGGGAGAGGGAGAGGGAGGGAGGGAAGGAGGGAGGGAGGGAGAGAGAGGGAGAGAAACGAATCTTCCATCTACTTGTTCATTTCTCAAATGGCTGCAACAGCCAGGACTGGGCCAGGCCGAAGCCAGGAACTTCATCTGGGTTCCCCACATGGGCCTCAGAGGCCCAGTACTTGAGCCGTCATCTGCTGCTTTCCCAGGTGCGATCAGGAAGCTGGATTGGAAGCAGTGTAGTGGGTACTTGAACCAGAACACAGATTTGGGACGCCGGCATCACAGCAATGGCTTAACCCAGGAAGCCACAATGCCAGCCCCAGTGCACAGTTTTTTGTTTTGTTTTGACAGGCAGAGTTAGAGAGAGAGACAGATAGAAAGGTCTTCTTCCGTTGGTTCACCCCCCCCCCCCAAATGGCCGCCACGGCCGGCGCTGCGCTGATCCGAAGCCAGGAGCCAGGTGCTTCTCCTGGTCTCCCATGGGGTGCAGGGCCCAAGCACTTGGGCCATCCTCCACTGCACTCCCGGGCCACAGCAGAGAGCTGGCCTGGAAGAGGGGCAACCGGGACAGAATCCAGTGCCCCGACCGGGACTAGAACCCGGTGTGCCGGCGCTGCAAGGCGGAGGATTAACCTAGTGAGCCGTGGCGCTGGCCCTCCCAGTGCGTAGTTTTAAGTAGCTTGTTTTTCATGCTCTTGCTCTGTCTTAGTAATGTGCTTCATTTCTTTCCAGCTCCTACTATTACTTATTTACTGTTATACTCCCACTGAACTAGATGTGAAGTATGTAGAAGGAGCTTTATCCACTTGTGAGCCTCACATTTCCAGGGACTAGAGGAGTAGCAGTTGGCTGAATTATTGAAGGGCGTCAGCTGTCCCAGGTGGGATCGCACACCTGGACAGTGTGAGCAGCAGAGGAGGCCAGCTGGTGAGTTCCGTGCCAGATGTCCTGTGGGCCTCGCCCGTTAACCCTAGCCGTGTCTGTGGATAAAATTTCCATCACGAGAGTACCTAGGACAAGAACTCGGATGCTCTTCCGCTATTAAACCAGCTGATGCACAGGCACAAGAAGACAGGGGAGGAAGACACTGGAGGGGCAGCCACACAAATCCGCAGGCAGTCCTCTCCTGACACGCCGCTGATGTCTTGTCACTCTCTTGTTGGACGTGGACTTTGTAGTAAGTCTACTCCATGAATTAAAAATGTAGGGAGTTGCTGGCGCCACGGCTCACTGGGCTAATCCTCCGCCTTGCGGCGCCGGCACACCAGGTTCTAGTCCTGGTCGGGGCGCCGGATTCTGTCCTGGTTGCCCCTCTTCCAGGCCAGCTCTCTGCTGTGGCCCGGGAGTGCAGTGGAGGATGGCCCAAGTGCTTGGGCCCTGCACCCCATGGGAGACCAGGAGAAGCACCTGGCTCCTGCCTTCAGATCAGCGCGGTGCGCCGGCCACAGCGTGCTGGCAGCAGCGGCCATTGGAGGGTGAACCAATGGCAAAGGAAGACCTTTCTCTCTGTCTCTCTCTCTCACTGTCCACTCTGCCTGTCAAAAAAAAATAAAAAAAAATGTAGGGAGTTGAGAAAACGGAACATTCTATTTCTTGACTTGGCCTTCATTTCCATGCAAAGAGAAGAGGGTGTTCCATACATGCCACTAGAGGTGTGGATGACAGGTTACGGGCAGGTGATGTTCTTCTCTCACTGGTCTTAAAGCAGGTGGCTCTCTTATGAGCCTTAAACAAATGGCTGGTACTTCATGAAGATTTGGGAGTCTTGAAGAGCTAAGTCTCTAATACAATTGACTATGATTCTAACCCACTTGGGAAAACAGCCCTGGCATGGCTGAAGCCCTTGTGGCCAGGTTCACATTCTTTGTCACAAGACTTTTGGGCCCCATGTAAATCAAGGAACATGCGTGGACAACTCTATCAGTGTCTCTGAGTCTTCTGTAACAGAAATCTCAAGGGCAAACTCCTGCAGGCAAGCTATTGCCTAGGGCAACTGAATATTCTTGAGCGCCGTGTTGGTTGAACAACATGCCAGTTTACCACAACTACCCACCTTAGCTGAAACGTGTTTGGAAATCTAGGCAGACAACAGGTGGAAGAGGATAAAATTATTGGCAAGCAGCAGAATCTGGGGTGGAGGAAGAGGAGAACTAAAATCACCAAGCCACGCCTTTCGGATGGTGCTGTGTGGGGGGACACCAAGAAAGAGATTCAGGCTCTAGGAAAATAAAGCAGGAACTCTGATGTGGGTAACAGGAAGAAAGCTCAGTGGAGCGCAGACACGGGGTCATCACACATCGGCAGCAAGGGTGTAGATTTAGTGGGAGCTGCTTGTTCCCTGATGGCTGAGTGCAGCTCACCGGAGGGGCTGCAGAAGTGTGGGAGGGCGGCCGGCGCCGTGGCTCACTAGGCTAATCCTCCGCCTGTGGCACCGGCACACCGGGTTCTAGTCCCGGTCGGGGCGCCGGATTCTGTCCCGGTTGCCCCTCTTCCAGGCCAGCTCTCTGCTGTGACCAGGGAGTGCAGTGGAGAAGCACCTGGCTCCTGCCTTCGGATAGGTGCGGTGGCCATTGGAGGGTGAACCAATGGCAAAGGAAGACCTTTCTCTCTGTCTCTCTCTCTCTCACTGTCCACTCTGCCTGTCAAAAAAAAAGTGTGAAGTGTGGTAGGGGGTGGTGACAAGGCACTCTGGCCTCTTAGGGACGGGGAGCGAGCTGTGAGGTCGGCAGGGACACTCCTAATGGGTGCTTACCCTCTGCATAGGGGATCCACCCATCAGGGATCCGTTCATGCTGACAACCAGCTGTGAGTTAGGTGGTGTCATTGTGCCGTGGGGAAGAGGGAAGGTGGAGAGATAATGTCCCTCCAGTCCTCTCCCTTGTGCATGGACACATTTGGAATTTGCCACTTTGCGTATGGGCCCCTTTACATGCCTGTGTATTGAGAGGTTTCTAAAAATTTTGTAAAAAAATGGATTACAGAAAGAAATGCCTGGATCTCCAAAGCTTTCTGTACCAAAATAAACTTACCTTCTTAATTCCGTTTCCATGAACATTTTGTAATACCTTCATAGGTGGAAGAGAAGTTGGCTTTTGATAATCCCAGAATAGCGGCAGGTATCTACACAGCGTTACCAAAATTATATTTATCAGACAGCCTAACAAGAGACTTGAAGTGGGCAAAAGTGCTTCCCAAACACATTATGCCAGTTTTGAAAATAAAACCATGGAACAGTTCTACAAAACTCTCATAGAAGTAACTGAAAATATTGCTTTTCTTGAATTCAGGTTTTTAATTTAAGTAGTGTAACAGCTACAGTGTCACCTTTACAGCCCAAGGAACTGGGGTGCGTTCATGGCCGCAAGTCCGAAGCTTGGTTGTGATAGTGCCCCCACCCAGCCATAGGCCTGCTTTCACACTGCTATCGAGAAATAGCATTTCCTGGATACTTAATGTGTCACTTCCATTTCTGTTTTCTTGAATTCTGTACTTCCAAGTAGAGATAAGAAAGGAATGTGCCAATTAGCTCACAGAGGTGTTACAAGACTTTGCAGAGTTGAAGGCATAAGACTGGCTTATGGGAGAATATTTGCTGTGCAGTGTGAAGCAGGCATCTACACATTCTCAAGCAACCCTAGGAAGGAGAATATTAGTCTTGTGTTACAAACGAGGAAATAGGAGCTGAGGCAGTTAGATAACCCCGTAGGGCGCCTGGAGAAGACAGGCAGGTGGACAGTGCTGAGTGCTAGCAACTGTGGGGAAATACTGCTCCTGCTGTGGGAGGGGCTGCAGCTGCTGTGGAAAACACTGTGGCAGCTCCTGGAAGTGTCCCAGAGTGAGGCTGCGCGTGGCCCGGCTAATCGCCTCTTAGATGAGGGAGCTGCACATTCACAGGAAATGTGCATGACCTTGCCGGTCATTATGCCACGAGCCCTTTGACATCCATCATGGACCAGAGAGGGCTGAGAACGTGTATCCACATAAACAGTTGTAGCTGTGTGTCCACAGCAGCACTGTTCATAACAGCTGAAGATGGATACGATCCAAGTATAAACCTTAAAAAGAAGTGTGCAATGTAGAGCAGTTAAAATTGCAGGCTCTGGAGGCAGATTTCCATGGTTCAAACATGTCAAACCTACATAGTGGTGCTTAAATCACTTAAATCGATTTTTAAGTTTATATTTGGATAAACTATGTGAAACCCAAATAATGGGATATTATTCAGCCAAAAGAAGGAATAAAATACTGATGCAGGCCATAACACAGATGAGCTTGGGAATCACGCTAAGTGAAAAAAGCCATATATTATGATTCCACTTACAGGAAATGTCTAGAACCAGAAAATCACAGGACAGTGTAATTTAGGGGTTGCCAGTGGCTGAGCTGAAGGAGGTGGAGTAGCATAGGGTTTCTGTGGTTCCCTTGCCCGCAAAGGAACGACACTGCTCCCAGCTGATCGGTCTTCAGTAGACTTTATTTAAACAGGATAGAAAGAGAAACCCTTGAGCAAGGGGAGCTCCGAAAGAAAGGGGAAGCTCCCGTTACTCTTTCATGAACGGCTTATATAGTATAACATTGCAGAAGCATGTAATGCAAGCTTAGTCCATGCTACAGTCCATGCGGCGGCGCTCCAATCGGGTGCCTGATCACGCACAGTCCATGCGCTCCTTGTCCAACCATAAAGGTGATCACGCGCCTTCATCCAATCAAGCTCCTGGTCACGTAGCAGGCGACTCGGGTGCTAACAATGAGCTTCCACCTGGTGTTTTCTCAGCCTTGGTCAGTGGGAAAAGAAGTACAGGAAGCCCCAAGGCCATAGTTGTTTTGACTCTAGCCTGGGGTTATGAAACGGTCCCGATATCACAGCTCAACAGAAACCATAAACACCCACACAGCAGTAACTAATGCCAACGGTCAGCAAGCCAGGCCTTAGCATGTGGGCCCATGGCCGGCTCATGGGTCCCCACAGGTTTCTTTTTGGAATGACAGAAATGTTCTGGATTTTATCTAGAGATGGTGGAGGAGCAGAACTGTGAATGTTCTAGAACTCACTGAATCAGATATTTGAAATGGGTGCATTTTAAGGTCTGTAAATTATATCGCACAAAATGTTCTGTTAAAAATCAACACAAGTGATTTGCAGATCTACCCATTGTCTGTGATGTCACTGTTTTGTTCTCTTGATGGCTCCGTCGTGTGCCCTGCTGTTCCCGCGCCACATTTTCCTAACCCGTTCTTGAGTTCCTGGACACCTAGATAGGCCCCAGACGTTGGCTGCTGTGGACACACTGCGGTGAACGCGGGGATGCAGGATCTCTGCCACACGCCAACGTCAGCTCCTTTATGTGCACGCCCAGAGCTGGCAACGGCTGTGTCACGTGGCAGATCTGCGATTGGGTTCTAGAGGGCTGCCATGCTGTTTTCCGTACTGGCTTTACTTATATGCATTCCTGCCAAGAGTGCATTAGGGACCCCATTCTTTGCATGCTTATCTGTGTTTGCTGCCTTTGTCTTTCTGGTAGTAGCCATTAGAGTGAGGTGATAGCTCATTTTGGTTTCCGTCAGTTTGCCTTCTGCTCATGATTGACGATGCTGAACATTTCGTATGTTCTTGCTGGCCGTAGGGTTTCTTCTTTTGAAAAATGTTCAGATCTTCTGCTGGTTTCTTAATTAGGTTGGTAGATACTGTTGAGTTATTTGAGTTCCCCTGTGTTCTGGATATGTCCTGTTAGATGAATGTAGGCAGGTGTTTCCCCCATTTCTATAGGTCTTCTCTTCACTGTGCTGTTTCCTAGGCAGTGTGGAAGCTTCTGAGTTTGGTGGAATCCCATTTGTCTGTTCGCTTTTGTCGCAGGTGCCGTGGGTCTTATCCAGAAACCCACTGCTTATTCAAAGATCTCACTGTGTTTCTCCTGTTTCTTTGTAGTATGTTCATGGTCTTGCATTCAGATCTCTGATCGATTTTGAGTTGATTTTAGTGTGGGTGAAAGATTGAGCGGGTGTCTATTTTCAGTCTTCAGAAATTGATTGTCTGGTTTTCCCAACACCCTTTAGTGAAGAGCCTGTCCTTGCTCCAGTGTGCTTTCAATAATTTTGTCAAAGATAAGTAGACTGTAGAGTCATAGATCTATCCCCATGTTCCTGTTACATTCCTTTGGTCTGTGTGTCATCTTTATGCCAGTACCATGGTGTTTAGTTTATAATAGCTCTGTATGCCTAGAAATCTGGCATTGTGATGCCTCCAGCTTCAATCTAACTGTTCAAGATTCCTTTGGCTATTTGGAGGATTTTGTACCTCCACACAAATTTGGATTTCTTCTATTTCTTTGAAAAATGTCACTGATATTTCAGATGGGATGTGTGTTGAATCTGTGGATTGCTTTGGGAATTGTAGACATACTAAAAATATTAGTTATTCCAACCCATGAACACAGTAGCATATTCTACTTTTTTGATATCTTCTTCAATTTATTTCAATGGTGTTGTGGAAATTTTGTTGTAGAAGTCTTTTACATCCTTGGTTAGATTAATTCTAAAATATCTTTGTATATAATATATATATAACAACTGTGAATAGGTTTACTCATAAAAGTTCATTGTTGGTATATAAAAATATTGCTGTTTTTTGTATGTTGATTTAGTATCCTAAAACCTTGAATTTTTCAGTTTCATGCTAGAATCTTTTGGTTCCTCTCTGTGTAGAGTCTTGTCATCTGTAAGCAGACATTTGACTTCCTCTTTTCCTGTTTCCATGCCTTTTATTTCTTTCTCTTGCCTATTGCTCTGCCTCTAGCTTCCAGGCCTACTTCATGGTGATGTAGAAAGTTGCTTTGTGTGTGTTGAACTGTCCCAACATTCCCGGGATAAATCTTACTTAATCATGAAGAACAGTCTTGTCTTTTTTTTTTTTCATCTGTTGCTGAATTTGATTTACTAATATCTTGTAGACAATTTTTATATTCGTGTTCATCAGCGATAGTTTTCTTTGGTTTTGATACCGAGTAATGCTGATCTCAAAGAATGAGCTTGGAATTATTCCCTCCCTTGGAGTTCTTTGGAATAGTTTGAGAAGAGATGATTTTAGTTATTCAGTGTTTGATAGAGTTCAGCAGTGAAGAAAATACCTGTTCATGGCTTTCTTTGATGAGAGATTATTTATTACTGATTCAGTCTCATTACTTGTTATTGGTCTGTTCATGTTTTTTCTATGTCTTCCTGGCTCAGTTTTTGTAAATTGTATGTATGCAGAAATTCACCCAGTTCTTCTAGGTTTTCTAACTTGTTGGATGCAATCTCAGATGATCCTTTTTGTTTCTGGGTGTCAATTAGAATATCTCCTTTTTCACCTCTGGATTTACTTATTTGCATCTTTTTTTTCTTAGTTCAGGTAACAGATCATCTATTTTGTCTTTTCTAAAACCAGCTCTTGATTTCCTTGATATTTCTATTTTGTTAGTTTCTGTTTCATTTGTTTTTGTTTTAATATTTCTTTCTTTCCTTCTAACTTTGGACTTGGTTTGTTCTTTTTCAGGATTTCTGTGATATATTGTTAGGTTGTTAGAGTTTTCAATTTTTTGGTGAAGGGACTTATTACTATTAAAATCCTTCCTACTCCTGCTTTTTCTGTAACCTGTAAGTTTTTTTTTTTAAGATTTATTTATTTATTTGAAAGTCAGAGTTAGAGAAGGAGAGGCAGAGAGAGAGAGAGAGAGAGAGAGAGAGAGAAAGTGAGGTCTTCCATCTGCTGCTTCACTCCCCATTTGGCTGCAACAGCCAGAGCTGGGCCAATCCGAAGCCAGGAGCCAGGAGCCTCCTCTAGGTCTCCCATGCAAGGGCAGGGCCCCAAGGACTTGGGCCATCTTCTACTGCTTTCCCAGGCCATAGCAGAGAGCTGGATCGGAAGTGGAGCAGCTGAAAGTCAAACTGGTGCCCATATAGGATGTCGGCACTGTCAGTGATGGCTTTACTCGCTACACCACAGCGCCGGCCCCTCCCATAAGTTTTGATATGTGCATGTTTTAATTAGATGTGAGGAATTTTTGAAATTCCCTCTTCACTTCTTCAGTAATCCATTGTTCATTGGGAGTATTTTGTTCAGTCTCTGTATGTTTAAATGGTATATAGATTTTTTTTGATATCTAGTTTAATTTCATTGTGGTCAGAAGAGATATACATTAATTTATTGTATATTTTTAAGGTTTTTGATGTTTGTTTTGTGATCTAAAATTTGTTCTATCCCATGTTCTGTGTGCTTATGAAAAGAATCTGGATGGAATGCTCTATAAATATTAGGTTGGTTTGGTTTATGGTTTAGTTTAATTGTGATGTTTTTGTTGGTGTGTGTGTGTGTGTGTGTGTGTGTGTAGGGTCTGAATGATCTGTCCATTGATGAAAGGTAGGATGGAAAAGTCTCACTGTTTTATTGTAATTTTCGTGTGCTTTTAAATCTAACAGAGTTTGTTGATAAATGGGGTATTCTGGCATTAGTGTCATATACATTTAAAATCATCATGGTGAGCTGCCATTGTAGCCTCCACTTGCAACACTGCAATCCTGTAAATTGAAGTGCCAGCTCAAGTCCTGGATGTTCCACCTCTGGTCCGGCTCCTGATAAAGCACCTGGGAAGGCGGTGGATGATGGACCCAGTGCTTGGCCCCTGCCACTCACATAGGAGAGCTGGATGGAGTTTGTGGCTTCCGGCACCAGCCTGGCCCACCCCTGGCTAGAGTGGGCATTTGGGGAGTACAATGGCAGGTGAAAGATGTCTGCCTGCCTTTCATTTAAACAAATAATCATTTAAAAAGATACATGCAATCATCACTTTTCCTTGTTGATTGGACCCCTCAGTCATGAATTCATGCCCTTCTCTGTCTCTTTTGCAGTTTGTCTTTCTGAAGCACGTACAGCAATTCATGCTTGCTTTGGTTTCCGATTGCATAGAGCACATATCTGCATCCTTTAACTTTCAGTCTACGTGTGTCTTTACTGGAGAAGCAAAGTTCTTATAGCAGCTGTTGTTGGGTCTTACCTTTTTAATCCATTTAGTGAGTCTGTATTTCTTACTTGGAAAATTTAGTTCATTTATATCTGAAGTTTTTAAAGGTAAATAATGGATTTGTTATGTCACTTTGTTGAAACCTTGTTTATTTTTAATCCTTTTGTTATTCTGGTGAGTTTTGTACTCTGACATTCTCATGGTGTAGGTTGGTTGTTTCTGTATATAAGGCATCCTCAAGCACCTAAGTCTTACAGGTGAATTCCTTCAGTCTTAACTTGTCCTACAAAGTCTTTATTTTCCTGTAATTTGTGAACAGTGCTTTGCAGGATAAAATTTTCAAGGTTGATCGTTTTTATTTTCTCTTAGACCGTGGAATGTGTCATTCAGTATCCTCCTTGCCTGTAAGGTTTCTGTTGAAAATCTGATGTGCATCTAATGAGGTTTTTCATTAAAGTGACCTGGACTTTTTCAAATTTCGGAAATTTCTCTTTTGTTGTTCCTTCGAGAGGCTGACTGCAGTGTAGCACGTGAGGTTCCTTTCTGCTCGTGTCCGATGGGACCCCCTGGGCCTCCTGCACTTGGATGTCCGTATCTTTCTCCCCTTTGGGGAATTTCCAGCTATTTTATTGAATAGGTTGTCTCATTCTCTGTTCTGTTGCTCTTCTTTGCATACACATATGTTTGTTTACCTGTCTCCTAGGTCTGCGAGGCTAACTTCATTCTTCTTTCCTTCCCATTTTTTTTTGTCTAAAATACATCTAAAGACCTGTCTTCAGGTTCAGATGTTCTGCTTCTGCTAGGCCTTGTGTTCCATTGAGGCTTCCAGTTGTACCTTTTGACTTACTGAGTTCATGCCTAAGATTTTTTTGTACTTTTTCAAGATCACTTTGCTGAATTTCTCATGCGTATCAGGCACTGATTTTCAATTTTTTTAATCTCTATTTTCTTATTTGTCTTAAGAGTATTCAGTATTTTTTATAGATAGATTTATTTGAAAGAGTTACATGGGGGTGGGAAGAATGAGAATCTTCCATCTGCTGGGTCACTCTCCAAATGGCTGAAATGGCCAGGGATAGGCCAGGCTAGAGCCAGGAGCCAGAAGCTTCATCTGGGTCTGCCATGTGAGTGCAGGTGCCCAGGCACGTGGGCCATCCTCTGCTGCTTTCCCAGGTGCATTAGCAGGGAACTGGATTGGAAATGGAGCAGCCAGGACTGGAAGACGCTCCCACATCTGGTGCTGGGGCTACAAGAGCAGTGCTGGCCCTGGGGACGGGGCAGGCTCACGGATCCCAAACACTGCTCTGTCGCTCCTCCGCGAGAGGAGCGGCACCGGACCGGACGCTGTTGTTCAAGCGAATGACTCTGCGTTGTGCGCTCAAGTTTGCTCCTGTGCTAACCGCATTCTAACCGCATTCCACTTGGTGTGGGTTCCCATTCTTGTTATTCTTTCAGCAGGTGGTGTGAGATGTCTGCGGCGCCTTGCGGCGCATAAGCAAATCTCCCCGCGCAGCTTCTATCTCTCCTTTATCGTCCTCTCCCACCAATCCGTGCTCTGCTGCCCACGTGCTGAGCACGCTGTTCTCCTCCAATCAGAGGTTGGATCAGGAATCAGCTAATTGACGAAGCAGCTGTGTAAGATTTGTCTACTCCCTCTCAGCGCCATATGGTGGGAGATCAGGCGCATAGAGTTAGTCTCGATAGTCTCAGTAGTCTAGTCTAGTCTCGGTAGTCTCAGTACTTACTTCGCCATGTTGCGGGAGACGAGCCCTGCTCCCCACACTGCTCAACATTGGAATTCCAGGAGCAGCACTGGTGCTGGGACAAGCCATGCAGTCCCCACTTGGAGGGACAGGAGTCCTGGGGGGAGTGCTGGTGCTTGTATGGGCAGAGCACACAAACACCAGCTGCTGTCTATCGAGTGTACAGGCAAGTCTGAGCAGCAGTGAGCATACGGACTGGGGTGAGTCTCGGTATGCATGGGTGCCAGTGGCAGTGAGCACTTCTCCAGCTGACAGGGAGAAGGACAGGGGTCACTGACCCCGAAGCTCAGGGGTCGTCTTCCCTACCTCTAGGACACCAGGGGTGGGGTCTCCCTGCTTCTCTGTACCCTCCATCCCGTGCACTGCCGAGCCGAGCATAGGTTCAGGTGTTGGGGTCAGAATCACTGCACTGCGTCTAGGTGGAGCTGAAACACTGCCGTCATCCCTATTAGCTTGGTAGAATGACTGTGGGCCCTGGGATGGGACTGTGCAGGAGATTCTGTCTCCCAGGGCAGTACGGATCCCAACAGTGACTCCACGTATAGACGACTGGCCTGAAGTCAGGCTTTGTCTAAAAGCCGAGGGTTAAAAGAAGGAAAACTGGAGGAAGATGCCGGGAAAGGCTAGGGAAGTCTGTGGGTGATCCAGAATACCTCCAGGCCTGCCCTTAAGTGGGTCTGGCCAGACACTCAGATAACAAATATTATCAGTTAACTTTGGTCGTCTGCCTTCTTGCCCCTCCCGCCCAGTAGCTGTTAGGTGAGATTAACAAAGCAGTCGTGGCACAGATAGGTGGAGCAGCCGGAGTTGGCTCCACTGGAGCTGCTTTGAATGCACTAGCCGACAGGAGAGTGTTCTTTCACTGGTGCCGCCACGTGGTGCACTCAGCCACCTGTGACGTGTGGATGACTGATCCTTCTCAAGTGTTCATCTTCTCTGAGACAGCCAATGATTGATAGGTTCTTTTTGTTTCTAGTGTGCCAGCACCACTACCGATGGGGCTACGAAACACTTGGTTCACCGTCGTGAAACAGTGCACAGCATTGCTTGCAACCAAGGAATCATTGCCAAGCGATCAAAAGACAGACGGTAAGTATATACAGCATTTTAATTATGCCTTGTGATTCGCAGATAACAGACCTTAAAGACTGGCCTACTGAGCACCCTGCTTTGATACCAGCTGAAGGCTGGCAGCTTACAGTTGGCAGGCTGATGGTGGGAGGGCGTGTGTCAGCTGCACCAGGGTCGATGTACGCATCGTTCCCCAGGATCTGAAATCCTCAGCTCTTTGCAGTTTCTTATAACTTTAAGTACATCTTTTAAAAAATAGATATTTACTTGAAAGAGTTACACAGAGAGAAAGAAAGGCAGAGAGAGAGAGAGAGAGAGAGAGAGAGAGAGAGATTCTATCTACTGGTTCACTCCCCAATTGGCTGCAACAGCTGGAGCTGTGCCCATCCGGAACCAGGAGCCAGGAGCCTCTTCCAGGTCTCCCCGGTGGGTGCAGGGCCCAAGGACTTGGGCCATCTTCCACTGCTTTCCCAGGCCATAGCAGGGAGCTGGATGGGAAGTAGAGCAGCCAGGTCTTGCACCAGCACCCATGTGGGATGTGGGCGCTTCAGGCCAGGATGTTAATCCACTGCACCATAGCGCCGGCCCCTCTTATAACCTTAAAGCAACCTTTCTAAGTTTTCTCAGTAGACAAGGCTGTCTCATCTGGGAAGACCAACCATGACTATAAAGGGGAAATAGGCTCAGTACTGCAAAATAAGGGTTAAAATGCGGGTATGCCAAAGGTCCCACATTCCACCATTCCCTGAGGTAGAGGATATGAAAAACTACTACAACCTCAACCATTTAGTTTTTCAAGGGGTCAAAACCCTCAGAATTTTGCCCACTGACCAGTTCTAGTATGTATTGAGAGGAAAATATACGGAACAGTAATGGACATGGAGAGAAGTCACAGGCGTGGGTCTGACTTGTGTAAGTGGAATCTGAAGTATCTACTTCTACATTTTTTCCATTTTTGATGGCAATTACCAGTACATTAACATATTGATTTTCTTCCCTACCATTGGACATGGAGAGTGTTGGGCTAGCGGTCAGTTTAACCAAAATCTAAGTAGTATGGAAAAGAGAGGAGTAGTGCATAAAGGAGTTATGATGAAGTATGTTTGCCTGTATGTTGAGAATGGGATTAAGAGTTAATAATTAAATGTTTACATATGGAAAGTATGTTATGAGGTGTATTGTATGTGTGTATGTATATTTATATGCACACAAGGCATCATCAAAAAGTTCAAGGAAAGTGTATTATGATAAACCAATTTCAATTAATCATTGAATGTTTCCATAATATCTTTGGTATGCCCATGGATGTCTATACATGAAGAAGTATATGAATGCGAGGCGGTAAAATGGTCAAATATACTGAAGATGAGCATTACAGTGTTAGTCAATCTCACCTCTTCTCTTCACTGACTACAAGCAGAGGAGTGAGCTGGGGAGAATGAAATTTAATTTTGGTTTGGTCTTGTTGAATTGCTGCACCTATGGGACATCCAGGAACATCTGTTGAATTCAGAGAAACTGGAGACGTGGACTGGCCATCCGCAGAGAGCAAGCACATCTACTTGTGTTGATGAAATCAGCAGGAACACAAGTGGAATGAGAGAGGGTGACATTGGAAAAGTAAAATTTCAAGGGTTCTGAGAAGTGTCTGTGAAAGTAGGCATCCAAACTTCTGGTGTACAAAGAGCAAGAAGAGCCTTTACGGAAAGGAAGAATGAAATGACGTCGGAGCCTGAAGACAGCGGTCAGGACGGTGCCAGTAGCGTCTTCTGGCTCGGAGGCAGCTGCATGCAGAAGTGGGCAGAGAACCCCAAGTGCACTCTGGACAGAAGTGGTAAACGGTGTGGACAAGGGAGTACTGGTAGGTCACGTGACTCAGTTTCTCCTTGGCTCATAAAATTCACCCACAGGCCCAGTCACTGCAAAGTTGTCTTTATTTTACAGATTCGGTCAACAAGAGGACAAAATGACTCATTAATAATGAGAACTCCGGTTCTGAGTAAGATACAAATGTTTAGTTATTCTCACTGTCCAGCGATAAGCTTCTTTGCTTATAAAATACCGAGCCGGCTCCCACGGGTAAGGTGGCGAAGGAGCTAGCTGGGCGCGGGCGTGGTAGCTTGTTGGCAGCTGTCTAAGCACGAGCAGGTGGTGACGTGCCGGTAGGTGTAAGAGATGGTGCTGCCGTCGGGGCACGTGAGAGCGATGTCTCGGAACTCGTAGTCGTCCTCTCTGCAACAAAGGCATGAGCTCTCCAACTGGAAGATGTCGTAATTGTATCTGGAAAGAAAGAAAGGTCAGTGGTCAATACAGGCAGTGTTAGGATGCATTCTGAAATCGACTGCAAGGCTCAGGTTCTAAGAAGAAGTGACTTGCAAAGCCTCCCAATCGATGTGTTCCATCCGCAGCTCTTCTACTGCCCCCGTGCTGGAGACCCGGGATGTGGATCCGTGATGTCTGGTGAGTGAGAACGGATACACAGCACCCACAGGAAACACAACACAAGGATGCCTGATCTCCGAGTATGATGGTAGCATAGAGTACCAACGTATTATCATCTAGAGGTTAACCTAGCCAGAAAAGTGTGCACAAAGGAGAACCCTACGTCTCTAGCTGTGGAAGTATGAAAACAACCTGAGAAACGCGCTTTGTTGCTTAAGTCCTGTGTGGTCCTGCATGAAGAGGAGAGCCTTGGGTACCAAAGCACCATTAGGAATATTTGGAAAACCACTGCATAACCACGCATCCCTGTTGCAAACATTCCATTCTGAGCTGTCAGTCTCTCAAATGCTTCCTCGGCAAGGTTACAAGGTGCACACACAGCACGCAGGAGCGAAGAGCTCACCTGACGGTCTTCTTGCACTCCCCTACACATCTCGCCATCTGAACTTTACTCTTGCAGCCGTTGTAGCGAACGGTCACGTTCACGAGGGAAGTCACGCAACTACTTTTACCTAAAACAAAGAGTGTTACGCACAGGAAGCTGGACGCTGACAGTGGCCAAGCCTCAATTTTCTTAACCGTGGCCCATGTTAACAGAAAGGACTTGACACCCTGACTGATGGGATTAGTTAGGCAGTTGGTTCCTACTCCAGTCAATGCTACTTTACTATTGCACTAATGCTAGTCACTATAACACACTACCTCCAGTGTGGAGGGGCGTGTGTTATTTCCGACATGCACCTGCTCATGTGGACCACACGTATGGTCTCGTATTCCCACAGGCAGCACAACCTCCTGGTGTCAACGGAGCAAGCTCACACGTTTCTGTGAAATCTAAATTTTCTTCTCTTGTCAAGGTAACTGCCTTTTACTGGGAAAAATGCTGCAACCAGTGTGAGTAACTGGCTATATACATCACATACACACATTAGCTGGTGGTTCTGACACACAGGTTAGAATACCTGTTGCATTAAACGTACACAAGTTCCTCTGTCCATGATCTGCTGTTTTGTTTTAAGGAAACATCAAATTGTCACCAACAGCTTTTATCTCCTCGATATGTGGAGCTTAACTTTACTTACATTTATAGCAACAGTTGTTCGAATCATAGATTCTGTCTTCCTGTAGGGGTAAGAGAAAAGCCAAGACTAAAAACTTTGTAGAAGTTTCCATAAATAGCATTTCTTAATCTGCTGAAATGGCATCCCAAAAGGGGACATGGAATGGGTGAACACGCCGGCCACAAAACTCGATGAGCAGGGAAAGGCAAGCGGTGAGCTCCGTAATGACAGTGAGTGGGGAGAAAGGAGTATTACGTAAACTATAATGTTTGTAAAGATAATGGGAAAAAAGTGACTACTTGCTTTTTTACTTGAAAAATACTGCAACAATGACAGCAGATACTGGGAGCTTCTCACAGCCAGGATTAGTACCTCAGACTTTGCAAATTTACCAATGTCTCAGTAAAAACACCAAAATCCAATGTTAGAGTCCTAACCTAAAACTGATAAAGATTAAATCAAGACAAAATGACATCTTATTTTGGGAGCACAGAAATGAAGATAACTGTCACAAAGATGTAATTGCACAAATGTGATCACATGAAAAATAGGTACTGTCATGGATAATGGTTAATCTGAGTCTGAGATACAGGTAAAATTGGTGCTCGTTTTGTTTAAAAATAGCAAAATGTTTTCCTTAATAATTTACTTCTGGGAAAGCACTAAGTGTGTGTTAGCTCCTGAGAGTCAGGAGTGGCTCTCTTGCGATGACAACCACACTGACAAAAGCTACACTGACGTGGAGCCCTCTGGCCCTGCTGTGCGACACCTGTGTGGAGCTGTGGACGCTATGGGAGGTGAAGGGCCGCTGGCCACACCCAGCTCCTGCGCCGGAAGGCGGCTGGGTGCGGCCTCCCCCGCGGCAGGAGGACCGCTGACCTCTGCACACCAGCTCTGCCTCGGGCAGTCCTGCACCACTGCGACGAAGCCAGTGAGGCTGCACGCGTAGGACACGCACGGGTTGCTGGGGTCCGCAAAGGAAGCTCCAATCTGGGAGGAAGGAGCAAGAAAAACAGTTAATTACTGGCCTTGACTTCCCTTGGAGGCTGACAGTAAAACTGCTTTAAAAAACCCAGACTCGTGCTGAGTGACGTTCCCGTGTGCGTTCAGCCCCCAGGTTACGACTTAAGAAAGGTGGCTTCAAAGTCCTCTCGTTTCGTGAACACATCACAGCTCTCCACGGAGGGCCCGGGGGAGTGGGAGGAGCCCAGAGTCTGAGAGCTAATTAATTGTATTTTCAAGAGAGGTTATTCAGCTCTGGATTTGAGAGACAATAAGAAACCAAAGGTTCATCATTTTGGAATGAATGACAAGCGTGCCAGATGCCGTGTGTGTTCGTGTGTTCGTGTGTTCCCTGTGCTGTGCAAGCTCTCTGGCTGGCTTTACACTGAGGCTACGCTCAGTTGTCGAAAGACACTTTGAGCAATGACTTATTTCCTGACCTCAGACCGCAGGTGAACTCCCTGGCAAGGTGAACTTTTACGTTGTCAGCTGTTTTGCATATCAGTGATTAGAGGGAAAAGTCTGGATCCTTAAACATCATCATGAAATGAGCTTAAAAGCTCTCACAGGTTCCCGAGTTAAATTTGGAACTAAAAATCTAAGACAGCAAGGTGGAAAGCTGAGCATGATAGATTCTGGGTCAGGAAAGTGTACCTCCGACAGGCTATGCATAATGGATGTCTCAGCTCACAGCTATTTTTAGATGCTTTTCGTGTTTCCTCCAGTCCCCGCTCAAGTACCCGAGTATGGAGAAGAGATTCAGCTGATGTGTACGGCTTCTCATACTTTCCCTTCTAAGAAGTTAAAACTGCTGCCCGAATGTCACATCAGTTGTCAAAATCCAGCCCTGGGTGTCTGGGGCCACTGATCCCCACCGTGTGGCTCTAGTCCTTGGGCCTTCTCATCTGATCTCTGACAGTTGGGCCATCGATCTTTCTGGTTATAATTACAGCTTAACTCCGCTCAGCGGCTGGGATGTTACAAAGCACGCGCTCTCCATCTGGCAAGGCCCACAGGAGCCTGTGTGCAAGCTCCTGGCCGGGTGGTGACTTCCCCTTTGAAGACGGCCACGGTGAGTGTTCACGTTGGAGGTTTATTTGGAAATGGGTACGGGGGACAAACGAACAGCCCCTGCTCCACTGCGGAATCTTTTTATATGTAAGTGCAAAGACCCTCGGTGTGGCTAAGCATTGAACTTATTCACATAAATACTAAAAATATTCCAAAGCAGAGAAGTCCTTACCTTATAGTCAGTATTGTTAAATAAACATGTTCTTGGTTCTGAAAAATAAATACAATGTTTCACTCAAAAAGACTGTACTTCTGAAACAAATATAGGTAAAATCACTTATTAACCAATCACTCTGTCACTCCCCCTAGCACTGTCATTTCCCTTACATCTACTGATTTTATTCACAATCTCATTCTGCATTCCCACCATTCTAAAAACACCACGTCGCACTGTTTTGTTTTTCACATCTGTCTAACACTGTGTTTCGCACAGCTCAACAATATCTCTGGAGTATGTGAGTAAGTAAACAAGGAACAGATCCACATGAAATTCTGTAGGTGAATACACACCACAGTATCCAATAGTACAACAGGTGTCATTGGACTGGAACTGAACAAGCTTCTCCCCGCTCTGGCACGTGGGTGCGGAAGGGCATTCCTGAGGCTGGCAGTCCACGGCGCTGGCGTCAGTGCAGGTACATTTGTGGCAGTTGGAGATCCATACATCTCCAGGCTACGGAGACAAAGCAATGCTTAGGCTTCGACGCAAGTACGGGAATGGGGGCAAATATGGATTAAAGCAGAACAAGGTTGTGTACTTACCGACTTCTCTTCTCCTAGTGGGCCGCGACAGACTGCAGACACGAAATGATGAGTTGTAATTAAGTTTGGCAGAACGTAACCCCTGTGTTGTCGATAGATACCCACCAGGTGGCCAATTTTGTAATGGCACTAGGATTTCAGCATGACAGAATTAGTGAGGATTATGGTTTATTATGGATTAGAGAGATATGGTACTCCCAGGTGGATAAATTACAGCCACCTGCTTAAGCAAACGGTTTGCAACTGGTGTATACACACACACACACACACACACACACAATTTTTACAGAGAAATTCTTGATTCCTCCTGGCTGTGGTCACTCAATCTTATGGATATTGTTTGACAGTCTGTCTCCAGCCTCCACACTGCTACAAGTCAGGAAGGCTTCATAATTACTAGAGCCAGTACCCTATCAGAATTTCTAATTCCCTGCAATAGTTGGTAAGAGGATCCTTCAAAAAGTTCATCTGATTACTGTTTACAGCCCTTGTCTATCCTCTTGAGGAGCAGTGGCTTTTCTAGTTATTACTTGAATTCTTCATTTAGTAGAGAGTTCAGCTTGTGATTATCAAGTAAATTGAAAGTATGTCATTGTAAAAATTAAAAATGAGAAATTAAAGAGGATGGAGGGGTGGGAAGTATCATTATGCTCTTAAATCTGTATAAATGAACTGCATGAAATTTGTTCCCCTTATATAAATAAAAACTTTAGAAAAGGAAAATAGAAATAAAAGAGAAGCTTATTTTGATGCACAATATTGAAATCTATGCATATGAGGGATCATCCAAAAGTTTGTGAAAGATATGCACTATGCAGAACCTCTGCTTGGATTCCAAGCTTTGCTGCACCAAAATAAACTTATCTTTTAATTCCACTTCCCATGAACTTGACCAATCCTCGTATTGTTGGCCACTGTCTTCTTTACAATGTTCTCCTCTTTTGAGTCATCACTCTGAAATTTCTGTCCCTCCTTATGCCCTCTCCTGTTGTCCTTCTCTCCCCAGTCTGCTCCGTGTCCCCTGTGACATCGGGCGGGTGATTCTGAAGCAGCCAGCCCAGGCAGACCCCTTGCAGAGTGTGCACTCTGCCTAATAGATCTGCAGGAGCCTCGGACTCCGCGTGCATCACGCAGGCTGCGCTGGCTTTCCTCTCGATGAGCAGCAGTTCCAGCTTTCCTTTGCAATCACCTGTCATCCCGTCTACTGCAAGACCTGTATCTTACCCTCATGTTAACCCCTTTCTTCCACACTCCCTCCAGTTGCTACAAGACTACTCCAAAACCCCAGTGGTTTTGCTTTAAAAAGCTAGTTGAGTGTGCTCAATCACACAGTCCAACTCAGGTCTCTCCCTGATCCAGTCGGCTCTCTCTGACGCAGGTAGGCGATTTCCCGACAACCTAAGTTTTTCCGTTGCTTTGATGACTAACACTTGATGTCCCTTACTGTCTTGCAGGCTTCTAGCTTCCTAGGTCTCTTACACTGTGACTCAGACTCGCCTTCTCAGCTTTGTCTCACTTCTCTCATTTACTTGCCCTGGATTTAGTCTATATTACTATTCTCAAATCCCAATCCGTAAAAAAATACCTGGGGATCCCTTTAAAATATACAAATGACACCTACCAATACACTCTCGGTGTAATAATTTACAATGACTGAAATTTGTTGAAAATCTCCCTTATCCCATTGTATACCAAGAGATAATATCATGATCAAGATACAAATTATGTTTGTAGGTGAACTTGCCTGTGATCTAAAAAACAGGGTGTATGTATTTGGCTTCACCTCATTAATTTGTGAATGAAGAAGGGGACTGTTACTATGTAAGTTTTCCTGTTACAGGGCAGGTGACTTTCACTGGCATGGGCTCCAAGGTTTGATTTACAAGAGCAATTTCTGCAGAAAGAGGCTGCACTGGGGTATTCTCTCACCTGGAACTGGAGGAGGTGACGGTGGGCACCCTGTGTTGAGAAAGAAACCCCAAGTTAGTCTTTTAAGTTACTGTAATAATGTAGAACCAGGATAGCTATCTGATTCATAATTTTTTTTTGACAAACAGAGTGGACAGTGAGAGAGACAGAGAGAAAGGTCGAAAGGTCTTCCTTTGCCGTTGGTTCACCCTCCAATGGCCGCCGTGGCCGGCGCGCTGCAGCCAGCACATCGCACTGATCCGAAGGCAGGAGCCAGGTGCTTCTCCTGGTCTCCCATGAGGCTGCAGGGCCCAAGCACTTGGGCCATCCTCCACTGCACTCCCTGGCCACAGCAGAGAGCTGGCCTGGAAGAGGGGCAACCGGGACAGAAACCGGATTGGGACTAGAACCCAGGGTGCTGGTGCCGCAGGCGGAGGATTAGCCTACTGAGCCGCGGTGCCGGCCTGATTCATAATTCTATTGCTGAAAATAACCAGCTTCCTAGCTAGTCTCACACACAGACATATCCCCTTCTCTCTCCCTTTTCTGCCCATTGAGGGAGCAAAATAATAATAAAAAAAACTAAAAGGAAGATATCAAGGTGAACTTTCGAAGACAGTCCTCATAAAACAGGATAATAAAACAAGGAAAACAACAGCTCAGAAATAGAAGAAAATACAAATATTATACACCTAAGGGATACTCAAATAGTTCATGGAAATGCATATAATGATAAAAACCAAGCAAGGGTTCTAGTCCCGGTTGGGGTGCCAGATTCTGTCCCGGTTGCCCCTCTTCCAGGCCAGCTCTCTGTTGTGGCCTGGGAGTGCAGTGGAGGATGGCCCAGGTGCTTGGGCCCTGCACCTGCATGGGCGACCAGGAGGAAGCACCTGGCTCCCAGCTTTGGATCAGTGCAGCGCGCTGGCTGTAGCAGCCATTTGGGGGGTGAAGCAACGGAAAAGGAAGACGTTTCTCTCTGTCTCTCTCTCTCTAACTCTACCTGTCCAAAAAAAAAAAAAAAAAAAAAAAAAAAAAGCTTTCTGCACCAAAGTCCATTTATTGGCATCTTCCCGTGAAATTTATGAAGTACCTGCACATCTCAATCCACATAAAGTGCTTTAAACTGACCATAGGCATCCCTGTTGGGCCTTTGCACAGAACATATTTTAGTTAACCCAACAATCTACTCATGACCTTGAAACTATTAAATTTTGAAATTCTTCTTATGACATAGAGGACTGACCTGGGAACAAAACAGTATTTGAAGACAGCTTAAAACATTCCATATGCTCAGGTCGAATTAACCCAGCAACTAAGAAATGAGATACAGATCTCCAGTGTGGGGTGACTAAATGTCCAACTCCTTACGGAAGCAGGCTAAGCGGATTGCTAATTAGAGGTGCTTAGCAGATTACTAGAAATCAGCTCCACGAGATTAGTTAGGCAGAAACGCAGGGCACGGTCTTCCCTGACTAGAACTTGCAAAAGCAACCATAGAAAAACACTCTCGTCATCTGTGACAGCAATTTCCCACAAAGCAATGGCTGATCCTAACATTCTCGTAGTAAGATCTTTCCATAAGGCAGTATTTCCTTTATGTCTGGAAATGAGTCCCCACGGACGTGCCTCTACTCAACTCTAATTCCGTTTCCTCTCTGACCTGCTGCACTCGCCCCACACCTGCCGACTCCTGCACCCACCCATGTCACTGTTGCCAAGAGCTGTTAGGAATTCCCTTGCCTCTCCAGGCCGTGGTAACCTCAACCATCCCTTTCCAACGCCTTCACTGCACAATGCCAGCTTACAAGCAGAAACGAACATTTTACTATCACCCCACTCTCTGAAACCATCATTTTAGGTTAATGTTGACTATTCCATAGGAGCAATCTGTGTGCCATAATAATCTCTCCCTCCACCCCTACAAAGGATCATACAATGACAAATGAATGGCCAAAGGAATATTTTTGCTCTCCATGTCTGCTACCTACTCCAGCATACAGAAGTTATTAAAGAAGCATTTAGGAATAATGGCTTTGCCCAGATGGCCTGCATTATTTTCAGGGTTTTTTTTTTTTTTAATTCACTTTTGCTGTGACTCTGGTTTCTATGGGGGAATAAATGGGTGGCATTTTGAGTTTTTAGCTAACAGTATGCATAGTACATCTCTGAGTATAGCACAAATGATGGCACAAATTCAGGAGGAAGGAAAGCACATTGTGGAATATACAACACAGTCCAGTCCAGGTGGGTCACCTGATTCTCACCTTGAAGGAATACTGGAGGAATCTACAAAAGACTTCAGGAAATAATACTGCTCTTTTGAAAATACACTTAAAAATTCTAAAGGACGTGAACAGTTTCTCAGGACAGGAGGTCTAATAAGAAGCCAAAGTAATACCAAGAAGAAAAGGTGTCCCTGATAAATTTTAAAGTCACCTTCTGAAGGGACATTCCACACCTTCTCTAGTTCTTACCTGCCACCCTCCACCACCAAATTAAACTGCACACATCGCCAAGGCTACGCTGGAACTGCAGAGGGCACGGTCAGTATTCACCTGCTCTGCAGATCTGGAGGTCCCCGCGGTGCTTGTGGAAGCAACAGGCTCTGAGGGGGACAGTGTGGGCACAGGGGAGCTGCAGAAGTGAGGGCTGACCTTGGCAAAGGCCGCCCCGACTTCTGAGCGGCCAGCGGGAAAGCTCGCCCATCGCTCTCGGTCTTCCCTGTGGCAGTAACCGCAGAAGCGGTGGTTGTGCCCGAGGCTTCCTTGGTGGTCCCTAAAACACGCAGGCAGGGAGCCGTGTGCCTTTCCTGACCACTGAGAACAGGTCCCTAAGCTTCCTCCAGGCTGAGCGAACATCCGGGCGCGCTTGCCAGCAGGGCAGCCTCTCCGAGCGCTAGCTCTCCTTCTGCCCTCTGCTTCCCTGCAGGGCCCACCCTCACTTACTTCAAAATGACGGTGCTGGACGCCTTGCCTCCACCGCACTCTCTCCAGCCGTGGGATGACCAATCATGCATGCAGACACTCCCAGGTGGGAATGGGAAGTAACTACATGCAACCTCGCAACTGCTCCTTTCTGCTGGTGGTGTCAAGTGTCAATCACTTCAGAACCGAGCCGTCTGTTGTCATATGCTTGCCACAGAGCACAAAACTGATGGGCTAACTCTTCTCAGCCCCTCATTTCAGGAGAGTTCTGCCATAGCTTTGCCACCTGGAAGCTCCAGACACCTTCCCAGCATCCCCTCCTGCAAGGTCCTCCTCCTCCAACGGGGTTGTGTCCCATGAACAGGATGGATGCTTAGAATTTCCGGAAAATGGTAGGTTCTTAGACCTATTTGCTTTTAGACGCAACACTGAAAATACCCTTTTCTTTGGTAATTGTTCTTGAAGAGGTAGAATTCTAAACGCTAGAGTCCACAGTGCCCCATTTCCTAGTAATTCATTCACCTTTAGTAACTTGGGTAGGGAACTCCTTAATTCTGGTGAGCTGACCTGATTTGAGAGCAGCACAGCACAGGGCATTTGCCCGAGAAGTCTCTGAGCCCACTAAGTACCTACTGCTGGGACGAACAACCTCAGCCTCTCGGACTTCTCAGGGCACAGGGATGGGTCTCCGGGAGGGGGCTCTGCCGACAGCCTGAACCAAAGCGAACCTAGAGATAAGGGGCCCCTAGGTGCCCCTAAAATTCATGTTCCCAAGGGACATCTAACACCAAGTCTCAGAGCCTCCCTCCGGCTGCTTTCCTACCACACCTTCCTTACTGGTTCCTGAGCAGGTGGCACGGGCGACACTCACTGCCTGCACCCCAGGCCCAGAGGTCTGCCTGACACTGGTTCCTGAACAGGTGGTATGGGCGACACTCACTGCCTGCACCCCAGCCCCAGAGGTCTGCCTGACACTGGTTCCTGAACAGGTGGTACGGGCGACACTCACTGCCTGCACCCCAGGCCCGGAGGTCTGCCTGCCAGTGCTGGATGCGGTACCCACTGAGGGAGAAGTAAGAGCGTGAGGACGTGGCAGTGGAACATCAAGGCGGGACCATGCTGTCTTCCGAGAGCCAGCACGGGTGACAGGGGCTTTCTCCTGGCCTTACCCGAGGTGGGAATTCCAGGCGTGCTGCTCGTTTCCGTTGCTTCCTTGGAGGTTCCTAAAACAAGCAGGGAGAGACCACATGCACTGTGTGGCCTCAGAGGAGCTGATTCCTAAGCCACCCGCACAGGAAGCATCTCACAGCACGTGAGAGCCGCGCTGCCCGTGTGGGTGCCGGTTCCTGCCCCTGCCCTCTCCCTGTCTGACGTGATAGCTCCCAGGACTCCCTCGCCGCACAGAAGCTAGCTTGCTGGTTCTCCCATGTTATTTCTGCAGAGAGAAGTTCCTGGAGGAACGCATCTGTGCCGAGACGGCCTCCGCCTGACTTGAGCCCTGTCCCTTCCTAGCTGCAGCCCCGCCCTCCGGTGTCTCCCCTCTGCGGTGCACTTTGTCATCTCAGCTGCTTCCTCCGCCCCTGTGAGACTGGAACCTTCTCGTCTCCCGATAGCCTCCCAGACCAGGAAAGCCAGGGGGCTCCAAAAACTTCATGGACATGCGGAATTAAAAGAGGAGTCGGTTCTGGTGCCCACACGTAGGTTTCTACAGCCAGCACTTTCCGTGAGGTTTCGGAGCCATCTTTCTGTCCTCTTTGAGGACCTGGGAGTTGCCTCTTTGAAATGGGATCCTCGTGAAAGCAAAGCCCTCTGACTCCAGGGCTCTGACGGGGGTAGGGGCCCAACAGGCAGACACAAGGGGACCTCAGGCCACAGAGCCACCTCTCTCCGATGCCCTCTGCCAGTTTCCCACAGGATCGCCAGCCTCCTGCATGTGCCGCCGCAGCCCTGGTCTCTCTCCCCTGCGGCGGTGGGCCTGACTGGTTGGCAGTAGTCTACCTGTTTCACGTCTGGTGCCACACTTCCTTTACAGTGATGACTGATGGTCACCCACAGCAGACAGACGGGCTGTCTGGGGCACCGCGGTGTGGCAGTGCAAAGGGGGTTTGGCGTTATAAACCTGCGCGGTCTTTGTAGTACCTGCTTGGGGACGTCCTGAGGTGGCCGTGATGCCCGTGGATACCACAGAGGCGCCTGCAGAAGGAAATGCAGGGTGTCGCCTAGGAGACATAGCAAGTGGCAAGGCCACCCCAAGAGCCCTTTACGAAATGACCATAGGGAACAAATACACGCTCGGGGCAGACGCAGCGCCACGGCTTGTCTGGTGGGAGTGCCGGGTGGTCTTCAGTCTCTGCTCCCTCCTTCAGCAGTGAGCCCAGGGTGTCTTCAGGTCGACCCTCAGGCTCCTGGCCAGTTTCAAAGTCCCACAAGAAGCAGGCACCGTCTGAGGGCTGGGGAAGGTAAAAGCCCTAGAGCGATTCTGCCCTGTCCCTGTGCCTGTGCCTTCAGCTTCGTCTGCTACCTTCCCCACAAGGAAGCAAAGAGGAGGCGTCACTCATGGACCCTCCTTGTCCTTAGGCAGGGCCATGGGGCGTGAGGCAGGAGCGGTACTGTGCATGCCGCAAAGGCCTGGCAGCGCAGAGGGAAGCTTCCCTCAGAGGCTCAGGCACTCAGAGCCTCTGGCTAAGGATCGACTGACCAGTGTTGGAACTTGCAGAACGCCCTGGTGTGAGAGGTGGCTCTGAGCAGACGGATGCATGAGCCACCTATGCCTGACCAGTGACTGCTGATGCTCTGCTTTCCTGCGGGACAGCCACGCTGTCCCAGGCTCGCTCACTCTGGCAGACTCCAACCAGACAGCACAGCTCCCTGATGACTGCTTTCTTTCCCAACTCAGGAACCTTCATGTCATGACCAACAAAAACGGAAGACTTTGCACCTGCTTCTCAGTGCCGTGGAATCCAGTGTTAATTTCTTCATGTGATAACCCAGCCCTCCATCAGAATCCTCTCAGTGCAGAACACAACACTGATGGGACAGCTCCTCCTCTCCTCCATCCCAGGATAATCCTGTCTCAACTTGGCCATCTGCAAGCTCCAGACAGTCTCCCAACATCCCCTTCTCTCTGAATCTGGGCTGTGTTCCACGAGCACTCATGATTACAATTGCCCGAAAAAGCGGATTATTTTACGCCTCGTTGTTTTACAACACACTTCTGAAATAATTTCCACCAAAGAAACAAAAATTCCTAAAGTAAGAGAATGCAAATGCTGTAACCTTCCTTCTAGATCATTTACCCTCGTTTACCTTGGAAATCCCTCAGGTCCAGCTGCCCTTACTGATGTGGGAGTGTAGCACAGGAGTGCAAGCCAGGACATCAACCTACGAGGACCCCGACCCCACTGAGGCGTCCCTGCCTCTGGTAGGCCACCTCCTCCCAAGGAGACACTGGATTTCTGGAATCCTTAGTACAGGTGATTCCAGAGCTGGTAAAATAAACGACCTCCACGCACTCCCTTCTCAGAATTCTTACTCAACTGCACGTGTTGGTGTTTAGCAGGAGAGCGCAGCTAAAAGCCTGAACAAAAGGAAACCAGGAGAAAGAGGTGTCCCTCGTTTCAGCTAAAAGCCATGCGTCAGACGGACACCAGCCAGCACCTTCCGGCCCCCGCTTCCGTCCCGCTGCTCCCTTCCTCTCCAAGCTCCTGGCCGGCACTCACCTGTCCGCACTCCAGGTCCAGAGGTCTCTTGGATGCCACTGGAGGTGGTACCTGCTGATGGCAGACAAAGGGTGTGAGAGCAGGAGTCTGGAGTGGCAAGAGGCGACTGTCACAAAACCCATGCACCTCTGCGAGGCCGCCAGGAATGACTGCTGACTCTCTTGGCCTTACCTCTAGTAGTGATGGCTGTGGTCGTGGTTGTTTCCAAAGCTTGCCGGGAGGTGCCTAGAAGAAGCAAGTGCAGACCAGTCGAACGGGGTGGTATGAGAGGAGCACGTTGCTAAGCCACCTGCACACACAGCCAGCATCCCCTAGAACTGGGTGCTGGACTGCAGGCACCCATGCCAGAACAGGCCTCTGTGAGGACTGCGAAATCCTAGTCTGAGGGCCTCCCTGCCAGTGAGCTGAAACCTGAACAAAAGGAAACCAGGACCAGAAACCTCTTCTGTCAGTAACAACAGCATCTCCTGCCTTCTCTTACTTTTTTTTTTTTTTTTTTTTTTTTTTTTGGACAGAGTGGACAGTGAGAGAGAGAGAGAGAAAGGTCTTCCTTTTGCCGTTGGTTCACCCTCCAATGGCCGCCGCGGCTGGCGCACTGCAGCCGGCGCACCACGCTGATCCGATGGCAGGAGCCAGGTGCTTCTCCTGGTCTCCCATGGGGTGCAGGGACCAAGGACTTGGGCCATCCTCCACTGCACTCCCGGGCCACAGCAGAGAGCTGGCCTGGAAGAGGGGCAACCGGGACAGAATCCGGTGCCCCGACTGGGACTAGAACCTGGTGTGCCGGTGCCGCAGGCGGAGGATTAGCCTAGTGAGCCATGGCGCCGGCCTCTCTTACTTCTGTGTGTTCCTCTAGCACAGAACTTCTGAGAGAGGGTGATAAGCATCTGGGTGCACCAAGATGCTCTTGTGGTCCCCTAAGCTTGACTCCACCTGGGACACAGCCCTGTGACATCCCATTTTGAGACCCTTAGTCATCATCAGTTCTTCCCATATTCCCTTGAGTTCCAAACAGTCTGGTCTCCCACCACCTTTCTAAGATTGCAATGCAGTGGGCTTCCAAAACTTGAGGGAAGAAGTGAAGAGAAGATTTGAACTATCACAACAGGTATTTTCCAGTCCACGCATGTGCGTACCCTTGATTCTTTCTTGAAGACCTGGAAACTACCGTGTTGAACTGTGAACTTGCATCTCCCTGTCTCCAGGGGAGGGTAGTCTGGCTTCCTGCAGGGTACGTGCCAATGAGCAGACACAGGGGCCTCAGCCCACGACCACCCTGCCCGGTGTCTATGGAATATCGCCATGAGCTCCTCCCGGCATGATAAGATGCTGCCTGTGCTACAGCAGCAGTGAGCTCAGTCTCTCTTCTCCTGTTGTAACGGATTGAATGCAATTGCTATAGACTTGACTTCAGTCAAGTCTACCTGTTTCCCGCTGCCTACTGCCATTTTTCTTTTACAGGTCAAGACTGACACTCATTTACAGAGATGCAGAGGGGTTGCTGTGGGGAGGAAGCCAGAGGGTGTTCAGCCTAGAAATGTCGCCTGAGCCAGTATTTCTGTTACCTGGCTGGGAACTGCGTGAGGTTTCAGTGCTCCTGGTGGACGTCACAGGGCTGCCTGCAAAGGCAACAGGGACATTTCTCTGCTGCTCTCGCCGGTACGTGAGGAGGGAGCTGGATCGGAAGTGGAGCAGCCAGGACTCTGACTGGTGCCCACATGGGATGCTGGCACTGCAGGCGGCAGCTTAACCTATTAGGCCACAACACCACTCCCACCTCGTTTCTTAACACAATACTGAAAATGTGTCTTTCTTGGTAATTTTCCTGGAGAAAACAAAAATGCTGAAAAAGCCCCAGAAACCCTGAATTTCCTCCTCTTCCTCCCTCTGCAGTTGTCTCATTCTGAAACCCTCAGTGACTGCTGACTTGACCTGGTGTGGGAACAGCACACTTGTGCCTTGACCTAGGGAGACTCCTGACCCCAGTGAGGTGTGTGTGCACCTGGGACGCTGCTTCCTCCCAAGGACACAGGGACCAGATCCTTCACACAGGAAACCCCAGAGCCCTTAATACACACAAGCTCAGCCAACCCCCTTCTAAGAACTCGCATGCAGGTGTGGGTCTTCAGGAGGGGGTCCCAGAGGAAACTCTGATCCAAAGGCAATCCAGAGCAAAGGTTTCCCTGGTTGTCCTTAAGAGCCACATTTAAGGGATAGCTCTCAGCATCTCCCCAGCCCTGCTTTCTGACCCCTCCCTTCCCCCAGTTCAGCTCCTTCCAAGTCCCTCAAAGCCACACTGATCACGGCAGAGGCTTCATGGCTGACATTGACCTGTCTGCACTCCAGGTGCAGAGGTCACTCGGACATCAGGGGACACAGCAACTGCCTGGGGGGAACAAGAGTGAGAACAGGAGCTGGAGGAGGACAGGGGACCACCCCATCAGCCCTTGGCTCCTCTGAGAGGCCATGATGGACCATCACTGACTTCTCCTGCCCCCCTTCTCTCCATGATGAATGCTTTCCTGAACCTTTCTCACATCGTAGCCCCTGGTTTCCTGATTCTCCTGTGTCCACTGGGTTAGGCAAGTTCAAAGGAAGAACACATCTGTGTAGAGCAAGATGGCCCTATGGTGCCCACAGCCCGACTGAATTTGGCATGGGATTTTTCCCAGGCTCATTAACAGGGAGATGGATCAGAAGTGGAGTCTCTGGGACTTGAACTAGCACTCACGGGCAGCAGCTTAACCACTGTACCACAATGCCAGCCTGACAAGGGGACTTTTGAAAGTTCTTAGAAAAAAATGGAAATTAATGGTGGCTTTATTCTGGCACAGAATTTTTACAGTTCATGCATAGGATTTTTGTAAGATGCATTTTCCATGAACTTTGAAAGTGCCCTTTTATCTTTTTTTAGGACCTGGGGATGCTGCTATGAAAGAAATTCTCAGAATGAAAGAACTCCATCTCCTGGTATCTCTGGGATAGTAGGGACCCACCTTCCAAAAAAAAAAAAAAAAGCCATTGAGAAGACACCCAGGGCCTCACCACACAGACCCGCCTCTGTCCAGGGTCCTCTGGGAGCTTTGAACGAGATCACTACCGCAGCTGCTGCATCTGCTGCAACAACACGAGTTCTGCCTCCGTGCCCCGTTGCAGTGGCTCTCGCTGCCAGTGCAGTGCTCTGAGTACAGTCAGGGTCACTCTTTCTCTTGGGCTGGTGCTGCACTGCCTCGACAGGTGGGGGCTGACACTCGGGAAGAGGCACTGGAGCACCGTGGCCTGGACGTGATTTGCAGGCTCTCACAGGCAGGCTGTTAAGCACATACGTGTCACGTGAGCCTTATTTCCAGTACCTGGTGGGGAACTTCCCGAAAGGCCAGTGCCCCTGGTGGATGCCACAGTGGTGCCTGCGAAGACCAATGAGGGCCATCTCCTATCAGCCACTGTGAGAGCCACAGCTGCCCACAGAGCACCTCTGTGAACGACCAAAGAGAGCAATCTCACACTACGGGGGGTGTGGCTCTATGGGCTGCCTTGTGGAAGGAGTGTTCAGAAGCTTGCGTTGTCTGCTGCCCCCTCAGCAGTGTGCTGTGCCTAGGTGCCTGGGCTGGGGCTCCGGCAGAGTCGAAATCCCAGAACAAGAAGGCAACACTGGATGACGGGGCAGTAAGATCCCTAAGGAAATTCTGCCCTGTACCTGTGCACCTTCCCCCCTCCCCGCCACCTTCCCCACACAGAAGCAAAGACCAGGAGTCATGCACGAGAACACAGTAGGTGCACATCATTGCTCGACACTCACTGTCCCTTATGCAAGGCAAGAGGAGGGAGGGAGAGCTCTGTGCAAGCTGCACAGACTGCCCGTTCCCGAGAAGAGGTTCCTTCTTGGATCAGGCAATCAATCAGAGGCGCTGGGAAGGGCTGACTTACCTGGGTGGGAACTTCCAGGACTAACTGGGGGGGAGGGCAGAGGCTCCCCTATGGGATGAGTGAAGGGAAGGCTGAGTCTCCCATGCCCAGAAAGCCTCCCTCCTCCCAAGGAGAGCATGGGACCCTCAACTTTCCCTTGGATTCTGAAGCAGCAGGAAACCTCGCCGCAGATTCTCTCACAACAAATGTTTGGACACACTTTCTAAGGCGCTCCTTGAGGGGTGTGGCTCACAGGAAACGTGGGGGAGCAAAGTCAAACAGGCTCCAGGGATCCCACTTCCCTAACTCTAGAATCCTCTATGCAGATGATCTGCCGCCCGTGCCTTGAGTCTCTGATTCTTTAAGAGACAAAAATCCAGGGGGAAAATTGTCCCTGTTGGATTCCAAAGTCACCTTTCAGGGGCTGGTGCTGTGGTGCAACAGGTTAATCCGGCACCTGTTCAAGTCCTGGCTGCTGCACTTCTGATCCAGCTCCCTGCTACTGTGCCTGGGAGGGCAGCAGAAGATGGCCCAAGTGCTTGGGCTCCTTCCACTCACGAGGGAGACCTAGATGGAGTTCCAGGCTCCTGGCTTTGGCCTGGACCAGCCCCAGCTGTCTGGCCATTTAGGGAGGAAATCAGCTAATGGAAGACCCCTCTTTTTCTGTAATTCTCTATGTAACTCCAGTCACTGTTCAAATGGACATTTAACACCATCCTACCAGCCTCTCTTCCCTACCACTCCATTTCCAAATTCAAATCCTTCCAAGATCTACAAAGCCACACGGATGATTGAAATGGGTACACGCCCACACTCACCTGTCTGCAGTCCAGGTCCAGAGGTTTCTCCGATGCCAGTGGGAGAAGCAACTGCTGAAAGAGGAACAAGAGGCAACTGTCACAGAAGCCATCTGTCTTCTAAAAGGCCACCGGGAATGATGCCTGACTTGTCCTGGCCATACCTGTGGTAGCAATTCCCACAGCAGTGCTGGCTTCTGACGGTTCCTGGGAGGTACCTGACGTGAGCAAAGGAAGAGCCGTGCCATTTCTGGTTTGAGAGGATATCCTGGAGCCACCTCATCACGCAGGAAACTTCTCACAGTACTCCATGCAAGACTGCATCTACGAGTGCCAGTTCGCGCCTCTGCCACCGAGACACTGGGAGTCCCTCTCTGAGCACACCAGGGAGTGGAGGTGGTAGACTCCTCGGATGCTGATCACACCTCCCTGCCATGGTCCCCCTTCTCCCAGTGACGCCTAAGTTCCTCACACTGATCTCTCTCTCTTCCTGGAGCCTGGTTTCCTCATTCTCCTGTGTTAGTTCCACAGCAGGGTAGTTAAAGGCTTGGGAGAAGACATCTGTGTTGGCCAAGATGGCCAATTCTGTTTGACTCCTTGCAGGAGGGCCTCTTCCTAGCTGTAGCCCCCAGCGTCCTTGTCTTGGAGTCTTCCCCTTAGAAGCAAGGTCTTCACAAATCCTTTCCCTGCTCCTTTGAACCTTCCATCTCCTGCTAGCCTCCTAACGCTGCAAACCAAGGGAACATGCAACACCTCACAGACAAATGTAATTAACACTGTGTTCCTGGGGCCAGTGCTGTGGCACAGTGGATTAATCCTCCACCTCAAGTGCCGACATCCCAAATGGGTGCCAGTTCTAGCCCCGGCTGCTCCTCTTCCGATCCAGCTCTCTGCTGTGGCCTGGGAAAGCAGGAGAAGATGGCTCAAGTCCTTGGGCCCCTGCACCCATGTGGGAGACCTGGAAGAAGCTCCTGGCTCCTGGCTTTGGATCCTCAGGGGAGTGAACCAGCAGATGGAAGATCTTTCTCTCTGTCTCTACTTTGTCTGTAATTCTAACTTTCAAATAAATACATAAAGTCTTACAAGGAAGTGTTCATTCTGCTGCATTTTATAAGGCCTCATCACAGGTATGTTTCAGAAGCTCATTGCAACATGACAAACTCCTGCCTTTGCTGCACCAGCATTGAGCGCATGTGTGCTCGCTCTCTCTCTCTCTCTCTCTCTCTCTCTGATGCAGCTGATGCCTTGTGCGCAGTCTGGGATTAATTCATGTCCACTTCTTACTCTGTCTAGCAAGGTGCTGCTTTTAGAGTGGGGACCAGTGCTCATCACGGATACAGATGGCTCACTGAAAGCTCTGGTGCAGAAGTGAGGAGGTGAGCACACGAGCCCCAGTATACTCGGTATTCACAGTGCCTGGGTGCGAGATTCCAGTGATTCTGCTGGATGCCACAGTGCAGTCTGCAAAGTCAAACAAGGGGCCATTTCCTAGGAGACACAGTGAGAGCCCTTGCTGCCCACAGAGCACCTTGGAATTACAAAATGGAAATCAGTACACCCTCGGGGCCGATGCAGCCGCACGGTCTGCCTTATGGGATGTGTGTTGGGTGGTTACAGCTTCCTTCCCCTCTTTCAGCAGTATGCCTGTGTGCCTTCGCATCCTGACAAAGGGAATCTGGCAGGATTACAAAGTCCCACGATAAGAAGGCAAACAAAGCTCTCCATTTCCCGAGTCTCTGTCTTCACCTGCAATGTTCCCCTGAATGGAAGCAAATGCTAGGACTTCCTCACAGAACACGTAGATGGGAGACCCTCCAGCAAGGCCAGGAGGACTGGGCTGGGGATCTGTTCTGTGCATGCCGCAGCAGGCTGCCTGTCCCAGACAAGAGATTCCCCTTTCTAGGCTTAGACAACTGCAGCCTCTTAACTGAGGGTTCACCTCCCTGAGCTGGAACTTCCAGGACTACCTGCTGTGCCAGAGGCTCCCCCAGTGGTCCCTGCAAGAGAGGGAAGGAACAGCCTCACAAAGCCCGCCACAGCCCGTTTCCTCCCAAGGAGTGCCTGGTGGCATCAGGCTGCCCTTTGTCTCGGAGGCAGTAGAACCTGATATGAGACAGCCAGATTAGGGCCATGGGCTGGAAAATGCAACCCTCTCTCTACTCCCCCTCACCCACTCCATTTATCCATGGGGCCCACTCCTCACCTGTGCCCGAGCGCGTGTGTACAAGCGTGTGTGTGTGTGTGTGTGTGTGTTCCTTCACCTTTTAAATAAACGCTACCACTTGGTGCACCATACAGGTGGCTATACTTAGAATGTTTCTCTAAGCAGAAAGCAAAGGCCTGGAATGAAAACCTAGATACACTGCCCGACTTCAGACATCCTGCTAACAGATTTTCTTGCACCAGATGTCTGAGGAGGTGTGTAGCCTAGTGCATGACTTGAATGCAGGCTCAAAGGAAACATGGCCGTGAGAAGTCACAATAGCTCAGACGACTCTCTTCTCCAGATCTATAATCGCACATGTACACAGTCTGCATCCAGGCTGATAATCATTTCTGTGTCTCCAGGGACAAAAACAGGGAACACTGCATGGTCTCATCTGTGACCAAGGGTCAAGCATCTACATCAAAACCTGCAGGGGCACAGTTGCTGGTAACCACTGCTGTGACCTTGACTCACTTTCTTGGCCACTGGTGACCTCTTCTAACTGTGGGGTAGAACCTGACAAAACAAAAAACCGTACTAAACAGATGTGCCCACAGGACCACGTCTCTTCCGTGTCCTTCAGGAAAAGCTTGGGAGCAAAGCTGGGTTGGCTTTGGGAGGTGTTACGAAGAGACGCACACCTGCCTTGCAGCCCCTTTCACCTTCATTCCTGCTCCTCAGAAGGATACACCCCAGGGAATCCTTAGTGTAGGTAATCCCAGGGCCAGGGATACGAACATCCTCAAGTGACTCACTCCCTGTGCAGAATTCTCAATAAGTCACTGGGGAGAGATCGGATGAAAGCCAGAGAAGAAAGTATCCCTGGTTGCACTTAAAAGTCACATTTAAGCTGACACAACACAATCTCCACAGCCCCTTCTGCTTCTTTCCCAACACTCTTCTCCCCAGATCCAACTCCTGCCAAGTCAGCCAAAGCCATACTGACTGCAGAACAGGCTGCATGGCCCACACTCACCTGTCTGCACTCCAGGTCCAGCGGTCTTGCCAATGCTGGTGGGAGTGGCACTGGCTGAGGAAGGAGTAAGAGTGTGAAAACAGGAAACTGCAGAAGCCAGAGAGGCCGGCCCATCACCCATCCAGTAAACAATTAATGATTTCTCTTGGCCTTACCTACAGATGCAACTCCAGGAGCAGTGGCTGTTACCAACACTTCCTTGGAGGTGCCTAAAATGAGCAAAAGAAGGGTATTCAATTTCCTAGTTTCAGAAGTGCATGTCCCTAAGCCAACTCCATGAAAAGCAGACATGGGTGGAGTACGACACACACCCCTACCTCACAGACATTGGTATGTCCTATCTGAGCACCTCCCTGCTCGAGGAAGTTAGCTGATACATTCCTAGGATCCTTATCAGTGCCTACTTCCCAGTCTCCCATCACTCAGTGCCAACAGTTTTCCTCCACTTAGTTCCTCTACTTAGTGGAAGCTGGTTTCCTTGTTCCCCAGTGTTATATGCAGAGAGACAGAAGTAACACCAGAGAGAGAGACAGCACTGTCCTAGCCGGCATGGCCTACGTTGCTCTCTGCTTGTTCAATACGGGGTGGGTTTCTTCCTAGTTGCAACCCCCATCATTTCTGTCTTTCCATGAGGAGACTTTGTCATCTTTTCTCTTCTCTTTTGAGATGTGAATCTAACAGACTGTTGCCTAACAGAGAAATGCTGGGAGACTTCAAAAACTTTCTGGAAAAAATGTATTCAAAGAGGATCCTATTCCGCTTCACAATAGTTTGAAAGCCGTGCACGGGATCTGAAAGTATGCTTTGTCCATATGCTTTCGGAACTATCTTTTATCTTCTGCAAAGACCTGGGAGCTCCTGCTAAGGCCCCCATCTCCACAGGCCCGCTGGAAGGTAGGGGATTAAGTGCCAATAAGCTGACACAGATCTGTGTGATGACGGCACATCAACACACACACAAACCTCTTTCGAAGGTCCTCTGAAATGTTTCCCTGAGCTCACTCCAGCGTTGAACCCTCCCTTGCCTGCTGAAGCAGCCTCGAGGTGTGTATTTCTCTGTTGCACTATCCCCGACTCAGTAGTCTTTAACGAAGTCATGTTCACTTGTTTTGTTTTGCTCTGCCTACTGCAGTGTTTCATTTATAGTTGGAGTGAAACTCATTCGCAGAGGTGCAGATGGGTGAGCTAAAGCACTGTGGTGTGGAAGCAAGGAAGTTAGGCACAGAAACTACATTTGAGCCACTGTTTCCCTCACCTGGTATAGACACTTCCGTGGTTCCAGAGGCTCTGCTGGCAGTCACAGTGGTGCCTGCAAAGGCAAATGGGAGACATTTCATTAGAGTCGCAGCGAGCACCATAGCAGCTCGAAGAACACCTTGGTGAATTACCAAAGAGAAAATAATGCACGCCAAGCGGATGCAGCTCGGTGGTCTGGGCACTTTGGGAATAGATTCCCACTTCAGAGATGTTCCCTGGGTGCCTTCGAAACTCTGTTAGAGTTACAAACACTGGGAACAAAGTAGCAACCTACCATGGTAGAGACAGCTAAGTTCCCAAAAGAGACACCGCCCAGTTCCCTAACCTTCATCTTTCCTACAATGTTACCCCTGCTGGAAGCAAAGGCTAGGAGTCCCTCTTGAGAACCCAGTAGGTGGACTTTTCAATGGACACTCGATGACCATTAGTTAAGACCAAGAGCAGTGCAGCAGGGGCAGAACTGTGCCTGCTGTAACAGACTACCAGGCTAGTTCACGTCTCTGTGCCTGCTGTAACAGACTACCAGGCTAGTTCATGTCTCTGCCTCCAAGACACTGAGAGGTCCCTGTCTTAGCTCCTCCCTGCTCAAGGAACTGAGGGGACAGAGCCCTAAAACCCTGCCCCACTGTCACGCCCACCGCCCCTTCTCTCACTGATGAGAGCTTTTCTCAGACCTAACTTTTACGTAATGGAGCATGGTTTCCTGCTTTTCTGTGTGTTGCAGGAGGGAGGAGAGACAAATCCCAGGAAAAACATCTGGTGCTGACTGAGACGGCCTTGTGTTTCTCCTCAGAGGCAGCCTCCTGACCTCCCGTTTCCAGCCTTTCCTTTAGAGGACTTTGTCATCATAAGTATCCTCCCCGCTCCTTTGAGATGTAAATGGTCCAAGATCTTGTTAGCCTTCTAATTCAGGAATGCAAGGGATTTCCAAAACTTCTTGGAAAATGAAATTAAAAGCTGAGTTTATTCTGTTGCAATAAACTTTGCAAGCCATTCATAGGTTTTCCATAATACGTATTTCCACGTACTCTGGGAAGTGACCTATCCTCTTCATTGAGGACCTGGGGGCTTCTTCTTTGACCAGTGATCCCCAGAAATCTACGTCCTCTGTCTGCCTGGCTCTGTGGGGGGGCGAGGGTCCTAGCTTCTACAGGATTAGGTGCCAATAACAGACACAGCGGCCTCATCACACACAGCCACCTCACTCGAATGTCTCGGGATGTTTCCACGAGCTCGTCTCAGCTCTGCCAACTCCGGCCTTTGCTGCAGCGGCAGAGGGTTCTAGCTCTCCCCTGTTGCAGTGGCCTTGGCTCCTACTGCAACAGTTTTGAATAAAGCCATGTTCACCTGTTTCACTCTGTCTAGCGCAAACTTTCTGTAATAGTGGGAGATGACAGGTGGGTTGTCTGAAACTCTGCAGGGCACAAGTCAGAAGGAAGTTGAGCACCTAGACTCCACCCCAGCCAGTATTTCTGTTACCTGGCTGGGAACTTCCCCAGAGTTCAGGGATTCTGTTGGATGACACAGTGGTGCCTGCAAAGGAAAATGAAGGCACTGCCCACGCCACAGAGCGAGCTCTGTAACTACCCAGAGAGCACCTCTGTGCATTACCAATGATTAATAAATAAGTGGTCCCAAGGCCCACCTTGTGGGAGGAGGCATTGGTGCATTGGCGGCTGTCAACCCCAACATGCCCCTTCTGCATTGTGCCCCAGGTGCCCTCCCAACCTTGCCCAGGGACACAGGGGGAGTCACAAAATCCTGAAACAAGAAGGCAGCGTTAGGTGGCTGAGAGAGTTAAGGTCCTATGGAGATGGTGCCCTATTTCCTGGGCCTTCAACTTGCACGTCAATGTTGACACACCTGCAAGCTAAGGCTGGGTGTCATCACCTGAGCAGCACAGCTATGAATCAGCGATGGACACTAGAGGATTCTAAAGCAAGGACAAGAGGCGGGAAGGAGGGGCCGCTTGGTGCCTGCTTCAACAGGCTGCACATTCCTGAGAACAGGTTCAGGCTTCCAGACTCGGAAAAGGACAGAAAGAGTCACTTACTGGGCTGGAACGTCCAGGACCAACTGTGTGCCAGAGGCACCCCCAGTGGTGGAGGGGACAACAAGCCTCGGTAAGCATCACAGAGCCTTTCTCACGCTAAGGAGAGTGTGGTATGACCAAGTCCTCCCCGTCTCTGAAGCAGTCCTAACAGAGTATTCCAGCAGCAAACGCTGCAATGGGCGTACCTTCCAACGCTCGCCCTGCTGACTGCAAGCTCAAATATGGGGGAAGAAAGTCACAGTGTCCTCATTTTCCCTAGGGCTAGAGCCCTCTAGCCTCTGAACACAAAGTTTGAGGAAATTTGTATTCTAGGCATATGATTTCCTTTCTACTACATTAAGCCCCTGATTCCCCAGGGGGTCAAAAATCAGGGGAAAACCAAGCATTCTCTAACTTGTGAACAAGAGCCAAGGGTCCACCAGAACCTTCACGAACACAAGTGCCAGCAAATACTGCTGTGATCTCTAAGTCTGGGGTAGAACCTGGCTAATCAGAGAGAGAACACAGAAAGGATGTATCTATATAAGGCCATTGCTGTTCTGTCCTTTAGCAAACACCAAGGAAAAATACTCTGTTGGTCTCATGAGATGTTATGAATATAAAAGCTGCCACTTTTCAGCCACATTCATTTGCATTCATGGTCTGCAGGGAGTCAACTGCAATGGAAAAGCCACCAAGACTCCAAACCCTGAGAGCACTCGCGAGAGCAAAGCCCAGCTTCCGTGGCTGCAGGTGTTCCTGGACAGTGGTGGCCTCTGTGGACCCAGGGAGGCAAACTGTGAAGATGCCAAGTTTGGAAACCCTGAAGCAGGCAGCACGCATTCTCTTCCTATGGCCACTTTCAGGAGAACTCCTGGGGTGACTTGATTTACCTGCTCTGAGACCTTCAGGTGAGGTTGTAGTCCCAGAGTCTGTTACAGGAGAGAAGGAAGAAGTGACAGAAGCAAGGTTTTCCTGACTGGAGGGAGCTCACGCTTTAGGGCACATTCATGTGTTCCTGTGAGCCCATTTAATCTCTCTCTAGGACTCAGGTCACCAGTGGAGACAAACATGTTCTTCCTGTTTTACAGAAATCCTTGGAGTCAACATGCACCATCCAGTATTCTGCTCCAGAGTTAGCATCACAGAAACAGCTGCTTCCCGCCGTCCTCTTTCCAACTTGTGTTGCTCATTTGTATTCTGTCTAGGACAATACCTCCCTAGAATTCTGCTAACTACATGCCAACATCAAGAAACACAGGCAGGATTCAGAATCTTGATATTTTCATGCTGTATAACTATGAAGCTGTGTTCTGTTAAAGAAACAACTATTGAGGACGGCACTGTGTCATAGTGCATAAATCTGCTGCCTGCAGCACAAGCATTCCATGTGGGCGCTGGTTCGGATCCCAGCTGCTCCACTTCCTATCAGGTCTCTGCTGTGGCCTGGGAAAGCAGCAGAAGTTGGTCCAAGTTCTTGGGTCCCTACATCCATGTAGGAGACCAAGAAGGCGCTCTGGGCTCCTGGCTTCAGATCAGTGAAGCTCTGGCCATTGTGGCCATCAGGGAAGTGAACCAGCAGGTTAAAGACTTTTCTCTCTCTCTGCCTCTACCTCTCTGTAACTCTGCCTTTGAAATAGAGAGATAAATCTTGAAATAAATAAATAAAGAGAGAGACAGACAGACAGACAGACGGGGGCGGGGGGGGAGGTAGGGAGAAACAACTATTATTTTCAAAAAGAAGAAGAAAAGAGTGTCCTTGGAACTGTAAATGTGACCCTGATCTGAGGTGTCCAGCTTGCAAATCAGAAGTGTATCATCTATGTACAGCAGGGCAGCTGCCTGCACTCCTCTAGCCTGCAGTGTCGTGAGTGAAACACTCTGCCAAAACATGAGCCAGAATCCTCTCCTTTTTGGGCCCCTTTCCTTTGCTGATGAGCCTGGTTACCCGTGGAATTGCTGGAGATAATCTCAGACTTGCAAACCAACAAAGACCAATCTGCCTCCAGTTCCCAGCTCAGTTCTGGGTCCAGCCTTCTCATCAGTTCTGCTGGGCATCAATTCCTGAAAACCTCAAAGACTTTCAGATGCAACCCTCTCCCAACCCCTCTCTTCCACCAGTTCCCATCTATGTTTCAGTCCTCCACTACATTCCCAGCATGCTCAATGGCACTGTTACCTGTCCAGCTCTGCACCTGCCACACGGACTAGGACAGCTCCAGGAGTCTTCCTCACAGCCTCTGCCTGACCACCTGACGCCAGCCTGCCCAAGCGTGGCTCACTGCTTCTGCCTTCTGCTTTCCAACATGAACGATACTTCAGCCCCCATCACCTCTCACTGCTAACAGCTGTCAATCTGGAAGACATGTCTTTACCCTCTCCACTCACCCTCCCTGTCATTCGTCCATATTACATCAAATTAAAATTCCCAAACAAATCCAACCTGGGAACCTTGCAATTGCTCCTCCTGGCCAGTACAATCAAGTTTTGTTAATGTTCGAATGGCGGTCTCTTTTGCAATTTTCTTGTTATCAGATACAAAATTGATGGGACACTCCCCTGATTTCAGGATAATTCTGTCACAACTTGGACCTACAGAAGCTCCAGAAAACCGTTCAGGGTCTCCTCCTTCAAACCTCGCCTTGCTACCTCTGGCTGGGGTTCCATGAGAGGTCTGGACTCATCACTTCCTGTAAATGCCGGTTCTTTTATGCCTCCCTGCTTTTTAGCACAACAATGAAAATCTCTTTTACCTTGATAACTTTCACTGAGGATGCAAAAATCCTCACGTAAGAGTCCCAAATACCCTAAGTTTCCTCCTGCTTCATTCGTCTTCATGTGGCTTGGTTGGAAATTCTGGGTCCCTGGTGAGTTCACCTGATGTGACAGCAGCACAGTAGCGCATGCAAGGACGCTTATCCGGAACGACGCCTGATCCCACTGGGGTTTACCGACTTCTCGCGGCTGCCTCTTCAACAGGATGCACTGAATCACTGAATGAAATCCCTGGTACAGGTCATCCCAGAGTATGAGCCACCTCAAAGGACAAACTCCCTAATCAGAATTCTCAGCAGGCACAAACGCATCTTCAGGATGGAGCGCTAATGAAAAATCCCTGAACCACAGCAAACCCAGAGAACGAGGTGTCCTTAGATGCATTTAAAAGTCACATTTCAGAAGGACACCGAACACCATCTTCCTGGCCTCCTGTGCTGCCACTCCTTTTCTCAAATTCTTCTTGTTCTAATATTTATAAAGCTACCTGGTCACTGAAAAGGGCGCGTGGCCACCACTCACCTGTCTGCACCGCAGGGCCAGAGGTCTCCCTGATGCCAGTGGAAGAACCAACCACTGAGAGATACATGAATGTGTGCAATCAGCACACTAGAGACGCAAGGGGCGAGAGCCCCGTCACCCATCCTGCCTGCTGACTGGCCCTAGAAAACAATGACTTATTCTCTTGGCCTTACTTAGGGTAGCATTTCCACGAGCAGTGGCCATTTCTGGGACTTCCCTGGAGGAATCTAAAGGAGCAAGCCAAGGACATTGTGCCTGTTCTGGTCTCAGGGTGCCTGCTCCCAGGCACTTCGACAGCAGCAAGCCCCTCAATGCCCCTGGGTGTAGGACTTCACCCTGCAAATGTCAGCAGGACTCAGGAGGCCCCTGTCCTGGCTCCTAGGTGACAGATCCCCAGGACCCGGAGCACTGTCTCACTTCCAGGTCCCCTCTCATTGACGACCGCTTTCTCTGCATTTAACCTTTTTTGCCCCATGAAAGCTGGTTTTCTGGTCTGCCTGTGTCTGCTCTGGGGGCAAGAGTTGGTAGAAAGGGAGCAGGCATCTGTGCTGGCCAAGACGTGTTCCTCTCACACTGACTCAACTCAGGATGCCTTCTTCCCACAGCTGGTTTCACCAACTTTCCTAAGAATCTTTCCTTTGGGAGACTTCATCATCACAAGTTCTTTCTCTGCTCCTTGAGACGTAGATAATCTTGTTTCTTGCTAGCCTAATACTAAAAAGTGAAGGGACTTCCACAGTTTTGTAAAGTTCTTAATATAACCCCCCCAACACCGTCGGCTGCCTCCACGTTTTCCCATCGTCATTCCCCTGGGTTGGAATCTCCTTGGCTACTGGTGACCTCACCCTGTGTAGGAGCAGCACGTAGTATATGCCAGGACACTTCCTTAAAACACTCCTGGGCCCACTAGGGCTTATCACCATCCGCAAGGCTACTTCCTCGCAGGGAGGCACTGAATGGAACCCCTAGAACAGGCACCTCCAGAGCTGTTAACTGAACAACCTCAAAGCACTAACTCCCACCAGAGAACTGTGAAGATGTGTGACTGGGCTTCCTGGGGGAGCTGGTGGAAGCCTGAATCCAAGTAAGCCCCGAGAAAAAGGGGTCCGTCCCAAGTAGTCCTCCAAAGTCACGTCTCAGGGATATTTAACAGCATTGTCCCAGCCGCTCTGTCCTGTTCCCATCCTACACTGCCTCCCCCAAATTCAATTCTCCCCATGACCTTCCAGGCCACACCGGTCATGGGAATTCTGTACGGTCAACATTCACCCGTGTGCACTCCAGACCAGAAGTTTCACTGACGGCAGCGGAAGAGGCAACTGCTCAGGGAGGGACAATGACGAGAGAACAGGGGAGTGGAGACGCCAGGAGCGACCATCTCATAGATCACCCTCTTGGGAGTGACTCCTTTCTCTTGGCCTTACCTGTGGTGGTAGTGATTCCTGTAGCCGTTGTTTCCGATGCTGCCTGGGAGGTGCCTAGAACAAGCAAGGGAGGAGCCATGCACCTTTGCTGGTCTTGGAAGAGCAAGTCCCTAAGCCACGTCCCCAGGGAGCAAGCATCGCAGAGCCTTGGGCTCAGGGGTGTACCAGCTGGTGCTTGTTCCCGGCTCTGCCACCACGATGTTAGAAGGTCCCTATCTTAGCACCTCCCTACTCAGAAAGCCGAGGTGATGGATTCCTTGGACCTGGTCAATGTCTCGGTCCCTCTTCCCTCAGTGACAAAAGCATTCCTCACATGGAGCTTCTTCAAGAGAGAGAACCGGCTGGCGGCGCGGCTCACTAGGCTAATCCTCCGCCTTGTGGCGCCGGCACACCGGGTTCTAGTCCTGGTCGGGGCGCCGGATTCTGTCCCGGTTGCCCCTCTTCCAGGCCAGCTCTCTGCTGTGGCCAGGGAGTGCAGTGGAGGATGGCCCAGGTCCTTGGGCCCTGCACCCCATGGGAGACCAGGAGAAGCACCTGGCTCCTGCCATCAGATCAGCGCGGTGCGCTGGCCGCGGCGGCCATTGGAGGGTGAACCAACGGCAAAAGGAAGACCTTTCTCTCTGTCTCTCTCTCACTGTCCACTCTGCCTGTCAAAAAAAAAAAAAAAAAAAAAAAAGAGAGAGAACCTTGTTTGCTGGTTCTCCAGGATTAGTTCTGGGGGAACGGAAAATATAGAAAAAATGGAAAACATAGAAGAGGGGAAAGTGTTGACCGAGACAGCTAAGATGCCCCCTCAGCTGCACTCAGCTTGATGGATCCTTCTAAGCTACGCCCCCTTGGCCTCTCTTTTCTCAGAGTCTTTCTTCAGAAGACCTTGGTACCACAAGTTCCTTCTCTGTTCCTTTCACATGCCCATCTTCTGGTCTCTTGCTAGAATCCTAACATAAGAATGAGATGGAACTTTCTGGACACAATTAAAATGTCAGTTTATTCTCCTGTGACAGATTTTGCAGTCCATGCACAGGCTTCTCATCATACACACTGTCCACAATCTTTTGAGAGTCTGCTTTTACCTTTATCGAAGACCTTGGAGCGACAGCTCAGTCCTGCAGTTCTCAGGAAAGCTACGGTTCCTCACTCCCAGTCTCTGCGAGACGGCAGGTGCCTAACTCCCAGCAGAGTAGGTGCCCGTGAGCACTCACACCCACCGCACCACACACGTTCACCTCTCTGCAGAGTCTCTGGGAATGTTTCCACGACCTCACCCCAGCGCTGCAAACTGCCCTGCACCGAGTTCTAAGTCTTCCCATGACACACTGGTCTTGACTCCTATTGCATAGTCTTGAATAAAGTCATGTTCACCTGTTTCATTCTGTCAGCTAAAGCGCATCTTTTATGGCTGAAGACTATACTCTATCACAGAGACTCAGAGGGGTTGTCCAAACACTGCGATGCAGAAGCAAGAAGGCTGTAAATAAACTTTAAGCCAGTATTTCTCTTTCCTGATTGGGAACTTCCTGAGGTTTCGGTGATTTTGCTGGATGCCACAGTGGTGCCTACGATGGCAAATGAGGGACATTCTGTATGTGAGCACCACAGCTACACACATAGTGCCTTAACGAATTACAGAAAGGTAACAAGTACACCCTCGGTGCAGACGGCACCCGTGGTCTGCCTTGTGGGGGGAGGCTGGGTGACCCTGGCCTCCCCTTTCCCCACAGCACCAACCCCTTTGTGCCTTCACATCCTGATCTGTGGGCTCTGGCGCAGCTACAGTAACCCCGAGCAAGATGGCAACCTTAGATGCTTGGAGCGGTAAGGTCCCTAAGGAGACGTGGCCCTATGCCTGTTTCCCTGCCACCTTCCCCGTGTGGAATACAAGGTCTGGAGTCTCAACACAGGGGCTGAGAACCACTGATGGACACTCACTGGTCCTCTGGGAAGAGCAAGAGGAGTGAGGTAGGGGCTGCTCCGTGCCAGCTACAACAGAACGCCCGATCCAGAGGGCAGAGCCTTTTTGTCCAGGATTAGGTAACTACAACATCTTGCTAAGGGTTACTTATCTGGGTTGGAACTTCCAGGACTACTCGTGCCAGAGGCTTCCCTACTGGTAACTGAAAAAGAAGAGAGACTAAGTCTCACAGAGCCTGACAAAGCCTCTCTCAACCTAAGGAAACCATGGCATCTTTTGTCTCTTAAGAAATAGAAAGACCTTGGACAAATTTTCTTGCACCAAATGCTTGAGTGGATATGTTTTCCACTGCCTTCCCTCTTGATTCAAGGTCCAAGGTAAAAATGGGGGAGACTGCTGACAACGGCCTCAGAGGTCTCATTTCTCTAGATCTAGAATCATTATGACTTTGACTGTAAATTTAAGGACTTTTTTTTTCTGTGCACATGATTTTCTTCCAGTGCCTTCAGCCCCTAATTCTCCAAAGGATACATTAAATAAAAATTATTTAGTATGTGACCAAGGGTCAAGCATTTAACCAAAGTCTTCCTGATCATATTTTCAACCACTGTTGTCATGATCTCTAATCACCTTCTTTGCCACTGGTGACCTCTCCCAAGTCTGGGGTAGAACATGGCAAAAGAAAAATACAGACGGCAGGCATTGATAGAGGACACCTCTACTGTGTCCTCTGGGGATAACCTGGGATCGAATCTTGGTTGGCCTCACGAGGTGTCCTGGACAGCAAAACTACCACTCCCCTGCCACATGCACATTCGTGGCCGATGCTCTGTAGAGAGCCGACTCCAACAGAAAAGCCACGGGGGCTGCAAAACTTGAGGACACTCACCAGGGGAAGTCTCTGCTTCAGTGGTTGGAATGTGTTCCTTGGAAGTGGTGGCCTCTGTGGAACAAGGAAGGGAAAACTGAGAAGACAGAGTTTGGAGAAACTAAATTACACTGGCTCTGCATCCTGTTTCGAGAGCTATTTCAAGAAAAATTCCAGGGAAGGCTCAATTTTGAAACCTCCAGGTCAGGCTGCTGTCCCAAAGCCTGTACCAGCAGCACCTGGTGTGGGAGACAGAAGCAAGAGTCGGTAGCATAAGCAGTGTCTTTATGATCAGGTAAAGATCGCACTTTAGGATAGACCCACGTGTTTCTGTGACACCATTTATTCTTTCTCCATAGTTCATGTCTCAAGCAGCGAGAAGTGGGAAGGCAGGGGCAGGAGGACTGAGCCGCTTGGTGAGGCTGAGGCCACCTACAATCAGCCCTACTCCAGGGGTCGGGTTCCTGGCTGGGTGCAAAGCCGCACTGTCCTGGGCACATAATGGAGAGTGAAGAAAGAAAAGAGGAAGTTGAGAGAAGAGACAGTTTGGGTTTCTATGGAATTCCTTGTGGTCAAATGCAGTCCTCCAGAAAACTTCCTGTCCAGAGTCAGGATCTTGGAAATAGCAGCTTTCGCCAAACTCTACCCTTGCTCTTGCCCTAGCTCACACCCATTATGTCGAGGACATTGTCTCTCGAGAGTTACGCTAGCTACAAGTCAGCATCAACGAACGGCAAGGATTCGGAGTCTTGGGATTTCAGTACTTCCGAGAGTTTCCTTCAATTTCAGAGTAATCACTATGAGGATAAAGGTCCCCAGCAAGTTAGAGTGATCCTGATCTGAGATTCCAGTTCCACACAGAATCATATTGTCTCCTGCACAGTAAACTAGGGTCTCAAGGAATCTGTTAATCCCGAGTCAGACACGCTGGCAGGTGCTGAAACTTAGTTTCTCCATTCCGCAGAGTCTCTTCCCTTGGCCGACCCATGGAATGCTGATGGGCCCAGGTATCCATGTCATTGTCCTAAAGTATCTCCATCTCCAGTTTGGGTCTCTCATTTGTGTTCCATTCCCTCATCAATTCTAGTGGACATGAATGCCTTAAGTCTTAGAGCATTTCAAAATCGAACTCTCCAAAGCTGATCTATCACTTCTATCAAATTCCATTTTTCTCTTTCTCATTCATGCATTATGTTCCCAAACACAGTCAATGCAGCATTGTGTACCCGGCTAAGCATTCAAACCATGCACTAGGACAGATCCAAACATCTGGCTGTTCCTTCTATGGCCTCAACCTTAACACCTGATGCTAACTAGCCCACACATGGCATAGACCTTCTACCCGGCCTTCCCACGTGACAGCTACTTCACTCCCGATCACTTCTCACTTCTAACAGAATGTAAACTAGACAACACACCTCCACACTCACTCCCCATTCCTACCAGTATCCCATGTTCTGAGCAACTCATCTTCATAAAAATTCCAAGTTGGGGATAGGATGCAGCATATGTAAAATGTTCCAATTGTTCATTTTCCATTTAATCCAGTTTTCTCTTTTCAGTGTTATAACTAAGACATCTGCTGTAATAATCTCATTACAGAATATGAAAATATTAGGACAGCTCTGTTTTTACCCCTGTTTCAGGCCAATTCCATCACAGCTTTGCCATACAGAAGACCCAGGAGCTCCCGCGGCATCCCCTCTTGCAAAGTTCTTCCTAAAAAATCTACCAGCAGGCTGGGGTTTTCAATTTTCTGAAAATGGCAGGTTCTTTTACAGTTCCTCCCTTTGTAAAACACGACACTGAGAATATCATTTTGCATGAAAATTTTCACTGAGGAAACAAAGATTCTTAATGTCCGAGCCCCCTAATCATCCCAAGTTTCCTCCTAGTTCATCAATGTCATTGGCCTGGGTGGGAAACTCCCTGGTTACTGCTGACTTCACCTGACATGAAAGCAGCACAGTGGGGCATGCAAAGACGTTTGCCTAATGAGAATCCTGACGCCACTGAGGTTTATCTCCATCTGGGAGGCTGACTCCTCACAGGGATGCATCAAATGGAATCCTTAGCGCAGGTGATTCCAGAGCCATCATTATCAAAAATCTCAACTGACTTCCTTTTCAGAATTCTCAAACTGTGCTAATTTGACTCCAGTGGGGGAACTCTGATGAAAGCATGAACCCAAAAGAAACACAGAGAAAAAAGGGTCCCTATTGGCACTCAAGTTATGTTTCAAAGGGACATTTCGAATCCCCAGTCCCTCTCTCCTGCTACTTGCCTAACATTCCCTTCCCCAAGTTCAACTCTTCCCCAGGTCTTCAAAGACACACTCACTATGCAGCTAACACTCGCCTGTCTACACTGCTGGTCCAGAGGTTTCTCTGACATCTGTGGAGGCAACGGCTGCAGAGGAAGGAACAAGGGGTGCCAACACGGCAATGAGGAAGCCACAGGAGACATCCCCAAAGCTAACCTGTCCTCTGACGACTGATTTCTCTAGGTCTCACCTGTGCCACTGATTCCAGGAGTGGTGGTTGTCTGTGATGCTTCCTGGGAGGTACCTACAACAAACAAGGAAAGAGCAAGGCAGTCACTCTGGTCTCAGAGGTGCATGGCCACATGGAGCTAGCATGTCAGAGCGCTTGGGGACAGGGCTGCATCTAGCAGCGCTCAGTCGCGGCTTTGCCACAAAGACAACAGCAGGGCTACCTGAGCACCTCCCTGCCTCGGCGAGTTGTGGCGAAAATATTCCCAGGACCCTGATCAATGACTCAGTGCCAGGTCCCCCCGCTCTCAATAACAAGATTCAAACTCTACTCTTTGGCTTCTTGGACTCGGGATTCCTGCTTCTCTTGTGTTAGTTCTGGGAGCTAAGTGGTTATAAGAGAGGGAACACATTTGTGTGGTCAAAGATGGCCTTATGTTCCCTCAGCCTGACACACCTGAGTCGGACTCCTGCTAGTCGGGGACCCTGGCCTCTCTTCCCCTCGTGTCTTTCCTTTAGAAGTCTTTGTCATCGTTAATTCATTCCCTGCTGCTTTGAGGTGGCAATCTTCTAGTCTCTCACTAGCCTCGAAATGCATGAACGTGAAGATTCTTCCAAAACTTCATGGAAAACGGAACTCAAAGTTGCCACTGTTCTGGGGAAGCACATTTCGCAATTCATGCACAGGCGTCTCATTATACACATTTTCGTGATCTTTTGAGAAGTTCTTTCATCTTTATCAAGAACATGGCAACTCTCACTTTTTTTTTTTTTTTTTGACAGGTAGAGTTATAGATAGTGAGAGAGAGAGACAGAGAGAAAGGTCTTCCTTCCATTGGTTCACTCCCCAAATGGCCGCTACGGCCAGCACTGCGCTGATCCAAAACCAGGAGGCAGGTGCTTCTCCTGGTCTCCCATGCGGTGCAGGGCCCAAGGACTTGGGCCATCCTCCACTACACTCCCGGGCCACAGCAGAGAGCTGGACTGGAAGAGGGGCAACCGGGACAGAATCCGGCATCCCACATTGGGTGCTGGCACCGCAGGCAGAGGATTAACCAAGTGAACCACGGTGCCAGCCCCGGCAGCTCCTGCTCTGAGCTACAGTCCTCTGGAGAGCTCCTGGTCACCGTATGCGGGCTGGACTCGAACTTCCACCAGATGAAATGTCCATGAGGAGGCACGGAGGACCTCATCACACAGATTCTGCTTGCTCTAATGTCTCTGGGTTGGTTCCACGAGCTCACCCCAGCATTACAAACTTTGCTGACTCCTTCTGAAGCAATGCTGAGTCCTACAGTGGTCTATACTCTACTGCAACAGTCTTGAATAAAGTCAAGCTCTCCTGTTTCACTCTGTCTACTGAAACATTTCTTTTACAGGTGAAGACTGATATCACTCACAGAGACACAGGTGGGTTATTGGGAGCACTGTGGTGTGGATTCCAACAGGATGCTCAGCATATAAACTTCATTTGAGTCTATGTTTCTGTTACCTGGCTGGGAACTTTCTTAGATTCCAGTGATTTTACTGGATGTCCCAGTGGTGTCTACAAAGGCAAACGAGGGACATTTCCTATGAGACATGTTGATCACCATAGCTACCGTGGTTCACCTTGCTGAAGGAATGCTGGTGGCTTTCAATCTCTCCTTCCCCTTCAGCACTGTGCCCTCTGTGCCTTTGAGTGTCATCTGGGGTCTCTAGTTGTGTGACAGCAACTCAGAGCAGCAGATCCTGTCTGGCCCATGCATGGTGTACTCTGCCTACCCTCTGCCTTCCTACCTGACTGCTACTGTAGTCTCCAACCACCCCACAGCCTGTAACAGATGGTTCCCTCTGGAACTCCAGAAATCCCTCCCAGCATCTTCTCCTGCAGCACTGGTCTCCCTACTTCCGGGTTTTATTCCACGAGAATTCTGCATTATGGTCATTTTCTCACCATTTCACACTACTTTATATCCTTTTTCTTTTTCAGCAGAGTGAACACATTCTTTTCATCGGTAACTTAAACAAAACTTCTCTATTTTAAATTCCCCCAATTCCAAATGCCCTCATATTTCAACCTCCTTCACCTTTCTGGAAATAGTATATGCAAAGATAAGCACGGACATGGTTTACCAAAGACGACTCCGTTCCCCATTGATATATCCACTCGCTACAGGCTCCATCCTATCAAAGATGTATCTAAGGAAATCTTTCGGTCAGGGAATTCCAGAACCTTAATATGCAAACCTCAGCTGACTCAAGTCTTTAAATAAAAAGTTTTATCATCTGTTATCAGAGTCACATGAAAATCACATGAAATCCCCCAAATCTGTGATGTAATGACTAACCTATTTTATTCCGCTCCTTGCGGTGCTAATGTTTAGTAAAGCAAAGGCGCTTCTTTATGCAAGGAGAATCAAATACCAAGCCCATATTCTCAATTTGCACGTTCTCAAACCTTCAACCCATCTATGGCAAAACTCCTTTTTGGAGCCCACTTGTATTGTTTAGTTCTTTGGGAGAAGAGCTTCTCTTCTGTTTGTCTGTTTTACTTTCCCTGACCTGACTCCCTGATGTCTCTGTAGAGACTGCTTGAGGAAGTGGGTAAGAGAAGTCACAAATGCTAGGACCTCAGTCATACGGGACCACGGGAATGTGTTTTAGAGTAATGCGAAGTCTCAGCTGGGTGTATGAAACACCTCCACTAACCAGGACTGGAATTCCGTGTGCTCCTGGGAGCTTCAGCTGACCCTGACGTGGAACCTACAAGGGCAAACGGGTACAGGATGGACAATATCGTTCTTAGTCCCACAAAATCACATCTAAAACACAAGAGTACGCAAATAATGGCTCTGCGGAGCAAGGGCCCGAGCAGAGTTGACCTGACATGTTTTCTTAAATTAGATTTAAACCTGTTCCAAATCCATCTGCTCTTTTCAACATCTATCCCAGACTCAAGCAGACTCATGGAGAACCCCACACAGCTCTCTGCAGGCAGACACGGCTTGCCCGGAGGAGCCCCCCGAGAGTGGGAACCGAGATCCAGCCTGCAAACCAGCTGCCGGCTCTCACCTGAGCTCGGTCCGGGCGCAGGTGCGCTGCTGCCTCCTGTGTGCCTCGTGACCCCTGCAGGGAGCGATTGCGAGGGGTGTGGTCTAGGACTGGGGTGTCCGGGAAGAGCTCTTGCTACTGCACTGAACAACTCTACTGACTACGCTCTCTCCTGCTCGTGAACCTACTTGCAGGGGAGCTGCCAGGCAGAACCGCCGTCCCGGGGTCTCCTGGAGCAGCAAAGGTGAGGAACACACAGGCGTGAACACTGCATTAGCTCCTCAGTCGGCACCAGAAGCAGCCGTGTGGCTTCACCGCAGGGAGTTGGCCCTGCAAACCTCTCTTTCTGAAGGTGAACACCCACGAGGGACCCCCCCCCCAACGGACTTCTGGGCCCACCTGTCCACCCCTGCTGCCACAGAGGTGCCCCCAGCCAGCTCACTGGTCATGGAAGGGGACTCGATCTCCCCTCACCTGTCTCTCCGCTAGACCCCGGGCTCCCTGGCGTGGCAGAAGTGCCTGGGGAGGGAGGCAGAAGAGCAGAGACGGGCTTCAGGTTTTTGCATTTTCTTTGATATTCAGATGCTAAAAACAGAGTTCCTGGGACCTCGTCCTCTCACAGGAGCTAACCCTTCGTGCATCCTACCTGGCGCGGCGCTCCGGGAGCTGCTGCCAACTCCAGATGTCGCAGTTGGCCCTGAGGTTGCACCAGAAGCTGCTAAGAGAAGAAAGCAGGGGAGCTGGTGGAGGCAGCCGGCTGGAGGCGGCCAGCAGCCTGCACCCCTGCACCCCTGCCACGAAGGGACTGGACAGTGCAGAGCCCTGGCTCCTTACTGACGGAGGTCTTCCTGCCAGTTCTCCCTCCCACGGCAGTCCGTGGAAAAGGGGAGGGAGCGCCGGCATGTCCCCTGCTTCACGGCATCTGCTGTCTCCCCCGCTGCTCCAGGAAGGAAGACAACATCGTCCTTCTGATGTTCTGAGTCACTTGGGAGACTGTGATAACCAAGGCGTTAAGAAAAGATACACGAGACATGTACACCTGCCCCAGTCCTGCCTGGCCTGGGTCTCCCTGCGCCTGCGTGAAGCTGCGTTGGTACCTGCTGAATTAACGGAGTGATGACAAAGTAGGGACGTAACCTGGCGCCTGCCTCGTATTTCTAGGCACCCTTGTTGATGCTCTCCTCCCCATGAGAAGAACAGAAGTTCTCTGTCTCGTGTGGCTGACGTGTGTGGGAGAGGGACACAGAACCCTCAGGAGGGATCAGCACATGACTCTGATGAGCAGAGCAGGGAACGGGCAGTTGGGGAGGGCGCTGCAGGGGCTCGGCCAGGGGTGCAAAGGATGAACGGCACCCAGCAGGGCACAGCAGAAAGGCCCGGCTTAGACACCGTGCTCCTGGGACGCCTCAGCACAGCTGCCCCGGGCGTGAGACAGGCGACCGTGCATCCCTCCATCCTTAGCCACCGCCTATCTAGCTGCTGGCTTCAGCCCACCCAGACGGGAAAATGATGACAGCTCTGGGGCCTGGGGCTGACGGAGCTCACCTGCCGGCCCCTCTGTGCTGCTGGTTCCTTCCCTCGCTGCAGAACTCACAGCCTCTGAGAGCAAAGAAAGGCGCGTGTAATGTCTCCTGAGGGCCCCTCAGCTCAGGAGCCACGGCGGAGAACTCCCTCCGACCTCCACGCTCACCTGTGCTGTAGCTGTCAGCGGCTTCCGTCTTCCCAGAGACGGCGCCAGGGGTAGCTGCTTAGGAAGGGACAGTTGCGGGTCAACTCTTGGTCATCATGAAGTGGACACAGGACAGCAAGCAACTAAGTGCATGCAGTCTGTTTATCTGCAGTTTCAGTGAACTGGGCTTTAAGTGCCAACGGTTATGTGCCTGCTCCTGGGAACACAGCTTGCCCATGGGAAATGTGCGAAAGGCATTTGGAGCTATTGGGTCCCCTGCTCTTGAGTTCACTAACAGAGCCAGAAGCCACCTCATTAGGTCACCTGTGGGACTAGAACCACCTCACAGGGTCACCCACTGAACTGGAAGCATCTCAGTGGTTCACCCATGGAACTGTCAGCCACAGGGCTGGGTGCCTGCCTCGCGCGTGGGAGGAGACTCCTCACAGCACGAGAAACGAGAACAAAGTCTGAGTTTCCGAACTTCAGCCACTGAACGCTGTTAGGATTGTTCTCAGCAGTGCTCAGTGGGTGCCCAGGCAAGGGCTCCTCTCAGTCCGGTGTCTATGCGGGTTGTTATTAGCAGTGACTGCGCACCTGTTGCTGCTCCAGGTGTTCCATTTCCGCCTGCAGTAGTTGTGGCCTCAGAGAGAGAGAGAGAGAGCAGGAAAGACAGACTTTGGAAATATTGAAGAGCCATGAAAAGAATGTATCACGCATGGAAAGGAAAAGCCAAGCAGAGAGTGCAGTGGGAAGACCCCTCCCAGCCGGCAGACTCAGGTGCACTGGGGCTGCCAGGAGCCAGAGCTGTGCCTGCGGACACCGTGGTGGTGACTGAAACACAAGGGGCTGTGATCACCACGGGCTCAGTGTTTCCTTCCCAAGTCCTCCCTCCGACTGTGTCCTCCCAACATCCAAGAGCTGCCTCCCTGGTCCTCCCTGCAGACAAGCCCCATGTCTATCCTCATCAACCGTCCTATGGCCAAAGCAACTGGCGTGAGGACGTTCTCAACTTGAGCAAAGCTTCCCGGCATCTATGTTAGGGCAACAGGTGGCTTCCTCCCTGTGGTTCTCCCCAGGGGCTCTGCTGTGCGAGCAGATGCAGACGAAGGTTTGGGTGTGCCCAGAACCCCACATTTTCCAGATATATTTGGCTCTTCATTTGTGCAAAGGAGACATTGATACAGGGCAGGTGTGGCTCTCAGGACAAGCCCCCCATCTGCCGGCGGTAGAGCTGTGATCTGGACTCCTCTCAGTGGCTTTCAGGGACGAATTTATAAACTGAAGATGATGCAGCTGCATCAGCAAAGTAGACGCCACCTTCGCTCCAATAACTGTCTCACTAGCGGCTCTCCTGCGGGGGCTGTGAGGGGCGTGAACAAAGCAGACAGGAGCACCCGCTTCTCACCTGTGCTGAACCCAGCCCTGGTGGAGCCCACGCCTTCTGTGGAGGTGGTGGCTGCAGGGGGAGGAAAGAAGAGAACCAAGTGCAGAGGTCAGAGGTGCTGGGCAGAGGGATTCTGTGTTGTTTTCAGAGCAACCCTACAGAAGGAACATTTCCTCCAAGTGGCCACAAAAGGAGCTGTATTATTTCAGCTCTATTTATGTTGGGAATTCCTGCTTGAGCAGATGCCCCCAAGCCTACTCCAGTGAAGCCTGCAACACGAAAAGGAAAATCTAGTACTATGTCCCAGTGCGTCACGAGAGCAGCTCACGGCCTCACACCAGTGGACACCCTTGTGAGGACTTCACGGCCCACATGATACATGATGAGGGTCTTCTCTCCTACCAACTCCTTGGCCCATGCATTTCAGTGGCCTGACAAACAAGTACACACCGTAGTACACTGATGTCAGGATGGACACGCGTGTCACGCCCGTCTGGTACACTTCTTGCTCTCTGTCCCCCTGGCTGCTGGGAGTGGCTAAGCAGGCAGGGAACGGTTACTCGGTTTTATCTTTTGTGACTGCTTTTCATGACAGTCTACACACACACACACACATACACACACACGCCCTGCAATCTCACTTGGGATGACAAGGCCGCTTACGTCTGTTCAGGCTGTATTACCTGTGCTGGACACTCCTGAACTGCTGGTAACTTTGGGAGAGGTGACGGTGGTGCCTGTGAAGAGAGAGGCTGTGAACCCAGAGGCAGCCACACTCACTCCTGTCTGCAGAGAGCAAGCTCTGGGGTCCAGCACTCAGCAACACTTGGCCAAGGAGCATGACGCAGGCCATCCGGGCTGATTAACAATTTCCCGTGGCCTGATGTGCCAAGCCCCCAGCCTTCACATCCTGCTGCACCTCATTGCAGTCCCAGATGCTCATCCAATCGGACCCAAAGCCTCAGAACGACAAGGCTCACCTGCTGGCGGCCCCGTTCCCGTGGTCCCGGCGGCAGTTGTGGCCTCTAAGAGAAAAGAGAAGGAACAGAGTGAAAGGTGTCGGCAGCTGTTATATGCCGAGGGAGCCCTCTCCCGGAGTTGCTAGGAGAGGGAGCTCACCTGTAGTGTAACTCCCAGGTTCAAGAGTTTCGCTTGAGACCCCACCAGAAGTTCCTGAAATAAGCAAGACATGAGTCAGTATGCCAAGACCTGAGGACTGTATTTAAAAAAAATCTGTATTTTTAAAATATAATAGGAAGCTCTTTGAGTGTTCTACTGTTAAGATTTGGACATATTTCCCATGTAGCACGGCTTTCCCACAGCAAATTTTCTGATGAAATTCGAGACTCCTGGATATCTTGCCATGAGGCTCAGTGACAGGAAACAGAACTTTTCTCAATACTGGAAAATAGGACTTTGCAGGAGGCCTTGGATATGGACTAAGCACCCATGCAGGGCCGTACAGACCGAGGCAAGAATGTAGCCACAGTGTCTCAGCTTTGCTAAGGCTTGGTAGGCTGTCAAGTAATTAAGCTGCAAACAACCAGTTACATAGTCGTCAGCTGGCAGGTGGACAAGGCTGTAGCCAACTGCATTGCTGTCTATTTCTCACCTCCAAGGTTCTGTAAATGTCCTCTGATCACATTGCTGGAATTTCTAGAATCTGCTCTGGTTCAGGGCGCTGCTGAATTCACAGACCACGATTCTGGTTTGCTTTGCCCACATACACTTTACTAAACCTTACTGTTGGAGGACTTTGTCTTTTAACAGCACATATGTATCCGATGGGTGGTGACTTGATGCCTGGGTTCTCTGAGTGGGGCTCCTGGAGGCAGATGGAAGCACCAGTGCCCCAGATCTTGTCACGCGCCACTCAGAGCTGTTTCTGGTTTACAGCAATGTTTGCTGTGCGGCTGAGACGACGGGCTACATTCAGGCCTCCCTGTCCCTGAAATGACCAGCAAGGCAGGTAGGGGAGTCGCAGAGTGAGCAGGCGCCGTCCCACCGTCCACAGCAGCACCACCTCCCAGGGAAGCCGAAGCCTGCCAGACAGAGGCCACACAGCAGACAGGACTGGAAAACACCAGGACTGCAGATCTCTGCAGTGATCATCTTGTCCAGAAACGGACCCCAAGGAAACGGCTCCGTAGAGGAGGCCCCCAGTGGCAAATTTTACCCAGCCCCTTCTCACCTGTGGGGGAGCTTCCTGGGCCAAGTGTTGTGCCAGGGACCGGCCTGGTGGTACCTGAAGTGCAAAAGCCAGGGTCACCACAGCGACACCCTGTACCTCTTGTGCTAACAAGGAACCTCCTGTGACTTGGCAGACTCAGAACCTGAGTTTCCCCCCGAACCCTCTGCAGAGCTGTGTTCTGCAATTAAGAGACCCTTTCCTGCTGTTCCCTGCCGAAGGGCAGAGGCAATTTTCTCTCGTGTTTGCCAGTTTACTCCTAGTGCCTTATCTCTCTGGTACAGACCCCAGACAATACAGAACTGTGGAGCATGACGTCTGGTGAGCAGGATCAAGGGGGGCTTCCTGGAAGAGACAGCAGCTGGACTGGATCTCCACCGTGGGTGAGGACTCACAGAATAACGTTAGGGAAATGTGTCGCACAGACACACAGAGTAAAGTACATTTATCTTGATTGAAGGAGAAAACAACTTCTTAGACAGTTTATAAAATAAATGGTTGGAACAAGGCCAGGTAATTCAGGAGGGAGGAGGATTGGAGGAGAGTATGGAAAGGGGGATAGTGAGAAGCTGGGCAGGTAGACGGAACTGCCAAAGGATTCCACTGTTAGACTACAGGTTGTGGAGCACATTCGCGGGACAGCAGCAGGTGTTACGTATTCTGGTGAGGCAAAGACATAAGCAGAGGTACCAGCCGGCACAGAACCACGGGCCAGAACTTGCAATGTAGCGATCTGAGAAGACAGGAGACTGGACAGCAGTCCAGAATCAAGGACAGCATGGGCATGAATGTCCACTTAACGCACTTCTTAAGAAGAGCTTGTTTGAACAGGCAGCAGACCTGTGTGTTTTATTATTTATTTATTTATTTATTTATCTGGCAGGCAGAGTGGACAGTGAGAGAGAGAGAGACAGAGAGAAAGGTCTTCCTTTTCCGTTGGTTCACCCCCCAATGGCCGCTGCGGCCGGCGCACCGCGTTGATCTGAAGCCAGGAGCCAGGTGCCTCTCCCGAAGAAGCTCCTGGTTCCTGGCTTCGGATCGGCCCAGCTCCGGCATTGCAGCCACTTGGAGAGTGAACCCGTGAATGGAAGATCTTTCTACCTCTCCCTCTTACCCTTTGTAACTCTACCTCTCAAAAACATAGATAAATAAATATTTTTTAAAAAGGTGTTTTGCTATCATGCTTTCTATTCCAGTTAAAGTCACACTGTTTTTGTTTTTTTTTTTTCAAATGTTCATTTATTATATTTTCTTACCTGTTGCTCCAGGCTTTGGTGGCACTGAAATTCAAAAACAAATAGATTAGCAAATGTAAATTTTTATTTATGTAGTTCACAGAGATTAATTTACGTATGATAACTTGGGGAGAATTTCAAAGCTCTTAGTTATTTTCAGCATTCAACAGGGAAGGACAGAAATGCTATGTCAAGTTACACTGCACAGAAACATATTTCTGTATCGTGTTAATTTCAACTTACCCACAAAGAGTAGTGGTGGAATTATGATTTTTGAGCCTGATAAAGGAAAGATTAAACTCATGTTCCAGTTACAAAATATTCTTGAATTTCATTAAAAATTCACTTTGGAGCTTCAAAAGCTATGAGGCCCAACATTTTTATCAAAAAAGCCAAAGTATGTTACTCCCACAAGAACTTATCTTAGAAACTCAAGTCGGAGTGAGAAAACTCCTGTGAAAATAATGTGTGGGCTGGCGCTGTGGCACAGCAGGTTAAAGCCCTGGCTTGTAGCACTGGCTTCCCATATGGGCACAGGTTCCAGTCCTGGCTGCTCCACTTCCGATACAGCTCCCCGTAATGTGCCTGGGAAAACAGCAGAGGATGGCTCAAGACCTTGGGCCCCTGTACCCACATGGGAGAACCAGAAAAATCTCCTGGTTTCTGGCTTTGGATCAGCCCAGCTCTGGCTGTTGCAGCCATTTGGGGAGTGAACCAGCAGATGGAAAACCTCTCTCTCTGTGTCTCTACCTCTCTCTGTAACTCTTTCTTTCAAATAAACAAAATAAATCTTTAAAAAATATGTGACATCTCCTTTGAGGAATCAACTTCGAGTTTCCATTTATCAAACAGAAAACTAATCAGTGTCTTTGTTCCATATAAAATATGTGTGCCCATGGATGGAATTCCTGTTTGGTTCCATTTTATAAAAGATTAAGTCTTGAGTTGAGAAAAATATTAAAATACACCTTGGCCCTAATGGACACTGTCAAGTAGACATGTCATTCACATGTTAATTTTTATACAATTATGGTGTTCAACATATTTTTTTTTTTTTTTGACAGGCAGAGTGGACAGTGAGAGAGAGAGACAGAGAGAGAAAGGTCTTCCTTTTGCCGTTGGTTCACTCTCCAATGGCCGCCGCTGCAGCCGGCGCACCGCGCTGATCCTGGCAGGAGCCAGGAGCCAGGTGCTTTTCCTGGTCTCCCATGGGGTGCAGGGCCCAAGCACCTGGGCCATCCTCCACTGCACTCCCTGGCCATAGCAGAGAGCTGGCCTGGAAGAGGGGCAACCGGGACAGAATCCGGCGCCCCAACCGGGACTAGAACCCGGTGTGCCGGCGCCACAAGGTGGAGGATTAGCCTATAGAGCCACGGTGCCGGCGGTGTTCAACATATTTTTACAATATAAATCATGCCAATTCTTTTGTATATTGTAATTTGAATGAAACTATTCCTAAATTAGAGTTAGCAAATTATTTTCTAGTGACTAGTTTGTAACACAAATTGATATAATTGGACTCTATAATGGCAATTAGAATATATGTAATATAAAACTTTTCCAGAAAAAAAATTGTGTGAGTAATCTGTTGCTTAAACTGATAATGAACGAGCGAGTCACCGAGGTCTAGGGTGTCTCGGATACCCTGCATTTGGGGAAAATGCTGTCTTTCTCCAACAGCCTGACACTGAGCACAGCCCTGGTCCAGGAGCTCAAATAGCAACGTACTATAGCCTAGGGAAAACAAGGTCCGTTCTATTTAGCACCAGGAAAGAGAGACTGCCCTCTAAGTACCTGTGAATTTATCTCAGGGAATAACTGTAAAAAGAAAGAATATTATAAAATTTGGATTTTCAAAAAAATAGTATGGGGCCAGTGTTTTGGCACAGGAGTTGAGCTGCTGCCTACAACGCCGGCATCCCACAGGGGCACCACTTCTTGTCCTGACTGCTCCACTTCCAATCCATCTTCCTGCTACTGTGCCCAGGAAAGCAATGGAAGGTGGCCCAAGTGCCTGGGCCACTGCCATCCACGTGGGAGACCCAGGAAGCTCGGACTCCTGGCTTCCGCCTGGCCCGGCACTGGCTGCTGTAATCATCTGTGGCGGGGACCAGTGAATGGAAGCTATCTATCTCCCTCCATCTCTGTAACTCTTTCAAATAAATAATAAATTTAAAGGTTTTGTCAAAGATGTTCCAAATCTTGCCAGTTCAGAGTAGCAAATGCTACAATTTTTCATTCTATAAAAAATTGTAAACCCCTTCTTAGCACCTGCTCCTATAGTTCTGGTAGTTAGCAACCGAGAAATTTTAAACTCTGTTATTTTAAATGCAAGCTTTACTGATGTTGTTAGAAATCACATGTATTTTGCTTTAGAAGGTGAGGTCACTACACAACAGAAGTCTTCGTTCCTGTGTTTTGGGTGTCTCTGTACTTATATGTGTAGAATATATACTGAGTAAATTAAAAAGCAGGCAAAAATACTGGCTGCACATGACCTGCTACAGAAACTCAACCAGTCAGGCAGTGTCTCTGTCTATGTTCCTCATGAACACAGTGAGATACCACATAAGGTACACTGTGATTATTTAGCTGGCTTTATTAATTATTTCACCATTCTTACTCGTCCAGTGAGCACAGAAACCAGTTCCAACCCCCTCTACCGTCACCGCTTACTTACGTGGAGGGACACTCTGCCGGGCAGCTGTGGAGCCAGGGCCACCTGCCGAGGAGCCTGAGAACCAAAGCGGGAGTCCTCACGTCACTGGGGCCCTGTGAGGCTGCTCCCCAGCAGGACCCAGAGCGCAGGAGCAGCGACGCCAGCACCTGCAGTGACAGCTGAGCTCGCGCCCCCAGCTCCTGCCGAAGTCACAGCAGGTGCACCGCTGGGACCTGAACTGAAAAGCCCTGAAAAGCAGATTCATGAACAAGGCAGATAACTTTCATTTGGACTTCTCTCTCCCATCTCAAATTGGCCTTGTTCAGACTTGAACCAGGGATCTTCCCACCTCACCCTACTCTTCTATTAACATCCCTTGTGCCAGCGCCGCAGCTTGCTAGGCTAATCCTCTGCCTGCGGCGCTGGCACACCGGGTTCTAGTCCCAGTCGGGCGCCGGATTCTGTCCCAGTTACTCCTCTTCCAGGCCAGCTCTCTGCTGTGGCCAGGGAGTGCAGTGGAGGATGGCCCAAGTCCTTGGACCCCGCACCCCATGGGAGACCAGGAAAAGCACCTGGCTCCTGGCTCCTGCCATCGGATCAGCGCGGTGCGCCGGCTGTAGCACGCCGGCCGCAGCAGCCATTGGAGGGTGAACCAACGGTAAAGGAAGACCTTTCTCTCTGTCTCTCTCTCTCTCTCTCTCTCTCACTATCCACTCTGCCTGTCAAAAAAAAAAATCCCTTGTGTGAGCAAACAGTTGTCATCACCCTAGAGACCACAGTTTCACCCTGAAAACAATTCATAAACAAGCCCATATCCAAACCAAGGCCACACCCTGCTGCTGGCTCCCCCACAATGCGTCCTGGACCCATGCATGCCTGTCCATCTCCCACCACAGCCTGTTCCACTCTGCCATGTCTCACCTGGACGCATGTGCACCTCCACTCTTGCCCTAACACTCCACCTGGGCAGCAGGGCGCTGATGGACCAAGGCCCCACCCACATTCCTATCACAGCACCTGGCACAGAGCTGGCAAATTTCTTAAAAAAATTATGTTTTTTGGCTGGCGCCACGGCTCAATAAGCTAATCCTCCACCTGCAGCACCGCACATCAGGTTCTAGTCCCAGTCGGGGCACTGGATTCTGTCCTGGTTGCCCCTCTTCCAGGCCAGCTCTCTGCTGTGGCCCGGGAGTGTAGTGGAGGATGGCCCAGGTCCTTGGGCCCTGCACCCCTTGGGAGACCAGGAGAAGTACCTGGCTCCTGGCTTCGGATCAGTGCGGTGCACCAGCTGTAGCGGCCATTGGAGGGTGAACCAACGGAAAAAGGAAGACCTTTCTCTCTGTCTCTTTCTCTCTCACTGTCTAACTCTGCCTGTCAAAAAAATATATATTTTTAAATGTAATAAAATGGTACAATTTGAGGCCCTATTATCACAGAACATTGGCCTTTTTACTTGTCTGATTTCTGCTGAAAAGGTGAATTTAGCGTATTTGTGGCTGTGCTCCTGGGGGTCTATTCGCTTTCTGCCGTAGCTGGATCCACAGCCCTTGGAGAGAGGATGAGGAGGGAGACAACAGGCTCTGGTGCCAGCCTTCTTGATCTGAGACCTCACTCACCACTGCTGACCACACACTCGCCTTGACTTCCTCCATGGAGACTGTGCAAAGGGAGCCCTGACCCCCCTGGTGGCTGGAAAACTGATCACACCTTACTGAAGCTAGAACGGGGCCTGGCTGTTCAGTAACTCCTTTTTTTTCTTGCTTTGTTTTAAACTTTTTCCTTTAAGATTCATCTTCCAACACAATCAGCACTGTGAAGACAACTTCCTGTTCTTCCACTGGAGTCCTAAACCACCTCACAAAAATCCCCGCATTCCAGATGGTGGGGATCTGATTTTCCGGTTTCCTGAATTACAGTGTACACACTGGTGTTCCTGGCCCGAGCAGAGAACTACGTGGAATGACTTCCAGGGCTAATGGCTCTCCTGCTCACTGGCCTGACTGTCAGGGTGCTTGTACCCACTCCCATGGTGGTTCTATGTCATTCTTCTGGTGTGCACAGGTGAACAGACAATTATTGTCTTGCACAAGGTTCCTTTTGGTAAACATAGCAACACTGCCCTTTAAATAAACTTTTAATTTAGATGATGGAAAAGACCTAAAACTGAGGTTCCTGGTGAAATCACCCAGCCTTTTTATGGCCTGGGTCTGAGCCATGCTCAAGGCGGAGCACAGCAGAGCACCAGGTAAGGCGTGGCTGTACAGCTCCCAGCACACAAGCCATGCTTCCTTCGCCTGTACTCGCAGTGGTGCCCATCAGCATCCTGTTGTATCACACGTTTAAAAGGAAGCATGATGAAGAGAAAAGCATCATGGGAAGTCTGAATATTGTGTGTACAATAATGATAAGGCTCCCATCATTACTAGCCAATTTGATTTGTTAATACCCAACAATGAGATTTTTATACCAATTCAAGGACTAGGAATCTGATGGGACATTACACTGTCCACATTACACGCTGTCATATTCCTAAATAGACACCCATTCGGGTGCAGGAACCTCACCTGCTGTTCCAGCAGTACTTCCTGCCTGAGTGGTTGCACCAGGAAATGGTCCGACTGTCTCTGCTCTGACAGTTGATGGCCCACTGGTCCCCGACAATGAAACTGACGATCTGCTTGTCCTCATCACGGTAGTGGACTGTTCACTCCTTCTTGATTGAGTCGATCCTCGTTCTTCAGGTGATGATGTGGTTGCTGCTGTTACTCCAGACGACTGTCTCCAAGTTGCTGTCACAATAGCTGATGGGCTACTTGTTCCTGCTCCTACAGAAGATGGAACAGTTGTTGTGGGTTGTTCAGCCAATGGTGTCCTAGTCACTGTTACTACAGATGACTGTCCTGAATTCCCTGTCACTCTGGCTGACTGACCACTTGTTCCCACTCCTACAGAACTTGGTTCAGCTGTAGCTGGTTCCTCAGCTGAAGAGCGAGTGGTTGCTGTTACTCCAGATGATACTGTGGAGGTTCCTGTCACTGTAGGAGGTTGTTCACTTGTTCCTGATGCTACAGAAGATGGTTCAGTGGTTGCTGGTTCTGCAGCTGAAGATGCAGTTATTACAGTCACTCCAGAAGATTTGGTGGACACTGCTGTCACTGAAGCTGATTGAACAGTTGTTCCTGATGCTACAGAAAGTGGTTCAGTTCTTCCGGCTTCTGTGGCTAAAGATTCAGTTGTCCCTAACACAGTAGATGGCTTCATGGGAATCTCTGTCACTCTAGCTGTTTGTCCACTCATTACTGACCCTAAAGAAGACATTTCAGTAGTTCCTTGACTCTCAGATGGTGGTTCAGTTGTCACTCTAACTGTAGATGGTTTCACAGAGGTTGTTGTCCCTCCAGCTGAGGCTGCAGTTGTTTTTGGCCCTACAGTATATACAGCAGTTGTGCCCAGTTCTTCAGCCGATGATGCTGTAGTCTGGGTTACTGTAGATGATTTTGTGGTGGTTGCGGTCACTCTAGCTGTTGACCCACTTGTTCCTGATTCTACAGTGTATGCTTCAGTTATTCCTGGTCCCACAGTATATACTGTAGTTGTTCCCAGTTCTTCAGCCGATGATGCTGTAGTCCGGGTTACTGTAGATGATTCTGTGGAGGTTACTGTCACTCTAGCTGTTGGTCCACTCGTTACTGCTCCTGCTGAAGAAGCTGCAGTTGTTCCTGGTTCTTCAGCTGATGATGAAGTTGTGTCTGTTATTCCAGATAGTTCTGTGGAAGTTCCTGTCACTCCAGCTGGTGGGCGAGTGGTTCTTAATCCTACTGAAGAGGTTTCCGTTGTTCTGGGATCTTCTGACGAAGATGCAGTAGAGCCCTTTGTGGGTGTTGCTGTCCCTCCAGCTGAGGCTGTGGTTGTTCCTGGTCCTACAGTATGTATTGAAGTTGTTCCTGGTCCGTCACCCGATGATGCTATAGTCCGGGTTACTGTAGATGATCTTGCAGGGGTTGCTGTCACTCTAGCTGAGGCTGTGGTTGTCTCTGATCCTACAGTATATATTGAATTTGTTCCTGGTTCGTCACCCGATGATGCTGTAGTCCGGGTTACTGTAGATGATCTTGCAGAGGTTGCTGTCACTCTAGCTGAGGCTGTGGTTGTCTCTGATCCTACAGTATATATTGCAGTTGTTCCTGGTTCTTCAGCTGATGATGCAGTTGTTGCCGTTACTGTAGATGACTGTGTGGAAGTCCCTGTCTCCCTAGCTGTTTGTGTACTCGTAACTGCACTGAGAGAAGATGTTTCCTCTGTTCCTGTTTGTTCAGCAGATGAAGCACTTGACCTTGAAATGCCATATGATTTTGTTGTAGCCCCTGGCACGCTAGCTGTTCGGTCAGTTTCTATTGCTCCTACAGAAGTTGTTCTGCTTGTTACTGGTTTTTCAGCTGATGATGCAGTTATTGCTGTCCCTTCAGCTGTTGGTCTACTTGTTCCTGATGCTACAGTGTGTGCTTCAGTTGTTCCTGGTCCTACAGTATATATTGCAGTTGTGCCCGATACTTCAGCCGATGATGCTGTAGTCTGGGTTACTGTAGATGATTCTGTGGAGGTTGCTGTCACTCTAGCTGTTGTTCCACTTGTTCCTGATCCTACAGTGTACGGCTCAGCTGTTCCTGAAACTACTGATGATGCAGTTGACCCCTCTGTGGAAGTGGCTGTCCCTCTAGGTGACTGCACAGTTGTTCCTGATCCAGCAGAGTGTGGTTCAGTTCTTCCTGTTTCTTCAGCTGATGATGCCGTTGTCACTCTAGCTGTAGATGGTTTTATGGAAGTAGCTGTCACTCTAGACTGCACAGTAGTTCCTGATCCTGCAGGGAGTGGTTCAGTTCTTCCTGTCTCTTCCGCTGTTGATGCCGTTGTCAGGGTTACTGTAGCTGATTTTGTAGAGGCTGCTGTCACTCTAGCTGTTGTTCCACTTGTTCCTGATCCTACAGTGTATGGTGCAGCTGTTCCTGGAACTACTGATGATGTAGGTGACCCTTCTGTGGAAGTTGCTGTCACTCTAGGTGATTGCACAGTTGTTCCTGATCCAGTAGAGTGTGATTCAGTTCTTCCTGTTTCTTGAGCTGATGCTGCTGTTGTCACTCTGACTGTAGATGGTTTTCCAGAGGTTGCTGTCACTCTAGCTGAGGCTGCAGTTGTTTTTGGCCCTACAGTATATACAGCAGTTGTGCCCAGTTCTTCAGCCGATGATGCTGTAGTCTGGGTTACTGTAGATGATTTTGTGGTGGTTGCGGTCACTCTAGCTGTTGACCCACTTGTTCCTGATTCTACAGTGTATGCTTCAGTTATTCCTGGTCCCACAGTATATACTGTAGTTGTTCCCAGTTCTTCAGCCGATGATGCTGTAGTCCGGGTTACTGTAGATGATTCTGTGGAGGTTACTGTCACTCTAGCTGTTGGTCCACTCGTTACTGCTCCTGCTGAAGAAGCTGCAGTTGTTCCTGGTTCTTCAGCTGATGATGAAGTTGTGTCTGTTATTCCAGATAGTTCTGTGGAAGTTCCTGTCACTCCAGCTGGTGGGCGAGTGGTTCTTAATCCTACTGAAGAGGTTTCCGTTGTTCTGGGATCTTCTGACGAAGATGCAGTAGAGCCCTTTGTGGGTGTTGCTGTCCCTCCAGCTGAGGCTGTGGTTGTTCCTGGTCCTACAGTATGTATTGAAGTTGTTCCTGGTTCGTCACCCGATGATGCTGTAGTCCGGGTTACTGTAGATGATCTTGCAGGGGTTGCTGTCACTCTAGCTGAGGCTGTGGTTTTCTCTGATCCTACAGTATATATTGAAGTTGTTCCTGGTTCGTCACCCGATGATGCTGTAGTCCGGGTTACTGTAGATGATCTTGCAGGGGTTGCTGTCACTCTAGCTGAGGCTGTGGTTGTCTCTGATCCTACAGTATATATTGAATTTGTTCCTGGTTCGTCACCCGATGATGCTGTAGTCCGGGTTACTGTAGATGATCTTGCAGAGGTTGCTGTCACTCTAGCTGAGGCTGTGGTTGTCTCTGATCCTACAGTATATATTGCAGTTGTTCCTGGTTCTTCAGCCGATGATGCAGTTGTTGCCGTTACTGTAGATGACTGTGTGGAAGTCCCTGTCTCCCTAGCTGTTTGTATACTCGTAACTGCACTGAGAGAAGATGTTTCCTCTGTTCCTGTTTGTTCAGCAGATGAAGCACTTGACCTTGAAATGCCATATGATTTTGTTGTAACCCCTGGCACGCTAGCTGTTCGGTCAGTTTCTATTGCTCCTACAGAAGTTGTTCTGCTTGTTACTGGTTTTTCAGCTGATGATGCAGTTATTGCTGTCCCTTCAGCTGTTGGTCTACTTGTTCCTGATGCTACAGTGTGTGCTTCAGTTGTTCCTGGTCCTACAGTATATATTGCAGTTGTGCCCGATACTTCAGCCGATGATGCTGTAGTCTGGGTTACTGTAGATGATTCTGTGGAGGTTGCTGTCACTCTAGCTGTTGTTCCACTTGTTCCTGATCCTACAGTGTACGGCTCAGCTGTTCCTGAAACTACTGATGATGCAGTTGACCCCTCTGTGGAAGTGGCTGTCCCTCTAGGTGACTGCACAGTTGTTCCTGATCCAGCAGAGTGTGGTTCAGTTCTTCCTGTTTCTTCAGCTGATGATGCCGTTGTCACTCTAGCTGTAGATGGTTTTATGGAAGTAGCTGTCACTCTAGACTGCACAGTAGTTCCTGATCCTGCAGGGAGTGGTTCAGTTCTTCCTGTCTCTTCCGCTGTTGATGCCGTTGTCAGGGTTACTGTAGCTGATTTTGTAGAGGCTGCTGTCACTCTAGCTGTTGTTCCACTTGTTCCTGATCCTACAGTGTATGGTGCAGCTGTTCCTGGAACTACTGATGATGTAGGTGACCCTTCTGTGGAAGTTGCTGTCACTCTAGGTGATTGCACAGTTGTTCCTGGTCCAGTAGAGTGTGATTCAGTTCTTCCTGTTTCTTGAGCTGATGCTGCTGTTGTCACTCTGACTGTAGATGGTTTTCCAGAGGTTGCTGTCACTCTAGCTGAGGCTGCAGTTGTTTTTGGCCCTACAGTATATACAGCAGTTGTGCCCAGTTCTTCAGCCGATGATGCTGTAGTCTGGGTTACTGTAGATGATTCTGTGGAGGTTGCTGTCACTCTAGCTGTTGTTCCACTTGTTCCTGATCCTACAGTGTACGGCTCAGCTGTTCCTGAAACTACTGATGATGCAGTTGACCCCTCTGTGGAAGTGGCTGTCACTCTAGGTGACTGCACAGTTGTTCCTGATCCAGCAGAGTGTGGTTCAGTTCTTCCTGTTTCTTCAGCTGATGATGCCGTTGTCACTCTAGCTGTAGATGGTTTTATGGAAGTAGCTGTCACTCTAGACTGCACAGTAGTTCCTGATCCTGCAGGGAGTGGTTCAGTTCTTCCTGTCTCTTCCGCTGTTGATGCCGTTGTCAGGGTTACTGTAGCTGATTTTGTAGAGGCTGCTGTCACTCTAGCTGTTGTTCCACTTGTTCCTGATCCTACAGTGTATGGTGCAGCTGTTCCTGGAACTACTGATGATGTAGGTGACCCTTCTGTGGAAGTTGCTGTCACTCTAGGTGATTGCACAGTTGTTCCTGGTCCAGTAGAGTGTGATTCAGTTCTTCCTGTTTCTTGAGCTGATGCTGCTGTTGTCACTCTGACTGTAGATGGTTTTCCAGAGGTTGCTGTCACTCTAGCTGAGGCTGCAGTTGTTTTTGGCCCTACAGTATATACAGCAGTTGTGCCCAGTTCTTCAGCCGATGATGCTGTAGTCTGGGTTACTGTAGATGGTTTTGTGGTGGTTGCGGTCACTCTAGCTGTTGACCCACTTGTTCCTGATTCTACAGTGTATGCTTCAGTTATTCCTGGTCCCACAGTATATACTGTAGTTGTTCCCAGTTCTTCAGCCGATGATGCTGTAGTCCGGGTTACTGTAGATGATTCTGTGGAGGTTACTGTCACTCTAGCTGTTGGTCCACTCGTTACTGCTCCTGCTGAAGAAGCTGCAGTTGTTCCTGGTTCTTCAGCTGATGATGAAGTTGTGTCTGTTATTCCAGATAGTTCTGTGGAAGTTCCTGTCACTCCAGCTGGTGGGCGAGTGGTTCTTAATCCTACTGAAGAGGTTTCCGTTGTTCTGGGATCTTCTGACGAAGATGCAGTAGAGCCCTTTGTGGGTGTTGCTGTCCCTCCAGCTGAGGCTGTGGTTGTTCCTGGTCCTACAGTATGTATTGAAGTTGTTCCTGGTTCGTCACCCGATGATGCTGTAGTCCGGGTTACTGTAGATGATCTTGCAGGGGTTGCTGTCACTCTAGCTGAGGCTGTGGTTTTCTCTGATCCTACAGTATATATTGAAGTTGTTCCTGGTTCGTCACCTGATGATGCTGTAGTCCGGGTTACTGTAGATGATCTTGCAGGGGTTGCTGTCACTCTAGCTGAGGCTGTGGTTGTCTCTGATCCTACAGTATATATTGAAGTTGTTCCTGGTTCGTCACCCGATGATGCTGTAGTCCGGGTTACTGTAGATGATCTTGCAGAGGTTGCTGTCACTCTAGCTGAGGCTGTGGTTGTCTCTGATCCTACAGTATATATTGCAGTTGTTCCTGATTCTTCAGCCGATGATGCAGTTGTTGCCGTTACTGTAGATGACTGTGTGGAAGTCCCTGTCTCCCTAGCTGTTTGTATACTCGTAACTGCACTGAGAGAAGATGTTTCCTCTGTTCCTGTTTGTTCAGCAGATGAAGCACTTGACCTTGAAATGCCATATGATTTTGTTGTAGCCCCTGGCACGCTAGCTGTTCGGTCAGTTTCTATTGCTCCTACAGAAGTTGTTCTGCTTGTTACTGGTTTTTCAGCTGATGATGCAGTTATTGCTGTCCCTTCAGCTGTTGGTCTACTTGTTCCTGATGCTACAGTGTGTGCTTCAGTTGTTCCTGGTCCTACAGTATATATTGCAGTTGTGCCCGATACTTCAGCCGATGATGCTGTAGTCTGGGTTACTGTAGATGATTCTGTGGAGGTTGCTGTCACTCTAGCTGTTGTTCCACTTGTTCCTGATCCTACAGTGTACGGCTCAGCTGTTCCTGAAACTACTGATGATGCAGTTGACCCCTCTGTGGAAGTGGCTGTCCCTCTAGGTGACTGCACAGTTGTTCCTGATCCAGCAGAGTGTGGTTCAGTTCTTCCTGTTTCTTCAGCTGATGATGCCGTTGTCACTCTAGCTGTAGATGGTTTTATGGAAGTAGCTGTCACTCTAGACTGCACAGTAGTTCCTGATCCTGCAGGGAGTGGTTCAGTTCTTCCTGTCTCTTCCGCTGTTGATGCCGTTGTCAGGGTTACTGTAGCTGATTTTGTAGAGGCTGCTGTCACTCTAGCTGTTGTTCCACTTGTTCCTGATCCTACAGTGTATGGTGCAGCTGTTCCTGGAACTACTGATGATGTAGGTGACCCTTCTGTGGAAGTTGCTGTCACTCTAGGTGATTGCACAGTTGTTCCTGGTCCAGTAGAGTGTGATTCAGTTCTTCCTGTTTCTTGAGCTGATGCTGCTGTTGTCACTCTGACTGTAGATGGTTTTCCAGAGGTTGCTGTCACTCTAGCTGAGGCTGCAGTTGTTTTTGGCCCTACAGTATATACAGCAGTTGTGCCCAGTTCTTCAGCCGATGATGCTGTAGTCTGGGTTACTGTAGATGGTTTTGTGGTGGTTGCGGTCACTCTAGCTGTTGACCCACTTGTTCCTGATTCTACAGTGTATGCTTCAGTTATTCCTGGTCCCACAGTATATACTGTAGTTGTTCCCAGTTCTTCAGCCGATGATGCTGTAGTCCGGGTTACTGTAGATGATTCTGTGGAGGTTACTGTCACTCTAGCTGTTGGTCCACTCGTTACTGCTCCTGCTGAAGAAGCTGCAGTTGTTCCTGGTTCTTCAGCTGATGATGAAGTTGTGTCTGTTATTCCAGATAGTTCTGTGGAAGTTCCTGTCACTCCAGCTGGTGGGCGAGTGGTTCTTAATCCTACTGAAGAGGTTTCCGTTGTTCTGGGATCTTCTGACGAAGATGCAGTAGAGCCCTTTGTGGGTGTTGCTGTCCCTCCAGCTGAGGCTGTGGTTGTTCCTGGTCCTACAGTATGTATTGAAGTTGTTCCTGGTTCGTCACCCGATGATGCTGTAGTCCGGGTTACTGTAGATGATCTTGCAGGGGTTGCTGTCACTCTAGCTGAGGCTGTGGTTTTCTCTGATCCTACAGTATATATTGAAGTTGTTCCTGGTTCGTCACCTGATGATGCTGTAGTCCGGGTTACTGTAGATGATCTTGCAGGGGTTGCTGTCACTCTAGCTGAGGCTGTGGTTGTCTCTGATCCTACAGTATATATTGAAGTTGTTCCTGGTTCGTCACCCGATGATGCTGTAGTCCGGGTTACTGTAGATGATCTTGCAGAGGTTGCTGTCACTCTAGCTGAGGCTGTGGTTGTCTCTGATCCTACAGTATATATTGCAGTTGTTCCTGATTCTTCAGCCGATGATGCAGTTGTTGCCGTTACTGTAGATGACTGTGTGGAAGTCCCTGTCTCCCTAGCTGTTTGTATACTCGTAACTGCACTGAGAGAAGATGTTTCCTCTGTTCCTGTTTGTTCAGCAGATGAAGCACTTGACCTTGAAATGCCATATGATTTTGTTGTAGCCCCTGGCACGCTAGCTGTTCGGTCAGTTTCTATTGCTCCTACAGAAGTTGTTCTGCTTGTTACTGGTTTTTCAGCTGATGATGCAGTTATTGCTGTCCCTTCAGCTGTTGGTCTACTTGTTCCTGATGCTACAGTGTGTGCTTCAGTTGTTCCTGGTCCTACAGTATATATTGCAGTTGTGCCCGATACTTCAGCCGATGATGCTGTAGTCTGGGTTACTGTAGATGATTCTGTGGAGGTTGCTGTCACTCTAGCTGTTGTTCCACTTGTTCCTGATCCTACAGTGTACGGCTCAGCTGTTCCTGAAACTACTGATGATGCAGTTGACCCCTCTGTGGAAGTGGCTGTCCCTCTAGGTGACTGCACAGTTGTTCCTGATCCAGCAGAGTGTGGTTCAGTTCTTCCTGTTTCTTCAGCTGATGATGCCGTTGTCACTCTAGCTGTAGATGGTTTTATGGAAGTAGCTGTCACTCTAGACTGCACAGTAGTTCCTGATCCTGCAGGGAGTGGTTCAGTTCTTCCTGTCTCTTCCGCTGTTGATGCCGTTGTCAGGGTTACTGTAGCTGATTTTGTAGAGGCTGCTGTCACTCTAGCTGTTGTTCCACTTGTTCCTGATCCTACAGTGTATGGTGCAGCTGTTCCTGGAACTACTGATGATGTAGGTGACCCTTCTGTGGAAGTTGCTGTCACTCTAGGTGATTGCACAGTTGTTCCTGGTCCAGTAGAGTGTGATTCAGTTCTTCCTGTTTCTTGAGCTGATGCTGCTGTTGTCACTCTGACTGTAGATGGTTTTCCAGAGGTTGCTGTCACTCTAGCTGAGGCTGCAGTTGTTTTTGGCCCTACAGTATATACAGCAGTTGTGCCCAGTTCTTCAGCCGATGATGCTGTAGTCTGGGTTACTGTAGATGGTTTTGTGGTGGTTGCGGTCACTCTAGCTGTTGACCCACTTGTTCCTGATTCTACAGTGTATGCTTCAGTTATTCCTGGTCCCACAGTATATACTGTAGTTGTTCCCAGTTCTTCAGCCGATGATGCTGTAGTCCGGGTTACTGTAGATGATTCTGTGGAGGTTACTGTCACTCTAGCTGTTGGTCCACTCGTTACTGCTCCTGCTGAAGAAGCTGCAGTTGTTCCTGGTTCTTCAGCTGATGATGAAGTTGTGTCTGTTATTCCAGATAGTTCTGTGGAAGTTCCTGTCACTCCAGCTGGTGGGCGAGTGGTTCTTAATCCTACTGAAGAGGTTTCCGTTGTTCTGGGATCTTCTGACGAAGATGCAGTAGAGCCCTTTGTGGGTGTTGCTGTCCCTCCAGCTGAGGCTGTGGTTGTTCCTAGTCCTACAGTATGTATTGAAGTTGTTCCTGGTTCGTCACCCGATGATGCTGTAGTCCGGGTTACTGTAGATGATCTTGCAGAGGTTGCTGTCACTCTAGCTGAGGCTGTGGTTGTCTCTGATCCTACAGTATATATTGCAGTTGTTCCTGGTTCTTCAGCCGATGATGCAGTTGTTGCTGTTACTGTAGATGACTGTGTGGAAGTCCCTGTCTCCCTAGCTGTTTGTATACTCGTAACTGCACTGAGAGAAGATGTTTCCTCTGTTCCTGTTTGTTCAGCAGATGAAGCACTTGACCTTGAAATGCCATATGATTTTGTTGTAGCCCCTGGCACGCTAGCTGTTCGGTCAGTTTCTATTGCTCCTACAGAAGTTGTTCTGCTTGTTACTGGTTTTTCAGCTGATGATGCAGTTATTGCTGTCCCTTCAGCTGTTGGTCTACTTGTTCCTGATGCTACAGTGTGTGCTTCAGTTGTTCCTGGTCCTACAGTATATATTGCAGTTGTGCCCGATACTTCAGCCGATGATGCTGTAGTCTGGGTTACTGTAGATGATTCTGTGGAGGTTGCTGTCACTCTAGCTGTTGTTCCACTTGTTCCTGATCCTACAGTGTACGGCTCAGCTGTTCCTGAAACTACTGATGATGCAGTTGACCCCTCTGTGGAAGTGGCTGTCCCTCTAGGTGACTGCACAGTTGTTCCTGATCCAGCAGAGTGTGGTTCAGTTCTTCCTGTTTCTTCAGCTGATGATGCCGTTGTCACTCTAGCTGTAGATGGTTTTATGGAAGTAGCTGTCACTCTAGACTGCACAGTAGTTCCTGATCCTGCAGGGAGTGGTTCAGTTCTTCCTGTCTCTTCCGCTGTTGATGCCGTTGTCAGGGTTACTGTAGCTGATTTTGTAGAGGCTGCTGTCACTCTAGCTGTTGTTCCACTTGTTCCTGATCCTACAGTGTATGGTGCAGCTGTTCCTGGAACTACTGATGATGTAGGTGACCCTTCTGTGGAAGTTGCTGTCACTCTAGGTGATTGCACAGTTGTTCCTGATCCAGTAGAGTGTGATTCAGTTCTTCCTGTTTCTTGAGCTGATGCTGCTGTTGTCACTCTGACTGTAGATGGTTTTCCAGAGGTTGCTGTCACTCTAGCTGAGGCTGCAGTTGTTTTTGGCCCTCCAGTATATACAGCAGTTGTGCCCAGTTCTTCAGCCGATGATGCTGTAGTCCGGGTTACTGTAGATGATCTTGCAGGGGTTGCTGTCACTCTAGCTGAGGCTGTGGTTGTCTCTAATCCTACAGTATATATTGAAGTTGTTCCTGGTTCGTCACCCGATGATGCTGTAGTCCGGGTTACTGTAGATGATCTTGCAGGGGTTGCTGTCACTCTAGCTGAGGCTGTGGTTGTCTCTGATCCTACAGTATATATTGAAGTTGTTCCTGGTTCGTCACCCGATGATGCTGTAGTCCGGGTTACTGTAGATGATCTTGCAGAGGTTGCTGTCACTCTAGCTGAGGCTGTGGTTGTCTCTGATCCTACAGTATATATTGCAGTTGTTCCTGGTTCTTCAGCCGATGATGCAGTTGTTGCCGTTACTGTAGATGACTGTGTGGAAGTCCCTGTCTCCCTAGCTGTTTGTATACTCGTAACTGCACTGAGAGAAGATGTTTCCTCTGTTCCTGTTTGTTCAGCAGATGAAGCACTTGACCTTGAAATGCCATATGATTTTGTTGTAGCCCCTGGCACGCTAGCTGTTCGGTCAGTTTCTATTGCTCCTACAGAAGTTGTTCTGCTTGTTACTGGTTTTTCAGCTGATGATGCAGTTATTGCTGTCCCTTCAGCTGTTGGTCTACTTGTTCCTGATGCTACAGTGTGTGCTTCAGTTGTTCCTGGTCCTACAGTATATATTGCAGTTGTGCCCGATACTTCAGCCGATGATGCTGTAGTCTGGGTTACTGTAGATGATTCTGTGGAGGTTGCTGTCACTCTAGCTGTTGTTCCACTTGTTCCTGATCCTACAGTGTACGGCTCAGCTGTTCCTGAAACTACTGATGATGCAGTTGACCCCTCTGTGGAAGTGGCTGTCCCTCTAGGTGACTGCACAGTTGTTCCTGATCCAGCAGAGTGTGGTTCAGTTCTTCCTGTTTCTTCAGCTGATGATGCCGTTGTCACTCTAGCTGTAGATGGTTTTATGGAAGTAGCTGTCACTCTAGACTGCACAGTAGTTCCTGATCCTGCAGGGAGTGGTTCAGTTCTTCCTGTCTCTTCCGCTGTTGATGCCGTTGTCAGGGTTACTGTAGCTGATTTTGTAGAGGCTGCTGTCACTCTAGCTGTTGTTCCACTTGTTCCTGATCCTACAGTGTATGGTGCAGCTGTTCCTGGAACTACTGATGATGTAGGTGACCCTTCTGTGGAAGTTGCTGTCACTCTAGGTGATTGCACAGTTGTTCCTGGTCCAGTAGAGTGTGATTCAGTTCTTCCTGTTTCTTGAGCTGATGCTGCTGTTGTCACTCTGACTGTAGATGGTTTTCCAGAGGTTGCTGTCACTCTAGCTGAGGCTGCAGTTGTTTTTGGCCCTACAGTATATACAGCAGTTGTGCCCAGTTCTTCAGCCGATGATGCTGTAGTCTGGGTTACTGTAGATGGTTTTGTGGTGGTTGCGGTCACTCTAGCTGTTGACCCACTTGTTCCTGATTCTACAGTGTATGCTTCAGTTATTCCTGGTCCCACAGTATATACTGTAGTTGTTCCCAGTTCTTCAGCCGATGATGCTGTAGTCCGGGTTACTGTAGATGATTCTGTGGAGGTTACTGTCACTCTAGCTGTTGGTCCACTCGTTACTGCTCCTGCTGAAGAAGCTGCAGTTGTTCCTGGTTCTTCAGCTGATGATGAAGTTGTGTCTGTTATTCCAGATAGTTCTGTGGAAGTTCCTGTCACTCCAGCTGGTGGGCGAGTGGTTCTTAATCCTACTGAAGAGGTTTCCGTTGTTCTGGGATCTTCTGACGAAGATGCAGTAGAGCCCTTTGTGGGTGTTGCTGTCCCTCCAGCTGAGGCTGTGGTTGTTCCTAGTCCTACAGTATGTATTGAAGTTGTTCCTGGTTCGTCACCCGATGATGCTGTAGTCCGGGTTACTGTAGATGATCTTGCAGAGGTTGCTGTCACTCTAGCTGAGGCTTTGGTTGTCTCTGATCCTACAGTATATATTGCAGTTGTTCCTGGTTCTTCAGCCGATGATGCAGTTGTTGCCGTTACTGTAGATGACTGTGTGGAAGTCCCTGTCTCCCTAGCTGTTTGTATACTCGTAACTGCACTGAGAGAAGATGTTTCCTCTGTTCCTGTTTGTTCAGCAGATGAAGCACTTGACCTTGAAATGCCATATGATTTTGTTGTAGCCCCTGGCACGCTAGCTGTTCGGTCAGTTTCTATTGCTCCTACAGAAGTTGTTCTGCTTGTTACTGGTTTTTCAGCTGATGATGCAGTTATTGCTGTCCCTTCAGCTGTTGGTCTACTTGTTCCTGATGCTACAGTGTGTGCTTCAGTTGTTCCTGGTCCTACAGTATATATTGCAGTTGTGCCCGATACTTCAGCCGATGATGCTGTAGTCTGGGTTACTGTAGATGATTCTGTGGAGGTTGCTGTCACTCTAGCTGTTGTTCCACTTGTTCCTGATCCTACAGTGTACGGCTCAGCTGTTCCTGAAACTACTGATGATGCAGTTGACCCCTCTGTGGAAGTGGCTGTCCCTCTAGGTGACTGCACAGTTGTTCCTGATCCAGCAGAGTGTGGTTCAGTTCTTCCTGTTTCTTCAGCTGATGATGCTGTTGTCACTCTAGCTGTAGATGGTTTTATGGAAGTAGCTGTCACTCTAGACTGCACAGTAGTTCCTGATCCTGCAGGGAGTGGTTCAGTTCTTCCTGTCTCTTCCGCTGTTGATGCCGTTGTCAGGGTTACTGTAGCTGATTTTGTAGAGGCTGCTGTCACTCTAGCTGTTGGTCCACTCATTACTGATCCTCCTGAATATGCTTCAGTTGTTTCTGGTTCTTCAACTGATGTTGAAGTTGTATCTGCTTCTCCAGATAATTTTGTAGAAGTCCCTGTCACTTTAGCTGTTTGATCACTTGTTACTGATCCTACAGAAGATGTTCCTTCTGTTGATGATGAAGAGGAGTCTGTGACTACAGGAGATTGTTCAGTTCTTTCTGTAGGGCGTGCTTCAGTTCTTCTTGTCTCTTCAACTGTTGATTTGGTTGTAGCTATTATGGTAGAAGATTCTCTGGAAGTCTCTGTCAATCTAGCTGATTGGCCAGTTGTTCTTGATCCTCCTGAAGATGTTTTGCTTGTTCCTGTTTCTTCAGTTGATGACATGGTTGTTGTTGATACTCCAGGTGATTCTGTGGAAGTCTCTGTCACTCTAGCTGTCTGTCCACTTGTCCCTGATCCTACTGAAGATGTTTCCATTGTTGCTGGTTCTTCACCTGATGAGGTAGTAGGCCCTTTATTGGATGTTGCTGTCACTCTAGCTGACTGGACACTTGTGCCTGATCCAACAGAAAGAGGTTCAGTTCTTCCTGTTTCTTTAGCTGATGTTTCAGTCGTCACTCTTACTGTAGATGATTCTATAGAAGTAGCTGTCACTCTAGCTGTAGGTGACTTTGTAGAGGTTGCTGTCACTCTAGCTGACTGTCCAGTTGTCACTGATCCCACAGAAACTGCTCCCATCGTTCCTGGTTCTCTAGTTGATGATGTAGTTGTAGCTGTCACTTTAGATGATTTTCCAGAAGTGCTAGTCACTCTAATAGATTGTCCACTTGTTACTGATCCTATGGAAGATGCTTCAGTTGTTCCTGGTGCTTCAGCCGATGTGGCACTTGTCCCTGATACTTCAGATACTTTTGTGAAAGTTGCTGTCACTCCTGCTGAAATGCCAGTTGTTTCTGATTCTCCTGAAGAGTCAGGTGTTCCTGGCTTTTCACTGGATGATGCAGCAGACCCTTTTGTGGACATTGCTCTCACAGTAGATGACTGCTTAGTTGTTGCTGATTCTGCAGAAAGTGGATCAGTTCTTCCTGTCTCTTCAGCAGCAGAGTCAGTTGTCACTGTCACTACAGGTGCTTCTGTGGAAGTAGCTGTCACTCTAGCTGATTGGCCAGTTGTTTCTGCTATGATGGAAGTTGTCACAGTTGTTCCTGGTACTCTAGCTGATGACATAGTTGTATCTGTTATTCCAGATGATTTTATGGAAGTGTCTGTCACTGTAGCTGTTTGTCCACTTGTTTCTGAGCCTACTGAAGATGTTTCAGTTGTTCCTGGTTCTTTACCTGATGATGCAGGTGACCCTTTTGTCAAAGTTGCTGTCCCGGTAGCTGATTGCACAGTTGTTCCTGATTCTGCAGAAAATGGTTCAGTTCTTCCACTTTCTTCAGCAGATGACTGAGTTGTGTCTGTTAATGTAGATGATTTTGTAGAGGTTGCTGTCATTCTCGCTGTTTGCCCACTTGTCCCTGATCCTACAGTGTATGTTTCAGTTGTTGTTGGTTCCGCATGTGATGATGCAGTTGCTGTCATTCTAGCTGACTGTGCAGTTGTCACTGATCCTACAGACGTTACTTCAGTTCTTTCTGGTTCTCTAGCTGATGATGCAGCTGTAGCTGTAAGTGCAGATGATTTTATGGAAGTTCCTGTCACTGAAGCTGTTTGTCCACTTGTTCCTGATCCTACAGAAGATGTTTCAGTTGTTCCTGGTCCTTCTGCTGATGACAGAGAGGCTGTAACTATAGAAGATTGTGTGGTTGTTTCTGCAGAGAGTGGTGGTTCTGTTCTTGTCTCTTCAGCTGTTGATTCTGTTGTTGCTATTACAGTAGATGATTCTGTGGTAGTCCCAGTTACTCTACCTGTTTGGTCAGTTGTTCCTGATCCTACGCTGTATGTTTCAGTTGTTCCTGGCCCTGCTGATGATGCAGTTGACTCTTCTGCAGAAGTGGCTGTCACTCTAGGTGACTGCACAGTTGTTCCTGATTCTACAGAGAGTGGTTCAGTTCTTCCTGTTTCTTTAGCAGATTCAGGTGTTGCTTGTACTGTAGATAATTTTGGAGAAGTTGCTGTCACTCTAGCTGACTGGCCAGTTGTCCCTGATCCTACAGAAATTGCTCCAGTTCTTTGTGTTTCTCTAGTTGATGAAGTAGCTGTGGCTGTTACTCCAGACAACTTTCTGGAAGTCACAATCATTTCAGTAGTTGGTCCGCTTGTTACTGGTCCTACAGAAGATGTTTCAGTTGTTCCCCATTCTTCAGCTGATGATGAAGTTGTCCTTGCTCCGGAGGGTGTTGTGGCAGTCCCTGACACTCCAGCTACTGTTCCACTTGCTACTGATCCGACAGAAGGTGTTTCAGTTACTCCTGGCCCTTCAGGTGATGATGCAGAAGAGTCTGTAACTGGAGTTGAGTATTTAAGTTTAGTCATTTAATATCAATTATATCAATATCGTGATATGTGGAAGAAGTTCTCAGGAACTCCTGATGATTACCTTCTTTTACTATCACAACAATCTTACGAGTCTGTCATACTACTTTCTATTTGTAGAGTAGAAGCCAAAACACAGAAAAAGAACATAACCTTACAAGCTGATACACCTAGAGAGTTCTCTGCTCTCAAACAGCGCTGGATTTGGAGGGGATGGGGAAGGCATGAATGAAATAACTAGTCACCCACTAACTGATACAACGAAACAAGGAACGCCTCAGAGTCCTAACTGGGAAGCCATAAAGTGAAATGACATTGTCAACTGGAAAATCTACTTCAGATTGCCTGTTCTGCAAAGGTTTTTCTGATAAGATGCCGTTTTGTATGAGATCTGACAACAAGAATAAGGAAGATGTGAACCTGAGGGAGATGACATTTAGGAGGACGAAACATCCAGTCCACAGGCTGACTGAGCCAAACTTGCTGGAAAAACAGAAACACAGCTGAGGGTAGCTGAATCAAAGGAGGAGGTGAGGAAATACTAAAAGCTGAGATTAGATATGCAGTATTGTAAATCAGATGATAGAGATTAACTATTTTTCTACATGCAATGGGACATAATTTTAAGCAGGTAAGGGGCCAGTGCTGTGGTGTAGCAGGTAAAGCCACAACTTGCAGTGCCAGCATCCCATATGGGCACCAGTTCAAGTCCCGGCTGCTCCAGTTCCAATCCAGCTCTCTGCTGTGGCCTGGGAAAGCAGTAGAAGATGGCCCAAGTGCTTGGGCCCCTGCACCCATGTGAGAGGCCCAGAAGAAGCTGCTGGATCCTGGCTTTGGATCAGCAAGCTCCAGCCATTGAGGCCAACTGGGGAGTGAACCAGCAGATGGAAGACCTCCCTCTCTCCCTCCCTCCCTCCCTCCCTCTCTCTCTGCATCTCCTTCTCTCTCTGTGTAACTCTAACTTTCAAATAAATAAATAAATCTTTAAAAAAATTTAAACAGGGGAATGATCACATCAGATTCAAATATATTTAATTCTCCATGTAAACAGGCATGTGTGACAGATGTGGCAAATAAATTATGAGGTGGATCTCAGGAGCCTAAGGAATTCAAACATGGCTTGGGCTTGAACAGTGAAGAAGACCAAGGATGGTGGAATGGGTTCAGGATCTGGCATGCAAGTAGCAGTAGGAGGAAGTTCAGAGGAACAGAAGGGCACAAGGATAAACACGAGTAAGCTGAGTCAGGCATGGTTCCATTTACTGATTTGGGGAAGCCTGGGAGAAGAGGGTGGGCATGGAGGAAAATTAAGAATTTCATTCAGATCATGTCAGATATGGGACCTCACTAGGCATTCTAGTGGCAATGAGCAGCACCAAGTGGGAGTCAGTCTAGAGTTCCGTAAGTCAAGGATGGAGATGTATATTACCAACTTTACATCTGAAACACCTTCACCTTGTCCTACCTGACTTCCTTCTGTTAGGCAGGAAGTTGGAATGAGCCTGTGTGTGTGAGGGGGCCTGAAGGAGCAGCACCTGCAGAAGCTCACTCTGGAAGCAGTCCAGCACCCACACCTGAGTCCTGCCCAGACCGGACAACCTCCCAGGTGTCCCAGCCCTTCCCTCAAGGGAAGCTCCCAGGAGAACTCTCTTTCCTCAGGGCCAAATGGGTTACCTGACGGGATAACACTCAGCAATAAAATTATTACATCTTTCCTCTAAGGCAGGCACCCTAGAGAAGCCCTTTGGCCCAGCACCTGCAAGACTCCCTCTGTCTGTAACAACACTCAGCAAACCCTTTGTCCTGGAGGAGGAGGGGAGAAGGTAAAGAGAGACTGCCTTGGCCAGCACCATGGCTCACTAGGCTAATCCTCCACCTTGCATCACCGGCACACCGGGTTCTAGTCCCAGTCGGGGCTCTGGATTCTGTCCCGGTTGCCCCTCTTCCGGGCCAGCTCTCTGCTGTGGCCCGGGTGTGCAGTGGAGGATGGCCCAAGTGCTTGGGCCCTGCACCCCATGGGAGACCAGGATAAGTACCTGGCTCCTGCCTTCGGATCAGCACGGTGTGCCGGCCGCCGTGCGCTGGCCACCGTGCGCCGGCTGCAGCGGCCATTGGAGGGTGAACCAACGGCAAAAGGAAGACCTTTCTCTCTGTCTTTCTCTCTCACTGTCCACTCTGCCTGTCAAAAAAAAAAAAAAAATACAAAAAAAAAAAAAAAGAGAGAGAGAGAGAGAGAGACTGCCTTAAAGACTGGAGCCTAAACAGAGACGGGGAGCTCAGCTCTCTGCTCTCTGCTGAGCCACCCGCTGGGCATGGCAGGTGTATGCTCTCCACTCAACCACATAACATTGCTCTCCCCCAGTCTGAGTGACTGGGCATTCTCTGTCCCTTCCGTTCTGATGGATGCCCTGTCCCCAATGAAGCCTTGCTACTCTGCTGTCTGTCTCACGCCTGAATTCTTTCTTGTGCTGAGACAAGAACCCAACAACTTCTCTCTGGTGACACTTCCTCCAGATGACACAAGTACCTTCAGCAGGCCGATCCTGTGTCTAACTCTCCCCTGTGTGCTTCTTAAGAAACTGAGCCAAGCTGACTTGCATTTGTCTACAGACCAGCTTGCTGCCTAGCTGCTGATTCTCTGTTTCTCGCCCTGCACGGAAGTAACCATGAATTCAATTTCAGCTGAAGCCCCACCACGGAGGCCATCCTCTGACATGAACTAAGCAAGGTTTTGGTTTCCTCTGTCACCTATGCACAATACCCCTTGCTGAAAGAGCCCTGTGGCTTTCATCCTAAGCTCTGACGTCTTCCACACTGGCACGTCAATCACAATCTGGAGCCCGTATTGGCTAGTTTTTTTAAAAAATATCTTAAGTGTTGGCACTGTGGCATAGCAGGTTAAGCCACCACCTGTGATGCCAGCAAACCATACGGGCACAGGTTCCATTCCTGGCTGCTCCATTTTCAATCCAGCTCCCTGCGAATGTACCTGGGAAAGCAGGGGAACCGGCCCAAGTGCTTGGGCTCCTGCCACCCACACTGGAGACCCAGAAGAAGCTCCTGGCTTCCACCTGGCCCAGCGCTGGCTGTTGTGGCCACACTGGGAAGTGAACCAGCAGAGGATAGACATCTCTTTCTCCTAACTCTGCCTTTCAAATAAATACAATTAAAAAAAAATCTTCTACATGCGTAACTACTTCACAAAGTGCTTCCACCTCCTCCTGGACTTCACGTCTTAGCACTAACCCTCCTGAACCCCACCAGAATGCTCTGGTTCTGAGATCCTGACATCACAAATTCCAATAAGGAAGCAGATGTGGATGGAAACCCCGGCTTTGTAGACATGGATCTGCATCACAGTAGGCATGGAATGGCTCCAAGCTTCAAGATCTAGACCTCTGTTCAATAAAGAAAGCTTGAAAATCAAAGTAATTTTTTCAACCACAAAAATGCTGTAAGATAAAAGATAGTGAGGGTTGTTCTGCACACAGTTCCAAGAGGAACATTCTGATTTGATGTCCTTGTGGATGTCTGAGAATCTTCTCATGTCTATTATTCAGAAAAGAAATGTGTCAAACTCAACTACTTATATTACAGGAAAAAATCATACTGAATGAAGTGCAAAAGAAATGAACATAATTTTTAGTTATTTAGTATTTTCAACTTATATTTAATTGCCTTAGCATGTTGTCTCTGATTTTAGGTGGAAAACTACAGAACTTAGAGAAATAGCAACCAGCCCAAGAAGTTTTCAGCTCACACAACCTTTAAGGGTCAATCATAGGGGAAATATTAGATTGCCACATCACTGTTTTGTACTTAACTCCATTATAGTTATATCAAGTAATATTCCAGTCATCTTTAAATTGTCCATACACGGTATCAGATTCTGAATGCTACATTAGTCTTTTTCAAGTAATGCAGAATACCTGAGTCACCAGTTCATGGCCATTATCTGTGACATTAGATGTTGCACGAATTATTGGCCTAATAGTGCATAAGCACTCAATAACAAAGAACACAAAGACAATCTTCCTAATTCATTACATACTATCTGAGTAACGGTGCTTTCATTTTCTAGCAGGCAAGATTTTTAACTGAAAATATGCGTGCTACTGAATGATATTTTATAAGGAAGTTTGCCCATCTAGTTTTAATCTAGATTGTTGTAACTTTTGTTTTGTTGTGCCAACCTCAGCTGGCTTATTTATAGACCTTGTGCTTCCAGCGCAGGGTCTCCAGGTGTACTTCTACCCCTAACCTGTTGTACCGCCTGACGTCCTGCGTGTGCCCGTTACAAAGCATAAACAGCCAGAACTCACTCACAGAACTTCCTAAGCCATGAGATAACTGGTTCTGACTTACATGCACTTTCAACTGAAAATTACGGACACGTCCAATTTACCAATACTCATTCACATCTGTGCATTGTTATACACATCATTACCTATTTCACTGTGTCTCCATCACAAACCCCACTAAGATTGTCAGCATTTCACAGCTTAATCCGTGATGTGGATTCTAAGCAGCAGTGCCACACTAACACCCCACACTGCCCCTGGGAAGCCCTGAGGCCCGACTTCGCTGATCTGCTCCAGGTTGCCCTGGCGTGACTGGGGCTGTGCGGTTGTGTCGACTCACAGAGCTCGTGGTGCTGGACACAGCGCTCAGTCTCACGGCAAACATCCTGGGCACTTCTCTGCTGTGGCACGCAGCACTGACATTCCGCAGACGCAGGGTCTGCTGCACGCATTCCCCGAGTCTGCCCTTGCTCTGGCTCCGGCCTCAGCCGTGGCTCGCTGTAGCCCCCATCACAGCCTGCTCTGGAAGGCGTGCTGGGAGCTGTGCAGCCATATCCTCCCCAGACCTACCTGACGTCCCAGGGCTTGTTCCCGGTCCGGCTTCCCCCGAGGGGCTTTCCGCTCCAGCTCCAGCTCCAGCGGTTGTTCCTAGTGAGGTCACAGATGCGCCTGAGATTTTCAGAGAGCAAAGACAAAGCAGTCTAAGGAACCGGCTTTTATTAGAACATCGTGTCCTGAAAGAAACTCGGTACTTCCCAAGTGTTTACTCAGCTCAGGGAATGTGCACAGATTTGTCTGGTAATGCACAGATCTCAACGTTCTGATCTTTATTCTAAACATGAAATTCACACATTCCTTTAACACCGAACACGCCTCTCCCTAGAATTACCTAGAAGTGGTCTTCTCTGTGAAAATCTCCAATCTGCATCATTTCTCCATCGTTTTTTTTTAGTACCCTGCTTACATATTTTACTCTTCCATGTGTTTAAATACCACTTCTCCCTAAAACATCTAAACCTTAAATGCAGAGCACCGCGTTTATCCCTGATAGCTACCCCAACTGAATAAATAAAATTTTACCAGAATAGAATGATTTGCATTAATGAACTGACAACAGTTGAATTCACCACGTACTGTGTAACAGGACTTCAATGCAGAAGCACCCGTTTCGGCTACCGAGGCACGACCGCAAACACTGCAAACACCCTGCCCACGCTTCCCCCGAAGCTCGGGTGCAAGCCGGAGCTCATCTTTTTTTTTTTTTTTTTCCGACAGGCAGAGTGGACAGTGAAAGAGAGAGACAGAGAGAAAGGTCTTCCTTTGCCGTTGGTTCACCCTCCAATGGCCGCTGCAACTGGCGCGCTGTGGCCGGCGCACCACGCTGATGCGAAGGCAGGAGCCGGGTACTTATCCTGGTCTCCCATGGGGTGCAGGGTCCAAGCACTTGGGCCATCCTCCACTGCACTCCCGGGCCACAGCAGAGAGCTGGCCTGGAAGAGGGGCAACCGGGACAGAATCCAGCGCCCCGACCGGGACTAGAACCCGATGTGCCGGCGCCGCAAGGCAGAGGATTAGCCTAGTGAGCCGCGGCGCCGGCCCGGAGCTCATCTTGCAGCTGCACCCTGCCCCACAAGCAGTGAGGCTCTGCCTGTGGCTCCGTGCCTCGTTGCCAGTGCTCTCCCCCTACGGGTCACAACGACACTCATTTTCTTACTGCTGGTTTCCTCTCAATCCTTTGTGTTATAGTAAGGTCCATTTTATGACTCACTTTGGCTTTGTAAAACCATCTGGGGCCTTCACACTGGACCCCTGCTCTGATGCCAGTCTTGGTCTTACCTGAGGGGTTTTCAGGGCTGGCGGCCCCAGTAACTGGGATTCCAGCTGTGCTCCTGCTGCCTGCTCCCGTGCTGGCTCCTGTAGATCCTCCCGTTGAACCTGGTCAACGTACAAAAACAGCTGGGATCACACCAGCTTCTACAAGGTAGGGGAATCAAGGCAATTATTTACATTCTTGAGAATCCGTATTATCCATGCTTTTGTCCAAGTATTCCAGTAGCTTTCATTTTGATCAATACAAGAGACTGGAATGAACAGGCCTGTACAACTATGTAGCCATTGACTGGGAATTGAACCCCACCCGCACTCACTGCCTGGCTCACCAGTGGGTTTCCCTGCCAGTGTAGCTGATTCGCCTGGTATTCTAGCTGTCCCTGTTTTAACAAAGGAATATGATAAGCTTAATCAAGCTACACCTGGTGGCAGGTAAGGTCTCCATGACGATTTTTACCATCCTAAGTCACCTTACGAATCTTCTTCCCTCTTACCCGACTTGCCTGAAGCACCAGGTCAACGTTCCTCATCCAGGCTGTGACTCCGCCCTGTGCTGAGGGGTGCTGTCTGAGAGTCATCCTCAACCTCCGCTTAGCTTCAGCAGCCTGCCAAGCCCACTGAGACGCGTATTCCTGGCTCCCCAGTAAACAGCCTATTTTATAGCATCGAAGAGACAGGGCCTGCGGCACTGCTGTAAAGCTCTTAAAAGCATTTCCAATTTGTGGTACGCCCAAGGAATAACCAAAACGTTAACTGACACCATGGGAAGACAATTAGCCAGGTTTATAACAATCTAGACGGGGATGCGAGTGCTTGATTAGACTGAAGCGCACCACTTTGGGCAGGAGAACTTTCTAGGTGATGAATCGCTATCCAAACACATCAGCTTCCACCACCAGCAATGCCGTTTTGAGCACTAGTGATAGCTGATGGCGTTCAGGTAACTCCGGCATGAAGCGCGCTTCCCCTCTGCAAGTAGCAAGCCATCTGCTGGGGACAGACAGCCAAGTCTCTGTCAACCTGTCATCTAATGTCTTTGGGATGTATTTATGCCCCTTGCCTATTTTACCCAGGGTTGCAAAAACAGAGATTTTTTTTAATTGCATCTTTCTTTCTACAATTATTAGTAGAAATTTAGTTGAGAGAACTTAAGCCTATCTTGATCCATCACTTCTAACAAAATGTTAGAAAATTATTTAGTTTTTACCTTTAATTACCCATTTTTAGAATGAGAAATCATCATAGCAGCTCGAACGTTATCAAGGGAGTGGCTGCTGTTGTGTGCCTCTTTGTTAACTGTCCTTAGGGACATGTTTTTGGTTTTTTTTTTTTTTTTTTTTTTTTTTTTTTTTTTTTTTTTTTTGACAGGCTGAGTGGACAGTGAGAGAGAGAGAGAGACAGAGAGAAAGGTCTTCCTTTGCCATTGGTTCACCCTCCAATGGCCGCTGCGGCTGGTGCACCGCACTGATCCGAAGGCAGGAGCCAGGTGCTTCTCCTGGTCTCCCAAGGGGTGCAGGGCCCAAGTACTTGGGCCATCCTCCACTGCACTCCCGGGCCACAGCAGAGAGCTGGCCTGGAAGAGGGGCAACCGGGACAGAATCCGGTGCCCCGACCGGGACTAGAACCCGGTGTGCCGGCGCCGCAAGGTGGAGGATTAGCCTAGTGAGCCACGGCACAGGCACATGTATTTTCATACTTGTCATGTGTTTGTTTCCCAACATTTTTGGTGGTCAAATTCCCCGGATGTAGCGATGGAGCTCCTTCAGTGTGGCAGCCCTGTTCTTCGGTGGAGCAGCCTCAGTCACTGCTGCTCACATCCAGGCTCAGCAAGTCCTGAGCTCGGCTCCTCCTTCCCCTGCCCAGACCTGGAAGAAGCCACCACCCACTGCTGCCCCGAACCACAGCGAACACAGGCACTGAGGAGCCCAAACCAGGTGATGGGTGCTCACCGGTGCCACTGCTCTTAGGCCACTTCAGCAGTCAGAGCTAAAATACAGATACTGTGTGTGTGTGTGTGATGTATTTCTATATTATAAATATATATAATGAATTAACATATTTCCAGCACAGATCGAACATCAGGGGTTTGCTTATTTAATTTTTATGCCACGTTGATATTTGAAATTGTGGATTCTAATCACATTGGTATTATGAGGCACTTCCTCCTAGAATCTGTAAGAGTCAGTGCAAGGCAGGAACACGGAGGCTACAACCCTGAGAATAAAATGAGTGAGTGCGGGGCGGACGCTGTGGTGCATGGGCTAAGCTGCTGCTTGGACAGCCACAGCCCCTCTCAAAGCCTCCGGGACTGAGCCCCGCCTCTCTTCTGATCCAGCTCCCTGAAAAAGCACTGGGAAGCAGCAGACCGTGGCCCAAGTACGTGGTTGCCTGCCACCTCCACGGGAGACCCAGATGGCGTTCCTGGCTCCTGCATTCTGCGTGGCCGAGCCATGGCTACTGTGGGCATCTTGGGAGAGAACTAACAGAGGGAAGATCTCTGTCTCGGTCTCTCTCTCTTCCTCTCTCCTTCCCTCTCCCTCTCCCTCTCCCTCTCCATCACTCTGCCTCTTGAGTAAATCAATCTTTAAAAAATTTAGAATATGATGTTTTAAGATTGTCGTGCAAAGCTGCTGTCCTCACAATACATGACCCTGAACATACACAGAACGATTACTATGTTTGAAAGTCATGAAATCATTTCTCCCTGTGATTACAATTTGATGTTTAGATTCACTTGTTTTAGTTTGTTTTCAATTTTAGTTTTTATTTATTTTTTAAATTCATACAATATTTTCAGTTTTAAAAAGCCAAAATTGTATTTAAAAGAATTACTCAGTCCTCCTGTTCTGCTTTGTCCTTGACAAGTAACAATATTTCTAAGTTTCTAATTTATCTTTTGTGTTCTTACATTAAATATATTTGCATATACATGGCCATAAGAGTATACTTATAAGATGCATATGATGGAGACACGTATGTATTTCACATGTTTCAACCGCCCACAGAACTCTTTTTTCACATGGGTACAAATTATAGGCACAATTCTTGTTTTCTTTCCCCTTAACAATACACCTGTAAAACCACCCTAGAGCCCTTCCTCTCCTTAATTAGATGGTCTAGTGCCACGCTGTACCCCATGTTACCCCCTGCGTCTTCTCTGGCTTCCAATCTCTTCCTAGTAAAACAATGCTGCTCTGAACGGCTCAATCGTTCTGTGCCTGGGTCAGACACGTTGGGGCCAGAGCCCTAGATGTGGGGTTTCTGGGTCCCAGGTGCATGGATGGGTCCTTCAATCTTCTGGCTTTGCCGGGCTGCCCTCCCTCCCGGAGCTGTAACATTCTGCCCCCAGCAGTGCACAGAGCAACACTTGTTCATTTCCCGACCTGTCAACAGGGCTGCTGTCAAACTGTTGGATCTCTGCCAGCCTAAACAGGAGAGGCGCATCTCAGCACAGCGGCAGTCTGCGACTCTCGGCGTGATGCTGCCTTGATGATGATCCTCACTCGCTTGCTCCCCTTTCTGCGACGCCACAGCCTCCAGCCTCCGCTGCTGCCACCTTGGCTCACGCTGCTTTGCCCCCACCCTTTTGTGGCCATAAGTCACAGATGTGATGGTGACCAGACACGCCTTGTGTAAGTCCTTTGAGCAAATTCGAAACCCCAGGGGGTCTGGGGGACCCTGTCACTTCAAGTTTCTCCATTTGGGCAAAGACACTTTTTTGTCTTTCAGCAAAGGGTCACAGCTTTTCCTCACGCAAGCTCTGCTGACAAGATCATTCCCAGGTATTTTATCATCTACTTTGTTGTTTTCATAAATCGAAGTTTTGTCTTCCAGCTTGTATTTTAGCTTGAGACTGCTTGCACATTTAATCAATTTTACAGGTTCATCTTACATGTCAGTGGCTTACTGAAATCTCCTTCTGTTCAGTCTGCTCACTGGTTCTCCACTACCTTCCTACTGCACCATATACGAGCCGAGGATCTTGTATTCCAGTACTGTCCCACCCAGCTTCTCACAGCACCCAAGGATGGGAGGCAGCGGTGTGCTGGTGCGGGCGCCCTGCGCGTCCAGCCTGGGGCGGCCTCTGTGACGGAGCTACGTGGACGCTCTCGTTCACAAGGACGGATCCGCTCACTCCTGTTGCTCTGCCTTCTTCCGTCAGAGCTGGGTATCTGGTGGTTATCAAACGCCTTTTGTGCTTCAGTGGACATCACTAGTTGTTCTGACTTCTCTCCAATCTACTATTTACTGTACCATATTAATGGCATTCCTAACTTTGAAAAAGCTTCACTATAATTATTATAATGGAAATTATCATTAAACCTTGCTTTACCCCTTAATGTAAGGTTCTAGTTTGGTTCATGAGCTTTAAATACTTCATTTGACTGCTTAATGCCTGACACCTGTAAGTCAATCGAGACTTCTGCCCACTTTTCTCCCTCTCTCTCTACATCTGCATATTTTTACTCAAGGTACGTAACATTTATGTGCTGCTTCCCACCTTTCCTGTACCTTTGTTCTTTCTTTTTTTTTATTTACTTATTTTTTTGACAGGCAGAGTTAGACAGTGAAAGAGAGACAGAGAGAAAGGTCTTCCTTTTTCTGCTGGTTCACCCCCCCAAGTGGCTGCTATGGCTGGCACGCTGTGGCTGGCACACTGCGCTGATCCAAAGCCAGGAGCCAGATGCCCCCTCCTGGTCTCCCATGGGGTGCAGGGCCCAAGGACCTGGGCTATCCTCCACTGCCTTCCCGGGCCACAGCAGAGAGCTGGACAGGAAGAGGAGTGACCAGGGCAGAATCCGGTGCCCCAACCGGGACTAGAACCTGGGGTGCTGGTGCCGCAGGTGGAGGATTAGCCTAGTGAGCTGCGGCGCCGGCTGTAACCTTTGTTCTAGTTCTAGACCTACAGGTTACAGCAACCCCTGTTGTTTCCAAGTGTCTCTCTATTCCTCATCCTTCATCCGCTAGAGAAGTTATTATGAGAGGCTCATGCACACAAAATTCACTGATTTTTTTTCATGTCACACTGCTTTCCTATAGCGTTGATACTTAAACTAGGTTTAGCTGGATATAAAACCTTGACCCACATTTTCTTCTCTGAGTATCTTATGATGTATTTATTTATTTATTTGAACGCTGGAGTTATGAAGAGAGAGAGGGAGAGATGGAGAGATCTTCCATCTCCTGGTTCACTCCCCAGATGACACCAATGGCCAGGCCTGGGCCAGACCAAAGCCAGGAGCCAGGAGCTTCCTTCGGGTCTCCCATGTGGGTGATGGGGACCCAAGCCTTGAGCCATCTTCCACTGCTTTTCCCAGCTGCATTATCAGGGAGGTGGATCGGAAGTGGAGCAGGTGGGACTTGAACCAGTAGCCAGACAGAATGCTGGCACCACAGTGGTGGTTTATCTGCTACCCTATAGCACAGTCCCCTGCTACTCCATTCTTAACGAATTTAATGCTGACCTTTTTGACCCATTTTCTCTGGGGCCATATAATTTCATTCTTTATCTCTCAAGTGCAACAGTTTGCTAAAACACGTTGCAGAACTGACCAGTCAGGTTCATTTTGGGTACACAAGGTAGATGTAGGTTTTAGGGTGTTTTTTTTTTTTTTAATTGCAGACAAATGTTTGTGATTACCAGCTGAAACACTTGTTCCAGTGCTTTGCTTTTCTTTTTCAGAGAGGGCCGCACTACCTGTGCTGGGTATTTCTGTCTATTCCCGATAACCGGGTCCTTGTCTGCTCTAGGTCACCAGGGTGGAAGGGTCTGCAGCGTGCTGGGTGCGGGGCCTCTTCTCCCATTATCCTCAGCTGGGCACCCCGCTGTTTGCTCTTAATTTGGGGATCATTTTTCTTTTCCTTCAGGTCCTCTGCTGAAGTTTCTTCCATTCCAGTTTCCCACCTCCCTGCTATCTGTCTACGTTTACTCTGCAACTTCCGTTTCTAATATTCTGATGTCTTTCTCCAACTGCGGCTGCTGCACTGGTCATCTGGAATCCACGTCCGTGCCCCAGTCCTCCTCAACCGCACGCGGAGATTCAGAGAACCGGCTTGCGGAGGCTGAAACTTTTTTTTTGAAGTGTATAGAAAGGAAGAGCTGTGCAGAGAATCTGGAAATTCTTCACTTTTCACAGGACTGGGGGGGGGGGCGGGGGGGGGTCCTGGATGGTTTGCACCGGGTCTGGGTTCCCCGGGAGCAGCAGCCGCTGGCGGGGGGTCAGAGGATTTGCGAGGCTGCCCTTGGGGTGGATTTTGAAGAAAGAGGGCAGACGGGAGCTTTGCTTCACCCTCCAATTCAGAATTACCACCCTGCTCATGGAGACCCTCACCTTCACCCATCTCATCACCTCGCTTGTTCTCCTTCAACACCTGGGCTCTAGGGCTTCCTCTGTCTTTCAGGGTGCCTCCCTCTCCCCAAGGACAGGACCTGGCCCTGCCAAGACTTACAGCGCACACCTGGGTACTCACCCACCCCCAACCCCCACACTCTTCTTTCTGCTCCAAGTCACAAGCCACGGCGGAGCAGCATCGGGTCCTGCCTGGTGGATCTTACTGCTGCTCCAGGAGTACTGCTGGGACCAGGGGCTGCTGGTGATGATGCCCCCACTGTGGCTAATATTCATGAGGGGAAAATAGCAGCTTACTGACACATGAAGTCATGCACTTTTATGAAAGTGACCTGAATGTGTTTGCTCTTTTCTCCTAAGCTGAACTTAACTACTCCAGAATCGATCTTTTTCACTGGTGTGCTAACTTCTTGTGCAGCTAAATGATACGACCCTGATAATACACTCATTCCGTTAAGGCGCCGTCTCTTAATAAGGTAGAGCAGTCGCAGAGGTACTTCCGTGTTCACCATTGAACTGGCTGATCTCTCCTTGTCAGGACTGTGTTGTGGGCAAACACTCAGTTTTTGCTGACTTGATTCCTTTCTGTATTATCTGCCTCTACATCTGTTTGGGTACAAATTCTTCACTTCACCAGATAACAGAGAGGAGAAGAGGTATACAAGCAGGCTTCCAACAACTCACGGAAAATCCACGTCACCTTAAAATCCTCTCTCCAGAATTTTCGTAAGTCCAGTATTTCCCACAACAGGCAGCACAGGAGTAGGTATGGAATAAATACTTGTGGGAATATTTACAATCTTAGGGATGCCAGGCACTGCATAAATAACTGTTTGGGTCCCCCAGGAGACCCTGTCCCTAAGCAGTGTCACTAAACGCCGTCCACGTCTCATGCTCTGTGCTGTCAGCACCCATCTGTGCAGGCGTGTTTTCAGCTGCAGGTCCCATGATGCCTGCACCTGCTCCTGCTGTTGTTTCTAGATGGAACAACCATGGTGCTTACTGCGTGAGGACGGCTATGAAGCAAATGCTGCCTAGGACATGCCACGAGTTTCACTCACACCATCAGGGACATCGTTACCCTCACTCTGTTTCTCTGAGGCTATCATGTCTGGGGCCTTGGCAAAGCTTGTATTGTGGAGACCCTGTCTTAACGGCTGGGTGAGCAGTGCTGGTGGCCTCACTACCTGTTGCTCCAGTGAGCTCCCCTGCCTGCTACCGTGCTGGCTCCCAGAGATGCTCCTCCTGAACCTGACACACACGGTAGCAGTAGCTTCAACACACAGTGCTTCTGCAGGGAGAGAGAGTCTCAAAACAACATCGCATCTTGAATATTCCCGGCATCTACCCAGTAGCATACCTGATTTGAAACTTGGGCCAGGACAGGCGTTGGGGCATAGCAGGTTAAGCCGCTGTCTGTGACATCGGTATCCCACATGGGTACCGGTTTAAGTCCTGGCTGCTCCACTTGCAATCCAGTTCCCTGCTAAAATGCTGGAGACAGCAGCAAAAGGCAGCCCAAGTGCTTGGGCCCCTGCACCCATGTGGGAGATCTGGAGGAAGTCCCTGGCTTCATCCCGATCCAGTCCTTTTGGCCATTTGGAGAGTGAACTAGCACATTGAAGCGCTCTCGCTCTCTCTCTCTCTCTCGCTCTCTCTCTCTCTCTCTCTCTCTTCCCCTTTCAAATACATAAAAGTACATATTTTAAACAGACACATGTGTCCATTGTCGAGGTACTGACGCCTACGTCCTGACCCACCTGAGGTTCCTGGGCTGGTAGCCGGGGGGCCTGTTTCTCTGGGCGTGCTGCTGTCCTCCTCCCTCGGTGTGGGTGCAGTGGGACCACCTTCTCCTGCTGATGAAACACGACCATTAAAAACTCAAGCTATGAAGAGACACATTAGTTCTTACAAAATACTCTGGGTCAAGAAATGTCGTCATTGCTGCTTATCAGACCTGCCCCAGGTCACCAAAGGCTCAGCAACCACGCAAGAGCCAAGCCTCGGCAGCCTGTCCCAGACTCTGTCCTCTAACCCAGAGTCTTAGAAACCCGAGGCGAAGGACTCGCTCGGAGCATTTCCACTCTGTTTTACGTGGATGCTTTGAATCATGACAAAAAGGGAAAATGAGGCATCTCCAATTCGTATTTTAGGAACGAAAAACCAAAAGCTCATCACCCTAGAACTCCCGTCTGCACACTCATCTAACTGGGAGCCGTCAGCTCCTCATCAGCCCTGCCGCACGCACAGTCCTTCTCTCCAGCCAGCACTTCCTCAGGGAATTGCCTCTCCTCCCCCGGCGTGTGTAGGCCGTAATGTGTGAACCAGGAAACGTTGCCAAGGCAAACAGAAACAAGACAAATAAAATCTGACCCGAGATCAGTTAATGAATGCATGCATCAAGGACCCACTCACACACTACACCAATGACTGGCCATCCTGGGGAAAGGAGTCTGGGTGCATCTTCAAAGCCACCAGTACGATGGAAGGATCTAAAGTAGCACATGATGGTTGAGGTCCGGAAGTGCATTCTGGGAGGGAGCCGGGCAGGAGTGCACTGGTCACAGCCAGGGCTCTTCATTGCCTGAAGCACCTGACCCATCACTGCCTGCCAGGCTCCACCCAACACGTCTGACTACAAGCAGGTGGACCAAGTCAGATACAGGGAGCATCCTTGGAGCACCGCGTATCAGGAAGGAGAGCTCACGAGAGCTCTGGGGGTCCGGGGAACAGGGAGAGAGGGAGGTGAGCACACGACCCAGAGCACAGCCAGAGGGGCACAGACCGAAGGAAACCTGAAAGGTCCTCAGACCCCTGTGGATGGAGGAGGGGCGCGGGTGACCTCTGACTTGGTTTTTTAGTAAAAATTATCTAAGCCTAAGGAAAGTCAAGAACACTTTACTCATGCAGCCAGTAACGGTTAAAATACAACCCATCATGCACCTGGAGAAACACATGCTCGCTGGACTGTGCTGGATGCCTGCCCTGACACTCCTGTCTCAGGACCCTCAGCTGCCTGCTGCACAGGAGACCGGGATCCCTGGTCAGCCTGGAGACCTTGACTATTCCCATCCAACACCATGCACTCAATGTGGACTAAGCCACAAAGTCTTACACGAGCATAACCCAGAAAGCCGAGCGTGCCATGGGCATACCAGCTTTTCTAAATACCTCACCATGGATGGGCACATCTTCCCCCAGGTATGCAGTTGACCTTGATAGCTCTGACCGTTGGCCACCGTGTTGCCTAGGGCTGTGCTGGGGGAACAGAGCCCTGGGAACAAGCTACAGAGAGGGCAGCACGGAGCCCCTTTGTCTCACCTGATCTGAACCTTGCACCACTGGTACTGCGACTGCCTGCTTGTGTTGATGCACCCGAGGACACTCCAGCTGTTCCTGATTAAACAAATTAAAAGTGGGCTACAAAATGTGCTCAGGCGAATCCAGATACAAATAAGTGAGAGTGCATAATATTAGCACGACACAGTTACAGAAAACGATTTCTGAAAAGGCAACAGGCACTCGATTCTAAATGCATGTAAAAGTGTCACTTCCTTCTGGCATTAGTATCTGAACAACCTTACCTGAGCAGCTTTCCCTAACACCAGTTGCTCGGCTGGCTCTGGGGTACTTGTTCAAAACTGAATTCACCTGCTGTGACCCCAGGACTGGAGAAGGCGGGGCTGAGCCCCCCTGTGCTGTCTGCACCTCCAGCTGCTGAGGAGATGGGAGCTGAAGTCCCAGTAACGCCTGAGAAAGACAGAGAGGGAGCTTCCCCTGCAGTCTGCACGGACTGCCGGCAGGTGCTCAGACCATGCTCACGGTCCCCACCGCAGACACAGAGCGAAGAAGCCCCCTGACTTTCTACACATGGCCTCCTAAATTTTGTTCTAATATTATTCTCTTGAAGATGTGGCTTTTTTAAAGAACATGTCCCTCCATTAAGAACTGGGACATCCTAGGTTATCACAGATCTGCTTCTAACTCTGTAGTCAGTCTGGTTCCATGAGGTCTCTCCCTTTCTAGAAATGCGATGACCCCTGAGTGACTCCCTCACACACCTGCTGAGGCTGCAGATGGAGATGTCAGGTCACTGCTTGGAGCTGGAGTTGTGCTTGGAGCTGGCGCAGTGCTCCCTTTCAAAACAGACAAAAACCGATGTCAGCTTCTTCGACATGTGACATGGATCCGGCTCTTTACTTTTATAGATGTCAAATGTATGTCCGCATTTCACCATTCCAAGTTCACATTTCCCAGAAATTGCCAAGACTACTGCACAATCTGCATAAACACTGAGTTGCCTTATTAACCTGCTGCTATGGGTATGGAATCTTCTTCATTATCTACTTGTTTATCATACACATATTCAATTCAAGTTGTTGTAGCCCAGGCTGCACGTAGAATCATTCTGACATTTTCGAAGAATGCTGAAACCTGGCCACAGGAGTCAAGATTTGGTCAGTCTGTGAGGGACCCTTCAGTGTGCATTTCCCAGAATATCTTGGATTCTGTCCAATCAGCAGCCAGGACTGCAAACCATGACCCCGCTCCACATTCATGGCCACAGAGGTCAGGCCAGGAGGCCCAGAAGCACAGCCAGGGGCAGTAACCACCGCACAAGGCTAGAGACGCACCGTCTGCCCCAGCCCAGACACCACCTGCAAAGTGCCGTTCGGGTATCGGCTGCCTGACGCCGTCTCTCTCTGTTCTTCTCCATTCTTCACAACATATACATACAGGGAATGCTCAGCCCACACACTCCAGAAAACCTGTCCATTCATGTGTTCTCCAGCTTAATTACCCGAACTGATGCCACCAGAGGTCGTGGCTGTTGCAGCTGAGGCGCCTGAAGTGCTGACGCTGGCTCCTCCAGAAACTCCCACGGTCGGGGAAACTGCAAGAGTTGAAGGAAAGGGGGTGGACGCATGGTATCAACGCAGGTACCGCGACGACACAGACTCCAGCAAGAATGGAAAGACACCCCTTGGCACGTTCATCAGCCCTGCATCCTACCCAAGACACACGCTGACTACACAGAGCTGCACCTGCTGGGGGAAGCCTTGGCAGAGCGCCTGAGGATCAAAGCAAGCCCAGAGGATCTTAGCAGAGCCTGAGGCTCCAGTGCCTGCTCCCCAGGGGTACTGCTGCCTAGCGCACCAGGAGTGGCTGGGGAGGATGTCCCAGCTGTGTCGGAAATTCACCAGGGGAAAAACACCAGCTTAATAAAAAATACAGTCACAACCCTTTTCTGAAACTGACCTGAAATACATTTGCTCTGTTCCTTTAACAAAATGGATTGTTCACCCCATGAACATTCTCTGCAAACGAGGGTCTTCATGGTAAATGAGGGCAATCAGGACACCCTGGAACGTGCAAATTCCACTACAGCATATCTTCTAATTAGGGTCGACTAATCACTAGATACTGCAGTGCTCTCTGACTGTATGGCCGTCTCCCTTCCTACACACCTGCATACACCCTCCTCCACCTGCACACAAATATTAGTTCTGACTTGCAAAGTAGAGTGGAACAAGATACACAGACCAATCCCTTCCCCATATTTTACAGAGCAAAGAAATATAGGAGATACAACAAACACGTTTTGGAACATTCCAGATCCTAGGAACACTAGTTCCGTGTAAGTAAGAGTATCTGGGTTGCCAAGGAGACCGGGTCCCTCAGTTCATGTTAAGCCAACTCCTCCCACGCCCAGCGCCTGCGTCTCATGCTGCCGTGCTGCTTGGTACCTGTCCCTGCAGGTGTGTCTTCAGCGGCAGTACCCGTGGTGGCTGTACCTGCTCCTGTACTTGTTCCTGATTTGAAGAATAACACTGCTTAGTGCACGTGGTTACGGAGAATATAACCATTCTCAACGGTTTTGTTCATGTCACAAACTTGTGTAACACTTCTTACCCTCCCTATCATGTTCAAAGGTCTTCTGCTGCCCCCACCCCTCCATTCCCCCACCTTCCACAAAGAAGGATCCGTCTTACCCGCTGGTGTTGCAATGCTGGTGGCCGGAGTCCCCGCTGATTCAGGCGAGCTCCCCCTGCCTGCCGCCAAGGTGGCTCCCACAGACGCTCCCGCTGTGCCTGACAAGCAGAGCAGCAGTGGTTGCAAACCTCGCGTCTTTAGTTCAGAGTGAAGACTCGGCTCACAGTTTCACTCTGCTTGAGAGTTCCTGTCATCTGCCAGCAGCCCCCAGCCTTGGAGCCTCACGTGCGTGTCCTAGACACTCATGTGCATGTCCTAGACACTCAAGTGCATGTCCTAGACACTCATGTACATGTCCTAGACACTCATGTGCATGTCCTAGACACGTGCGTGTCCTAGACACTCATGTGCATGTCCTAGACACTCATGTGCGTGTCCTAGACACTCATGTGCGTGTCCTAGACACTCATGTGCGTGTCCTAGACACTCATGTGCATGTCCTAGACACTCAAGTGCATGTCCAACCCACCTGATGTCCCTGAGCTGGGCGCTGTGGTGCCTGCTCCCTGAGATGTGCTGCCGTCCTCACCACTCGGGGTGGGTGGACTGGGGCTTTCTGTGCCTACTGATGAAACATACATTAAAGAACTGGTCAAACTTCAATCAGCTCTTTCAACTCCATAAAAATTCCATAGAGATTTATTTATTTGAAAGTCAGAGCTGGAGAGAGAGCAAGAGTGAGAGTGAGAGCGAGAGCGGGCGCCAGCCATCTCCAGATGGCTGCGATGGCCAGGGATGAGCTATGACAAAGCCAGGAGCTTCATCTGGATCTCCCATGTGGGTGGTAGGGGCCCTCATACTTGGACCATCTTCCGCTGCTTTACCAGGCCTCTAGCAGACAGCTGGATCAGAGGTGGAGTAGCGGGGACATGAACCAGCAGCCATACTGTGATGGCAGCAACACAGGCGGTGACTTTACCAGCTACGCCACAGTGCTGACCATGGGCCAGGAATATTTTGATTCCCAGCCACTGCAAGTGGCTGAAGGACGTGCCCTAGATCACCAAGTCTCTGCACAGCTGTCCCAGGAGCAACACACGGGAAGACATTCATCTCTGACCTGCACTCTCAAACGATCCACAGCCAAAGGCGAGATTGTAAAATCTCCAATCTGTTTCATACAGTGGCTTTGGAAATGTCATGGAGAAGTAAGTAAATTTTCAAAAGCAAAATGACGCAAAATAGAAGCTTAAAAAAAAAGGCATAGATCTTGGGGTCACCTGCTATGTTTCTAAGTGGTTGCTGTCTGGTTCAGTTCTTTTCGCACCAAGCACCAGTAGCCAACACCTCTGGATGACACCACCTTTGAGCCAAACGTTGAACATCCCTGCTCTCAAGCCCTGCGCACCTGCCTGACGCACCCGAGAGAGAACTGATTGCAATGCACAAACTGTTAGGCAGGAAGTTAGGTGTGGGCTTATGTGAATATTATGCTTCAGATAATGCTTCAGGGGCAGCCCAGTGTTCACATCCTGCCCTGCCCCCTCCTACCTGATAACCTGCCAGGTGGGGATCCCCGTCCCTTCTGCCTGACAAATCTTCCACAGTCTCCCAGATGCAGCCCAGTATCTGCATTTCAAACACCCTGCTCCGGATCCCCATTCTCTAGGGGGTCCTGCTCACCCTTCCTCTGAACCCAGGATGGCGCCAGCTAGGCTTCCTCCTGTCTGATACCTTCAAGGGAAAACTCAGATAGGAGCTTCTTAATATTTACAGCCATAAAATCATTTGTTTCAGGAGGAGATGTGTGAATACAGAGACCCATCTCCTTAAAAACCCCCCGGCCTCAACCGGACTGCGCGCTCAGCCCTCTGCCTCTCTGCTGAGCTGCCCGCCTGGTCTGGCCAGGTGTATTCTCTCCACTCAACCATGTAACCTCCACCCCCCACCCCCAGTCTCTCCCCATCCATCCTTACGGATGTCCCTTCCCTAATAAACCTTGCTATTTTACCTCCCACTACTCTCTGTCTCACACCTAAATTCTTTCTTGCACAAAGTCAAGAACCCTGCAATTTCTCCGGTAACAAAACTACCAGAGAAATCTCACCCATACTTCAGTGAAGATACATGGAATGGCCTGGGCTTGGAGGTAATCAGTGTCCTGCTCTCCCTGGAGTTACCAGGGTCTCCACCATGCAGCCCATGGAGATCATACCTTTCAACCCAATGTGTTTGTGCAAAGTATTTCTTATGCCAAGATACATTCACAGCAACATTTTTGAATCCACAAAAATGGCAAAGTCAAAACAGGTACAAGGAAAATAAAATCTGGCCGGAGATTAGTTAACGAATACATAAACCAAAGATCTATTCACACAGCAAAGCAATGGCTGCTCATGGCAAATGAAAGGTACTTTGAGTTCTCTTTAAAGCAGTCAGAACAATGTAGGAATCTCAAGTAGCACAGAGCCGAGATGCCCCTTGACTGCTGGAAGTGCACGGCGGAGAGGTGTGGACTGCGCTGCGACCACGCACACTGGGTGGAGGCGGGGGTCTCCACTCCAGCAGCCTCAGTCCCCTCAGAGACGTGACCAGTCACTGCCTGTCCCGTTCCACTCCAACAGCTCCGACCTAGACAGCGGCCCCAGAACCCTGCATCCTGCTGCAGCCCCAGAAGATGCTAATGATGCAGAGGCAAGAAGCAATCTCAGGGCACCTGTGTGTCAGGAAGGGGAGCTGCCAGGGGACTTCCGGACGGGAGGAAGATGACAGCACCTGCCCCAGGGCACAGGTGCTGAGGATAAGAAAGCCAAGGGATTCTTCAGATTATAACCCAATACAAGAGGGGCACCAGTGACCCCAAATTATCCATGCTTCAAGACTGTAGAACAATTTCCTCCCAAAACCACCGTGGAACACAGCTGACGATTCACACAGTGTTTTCACTGCGCTGTGTTCAGCACAGGCTCTGATCCTCAATCTCAGTCTGGGGCTGCCTCTACCCACGGGGCGCAGATTCTGCGATGTCATCAGCGGAATGTCTTGTCAGCAAGAAGACTTTCCTTATTCTCCCACTTCAGGGGAATAAGGAGATGTTACTCCATGGCAAGAGTGCTGACTCGTTACAATGTATTTTAACATAACTCAGAACACTTAGTGTGTTGCAGATGCAAATTGTCAAACTGGGAATAATTAGATGTTACCACCATGCTATCCGTGTGAGTAAATTACAAACTATGGATCTGAGTATAATTCAGAAATCTTAGTGTGATGTAGATATAAATCATCAGATTTTGCTACAATATACATGTGAATTACTGAATTTTCCCAAGGCTACAGATAGGACAGCTCTGACTCTTGGCCCTGATTGCAAAGGGTTCAGGTGCTGCTCTGCTAAAACCCAGCACTGCTTCTGGCAGTAAGCAACGGAAGAGAGCAAGTGACCCCTCCCCTGCCTCACAGGCATTTCCCTGTTCGCAGACAATGCCTGTGCTTACCCCTGGGGCTACTGGCTACTCCCGGGGTCCCTGAGGAAGCTTTGAAAATAAACAAACTCCTGGTTAAAACAGTGCATGGCTTGGGGCCGGAGCTGTGGCATAGTGGGTGAAGCCAATGTCTGCAGTGCCAGCATCCTATATGGATGCTGGTTCGAGACCCAGCTGCTCCATTTCTGATCCAGCTCTCTGCCATAGCCTGGGAAAGCAGTAGAAGATGGCCCAAGTCTTTGGGCTTCTGCATCTGCGTGGGAGATCCAGAAGAAACTCCTGGCTCCTGGCTTCAGATCAGCCCAGCTCTGGCCATTTGCAGCCATCTTGGGAATGAACCAGCACATGGAAGACATCTCTCTCTCTCTCTCTCTTTCTCTCTGCAACTCTGAATTTCAAATAAATAAATATTTAAAAACAAAACATAAGAAACAAAGAAAAATATAGTGCATAGCTCTCCATAATAGGCACACACAGCCTTAACGAAGTTACCAGGGGCCAGTGCTGTGGCATATAGCAGGTAAGGCCGCTGCCTGCAGTGCCAGCATCCCATATGGGTGCTGGTTCCAGTCCTGGCTGCCTCACTTCTGATCCAGCTCCCTGCTCATGTACCTGGGAAAGCAGCCAAGGATGGGCCACATCCTTGGGCCCCTGCACCCATATGGGAGACCTGGAAGAAGCTCCTGGCTTCAGATTGGCTCAGCTGTGTTGCAACCATTTGGAAAGTGAACTAGGTGATAGAAGATTTCACTCTCTCTCTCCCTCTGCCTCTCTGTAACTCTGCCTTTCTTTTTTTTTTTTCTTTTATTTTTTTATTTTATTTTTTGACAGGCAGAGTGGACAGTAAGAGAGAGAGGGAGACAGAGAGAAAGGTCTTCCTTTGCCATTGGTTCACCCTCCAATGGCCGCTGCGGCTGGCGCACCGCGCTGATCCGATGGCAGGAGCCAGGAGCTTTTCCTGGTCTCCCATGGGGTGCAGGGCCCAAGCACCTGGGCCATCCTCCACTGCACTCCTGGGCCACAGCAGAGAGCTGGCCTGGAAGAGGGGCAACTGGGACAGAATCCGGCGCCCCAACCGGGACTAGAACCCGGTGTGCCGGCGCCGCTAGGTGGAGGATTAGCCTAGTGAGCCGCGGCGCCGGCCCTGTAACTCTGCCTTTCTAATATATATATAATTCTTTCAAAAATTTGAAAAAGTCACCATTGAAAATATTTTAATCACCTTAAAGGAATATTCACCTAAATTGGGCACTTTTCTTGGGATAAATACTACCGTGATTGGACTGTCTGAAACCAGTGGCTTGGCTGGCGCTGGTGTATTAATTTACCTGATGTGACCGCAGGGCTGGAGAAGGTGGGGCTCAGCCCCCCTGTGACGCCTGCACTTCCAGCTGTTGGGATGGGAACTGAGGTCTGAGTAACGTCTGAGGAAACACAGAAAGATCTCAATGCAATTGGCCTCCACTCCCAGTAGGTGTTTAACTACCCAACCAACTTCCAGTGTAGAAAACAGAATGAACGAATCCAACAACTTTATTCCCATATTTTCCTATGATTTCCCTTGGATTTTATTTTTTCAAAGATTTTGGTTTAGTTTCCTTTTTCTTGTTTTTCTTTCTTTTTTTTTTGCATTTTTTACAAAGACTCTTTTCTGCATTTGAGTTTGTTCACACTGTGCCTTCCAATGTGATCAGTCATCTTCCTTGAAAATACAGCAGTATTTGTGTCCTAATCATAATAACTGTGGGCTAACCACAGCAGAAGGAAACATTCTCAGGAAATATGTAACTGTCACTTCTATACTTAGATACCCAAAATATACCCGAGAATACATAGATATTTGTTCTCTCAGCCTGCATTCTTTTTCAATGATGAGAAAGTGAGTACTATTGTAGATTCTATGGTAACAATTAATAAGGAAGAAATGAAAACCGAGCTCTCTATGGAACCAGTCAGCATAAACTTAAAAAAATTAAATTCAATTAAAAAAAAATGGGAAAACAAAGGCTAGTAAACAACATGTTTAAAATGTAAAGTATTTCTTTATGGGCCGGCACCGCGGCTCACTAGGCTAATCCTCCACCTTGCGGCGCTGGCACACTGGGTTCTAGTCCCGGTCAGGGCGCCGGATTCTGTCCCGGTTGCCCCTCTTCCAGGCCAGCTCTCTGCTATGGCCCGGGAGTGCAGTGGAGGATGGCCCAAGTGCTTGGGCCCTGCACCCCATGGGAGACCAGGAGAAGCACCTGGCTCCTGCCATCAGATCAGCGCAGTGCGCCAGCCGCAGCGGCCATTGGAGGGTGAACCAATGGCAAAAGGAAGACCTTTCTGTCTCTCTCTCTCACTGTCCACTCTGCCTGTCAAAAAAAAAAAAAAAAGTAAAGTATTTCTTTAGAAGCCCACGTTAGGAATAACTTATACTGCTAGACTTTTTATTTCATATATAAAAGGAAAAATCCACATACTGACCTGGTGTAGAGAGTTCCGAGAAAGGACTCAGGGTTGTGCCTGATAAGAAAGATGGAAATGATGTGAGCTTTCCTGGACTCGGGGAAGAATCTAGAAAGCCTGCCTCCCTGTGAGACAGTCTGCAATACAGAGCAGTTGGTAATACAGTTAGTGCCTAGACTGAGTGGTAAGTCTTCATTGTGTTAAAGTAACACCACGTGGTGAACACTGTGGAGCAGACAGTGGCGCTGCCACTGGGGACACCCACGTCCCAGAGTGCATCGGCTCCAGGCTCGCCTCCTCTTCCGACCCAGCTTCCTACCAGCGTGCCGAGGGGACAGCAGGTATCTGAATTCCCACCCCCTCACGGGAGACCTGGATGGAGTTCTAGGCTCCCGGTTTAGGCCTGGCCCGGGCTTCTTTACAAAACTGTAGCTAGCAATACAAGGACTTGTCCGAGTATGAAGGTACATCAAAGCATCACAGAGAAGCACATATAAAAGATAAAAGTTCTTTATGTACAAAAACACCTTGAAATTTATACATACTTTTTTATAATATACATCTCTTGTGAGCTTTTTGAACATCCTCATATACATGGATTTCAACGACTTTTAATAAACTTTTATCTTTTGATTCCCTTCTCACTGAGGTTCTGAAGTACCCTGGTATTTACACTAGGATGCAGTATCACATCCATTCCTATCTTGGGTCCTACAGAGTAGACATTACTATTCTCCCCACTTAACGGATGAGAAGACAAGAACTCTGGGCATCTCAGGGAGTCAGACTACTGTCCACAGCTCAGTGACAGCACAGAAGGCAATCTCGGACTCCACCTCGCATCACCATCACAGCCTGGCCACAGACCGTGATGCAAGTATTTTCCTTCTACGGCTGACACTGATTTACAAAAGAGAAGACCACTGTCGAATCATCTGAATTGGAATTTCATCTCCTCAATGAATTTTTTTTTAATTTTAATAAAAATTCACAAAGTAAATTATTAATATTAACACAAGCCAATCTGAAACCACCATCTGCAATTATATATTGCTACTTCAATAACTGATTTAAATTAAATTCAACTTTATTCTCTTTTCTAAGCATTAAAACACAAAACCATAAAGACTGGAATGTGGCCACAGATGCCCTGGATTTTAACTTCGCCACTTATCAGCAAGCAGCCTGACACCAATAACTTAACCTCTTCGCTAAGTTTTAAGTAGGAATAAAAAGTATGATACTGACATCTGTGGTTTTCCTGCATCCAATGAGATAACACATGTCAAATAATGACAACAGCGCTCAGTGAATATCGGCTTTGTGCCAATGTCAGCCTATCTAAAAAGGAGAAACCCTGTGGACTGTGTAATTTTTCTTCTCAACATTACATTCTCATTTGTAAGGCTGGTCAGGCACTGCTCAGAGCACGTGAATCCTTTGAAAGCGCTTACTGCACAGAAAAGAACAGACATAAAACTCCCAGGGAGAAGGAGCCTTTGTATCTTGCACTTGGTGCTGTCCACTTTTCGGTAATTTTTTAAACAGTGTTCAGAAAGAACACTTTACTTCTATGCTGTTTATTGACAGGCAGTCCCACCTCAGCTGCTACTCAGGACTGCAGTGTGAACCAGTGCTTCACCCAATGAACAGGTGAACAAAGCCCTGGGTGAGGGGGGACCCTGCCCCTACCTTGCTTAGACTCTTCTTAAAATACATCTGACCTTTGCCTTCAAAAAGTACAGGTTTTCTTACTGAGTTGATGTTTTTTAAGACAAAGCAGGCAATAAGAGTGGAAGGACTTTTGCTAAATTAACTCACTCCATCTATTTCAGACAATTCAGAGAGCAAGCAGGTTCACAACAGCGGGCATCCTCCTGGCTGCACTGTATCTGAAAACAGTAATCTGAACTTTCCAATCCCCACGTAAGTATGTGTGACTGATGGATATGACATTTATTAAGAGAGAAAAACTTTCACTATTGATGGTGGTAAAATTCTACTTTAAAACATTTTAAGGGGCTGGCACTGTGGCACAGCTGTGTCCACTATACCAGCATCCCATATGGGCACCAGTTCCAGTCCTAGATGCTCTACTTCTGATCCAGCTCCCTGGTAATTCATCTGGGAAAGCAGCAGAAGATGGTCCAAGTGCTTGGGCCCTTGCATCCATGTGGGAGACCCGGAAGAATCTCTTGGCTCCTGGCTTCAGAATGGCCCAACGCTGCCTGTTGCAGCCATTTGGGGAGTGAACCAGTGGATGGAAGATCTCTATTTGCCTCTCCCACTCTCTCTGTAATTCTTTCAAACAAATAAATAAATATTAAAAAAAAACACCCACATTTAAATGGAATCCATTTTTCTTATCCTGGAACAAGTAAGGCTTGCCAAAAGACACACCAAAACCATTAGGTAGTCACAGATCCATCACAATTTGTCAAATGCTTTGCAGCTATCAAAACACTGATGTCAAATGAATGGGCTGCGACTTTGAAGCCTGTAATTTGTGCAAGGCAAGTGCTCTCTACGAAGATCCTCATTTCTTTTAAAAGCAAACACTTTACACTGTTTCATGTTCACTTTGACAGTTACAAAGTAGAGAAGTCAATTTCACTTTAAACTGTTTTATTTTCACTTTGATGCTTACTGGATGGATTCAGGAAAAAACATACTCTGAGAAGAAAAAACGTGCTGGTATGCCTTAAAAGGAAACATTCTACTCTTGCACAGAAAATGAAAAGAGTCTCAGCTTCCTGTCTTTGAGATAATTGTGCCTGAAAAGTGAACCGTCAGTAAACACACACCCAGCAGTCTCGGGGACTCTCCTGGCTACCATGTTCACGGTGTGTGAACTATTACAGTGCCTCCGTCGGAAGCCGACTGACACATCATCTCTCACAGCTGTCAAGATTCAGGAACGACGGACTTTATTCTGAATGGACTGTATTCAGTGTAGGAACCCACCACACAGGCTGAAATAAAGAATTCGTGAGTATCCCATTAAGTGAATCAACAAAGATGGCTGAACCAAGTCCAACTTAGTTACTGTTTGAGTGATTTCTAAATTCTCACCTATTGCATATGCTACAGGTCCATCTTCAGAAAATCAGATGTGGGGGTGAGGAACTGAGACCTAAACAAGGGTCACCATTCACCGATTTTTAAACTGAAATTTAATAAATAGCCAGAATTTTGTATGCCTTGGTTTCTGTGGGAAATAGGCACTTACTCACTGATCCCAGCAATAAGACAACAAGGCACAGCACCAGTGCTGCGGTGCAGCAGCTTAGCCACAGCTTGTGGGGCCAGTCTCCCGCATCAGAGCACGGGTTCGACTCCGTGTCAACGTGCCTGGGACAGCAGTGGATGACGGCACAAGTACTTGGGCTCCTGCCTCTCATGTGGAGACCCAGGTAGACTTCCTGGCTCCTAGCTTCAGCCTCGCCCAGACCCGGCCCTTCTGGCCACTCGGGGAGTGAACCAGAGGATGGAATCTCTCTCTCCCTTGCTCTCACTCTCTTCCTACCTTCCTGTATCTCCTTCTCCCTTGGCTGCTCTGCCTATCAAATAAATAAAGAAAATGATAACAAGTTACATCACTCATAAATTCTGGAAGTGTCTACTGATTTGATGATCAATGTTTTCTATGTTTCAATTATGTGATTAAATTTATTTGAAATGTATGGCACAGTTAGACACGAAAATGTTCGTTTTGCCTCCTGATTCTCTCTATATCATGCCAGAAATCTCCTTGTCATTCTGATTCTTACTACCTTAGAAATGTTATTTAAGCCCACTGCTTTGCCACCCCTATCAAGAGTTGAAGAGAAGGTACTACAGAGAATAATAGATCTCAATCAGAGGTTTGTTGAGACTTAATGAGATATTGTAGAATAACTACAATGCAGTAAATCCTCAATAAAATGTACTATCAGCAGCTCTTTCAACACAGTACAAATACAGCATTTAGTAAATTATTCATATAATAACTTCAGAACATGAAGTATCTACTGGAATTTCACCGAGATCAAATAAAACTTTAGGATTCAGAAAAGGAAAGCACTAAAAGTCATGAATAATACCGAATAAATTCAGAGAAACCATCGAGGTAAGCTTCCTTACAATCCCACTCACTTTAGACTTACAGTTTTTAAAACGCTATCATGGAGACGAATGAGAAGATTTACAGAGTATTTTACAGTTAATGAGCTATTTTACATCGAAAATTCATCAGCTGATCACAAAAATCCTGTCGGGGAATCTCCTCAAGATATTCTGTTTTCTAAGAAAAGTTCACCTGCCACCATCAAAGTGTTGACAAAATAAGAATACTGTATTCAAAACTGAATACTCAAAAAAGAAAAAGCAGTAGAGGTAATATATGCATAACCTGAAACAATTAAGCTAGTTTCCTAAGTTCTTAGCATCATCCACTGACAACACACACGAAGCAGTTATCCAGGCTGTGACCCACGTGTCTCTATGGGATTCATCAAATCCACACTCAAGGAAAATTGTATTCTGTGAATGGTCACAAAAATAATAACTTTTTTTTTTTTTTTTGACAGGCAGAGTGGACAGTGAGAGAGAGAGACAGAGAGAAAGGTCTTCCTTTGCCGTTGGTTCACCCTCCAATGGCTGCTGCGGACAGCGCACCGCACTGATCCGAAGCCAGGAGCCAGGTACTTCTCCTGGTCTCCCACGGGGTGCAGGGCCCAAGCACTTGGGCCATCCTCCACTGCACTCCCGGGCCACAGCAGAGAGCTGGCCTGGAAGAGGGGCAACCGGGACAGAATCCGGCGCCCTGACCGGGACTAGAACCCAGGGTGCCGGCGCCACAAGGTGGAGGATTAACCTAGTGAGCCGTGGCGCAGGCCCAAAAATAAGAACTTTAACAGATGAATGAATGATTTAACTAAATGAAATCTACGTAAATGAGCCAAGTAAATCATATTAGAAACAGCACCAGGCTGATAATTTGGAAATCAGTCCACAGCATATGAATGAGGTAATCGGCAGCCAGAAAATTATTTCCTCGATGCATCTGAAACAATTCAGAAGAACTACAGGAATACGCCATTTTAGCCCTGTGGAATAAACTACCGATCACAGAACTGAGCTAACGTTCCTGAGAGGTCAGGCGTGGTAAGATTTACACAGAACGATTGGGTGCTTGGTGTTGCTAAAGATAGCCAACCCATGAAAAAGTTCCAAAGAAGTAAACACATTGTTTTAGACATTTTTGATAAAACTGTGAACTATAATGGCTACAACTTTCTGAGATAAAATTTCCCTTAGGATAGAAAAACACATTAACAAATAAGACAATACTAAGAATTTTAATATGTTCAAATTTATACTAGTAATTCTATATTCTATCAGTTTATAATCCAAAATAGCCTCAACCTTATACATCTTTGAATCTTGCAGAAAGCTTAGCTCCAAGGAATAAAATCTATGAACTAGAGTTTTCAGTATAACTAATGTCTAAACAGTAGTCATACTTCACCAGCAATACTGCACCAAAACACAAAACGCAAGTTACAAATTTCTTTCTTTCCTTTTTTTTTTTTTTTTTTTTTACAGGCAGAATGGACAGTGAGAGAGAGAGAGAGAAACAGAAAGAAAGGTCTTCCTTTACCATCGGTTCACCCTCCAATGGCTGCTGCGGCCGGCGCACCGCGCTGATCCGAAGGCAGGAGCCAGGTGCTTCTCCTGGTCTCCCATGGGGTGCAGGGCCCAAGCACTTGGGCCATCCTCCACTGCACTCCCGGGCCACAGCAGCGCGCTGGCCGTGGCGGCCATTGGAGGGTGAACCAATGGCAAAGGAAGACCTTTCTCTCTGTCTCTCTCTCTCACTGTCCACTCTGCCTGTCAAAAAAAAAAAAATACTACAGAGATTAATAAATAGTGGGGCCAACGAAAGCAGAGCTCGGTGGGAAGAGAACAAATGCACTAAGCACAGAAACGTGGGTAGGTGAGATACACTGTCGATTTTTGGGAGACTGAAATTTATCAGCTACTTCCCCAGGAAGAAATGACAGGGAGCACAGATGTGAATTTTCAACAAGCAAAATTAACAGCTATGTTTTCACTGCAAAATTAATTCATTTATATAACAAGACAGCCCCATCACAAACTAGAAGACGACGTGCAGTCACTGAGCTACACTGTGGGCCACCCAGTCTTCCCAAGGTCTTCGGCCCTCCTAATCTCACGTGTGTGACACTGATGCTGACTTGACACATTCGATGGTTTGGGTAGGAAGACGGGAAAGAAAGCTAAGTGTGCAAAGTATGTGAAATTCAGACCTCAGTATTTCAAACATCTGATCAACCTGATGCTGACTCTGCAAGATAAAACGACTTGTTCTCGGGCTGCTACTAGGAAAAACTCCCCGTTTTCTATATGTGTGGAAAACACGACCTGTCACTTAGATTTCCTGATTGACTCGCCTGTCGTTGCACTGCTTGATGTTGTAATCCCTGGAATGAATGACACTAAAGTTGAGAAAACAACGGTAAAAGGGAAGCTTTGTGTAGAGGGAACATTATGCCCCCAAGAGCAGCACGGTCATGCCTAACATGGATCAGTGTGAAGTAACTGAGAGCAACTGATCCTTCCTGTGTATAGACACTACAACGGGAAATTCACGTTTAAAATGCACAGATCATGACTCTAAGGTCAAGAAACCTCATTTTACATCATCTTCCCGCAAAAGCTTTCTCTAAAACATTTTTCAAGACAAAACTTTTGTCGACTTTCTCTAAAATTTCCGTTGCAAAGGCATCAAGCTGCCAGAGGAGGCTGAGCGCTTTCTCACTGCCTGTGCTGTTTAAGTGGGCATTGGAGGTCACAGCTGACCTGTGCCAGGGCTGCTGGGACCCTGCGTCACTGCTGTGCAGAGAGGAGACAAATATTGGAGCAGATGAGAAAACAGAATTGGAAGACAGGTTTGGAGTTTCTACTTAGACTTACTTAGAGATCTCCAGAAAGCAAATAAAGGATTGGCAGTTAGGCTCATTTATCAAATTTTTTATACATTATCACATGTATTTTATACATTATCAAATTTTTATACATTTTTATGCATTTCCGTCTGCTCTGTATACCACAAGTCATTGTTTAATTTCAAACCACCACGTCAAGTCACATGCCTTGACGTGAGCCAAGAGCCTGCACATTGTTTTCAGAGTGGAACACAGAGTTTTCGGGCGTAGCCACTTCTTCCAAATCAGCAGCAGCCGGAACATTCCTGTACAGACAATCTCTGAATTATAGTAAATACTCTCCTAACACTGTGCCCGGGCAGAGTTCCTGCCACGACAGATGTGAACACAGGGTCAAAATGTCTGACCTGCAGTTTAACTTTGCGGCTAATTTGGAAGCAGAAATCTAAAAACTCTTTTTCTTTTTCATTTACCTGTTTCAGTGCTTAATATGGAGGCAGTTGGTGTTGCAGAAGCTGTTGAGAGAGAAAACAATACTTATGGAACACATCATCCACATGATTTTTGCTGGAGAACTTAGTTCACAAAACCAGTTGTCATAAACTAAAATTAAAATTTCAGAAATTGTGACCTAAGAATATTTCATTTGAAACAGTACAGGTACCACAATAGACTTCTTGTGTTTCACCACAGATAACCAGTATTTCTTATTACTATCACTTATCTGAAATCTCAGAGCAACTATATAAGGCCTGTTTATGGACCAAGAAATACAGTTCAGAACCCTGACATGGTAACTTAGCTTCAGGTAAGTGACCAGTGATAACCAAAATTTAAACAGCATTTTACAGACGATCACAAGACTTTAAATATATATCAAAACGTACGGCTCTGACAAGCTCACAGGCAATAAATCCCTCCTGAAATCTCCTGAGGTGGAAACACCTAAGTGTACCGCACAAGGCAAAGTGTATTTACACTGCCAGCAAGTCCAGTGGCCTAAAACCAAACTTAAACTAAATGTGGCTTAGCATTCTCTTGAGTGGACATAAAGGAAACACCCCTAGGACAAAATGCAAACACATGAGGTTATTTCTGTGTTCCCAGTTCCTGGTGAGATCACAATGTTAAAATATTTATCTCCTGGGAGACACACACGCTCCTATTTGATCTACTAATCCAATTAGCCAAAAATGCCAAGTTTAGATGATATTAAGCTAGCAAGTGCAGAATGCCTATCATATGTGACAATGATACTGCTTACTTAATTCTCAGGAATATACTAATATTTCAACATACTTCCTAGTAGTCATTCATCTTAACTTAACATTTTTTTTTCATCTGTAGATTCACCAGCTTTATGTTTTTTATGGCACAGATTAATGTGAAACCACACAAGATTATCCACAGAAACAAACCAGAAATACACATTTAAAACACCACTATGATTTTACCTGTAGATGTTGAATTCGTAGTCGTTTCTGAAATAATGATAAAGTCCTGTTACTGCCAGGAATTAAAAGCTTTAAAAACATCCTCCATGTCAACTGCCTGGGAATCCACTGTCCTCAGCTTCGTTTACTTCCTAAATTCCTAAGAGTGAGAAGGAGCCGCCCGGAGTGATCTGAAGCTTCCTGGGGTTTATTTTTGAGATGGGTGCTGCCCAAGAGCAATGCTTCCCTCGTTTCTCCCCGTTTACTCTCGCCTTATTCTATCCCTGCATTACAACAGTTTGACTGATGCATCAGTCCCTTAGTTGCCAGATTCTGCAGATAAGTCAGCGGAAGGCTTGGAGTAGAACCACCCGTGTGCACTGACCGGAGTCCCATGGAACACTGTTCACAATGTCTCGGTGGCACTGGTCTCAGAGCATTCACAGGGGAGGAATCTTGCCCACTCCTGACAGCATTCCAAAGTATTAACACCTGCTCCTGTGCTGATCGGAGGCCCCTTTTCTCACCTTCCTACATCAACCAGAGAAAGACACAGTAACTCACCAGTACACTCCAGCTTGCCGGCGAGACAGTAGCTAGAAGTCGATGAAGAAAGAAGGAAAAAGCATGAGACAGAAATGTTGACTCTCAATGACAATCACCTCCCAAACGGAGCACAACAAATTGTCTCCCGGAGAGAACGAAACAGAACTTAGAACAGCAAATAGCTGGTTCCCCAGAAGCTGCTGTCAACTCAAACTGTGTGTTCTGTGAGGCGCTGTGATTCCAGATCACCCCAACGACAAGCTCCTGGGACCCGCAGGCGTGGACCCCAGCCAAGCTGCGACACTCGCTTGTGCAGCCTGCTGTCCAAAGCCCATGCTGCTCCACAATGACCGCACCGGCCTGCTTCCAGGAACCGTCGGGAAGCTGACAAATGGGACCTCGCATCCACAGAAGTGACATGCATGACAGCAGCTCCCTAAAACCCATGGCAACATTTCCCATCCTGCCTCCCACACTATCGAGTGAAAGATGTAGCAGAGTATTTGTTGAAATGAGAGCTTTCTCATTCAGAAATCACTGGAGCCAAAGTTACACACACACACGTATATTTACATATATACACTAAGCATACACACACACACTGATGCTCTCTCTCTCTCTCTCTCTCTTCCAAAATGCACAACTCAGAATGACTTCTTAGAACATGAGTGGAACATACCATGTTCTTCCACAGTCGTCCTGGACCACTCCCCCTGCTGGTATGACATCATTGTAGAAGCAGCTGCACCCAGACAAAGGGACGCACTTCATGGTGTTCTCATCCAGATAGGGTGCGCTTTCCGGGCACTTAGCGTAACAGCCTGTGTGTGAAGGTGACCCACGCTTCAGCTCCACCCACGGAAGCTCATCGGACTACACTGTACCAGCCTGCCTTAAGTGACTTAAGTGGTCCAGGACCACTTAAGTGACTTAAGTCACTTAAGTGACTGCACAAACTGAAGTAGCTAACAGCAACGCAACATCACATTCATGATGGAAATACATAGACAGACAGGATTCAGATCTTTCTGCAGTAAAACAGCAGCCCAAGTTCTAACAAGTTCTACTTGATTTAATGTTTTTTCTCTAAAGCTCATGTGAGTGATTTGCTACTTTGATGATGGGCACAATGTGGAACCTAAGACAGGCTTTGCTACATCATATGTCTCCTGAAATGGGAAGGCCGCTTCCCAATGTCCTCATTTACAAAGTAAATGAAGAAGAAACAGCAGAGTTGACACGAATGTGACCTTCGGAAAGTTCTGGAGTCATCTTGTTTGTCTGCCACATCTTTCTAAGAGATACAACATTAACCACAACGCTGTGTACATGCTAACTGGCTCCTCTGTAAGCAAGACTGTATCACATACTCTATTCTCCACCTGCATTCTCACCTGACACCATCCAATAAAAGGCATAAAGACTGCCATTAGGTCCACAATGTTCTCTCTCCCCCCTATTAGGCAGACAACTGCTACCTAGAGAAAAGGTTTCTAATGTGGAAAGATTAACATCATAGGAAAGAAAAACAACCACTCATGCATTTTTTTTCTTTTTTTTGACAGGCAGAGTGGACAGTGAGAGAGAGAGACAGAGAGAAAGGTCTTCCTTTGCCACTGGTTCACCCTCCAATGGCCGCCGCGGCCGGCACGCTGCGGCCCGCGCACCACGCTGATCCGATGGCAGGAGCCAGGAGCCAGGTGCTTCTCCTGGTCTCCCATGGGGTGCAGGGCCCAAGCACCTGGGCCATCCTCCACTGCACTCCCGGGCCACAGCAGAGAGCTGGCCTGGAAGAGGGGCAACCGGGACAGAATCCGGCGCCCCGACCGGGACTAGAACCCGGTGTGCCGGCGCCGCTAGGCAGAGGATTAGCCTAGTGAGCCGCGGCGCCGGCCACTCATGCATTTATAAAACCTAAGATACTCAACTGGGAGACAGTCACAATAGTTTACATTTTTACAGGACCAGCATCACCCGTGCTGCTTCACGGACATGGTTGAAATGCAACTCACCTTCTAGCAGTGAAGAGAACTTCTGGCCGATGACCTGATCTCTGCACGTCTTGGCAGTGACTGTGCCGCAAGGCTCGTAATGCCAGCTGCATTCCCCAGGCGCATTGTAATAGTCACAGTAGACGGCTGTCAGCAAATTACATCAAATCACTTCACTCGTGAACTGACAATTTCCACCTCTGGCATTCCAAAGCATTTTTAAAAATAATTTTGGCTGATATAAGTAACAGACCTGAAATATAGCATTCTGTCTTACTAAGTTCCCTTGGCCTTATCCAAAATTTCCGTATCAGTCAAAATGAGTCAGATGACAGGGTGTGGGTAGGTATAGCACTTCCTTTTCATGTCTCACCCCAATCTTGGAGACTGGCTGGAAATAGAAACACTAATGTTCCCTTTTGGAGATATTCTAGGCCATAGCCTAGATTCATGGTTTTAATTTTCAGGATTAAATTGGAAAGATGAAACTCTGGGTAAATTAACCTTTAAAATTATATAAATGACGGCTCCCTGGAGAGGTATCTAAAGATGTTGATATAATACAAAGCTGTGTATAATGAACAGAATAAAATGAGTATTGTCTTCAACGCTTCTCACTGATGGTATTTTTTTCTCTCACAAATCCTTGCTAAGAAGGAAAAGAGTTGACTCATTTCTAATAAGGCTATTGCATGCCACATATATCTTGCTTAACATTAAGTTCAATGTACAGCTCATTTTCAACAGGGGTGTACAAAATTTTCCTGCAAAATTCAGTGTGTGAGGGCTCAGGGATGTGTGGGAATCCTCCAACGGAGATGAGCAGTCTTTCGCTCATCTGAGTGTGAATAAGAGATGTTTCCCATCAATGTTCCACATTCCACCATCCACTCATGCAAGAACTTTTGAAATTAAAACTCAACTTGTACTATTGGGCAGATGCCATTTTTTTTTTAAAGTTAGGTGCTTTTCCCTTCATAAACAACCACAGCTAAATGATTCTAGACTGTTCTGTACACAAGGGAAGATGAGCGAACCAAACCATTTCAGTAGACCACAAGCTTTTTTTTTTCAACTTTAAAGGCAGAAAGACAGGGAGAAGTGAGAAAGAGACACACAGGCAGACAGGAATGTCCCATCCCCTGATGGAGCCAAAGCTAGGAGCCAGGATTCCACTCAGGTCTCCCCCGTGGGTGGCCGGGGCCCAAATGCTGGGGCCACCCCTGCTGCTTCCCAGGAGTGCCATCAGCAGCAAGCCAGCGGGGGACGCAGCCCAGACATCCCCAGGGAACCCTGCAGCCCAAGCTGCGCCAAGGCCCAGCACAGTAAGGACAAGGACAGAGAAGCCAGGCGTGTCACTCACGGCAGAGGTCAGGCCTCCTCCAGGAGACACAGGCACCCGCTGCGCTGCAGGCCTCGGCGTACATGGCCACGGAGGTGCAGAAGCCCTGGTACTTGCCCTCCATGTCGCAGGCGCACGCCTCCTCCACGCATGCGTTGTAGTAGGCGATGGGGTCCACCTGGGCCGGCCAGCACCGCGTGTGAGCTTGTGCGCAGCAGGCCCGGCCGCCCACCCGCCCACCGCGCCGGCCACCCCGTGCACCCACCTTGCTGTGGCAGTCCCGGAAGGTGCTGTCCCTAAGGATCTCACACTTGCGCACCGCCCAGGCCTTGCAGTAGGGGTTGGAGTCGCACGGGAAGCTGGGGGCCGCCGTGTCGGAGCACTCCTGACTCGTCTTCCAGCTGTTTCCAAACTCCAGCGCACCTGCGGCCACTGAGGAGTACCTGGTGGTGAAGTCGTCCTGCAGGTCCCCATTGTTGTTCCCGCACAGACCGCACACTTTCCCCTGGGGGGAAGAGAAAGGGACGTTTGGAAGTGAGGGGCCCCGGGGACAGAGAGAGGAGAGAGAGAAGGCAAGCAGGTGCACTGTGCGTGCAGCCTCCCGCATCTGTGTGAAATCCCAGGTCCCGGGGAACGTCAGCGCGCAGGCTGAGAGCCCATCCTGCAAGACCAGCCTGTACCAGGGAGAGGAACGGCCTTGTGGACCACAAGTAATTGGATGCGCCAGGCTCAGACTCCACATCAGAACACTCTCAGGTTCTTAGAATATTTGCTCCAAGGAATACATTTAATTCAAAGTACATGAACACCCTTGAAATCTTATCAGGGGATCAGCTCAAGCCACCCGATGTGGTTAGACTAGAAAGAAGGCCTGGGCTTGATGATGTTCACTGCTTTTCTGTTACCTCCACTGTCTGTGAACACCGTCCATTCTCTGAGAAGTCCCAGAAACCCAGCACCCACCCACCCTGCACCTGTGAACTCCTGTCTCCTCTCCAGTAACGGTGCTGCTTTGCATCCCATGAATCTTGCCTTAGGGGTATACCTACATGCCAGCGTGGGTCCAGTATCACAGACACTCTTGTATTCTTGTCCCAAATCACACTGATTCCGTTTGCAAATTTGAGAACCAAGTACAAGCCGACGGTGTGGACGGAGAATGAGTTTGGGCTCAGCGCACAGTTCTGACTGTCCGTTGTTCGGAGCGCTGTCACCTTCCCGTCTTGCAAGACAATATTCTGATCCTGTCAATGAAAAGACGGACAGCCACCTTTGCGTGCAGCTGGTCAGAGGCTGAGAGGAAACATCAGAGAAGAGAACAGGTGCTGTACCTGCAGCGCCACGATGATTTTTCTTGAGCAAGTGAGGCCGTCCTCACAGCAGGGGACGCTCTCAGTTAAGATCCGGAACGTGCCGTTTTCGCCACCACAGTAATCCTTTACAAATCGGAATTACAATAATGGTCATGAAAATCAGGGACGTGGAACTCAAGTGCGATACTTGTGGCAGCCAAATACGTCTTAAAAAGCAATGCCTTAAACGTAATTAAGCACCATCAGCTGTATTACGGAAATTCCAAAGGATGGTGACTTTACTGCAGTTATGGGTAGGTAGCCTAGCTGAGTACTCTGTGGTTAATTTATTTCAACCCAGTCCATTTCCCACTACATCTCTAAAGTCTAGAGTTATGCCAGAGTGTATAAGTATTTAAATTATCTGCTTTTACCCAGCAACTTATTTCTAGCTTCTTTTAATAGAGAGGTAAAATAATAAATAAATATAAAGCAATCCAAATTTCACCTGTTGTAGATGCTACTTGTGCAACAGCTGAATTGTATTTAATAGGTATGCATGCTGGAGCCAGGGAGAGGTCTGAAGGGGACATGTTCTGATTAGTAAAAGGAAGGGCTTGACCTCGCTCAAGCTCAGGTTCTCCTGAATCACAGGAAGGCTAGTAGCAGCCTTGCAGGAATGCAGTGAAATGTGGATTTGCTTAGCAAACAAGCACACGCGCAGCGGTAGCTGTGGTCGCTGCCGATCCGCTCCACAGTTGTGACAATGACAGCATCGAACAATCGCTGAGCACTCGGCAGGTACTGACACGGGCTCTCTGGCTTGGTATCAAGCACAGCCTATTCCAAGCCCGTTTTACAGAGACATCCACAGGTAGACAAGGATCCCTAAGGTCACACGTCTGACAAGCGGAGGCATACTCTAAGCCTGGCTTCTGGAGTCAGGGTACGTAATGTTTTATTGGCTCCTGGGAAAGATAAGGCATCTTTATTTAAAAAAAAAAAAACCTTCTTCTTCTGAAATTAAAAATTCTCCAGCACTCATCTGCAAATTCATCATAACTGAGAAGTAAATAAAGTAAATAAAATAAATAAAACAGCTGTGGTAAGACAGGTGTAACTACCTCAAGAAATGAATACTGGCAAAGGCCATCAAAGCTGTAACTCAGTCCATCGAAAGTTCTGATGTGGCCTTCCCCGTAGATGTGGCAGGTGGTCTGACATTCGTCCTGCGTGCAGTTCCAAGACCCTTTCGTGCATGTACTAACAGGAAAAGGTGAGAATGTGGTAACTGTTCCGCCTGGCATCAGGCACGCACACTGTTTTTGTAATGCCGCACAAAACGACGTGGAAAATTGTTTCAAATGCTGCAGTCCCCTTTGTATACTGCACGATGTTCATTATAAACAATGCTCTATGAAGTGGCTATTGTTAAAAAACAACGTCTCTGACTCACCCATGGAAAGGGTGCCTATTTATCGAGTTCTGTGTGATGTTTTGATAGATACATTGTGAAATGTTCCAATCAAGGTAAATATATCTATCTTTTCAAATATTTATCACTTCTCTGTGATGAAAACAAGCAAAATCCTTCCTCCCAACTCTATTTTTTAGAAAAATCTACAAGACATTACTGTCATCTACAGTTACCTTGCTGTGTCACAGAACATGAGAATCTCATTCTGAAGGACTAAAACATAGCAGCTGTTAATCAATGTTTCCCTGTCTTGCCCTCCCCAAACTTCCCCACTCTGGCTACCATCATCTTCCTCTCAACTTCCATGAGGTCAACTTGAAAAGCAGCATCTTTTCCTAACTACATATGACCATTATCTTTTTTTTTTTTTTTTGACAGGCAGAGTGGACAGTGAGAGAGACAGAGACAGAGAGAAAGGTCTTCCTTTGCCGTTGGTTCACCCTCCAATGGCCGCCACGGCTGGCGCGCTGAGGCCAGCGCACCGTGCTGATCCGATGGCAGGAGCCAGGTGCTTCTGGTCTCCCATGGAGTGCAGGGCCCAAACACTTGGGCCATCCTCCACTGCACTCCCGGGCCATAGCAGAGAGCTGGCCTGGAAGAGGGGCACCAGGGACAGAATCCGGCGCCACGACGGGGACTAGAACCCGGTGTGCCGGCGCTGCAAGGCGGAGGATTAGTCTAGTGAGCCATGGCACCGGCCCATTATCTTTTAAAGTAGTTCGAAGTATGACTTTTTTCTCATGAAAATAAGGGAGAATGTATGTGTTCTAATATCCCAAATTAAACAGTCATAATCATTTCTTATGCACCATTCATTGCAGCCAACAGAGGTGACACTTCCTTGGTCGTATTCGCGTCCTCCGAAAGAGCAAGGGCAGTCATCGGGGAAGATGCACTGCCCTTTCGAATTCCGAACCATCCCTTCGGGACAGTAGCACCCACGTTTGCAAGGCAAGTCCTCCTAGGGGATAACAGAAAGCCCCGTAAGACACTGTTCCAATCCTGTGATGTTACCAATACTGACTTGAACACTGCAGGACTTCAAAAAGTTCCTGGGAAAAATGGAATTAAAAAATAAATCTTTGGTACAAAACATTTAGAAATCCATGCATAGCTTTTTAGTTATACACATTTTCCATGAACTTTTTGAAGATTCCCCATACATTATTATACTAAATACAGTTTGGGGTCAATATCTGACGAGTTAAAATAGCACAAAAATTTAACTTGGGGACAGGCATTTGGAAAAGCCAGTTAAGCCACCACTGGGGACCTGTGCATCCCATATAGCAGTGCCTGGGTTTGAGCTCTGGCTGCACTTCCAATTCCAGTCTTGTTAACGCACAACCTGGAAGGCAGCAGATGAGGGGCTCAAGCACTGGGTCCTTGCTACCCACGTGAGAGATGTGGATGGAGTCCTGGTTGCTGGCTCACCCTGGACTACAGCAAGCACTGGGGAAAGAACCAGTGGGCGCGAGATCTCTCTCCGTCTCTGCCTTTCCAATAAGGAAATAAATAATTGAAAGAGTACCTTGACCTTCTAATTATTTCTGATGGACGTTTTAGTCTCCTTCTGCCTTAACACAAACACGTAACAAGCTGAACTCTAATACCACGTTACGTACATAGAACATGGGTATGTTCCGAGTGCTGCATGTTCTGTCGGTTCTCGTCTGTGCTTTCGGGTCACTGCAGTCTATGTACTCTGCCCCTCCAGTGCAGTTCTCTGTGCAAAACAGGAAGCTGTTGTTAGTCAAAGGCCTTGTGACCTCTTTTAGGTAAAGTAGACGGTGCAGGCTAGCACCGAGATCTCAACACTTACGTAGGCTGGAATCAACCGGACTCTGGCAAAGAAGAATCCCATCCTGGCAGACGCTGGAAATGAGGGAAAAACAAACATCTCAACATCGAACGTCAAGGACAATAAGGCCAACAAACGCAGCTGCCAGAAGATGCTTAATATACCACAAACAGTAAGACATAATATACGGTTACAGGGCTGTATAGGCAATGCTCTATGGACTTCAGAGAAAACGCCACAGGAGGGGTGGCTGGCTCTGGATGGAAGAGTAAGACTCGACCACTGCTTTGAAGATGTGAAACTGTGAGGCAGTAAAGAATGAAACATGTCCCGAGGACTCCAAGGGGTCATGCCTGGACAGAGGCAGCTGCAGAGGGGGCAGAGGTGGGGCCAGACTCGATGCCTTCAATGTCCGGCAACTTCATTTCTAGTCTTCAGGCCGCTCTCATTATTAAGGTTTCTGAGCGGGCAGGCAGCATATCACACAGTGCAGCAGCACAGGCATCACAGGCAACACGGGAACCACAGCCACCCTTAACAAGAAACGAGAGCCCAAAATACAGCAGGTCTAAGGAGACCTCACACCAGCAAGACCTTCCCTGAAGCAGAAGCAATGCCTTGTTTTCCTTGACATAACAAGTAGACACGTAAACCCCATACCATTGGTTGTCATCAATCTGGATGAGTTTGCCTGGCTGTATAACCTCATCATTGATGTAGCAGTCACACTGTGATTTCTGAACACAGCTTCCTTCATTGTTCCGGTACATTCCGTCGGGGCAGGTGCATCCATCAACGGGCACATCTTCCACATCGCAGCTCCTATCTCTCTCTGACAAGGATCGGCAAGAACTATTGCAAGCTTTCACGTTGTACTTGAAAACTAGGCCACTGGCACAAGAGAGTTCTATAGGGACAAAAACAAACAAAAAATGAATACGAATGCATCCAGGAAAATAAGCAACTTTACTTCAATATCAGGTCAACCGATAATATAGTGAATGATTCATATCAAGATTACAGGTCAACTAAAGGATGCCGGTTCGCTTTTTTCTTTATCCTTATTTTGAACTCTAAAGTGGAACTGCCACCATATGTTCAAATACTGTGGGACCAAGTCCACAAAGAAGAGAGGAAATTCATGGCTGTCATGCGATCCGTGTTCCTGGCAGGAGACAACTGCTCTGTGTGCTATGAAGGAGCAAGGTGGAGGCACTGTGAGTGTGCAGCCAGAGTGTGCACTTGGTGACGAGCACGTGTGGATGAGCAGCAGGAACACAGCCCACAGAGAGGTAATTCTATGGCTGGGAAACAGCCCACGTCAGAAGACACTATAAGTCTTTTCAAAAGGTAGAAGAACAGAAGCTGCAAGGCCAGAGACAATCAGAGGAGAGACCCTGCACAGCCCTCTTGGGGCATCTGGGCTTTAGAAGTGGAGCCAAGAGAAGTCATTGGTTCGTGTTAGACTGGAGCGTTACATGGTGCAATTCATCATATTTCCCTTTGCTTTAAAGACGACCCTGGTTGCACCATAGAAAATGGATGGGCAGGAACAAGCAGTGCATGCTGAGGGCCACTGCTATGACCCAGGAGAAAACAGCGATGGCTCCTCGAGCTAGCAAGGGGCAGGTGCGGAGATGTGAGCAGACTGGAGAGTGACGCGGGAGCAGCGTCTTACAGACGTGACAGCCACGCCTCCAATTTACTGACAAATTTTACTTGATTTTTCTCAAAATGCATTTTCAATGTGAGAATGCCATTTAAAAATGCTCTGGGGCAGGCCTTGGACTGTCGGTTCAGATGCCTGCACCCCAGTTCAGAGCACCTGGCTCCTGGCTCCTGGCTCCGCCTTCCTGCTCATGCGGACCCTGGGAAACAGAAGTGGCAGCCTAAATAGCTGGGTTTCCACTCCCTGTGTGGGAGCTTGGTTGACTTTCCAGCTCCCAGCTTGGGGCCCTCAGCTGCTGCTGGAGCGTGAGGAGTGAACCCGCAGACGGGAGCAATTCCAGACGTTCTGTGTCTGTCTCCCTGCCTCACTGCCTCTCCAATAAATTAACAATTTATAACTGTGCATCAGCAGTCAGAACATTATTTAACTTCATCTGTAATAACTGAACATAAATATACATGTATCTATAAATATGCTTATCTACTCTGGTCTTGTTTATATGTGAATATATTAAAGCAACCTAAAAGAAATTTGAGAAAGAAATCTTGAAGTAGAAACTCAAGAATTTTTTTTTTAAAAAACAGAAAAGCATTTTGAAAGAACAAGGCACAGATCGGCAAACAGGTGTGCCTCACCACACCCCCCAACACACACACACACACACAATCGCACGCACACACACACACCACACAGAGCAGCAGTGAGGAGGAGGCAGAATCAGCCATGGCTGCTGTCCTGCGTACCACACCGTCCAGTTCTCCAGCCCACGAGGTATGTCTGCTTCTCCGCACACGCCTTCACATAGTTGCCCAAAATCGTACACAGGCAGTCTTCAGTGCCTTCACAGGAGCAGGTGTACTTCTTACACTCCTTTAAAACAAAGAAAGGAATGCTTTAGGAAATTCTTCAGGACAGCTAAGCCAGGTATAGTAATTCACTTCACAACCACGCCTCTACCCTGAAAAATATTTGTCTTTGAAATATTTTTTAAATATTCAAAGTAAGAAAATAATTATTAACCCATGTGTCAAAGAACTTAGAAAAGATCAAAACTTTTTCCCATTTGGGGTTATTTTCTCATTCTGTGTATTTTTAAATGGAATATATCTAATGCTTGAAGAAATACAATGTTAAATTTAAGCATATGCTTTTATTTATTAATAGCAGGTATTATCTGAAAATGTTTACTGTCAAAATGCTTTCACTGATATAACCAAAGTATTCCCCCCAAAGAGCTGATAGGGCAGGCGTTTGGTACAGCAGTTAGGGTCCCATATCAAAGCAAACAGTTTGGATCCCCTGGTCCACCTCTGAGTCCAGCCGCATGCTAACACCCGCCCCGGAAGGCAGCAGAGAACAGCTTAAGTACCTGGGTTCCTGCCACCCACGAGGGAGACCCAGACTGCACTGCAGGCTCCCAACTTGCGTCTGGTCCCGCCCCAGTTCTTGCATCTATTTCAGGAGCGAACTAGAGGTTTTAAGATCTCTCTCTCTCTCTCTCTCTCATCAAATAATTTTTAAAATTAGAGCTACAATTTTTAATAGTTAAATAAAATTGCTTATCTTTACATTTTAAAAAGAAAGAGCTGCTCCTGCTAGGCTCCCGCATACCTCATGATAGAATTTAGGGTTCACGATTGGATGGCAGGCAGCAAAGGGGCCGCTTGAATCAAGAAGAATCCCACAGTTCTTTTCAGCAAACGTTTCTGGAAGAAAATGAGTGGGCCCTGGATTGCTATCAATAGTACACGTTTCAGCTGAGAAATGCACACTTTTAATGCCATTATGCCTTTGTTAAAACCACTGTGTTTTTATAGTGTTTGCTACAATAAATCTACTTTGTTGTCACTGTGTACAAACACAGCATGATACAAGAAACTTACACTAGAAGGCTAAATCTTTATTACCTTTGGATTTGTATTCACACAGCCTTTCTCTGAAATGCATTTCAACTTCAAAATGTATACAAAGGGCTTTCAAAAGTTCATGAAAAGCAAGAATGAAATGACAGTGCGAATACGCATGAATGGTTTGAAGTCCTCGTGTTTCTGTTGCAACAAGTTGGTCAACGAACCAATGCTGGCACCCCACGTGCCTCCCCTCCACCCTGTAAGCTGGAATCAGTCTTGCTAAGGTCACATGTGTGTCCAAGCTGGCTGTATGCAACCTGTGTAATAACACAGCTCAACTTGCTTTCATTTCAGAAATATATCATTTTGATTAATTCTCATTATACTGGTTTTTATTGCAAAACTCCCAAAATAAAATAACATGGAAAGTCCCTGAAATATGTATTGTCATGTTTACGTTAATGCTGCTACCAACTCATCTCTGATATCACAATCAGTAGATGAAACTTTCAAAACCAACTGCTAGGTAATTTTAACATATAACTGTACGCCCATCAGAATGTTTGTTTCAAAACTGTGGGTCAATTTAGGAACAAGGTAAAGCCGGCTTCTGCAGTGCCAGCATCCCATATGGGTGCCAGTTCAAGACCCAGCTGCTCCACTTCCCATTCATCTCTCTGCTATGGCCTGGGAAAGCAGTAGAAGATGGCTCAAGTCCTTGGGCCCCTGCACCTGTGTGGAAGGCCCCAAGGAAGCTCCTGGCTCCTGGTTTCAGACCAGCCCTGCTCCAGCCATTGTGACTGTTTGGGGAGTGAACCAGTGCATGGAAGATATCTCTCTCTCTCTCTCTCTCTCTCTCTCTCTCTCTCTCTCTCTCTGCCTCTGCCTTCCAAATAAATAAAATTTTTAAAATATCTGCTTAGGGGATCAGCACTGTGACAGGGTGAGTTAAAGCCTTGCCCTGCAGTGCTGGCATCTGCCAGTTCAAGTCCTGGCTGCTCCACTTCCAATCAGCTGTCTGCTAATGCACCTGGGAAATCAGGAGAGGAGAGGATGGCTCAAGTCCTTTGGTCTCTCCACCCACGTGGGAGACCTGGAAGCAGCTCCTGGCTTCGGACTGGCTCAGCTCCAGCTGTTGCAGCCATTTGGGGAGTCAACCAGCAGATTAAAGATCTCTCTCCTTCCTCTCCCTCTCCTTCCCCCCTCCCTCTCTCTCTCTCTCTCTAGCTCTTTCAAGTAAAATAAAAAATAAATCATTAAAGGAAATTCAGGAACAACTAGTTCACATCGAGTAATGAATGTGCTCAAACTTAGGTTCCACTACTTCCCTTCGTTACGAAGAAGCAAACAAAGCTGCTTGACTTTGATTCTGGGACTTGGATGGCAGCTTCACCTGGAGTCCTGATTAAGTACAGCACTGTGGTCTCCACGAGCAACAGCCCTGTTAGTGGGAATAAGAATCCCACCCACGCCCTGCATAACTTCTGTGGGAGTAAACTGAACTAGTATCTATTTGGTATTGAACTGGTATTTATAATCACCTCTTTGCTAAGGTGAAAGCCTAAGTCGAAACACACAAGTGTGGTTTCTGTGACTCCCATCTGCACTGGGCGTGGTGTCCCTGGTGCACCTCACCACATCGGTCAGGACACTGCACCAGACACAGGTGTCTCTCGCGGTGTCAATGAGCTTCATTCTTTCAAACAACAATCATTTTTCACAAGTAAGTTAAAGGAGGCAAAATAATAAACCAGGGGGTTTTAAAGTCTGCTCTAACTCCCCTGTTCTGTATTGATGGGGAACCTGCACAAGGAGGGAGAGAGCAGGTCCTGCAGAACACAATGGACAGATGCCGTTTCTGGAGTGGACTCAGCCTGCTGGTCTGCTGCTTCCTCGAAGCTCAGGGACAACAACCCCAGTATTTCGTGCGCCTGCACTACTGCCACAGCGAGCAGCATGAGCACCTGTGTCTATGCTGACACACGAGGCCGAGGTCCCCGCAGGACAGGACATCATCGCCCAGGAATTGGCAAACGCCTCCGACGTCTTCTCCAGGATGTTCTGACTTGACATGAAGTCATCCTCTGCTTTGTTGTTGTAGGAGCCACAGAGACCTGCGGACAGCAGAGAACCGAGAGTAGTGACTCCTCACTCGCACACCGTTGTGGATTCACAGCCGCACTCCAGTGCGTTGTTCAAATCAAAGGGTGGGGAAGCTTCCCGGAAGTACGTGTGGTCCATCTGCAAGCGCTAACAGTTCATGACACTTCCGATGTCATCCAGATTCCTTTTCATTTAAGTCCCAGAAGCACTGACACACCACTTGTAAGTATACTGGGTCTGCCCGGTGTGCAGGGGAAGCAGGCTCGCAGGGAGCAGCTGTGCCGGCACGTTTTTCCCATCTTGGTATGGAGACGTGAGCCCAGCAAGGAACATCTGCCTGACTTGCCGGGACCCTCCTGAGAATGAAGCTACCTGGTCACATAAAGGCCTATTGGAGAACAGTGCACTGCTCATCAACTGGCAGATCGTTGTGAGACCGCCATAATTGATTTGCTTGTAGTTGTTTGACTAATCCACGGCATGATGTGAGAATGGACTTCAAGTTCAGGCAACCTCAGAGAAGGGTTCGACCATGCCATCGATCAGAAAGACCAGTGATAAGGTACTGTGCACTTGATTTTCAAAGGGTTTGAAAATGTTTGCATTGTTAAAAAGGCCTTTTGAGGGGAAAGGATATGCACAGACAGTTCTCAGAAGAGGAAATGCAAGTGGCCCACGAATACCTGACAAGGTGTTCAGCACCATCAGCCGTCAGGGGAATGAAAATCAAAGTCACAATGAGGTATCTTACTGCAGCTAGGATGGACGGTATCAAAAAGACACAAACAACAAACCCTGGTGAGGATGTGGAGAAAGGGCAGCCCTTGCACACTGCTGCTGCAAATCAAAGTTAGTATTGCCATTAAGGAGAACAGGAGGCTCCTCAAAGACTAAAAACAGATGCACCCTATGACTCAGCTGTCCGTCTTCTGGGACATGTCTGAAGGAGGAAGTCAGAACATGAGAGAGACATCTGTATACCCATGTCTACCGCTGCTCATACAAGAATCAACACACAGAATCCACCTAGGTGCACCTACGTGGAGAAATAAAGAAAATATAATATATATACATACACACACACACAAATAGACACACACATACAAGTAGAATACTACTCAGTCAAAAAAAATTAAGTCCTGGTCTTTGAAGCAAAATGGAAGAACTAGAAGTTACTAATGTGAAATCAAAGAAGCCAGGAATGGAAAGACAAAAATACAATGTATACTCTCTCCTATGTGGAAGTTAAAAAGGAAAGTTGATCTCCACATAGAACATGGATTACTGGGAGGGGGCACTTCAAGAGGAGGGGAGGTAGGGATTTAGAGAGTGTTTGGGTAATGGGTAACAAAACACTGTCAGGTAGCAAGTTCTAGCAGAGCACAGTGGGGTGAATGCGTCACAATGACGTACTGAGTTCTGTGTAAACACTAAAGGAAATGAGCTAGTAAGCTGCAAACATTCAGGAGACATACAGCAATGGAACAGCCAGGCCAGCCTTGGGCACAGGGAGTAAATCTGCCTCTGGCCATGTGACCACCCCATAGGAGCGGCTGCTCCACATCCAATCCAGCTCCCTGCTAGCAGTGAAAGATGACCCAAGTGTTTGGGCACCTGCACCCATGGGGGAAGCTCAGATTGAGTTCGGGCCCCTGGTTTCAGCCTGGCCCTGACTAATGTAGACATGTGGGGAGTGAAGCAGCCGACAGAAGCTCTGTCTGTCTCTTGCTCTCTCTCTCCCTTCACTCCACCTTTTAAATAAATCTTTTTTAAAAAAATGAAAAACCAATTACCTGGTTTGATCTGTTTTCACTGTATACATGCATTGAAATACTTTATATGTACTCCATAAAAATTTACATGTATCTAATGTTAGGAATTAAAAAAAAAACCTTGGGGAATAGTTTCTTGATAAATAAAAGTGTGTTTATCAAGAAAAGCAAGTTGGGATTACTGCACTACAATGTAGACTGGAAGAGTAGCTTTCAATGTTTTATTTATTACTGTTATTTATTAAGAGCAGCTGGAAATGGTAATTAACTGTGTCACATTGTGCCTTGGGAATAAAAATTAATGCAGAGGACTTACCGACTGTGTCTGTGAACTGGTTGGGTGGCAGGGAGACATACAACTGCATCACAGGAACAATCTGGATTTGCATTTTTACATGAAAGTATGTTTCTACTTGATGGTACAAAGAAGAGGCTTTGAAAATCTGTATTTTATCTGTGAAAATTATTAGTATTAATAATTAATACAGTGAATGCTTTTTCATTTCTTAAGATTATTTACCACTTTAAAACATTTATTACTTTAAAACATTTAACATCTTTAAAACTGAATCAGTGAATGCAGCTAACACTTATTTTAAATGCTGTTACTGAACTTACCTGAGTAGTAATAATCTTGAATAGTAATCTTGTCATTTGTGATGGTTCCATTCTTATTGAATACATATTTGTCAACTGAAACAGACTAATATTTAAAACAATGTATTAGCTCATATTAATTTGCACTAGTAGTTATTAATGTAATATATGAACTTGAATTTCTGGGCCTTAAAAACATGCTTAATTGTACAGGATTAATGTATGAATACATAACATGTAGACTATGTTTAAAGCTCACACTGGCCCTGTGCTGCACGCTGGGACGAACTCACCACCCCTCATTTACAGAGGAGGAAAGTGAAACCCAAGGAGGGACTGTCGGTTTTTAAGTGCCAAACCCCAGGGCACCGTTTTCCCTACTCACTTGGTACTGACTCAGTACTGACTCAATCTGTCAGATTCTAAAGGGACGCCACTGCCTTCTTTCCTGACAGTCCTCGGAGTTCAAGGACTTGGTGAACAGGAGCAGGTGTATGGCGCAGCCGTTGTGACCCCCGTGTCCACTCTCAGAGCGCCCGCGGTGGAGGCCCACCTCCAGCTCCCAAGCCAGCTTCTTGCTGATGGCACCCTGGGTGAGCAGCTGAGTCCCTGCCGCTGACACCAGGAACCTGATCCTGTTCCTGCCACCAGCGCTGGCCACTGGAGGCATGTGAGAGTGAAGCAATAAATGGGATATCTGTGTGTGTGTGTGTGTGTGTGTGTCTCCCTCTCCTACTTTGTATCTCATACAACCAGAAAAAAACAACTCAGTGAGTACACAGGTTAAGCATCTTACTGTACACCGATGGCAAGAGTCACACACTTCCAGATCCTTGCAACTATTCGTCTCTCCCAGAGATTCGATCTAGGCTTTATTTATGCTTTTAGCTTACTTAACAAAGCCTCTTTTCTTTAAACTCAAAAATTCTGGATTTATGAAATAATCGACTTGATGTGACATTGAAAAAAGACCTTAAGAAGCTGATGACTTACGGAATTCAAGGCTAGTGTGACGCTGTTTAAGCACGATCCTGTCTGCCCACTGGGACACGGCTGAAGCTCAATGCTGACAGACCAATCGTTATCCTGTTAAGAAAAGTGCATTTCATTATTCATTGAAATGTTAAATGTTTTAGGATATTACCATATAATTCATTCCTAATATGTGTCTGGATTTTAAGTGTCCACAATGCCTACACACAATCGGGCTGCTCTGAGAAGGTGGCCCAATGCAGTCCACCCTGGACTGCACTCAGCAATGGGCAAGCGATTTACACACAGTCCGAGTTCTCCGCAGTGTACAACTGATGGTCCCCACAGTCACCGTCTTCTTCTTTTATCTCTACTGTCTTCTCCTCAAGGGAACGGTGGAGTGACTAGCAGGAATTAGGGGTAACGGCCTGTCGACTCTCTGAGTAGCCATCCTTGTCTGTTCCAATCCAATGTGAGAGGCATTAGTTGCACAAGGTTACTCTAAGTCCTGTCAAAGCACGACTTCCCAGCCTCATCCCCAGATCCAGGACTCTAATTCCAAGGATTCTGCGCATTTCCCTCTCATTTGCTCCACCCCCATCTCCAAATGTGGATTAGGAGATGAGCATGGGGCGGGCACTGCGGCACAGAACGTCAGATGCTGCCTGGATGCCGGTATGCCATATCGGAGTGTCTGGCTCCACTCCACATGCCAGCTCCCTGCTACCGTATGCTCTGGGGGCAGCAGGTGACAGCTCAAGCATCTGGCTCTTGTCACTTATCCGGGAGATCCAGGCAGAGTTCCTGGCTCTCCGCTTCAGCCTGACCCAGCCCTGGCTGTCTGAGGCTTTTGGGGAATTGAACCAGCAGGTGGGAGATCTCTCTTTACTCCCCCCTTCATTGTTGTTTGCTCTCTCTCAAATAAAAACTTATTAAAAATATTGTTTAAGGAAAAAGAGGGGAGGATTTAAAGAAGGAAAAATAGATTACACTGGGGTACAGTCAGGAAGCTGTAACTTGGAAACCTGATTGTTAGTGGCGACTCCATTTTACATTTGACAAGAACTCATCCTGCTTTTCTCACTCCAGGATTGACCAAATCTGCTTCTCATTTCTCATCAGAAAGAGGAAATAAAAAATTGTTTATTCTCATGCTAACCAAAGACACAAACTATAAAATGGAACCACCTTTATAACTGAAATTCGGATTATTTAAAATTTTAGGTCTGAAATGAATCTAAATGTAAGGCTAGCCTCATATTAGAACCAATTGATTCTAAAAATACAAAGTAATGATGAATGGGGAAGATGCTTCATGGGGGGCAGCAGACTGTCTTGCTTGAAGTAGGAGTCGGACACAGGAAAACTAAAGGAGAAGAATGAATTAATTTTCCAGCAAACTCAGGATTACTAGTGAATGAAGAGGATTTTGTTCATTTTTGTCTTTCCTTCTTTTTTTTTTTTTTTTTTTTGTTTTGTTTTGTTTTCTTTGTGGCAAGAACTTTCCAGGGAGCCTAGGCAATACTGATCCAATACCAAGAACTCTATCAAAGTCAGTATCTGGCAGAAATAGGTAACCTCTAATTGACAGGTTATTTGCTTCTTATTTCTTTAAATGATAATTCAACGTGCAGATTGCATTTGAGGTTGGTTGGGAAATAGTTTGGCGCCTCTAACAGTTTTCTCCAGGGTGATCAAGCAAGTACATACATGAATGGCCAAGAAGTGACAGTTGCCGGGATGGCTGTACTTGTTATTGTCAAAGGTGGTGAATAAACTTCCTTCCACCTTACATCTCCCGGGACACGAAGCCTCAGTGCAGGACCATTTTGCATCCTGGCACGTGCTGTTTCAATGAAAGGAGACATCAAGGTCATCAATCAGATTTTCTTGATGGAGAACATAAACAGCAGGACACCGAAAAACCACAGCTAAGCTCTGACTAAACTCTGACTGTCTTCATTCCCCACCCAACAGCCCAGCTCTGATAAGACATCTGACTTAGGGCGCTGTCCTGATATTTTAAAAGATGTGGATTCCACTGATCACAATGGTAACTTCTACATGAATTAAAGATATGAAAACATGGAGGGGCGGCAGCTGTGGGACGAGGGCTAAGCCTCCACTCGCCACACCAGCATCCTGTGTCGCAGCACCAGTTCATGTCCCTGCTACTCCACCACCAGCGCAGCGTCATGCAAACGCACACGGGAAGGCAGGAGAAGATGGCCCAAGTACTCGGGTCTCTCATACCCACGTGGGACACCCGGCTGCAATGTCTGGCTCAGACCTGCTCCCGAACTGGCTGCTGTTTGGGGAGCAAACCAGCGGATGGAAAATCTCTCCCTTTCTCTCTTATACTCTGCCTTTCAAATATATAAATGTATCTTGTAAAAAATAAATAAACTTGTAAGATGGATTTGAATAGGTTATTTAAATGGATCACATTTCATTGTTAATATTAAAGTATCTGCTACAAGCCACACACACTGTCGACTTACACTGCCCAGTAGCATACAGAGACACATAACCACGGGGCTTCTAAAATGCGGCCTTTCCAAAATGAGGTCTGCCGTGAATGTCAAGTGCACACAGACTTTGAGAAATCAACATGAAAAAACATCACATAATCTTTTATTCTATATTAATTTCATATCTAAATAATATTTTGAATATATCAGATTCTATAAAATACAGGATTAAAGTTAATTCCAACTATTTCTTTTTACTTTTTAAAAGTGTGTCAGCTAAAGAATGCACATTTGCATATGAGAATCACATGTATGACTCATACTGTATTTCTCTTGGGCAGCAGTGTTACAGACATCCAGTAAATCGTAGCTAATGATATTCATAGTTGTTAAGAATATGCTGCTATTACACTACCAAAACATGCCCTATTTATAAATATTACAGCAGATTTTTTTTTCATGAGGATTGCTTCTCCACAGGTACGTTACACATTTCTAGAAAATTCCTTGGTAGTCTTAAAGAAACTTGGACTTTCAGAGGAAACATACGAAGAAATAGGGAATCTTCACTGCTCAGTGCCTCAATGCTGAACTCAAATGGAAGGCTCAAACTGGGGCAGGCGTTGAGGCACAACAGGCTAAGCCACACTCAGGACATCTGTATCCTGTATCACAGTGCCTGGTTAGGTCCTGGTTGCTGTTTCCGTCCAAGCTTCTTGCCAATTCACCTGGCACACAGCAAATGATGGCCCAAGAACTTGGGTTCCTGCCACCCATGGGGAAGTCCAAATGGATTCTTGGATTCTGCCTGGTCCAGATACTCTCTTTCTCCCCTCTCCCTACCCCCCTCACCCTCTCCTCCACTTCCTCCATCACCCCCTCTCTGTCACTCTGCCTTTCAAAATAAATAAATAAATCATTAAAACAAAAAGAAGGCTCAAGTTGACTATGCAATAAAGAAATAATCTACACTAACTTTTGGCACATTAAAATTCACTCTAGATTAAATCTACTATTTATCTTCACCAATGTAGTTGCATAGAAAAGTTATTTGAAAAGCATTCACTTATTTCTTATTGCACATTTTATTCAATGTTTGGGCAGAATGGGCATCATTATTATCTCATTATTATAAGCAAAGCCTTGTATTTGTTTTGCTTATGTTTGCAACTACCAAGTGATTTGCTATTCAAACCATTATTTCCATTAGTGGATAGCATTAATTTTAAAGACAAAGAGAAAATCCAACTACCTTAAAACAAAAAAGCACTCTAACTGTACCTTTATAAAAAAAATATAAAAGATCAACAACAAAGAAAGTTGCATTTTCTTTGTTGTTGATCTTTTATATTTGAAGTTTATCTTAAACCCTCACAAACTTTTTCAAGTGAGATAAAAGTACAAACAAGATTTCAGCATCTTTCTTTTTTTTTTTTCTTTTTTGACAGGCAGAGTGGACAGTGAGAGAGAGAGACAGAGAGAAAGGTCTTCCTTTGCCATTGGTTCACCCTCCAATGGCCACCGCAGCCCGCGCACCGCGCTGATCCGAAGGCAGGAGCCAGGTACTTATCCTGGTCTCCCATGGGGTACAGGGCCCAAGCACCTGGGCCATCCTCCACTGCACTCCCTGGCCACAGCAGAGAGCTGGCCTGGAAGAGGGGCAACCGGGACAGAATCCGGCGCCCCAACCGAGACTAGAACCCGGTGTGCTGGCGCTGCAAGGCGGAGGATTAGCCTAGTGAGCCGCGGCGCCGGCCCGATTCCAGCCTCTTTCATGCAATGTGGACAGAAAGCTCACACGTACCACTGAGAGCCACAGGGACCATCTCGGACTTCTCCTGACTGATACACTATCCCACTGGATTCGCAGGGACAGTCAGCCTTCAAGACACAACTTGCTTTTTCTCCAATGTCATCCAACAGATAACCTGGTCAACATCATATAAAGTGAGTCTCGAAAGCAGGTAAACGTGAGAAGGGGTCCCCAGGGCTGCCCAATCACTCCCCCGAGCTCTTTAAGTGTATACATGCCCACAAAATGCTGACTCCACCTGTAAGCGATCCCTCCTCCCTTGAGAAGCACCACAAGCAGCGACCACCAGTTTCTGACCCTGAGCTACTGCTCCTTGGAGCACATTACCACCGAGCTCAACAGTGGACTAGCACACATTCTGAGAAGTAGCGGAGCCTTCAGGCCCCACAGAGATAAGACAGAAAGCAGCTCTGAGAGTCTCTCCCAGCCTCCCCTCCAAAGAGAAGGACAGACTGATGACAGCTGAAACGTTGGAGCATCTTGTTGCAAATCGGATCCCCGAGTTTCAGTGTAATATTCTCACAGCCGTGTTACCTTCTGGGCAGGTGCAGCCACTCACACATTCACTGTCCTGGAAAGGAGCCACATTAGAACAAGTGGCAGGATTTGAGAGTCCACATTCCTTGTAGATAAGGTTTTCTGGGCAAGTAGGCTTTTCTGGAGAAATGCAGAAATAAGTATGTACAGAAATTAGAGAAAAATTCACGTGACAGATGCACAGCATTCCGGCGAAGAGCTTCTCAAATGAGAACCTGCGCACCTGATTTTCAACATGTCAGTCTTTAAAGATAATACAATTAGGACAACTTCTCACCCACAATTTCATAATAACATATTTAATTTTGAGATCTACATTGTACATTATTTACCTGAGTTATACAACTTGCATTATAAGGACCAAGCCTAAGTAGAAAGTGTATTATTATTTGTACAAAGCTCATATTTATATTTTATTACTCTATCTGAAAGAAAATCATAGTGCTATTAGTACACTTTTGATAAATTTTGTCAGTGAACTTTTACAGAAAGTACTCTTTTTTCCCCCATGAATTTCACTGACTGTACTAACAACAAAATTTCTAATTAAGATCATAACACTGGGGTCGGTATTGTGGCACAGCAGATTAAGCCACCACCGGAGACACCAGCATTCCAGATGGGTGCTGATTCAAGACTCTGCTGCTCCACTTCTGATCCAGCTTCCTGCAATTATGCCTGGGAAAGCAGCAGAATAACACCCATGTCCTTGAGCCCCCGCACCCATGTGGAAGACTCAGAAGAAGCCCCTGGAATCAGCCCACACCAGCCCTGGCTGCTGTGGCCACTTGGGGAGTGAACAGCAAATGAAGATTTCTCTCTCTCTCTCCCTCTCTCTTTTACTCTGTCTTCCAAATAAATGAATAAATCTTTCTACAAAAATCATAACGCCAAGCATTGCAAATTGTGGCAAGTCTTGTCACCATTACAAGTCTCAGTTTCCCCAAAAGCTCATGTCAGAGTCAAGATTTCATCATCTGCAAGATCCCTACCAAGGTCTGGAATCATTTAGGACGAGTATTTTGAAATGCAGCTTAATTTAAAGTGCTTAGGCAATCTACTCATTGGTAAGTTATGATCAAATTAAAAACCCACCACAAACCACGTCGGGATCCTCTCGCCAGCTTTCAAAAACACCGGGCCCATCCGAGGTACAGAGGCGGGACAGTTCCGAGTAGGTGCCACAGGGAGACTGCCCCTTCCCGCTGCTGCAGAACTCATCGACGCAGACGGCTTTGTAGTCCCCTGCCAGGGCGGCAACCTTCCCACACTTCTCGAAGTAGGTTCCAATGATGCTGTTGCAGTGCTGCAAATCAAAGACCAGGGAAAAGGGGAAGAGAAAACCAGAAGACCATGTGGTTGTGTTCTGCATCTGCATAAAATCCTGTGGCTTTGGCAGAGAGTTGTGGGACACTGGATGCTTGGAAATATTTTTAGTTTGTAAAATTGCTAAGAAGAATTCCTCACGCCTGCCTTTTGCATTGTGATACAGTGACTTCAGAAACTGTTGCACCTAACCTTATGCAAAGTGACTCTAATGGAGACAAGAATTTTGGAACTTGAGAAAATGAAAGGCTGAGAGGACACTGGTCAGTGCCAGGGATTCGGGCAGAACTAACAGCGTTACTGCACAGAAGGCATGTTGTCAGCTGTTGCTCTGCTTCTGTTCGATGAGCATAATATCATGAAATGCGGTGGGGCCCATGCTCTGCAAACAAACATAGATGAGGGCTTTAAAACAATCACGGAAAACCTGCAATATGATTACAAAAAAACTATGCAGGATTTAAAAAAAATGCGTTAAAATAAATTTATCTTTTAATTGACTTTTCTATGAATGATGAAATATCCTATTTACTTCATATCAGTAAGAGTATTACTGAATCTTACAAGTTCAAATTTCAGTATATTTTAACTAACACATCCCTGTTCTCTGTTCTAACAAAAGTTACTGCTAAAGGTTTAATTTGCATCAATTAAGAATAGGAAAGCTGATACAATTCTCTGAGAGGTAAAAAAATAAAGGAAATAAGATCTTCCAAGATTACTTTATCCATTATCCATTATGCATCTTTCTCAGTAGATGATATGCTCCTTTGTGCTAGAAATGCAGCTGTCTAGGTTCTGGGCTGAACAAAATGTCTTGTACCTTTGTTGGCCATTGGTATAGATGCAGTAGTTTGAGTGTAAATTTTTCTATTAATCAGATAATATTTCTGAACAACTGGGAGTTGTGATAAGAACATTAAGAAGTTCTCAAAAACAAATTCTTGAACTACAGAAATCCTTAATGGACAAGATAGAAAATCTCTCTCGTGAAAATGAAATATTAAGGAGGAATCAAACTGAAATGAAACAACTAGTAGAATATAACCCTACCATTCAACCCAGCCATCCCACTCCTTGGAATTTACCCAAAGGAAATTAAATTGGCAAACAAAAAAGCAGTCTGCACATTAATGTTTATTGCAGCTCAATTCACAATAGCTAAGACCTGGAACCAACCCAAATGCCCATCAACAGAAGACTGGATAAAGAAATTATGGGACATGTACTCTATAGAATACTATACAGCAGTCAAAAACAACGAAACCTGGTTATTTGCAACAAGATAGAGGAATTTGGAAAACATCATGCTGAGTGAATTAAGCCAGTCCCAAAGGGACAAATATCGTATGTTTTCCCTGATCGGTGACAACTAACTGAGCACCAAAGGGGAAACTTGTTGAAGTGAAATGGACACTATGAGAAACAGTGACTTGATCAGCTCTTGTCCTGACTGTTGATGTACAATGTAATACTTTATCCATTTTAGTCTTTTTTTTTTGTTCTAGTATCATTGGTTGAACTCTAATTAACACACAATTATTCTTAGGTATTTAAATTTAACTGAAAAGTGATCCCTGTTAGGAATTTGGAAAACATTATGCTGAGTGAAATAAGCCAATCCCAATGGGACAAATACCACATGTTCTCCCTGATAGGTGACAACTAACTGAGCACCAAAAAGGAAACCTGTTAAAGTGAAATGAACACTATGAGAAACGGTGACTTGATCAGCCCTCACCCTGACTGTTGATGAGCAGCTTAATATGTTATCCCTCTTAGTATTTTTTTGTTTGTTCTACTTAATACTTTTGGTTGAATACTGTAATCAATACACAATTCTTCTTAAATGCTGAAACTTAACTGAAAAGTGATCGCTGTTAAATATAAGAGTGGGAATGAGAGAGGGAAGAGAGGTGCAATTCAGGACATGCTCAAGCAGACTTACCTCAAACAGTAGAGTTAGAAACATACCAGGGGATTCCAATTCAATCCCATCAAGGTGGCATGTACCAATGCCATCTCACTAGTCCCAGTGATCAATTTCTGTTCACAATTGATCATAATGATAGGACTAAGAACCAAAGGGATCACATAAACAAGAATAGTGTCTGCAAATACTAGCTGATAGACTAAAAAGGGAGAGAACGATCCAACATGGGAAGTGAGATGCACAGCAGACCCATAGAATGGCAGATGTCCTAAACAGCACTCTGGCCTCAGAATCAGCCCTTAAGGCATGCGGATCTGGCTGAAAAGCCCGTGAGAGTATTTCAGGCATGGAAAGCCAAGACACTCTGGGGAAAAAAAAAAAAAAAACACCACCTAAATGAAAGATCTCCGCGAGTGAGATGAGTGAGATCCCAGCAGAAGGAATGGGTCATCAAAGAAGGAGGTACCTTTCTCTGAAGGGAGGAGAGAACTTCCACTTTGACCATGGCCTTGTCTAAACATGATCAGAGTCGGTGAACTCAGGTGGCTTCCATAGCCTTGGCAACTCATGACAAGATCCTAGGGTGATTACTGATGCCATAAACAAGAGTGTCAATTTGTTAAGTCAACAACAGGAGTCACTGTGCACTTATTCCTCATGTAGGATCTCTGTCCTTAGTGTGCTGTACATTGAGATTTAATGCTATAACTAGTACTCAAACAGTATTTTTCAGTTTATGTTTCTGTGTGGGAGCAAACTGTTTAAATCTTTACTTAATGTATGCTAAACTGATCTTCTGTATATAAAGAGAATCGAAAGTGAATCTTGATGTGAATGGAAGGGGAGAGGGAGTGGGAAAGGGGAGGGTTGCAGGTGGGAGGGACGTTATGGGGGGAAGCCATTGTAATCCATAAGCTGTACTTTGGAAACTTATATTCATTAAATAAAAGTTAAAAAAAAAAGCTACGCTTTATAACATGTATGCTGCTGGTTCTTTCTGCCTTTCTGTTCTGCTATGGCATAGCTAAGACACACTTAGCTACAATGCCACTGACATGCTATTTGAACCCACCAGCTAGTAGAATCATGACCCAAATAAATTTCTCTTCCTTATACATTGAAAAAAAATCACTATCAGATACTTCCTCATACCTATTAGGATAACTAATATCAAAACCAGAAGTTAACACATGTTGGCAAGGGTGTGAAAAAAGAGAGAACCCTAGTATAATGTTGTTGGGAATGCAGAATGGTACAGCCATTTTGGACAACAGTGTGCAGGTTCCGAAAGAAACTCAGAACAGAACAGAACTGCCTTATGACCCAGTGATGCCTTCTCCAGGAGATCTCCAATGAAATGAAACCACCACCTGCTCAAGACCTCCACACTCCGTGTTAGGAACAACGGCTAACAAATGCAAACAAGCTAAACGTCCATTAGCAGACAAAAGGACACAGCATTCACACAGAGATAGAAATACTGCATGGTCTCACTTATATGTGGAATACTTTTTTAAAAAAATCATTCAAATGTATAGGAACAGAACAAAACAGCATTCAGAAGGGCTGGTTGAGGTGTGGGGTGGAAGGTACACAGAGAAGTAAATCGTAGGGTACAAAGTAGCATCTGTGTAGAAGACACAAGTCTAGAGACCTAATACAGAACATGACCATGAGTAATAAAATCATACTGTATGTGGGAGTCATGACAAAGGAGTAGTTCTAGCTGTATCGCCCTCCCCCCAACATACACACATGCACACACACACACACACACACAGGTAACTATATAAGATGATGGATATGTTGATTTACCTTACTACAGTCACCATATTACTGTCTACATACATCCCATGTCATATTGTATACCTTAAATACACATAATAAAATTTATTTTTACACAAAGAAACCAAGGTGAATACAGCCAAAATTTGCGACCAGAGGAAATAACAACTTCTTACCTGGACTCCATCGTCACAAACTTCTAAGCTTTTACTAACAGCACTGGGGCAATCGCCAGGAATTTTGCTACTGGCAATTTGCTCATTGATGTCTTGCCCTTCAAAAGAAAGCATGAATTTATTCAGGCCACCGATCACGGATGCACATTATTTTCAAGCGACTTACAGACTTGGCAACATTAATATGCTTTTCACTTAAAAACTTCATATTCTTCAAGCAAATGTGAATTTTATTAGAGTTATCACAACATCAGAGATGACTTGTTAATTTTTTTGCAAGCAATTTTCTTAGGCATACTCCATTGCAATCTTACCTGTTGTGCTGTTGAAGTCACCACAAAGACCACAGGTTGGATACTGCTTGTGAAGTGTGAGCTTTTAAAAAACAAAATCACATTTATATGTTAATAAAGCATTGAAAATATCTCCTGGCAAAGTTCTTCCAAACCAAAGGACAGTGCACTCTCAAATTTAATCCTTCTAAGTGGATGACTTGGGGGTCCTTATTTAAAGGAACTGGCTTAGTTTGTGTGGGCTCCGCCTCACTCACCAGATGTCTTATGTGGGTTATTCATCCTCCCTTAGCCTACACTTCCTGAGTTCTACCATCTGCAAAATGGGATTAATAATGAGATATACTTGAAGGTAGGATAGTGGCTAACATGTAGAGGTTTCTCAATAAGTCCTCTCTCTTTCTTTCTTCATAATGTATTATTTTTATAACTGAAGCTAAAGAACAAATAGCACCAGGTTATAAGAGAATTACAGAAGTACTTACTGAGAGTTTGTTATTTTTGTCCCACATTAAAGACAAGATTCCTCTACGGCTCTTCAGAACATTATGTTCCCCATATTTTATAATGTTAACCAACTTATTGTTGTAGGGTATCTGCACTCTGAAAATATAAAATAAAAGTAAATGTACAAGGTAAGAACAGAACTATTATAACATATTTGATAAAGGATGTCTCTATATTTATTACCTTCGAGACACAATACTGGGTAGCAAATATGAAAGTGTTCCTTATTTCTCATAAGAGACACAATGGATTTTTTAAATACTGGAAAGCTTTTAAGAAGCAATTCACAGATTAATAATAAATCCAGAGGAATTAATAAAGTGACACATTGCTAATTAAGAGAAATTAGTAAGGTTCAGTCTCAGAAAAAAAAGATCAAGCAATTTGAAATGTTCACAAGCAGAATATCTATCATGTCTCACTGTCTTACCCTGAAAAATCTTCAATGTGTCATCTCTTCCAAATCTGAGTTGCTACTTCTAAAAATAACCATCTAAGAGTTTCAACCCCTTTAGCTGCTAATTTGTAAAACTTCAGAGTTGTATTTAAGAGAAAATTGAAGTATTGTGTTCACAGTTCTGTTGAGCTTGTGTTACCCCACATCCAGATGCTAAGAACAGTCAAAAAACAGAGCTGCTCCCCCGGGTCCCTCTGGCTCTAGCAATAAACATCTGAAAATCCCAAACAGAGCCAAGGCTTGTACATGTATCAAACTCCTGCCCAAACATTTATGAGAAAATTCCATACGAGGATCAAAATGGGAAGAGAATACCATCTCTTCCCTATTCAACTGTTTTTCTTTCCTTTTTCCCCCTCCCTCTGGGTACTCGAATTAATGTCACTGGATTTACCTGAAACACTCTGCGGCCTACCTTTCATCATTAACTGAAATAACATCGCCAGAAATAGCGACGTCATAGCCGTCAATTAGGACTTTTATATTCTCAATCTCACTGTCATTACTGCGCTTGATCTCAATGTTGAAATCCCCTCCGGATTCGACGCAGTGGCGGCAGAAGGTGTAGGCGCACGAGGACTCGAAGGCAAAGATGCGGCCGCTGAACGCTTTGTACACCCCAGCGCCCCAGGCTGAAGCCTCACCTGCAAAGCAGCCAGAATCAGGAACAGTTAGCTACCTCCCCACTGCTTCTGAAAGCATTTGGAGGCCAAGAAGTCTCGAGAAGTTTCTATTCTCATTGCAACCCCCGCAAATCATTGTTTTCTTTCCTTCCCTACCATTAAAACATTAAAAATACTGAGTATTTCCTTGAAATACCCCAACTTGGCTATTCTGCTTAGACAGTAAAAAATTAAAACACATTGCTTCCACGCAAGGAAATTGTCTCTAATGTGGAAAAAGAAATCTGGAGAGAAACTGTATTTGTTTGCTTTGCTCGTGTAAAGCATTTTTCTGATTTCATGTATGGGAGGTATCATTTATATTGAATGAGTGTAAAAAATTTTATTATTTTGCTATACGCATATACATGTGGATATATATACATATATGTATGTATATATCTACATGTGTATAAAGGCCTTGGAAGAAAGTGACATCACTCAAACCTACAACGAACAAACAGGTGGAGGTGGGCACATTTTTAAATCTACTTTCAAATTTTGACAAGTTTGTGAGCTCGTGTCGGTACTGACTTGGGCATAAAAATGTGTAAGAATACCTGAGCCATTTTTACTTACCAACATTTGTGGTTGTTTCTGAGTACGTTGGAATTGCTTCTGGAATATGGGATCCTTTTTCTATTCAACACAAGACATAAGTCATTTACATTGGAGACACAAGTTAATTTTAAGTATACAAGATAATGGGGATCCTACATGGGAATTTAGAGGTGGGTATTAAAGACCAGCAGTGGCTATCTTGATCCTGAATAAATAATTTGAGCCTGTGAAAGCTGGGATTTACTAACGTTACATGCATGATCATCCCTGCCGTCCATATGTTCTTGGGAATCAGCGGCTACAGCGCAATGAACAATCATTAAACGCATATTCACGTGGAGTTATGCACAATCACTAACACACAACTATGCTCTCAACTTCAAAAGTCAAACACTGCAACCCCCATTTCATCGGAAACCATGCTACAAGTAGGCCTAGGGTACATTTTATTCAATCAGTCCATTATCCAATGCTACTAATTCAATTCTCCATTTATGAGGAATCTGTATACTGTGAAAATTTCTCCTGGTTGTTTACTGCCATGGCCCTTTTATGTAAAGGACTAAGTTCAGAAGAAATCTCATGTCAAAGCCCAAAAGTGATGAGGACAACAGTAACGACAGCAGGTATTGTAGTAGGATCCTAAAATACTTTCTACACTGCTGTTTAGCGTCTGTCTTTACTACAGGCTATCTTTAACCAGAGAGAGTAGAAACAGAATGAATTCCTAATTTGCTTACAAGAATTTACTTTTTCACATAATGTATCCAAAATGCTCCGCTTTATTCAAATTCTCTTAAGATGCAATTTATTCTCTGGTATTCATGAAACTGTTTCAAATCGCTTACTGGTCTTCTAAACCTTAGTGCTCAAACAGAAGCACTTAGAAGCTCAGGGTAAGAAGCACACTGATATCAAGGATGGGTAAACCAATAATCTACAGAGATTTTATGATTATGTGTGTGGGGTTGGGTCTGTTTAAACACACGAAGTTCTAAGTCAAATTACCTGGAGTACTGAGTGGTCCAGACGTACTGTGTTCAGATAAGCCTGTGACACCTGTAGCAACATAAAATGATTAGGCTGCTTGCTGTGTGTAACTGTACTGGGTAAAACGTGGTATTTTTAAATCTGATGGATAAAGCAAGATCCAAGAATAGTAGAGCTCATGCTAGCAAACTCGGACCATGAAAAGCTAGAAAAGAAATAAATACATCATCAACGAGATGACCTGCTGGAGTAACAGGATTAAACGCCTTGCTGCTACTGTAACTGACAGCAAACGGATTTATCCCAGGTGACTGTCTTAAAACCTGTGTAGGGAAAGAGAAAAGCGTTGTGTAAATGGGGTTCCAGGTAGCTCACCCCAGGGGTTCAACCAAACTTATTCCCACTTTGAGTTGTTTTATGTTTTGATCATCGAGGCACTATTTCACAATATTGACTGAACACAGGATTCTGCATTCATAGCAACTGGATGTATGGAAGCCACCGAACCCCAGGTGGGCTGACACCATCTCTAGTTGTAGGAGATCCAGAACCCTCTGTTGTGGAGCCATCATCACTGCCCTGAGATATGGAACAGACTGAACACTGCTGAATAGAGATCTCCCTAAAATCGGGAAAATCATAGCGGTCAAAATCTGGCGTCCAAAAAGAGAAAAACCTCAAAACACCAACTGCTTCACAGCAAAGATTAGAGGCAATGAATTCTGAACACGTTTCTCAGGGGAAAACCTACATTTGAACACCTGACCTAATTAATGGCAGCCAGTCTAGGACTTGGAAATCCAGTGTCTTTTAGACCACTTGCACCAAGTGCAACTAGAAAAAAAAAAAAGTGGGAATAAACCAGGAATGATTTTTAATTTCTTTGTTCCATTGAAGTGCTGACTTCAAAACTGATGTCAAAAGATTACAAACACAAAAACAAAATATCCACTATTCTTGTGTGACCAAACTTTTAATTGACTGGTCTTATTAATAACCAGTCCTGAGTTAGATCCACCATTTCCACAGTGTACCTTATTTCTTTCTAACTTTACTTCACTTTTAAAAACAAACATTATCCTAAAACTGATCGCCACTGATGATTCCTGTATATTTGGCAGAGTGGCTCCTTTATCAGAAATGGCCGGCTGCCCGCAGCTGTGTGGTCATGCATTCTACATGTATTCCAACACCTCCAGTAGCATCAACACTCTCCCGTGCCAACAGCAAGACACCACTGGAAATATTCATACTAAAAAATGCATGACCCTTTAGTCTAATGTTTCATGAAGTGCAAATATCAATTTTTATTTGATTTTCAAAGATCATAAAGCCTGTTTACTCCTCTCAAGGGTGGTCCTGCAAAGAGAACATAAGCCACCAAGTTCCGAGCCAAGATACAATGCCAGAGCTCAAGAAATCAGCTGCTTCTCCAACCATCCCCTCCATGGACTTCAAATCAGCTCTGCACAGACAACAAAAGGAATCACACCAACGTGTTCACAGCCGGGAAACCATTTCCATAATCTGTGCCCAAAATGGTCAGTGCCTTTTGCCTGATCTCATGCAAACACATTTCAACATTATGCCTTGCTTTTTACATTGCCGTTGATAGTAATTGGTAATGTTAACAGTTATGGAACAGTGAGAGAATCCTGACGTTCTAATGCTGAGAAGTAAAGCTCAATGCCTAAGCCATGGAACCAGACCTAAAAACATCCTTGCCAGCATCACCGGCACTGTGGCACCAGGGCCAGTGCCAGCAAATTCCTGTCAAAGCCAGAAGCGCCAAGACCTGATGCAGCTGCACCCTCCTTCCTCCATCACTCCCAGAACCGTTTCTTCCTTATGGAAAATCACAACATGACAGAAGGAACAGAGCAGGAAGAAGCTAACTGGGATTTCTGGGTCACAGAGTCCAGCCCCCACAGCTTCACAGCTATGCTTTCCGTTCCCAACAATTCTATCTCCAAGACCCTGCTGACTGGATGGTCCCCAACTGACTCCTGAGTCTTCAGAGACAACACCGCTGTATCCAACCTTAGCCCCACTTCGTGCACTTGAGTCAACTGCTAAACACAAAATAACAACATCACCTCCAGCGCATGATTCAGAACCGCCCTGTACAGAGAAATAGCAGCACTGCAGAGACTGGAACTCTGCACTCCCGTCACAGCCGCTGCCACTACAGCTGCTGTCACCAGGTCCAGTCACTCCAGGATCTCCAAACCAAACTGACCTTCACGCTTCCCTCTCCCACTCCCATAGCTAGAACACCCGTATTTTCATCCAACGGAAAAGTTAAATTTATTTTTTAAATGATCAAAGTGTGAAATCTCTCATTTTCACTGAGAGAGCACACGTTGGTGGGATGCCTGAGTGATGGGTGTAAGAGCTGTGATGCAGGGACCCAGTCCCAACAGACACGCTGCTGCCCACAGCCCTCCTCTGCCTCCAGACTCCTTGTCACCCCATGTTCTCCCACGGGATTCCAAATTCCCAAGAATCATCAGCAGGTTCACCATCCCCACCTCTATCTATCTTACTCCTGAGAAGACATTAATAATCATCATCAGAATATATGTTTAAGCCACTTTTTTTTACAACTGAGAAATGCTTCATACATCTAAATTAAGTATCAGCAACCATGCCATTGGAACTGGAGGCTCAGTTACCTTTCATTAAATTCTCACCGAAGCTGCTGTCACCAGATTGATTTACACCCAAATTCTCAAACCACAGTTCAACTATACTCTTTCTTCCTATTAGATTCAGAACCAAGCAGCCAGGATTCCCACCGGCAGAGAAGTCACATGTTAATAAAATCACAGGTGGAAGGCTGAAGTCAACTGAGATTTCAGTGATGCACAGCCCAAAGTTGGACTCCCTAAGCCATGGCATCAGATCCACTCTGCTCTTCCCACTCCAATCAAACTCTGCCTCCAAACCCTTTCTGACCAAATTTCTCAGGACCAAAGCCCAGATTCTCTGGTCTAACACCACAAACAATCCCTACTTCTCATATTGGTACCACCTTCAGGATATACAATGATTACCATAAAAATTAATTTCAATATGGTTACAAATAAAACTTCTTTATGCGCAGATTAAGTATCAACACCCAAGCCAGTGGAATGATTTCATTCCATGTTCACTGTGATCACTGTCACCAAACACTCGGAACCAGAATCTCCAAAAGCAAACTCAAGTCCAACCCTCTTTCCTCCTAAGACGAATTCAAAAAGCTCAGGGCGTCCTAAAACAAAACATTAAACTATTACTAAACACAGGAATAGCCATTTGCAGTGCAGCTGGGGACCTCGAGACCACACGGAATACCTGCTCTACTTGGTAAGCCCCAAGGCCTTGGAGTCCAGCCCAGCGGTCCCACTGCCACTCTTTTCATTCCCACCAACCTTACTGTTTCCCAATCTCTAGTCACCACAAGCCCTAAGCTGGGCCTCACGTTTCCTGAGCTGCCACCGACAACTTGACTCTCACGCCTCATACTGGAATCAGCTGCAGAAAACGATCATCACAGAGTATACTGAAAACATGCAATATCCAGAAATAGTTGTGCACAAAAGTTAGACAGTAATGGCTTGAAACACATCTTCCAGAACGACCCATTCTATTTCCTTCAACCGTCCTTGGACTAATGCTACTGTCACCGAATAAACCCAACCCCAACCTCCAAATCGAAATGCAGTCACACCTTTCCCTGTTCCAAGTTCCAGACCAGGAGACTCAGGTCACAATAGCAGGAAAATCCAAATGCTATTAAAATTAATCTTCATTAACTTGTTTGATGACAAATGATATTAGAGGTGTGTTAAGGATTTCATATTAAATTTTGAGGAATGGATCTTGTTTGGAATAACTGATGCTATAGCCATCCGATCCAAAGCCTGTGGCTTCACCTCTGGCCAACCCACTATTGCTAATTTCACTCTGCTCAGCTCCACTGGTTCCCAATCCCTTTTGACCAGCTGTCCGCAAACCAAATCAACTACGGCTGAATCCAGTCCTCCCGCTTGTGTGGGTACACCCTGATGAAATAAACAGAACACCGTTAGCAGCGGTGTAACCTATGAGGCTTACTCTCAGTGCAGGAAGCCTGAACAGTCACAGCGGGACCAGTGAGCTTGGTTTTTCAGGTTCCCTATTTCAGCTTCACTAAAGCCGTCTGGTTCCAGACCCCCAGGCAAATGCCCTGTGAGCCAGAGTTACCAAAAGGAAACCTGAATTTACCTTTTTACACCACCAACTCCAAAATCAAGTGGTAAAACGTACCCATGTAATGGAAAATTAAAACTTGATCAGGAGCTGTAAACAGTGCAGGAAAACTGTGGGTGCTGTTTTTTAGCAGACTCTGAACCAAAACAGAGTCTGAATCCCTAAAGCAGAGCCGATACCCACGAATTCACCACCATGAGCTCCTGGGTGTTCTTCCTGTTTCCACCAACAACCACGTGTCAGACTCAGCAACACCGAGAGGCATGACTCACTACTAATCATAGCAACAATATGGGTAGCAGAATTCACAGGATTAGCCTTGCAAATGCCATATGGAAGCCTAAACCGGACATCCTACCGCTCAAGACGCCCAGGTTGAGAACCAGTGTGTGTAAACAGCTTTCCCGAAGTCCTCCGCAGCTTTGTGGGAAAGACTGGGGCTAGGAACTGAGCCTCTGCCTCCCAGGCCCAAGCCCCATCAGTGACAGCCATAAAATCTACCTCCTTTTCACTAAAGCACTTAAATCGCTACTTTCTGTTGCGCATCTACAACATGCTTTAGGGACACACCTTCCCCAAGAAGACCTCTCACACCAAGCCTGCGTTCGTCAAAACCACCACCACCAATCCCTGCTTTGCTAGTTGATTTTAATTCTGCCAGAAGCAGAAAGAAAGAAGCAATTGAAAATACCTGTTTCCACTGACTGCGTTCACACCGACTCCATTTGGGCCAGGTGGAACCCTGTGCCAACACCACCTGCTTACCTGGATTTGTCTCCCACACGAGAGCATGGTCGCTGTCAGAGAAAAGATGCTGTACTTTTTGATGTATTCCTTCACACACACCCAGACATATATTTCCACACATAACTGCACATGGTGTAGTCATGGGGGTGCCTGACAACAGATATACCAAGGTGTTTGAAACAACTGCATTTGAAAAGCAAACACTGAGGCCAACTGGGGTGAATTTCACTGAGCCCTGTAGGACCTGAGAAAACAATGAACATCTTAATACTGCGAACAAAAGCAAACGCACCTCCCTCACCTCGTTACCACGTGAACTTCTCAGTCCCCAGAGGACAGGACAGGCAGCCACCACTGTTGTCTTTCCAAAACGGATTTCAACCACTCCCTTAGACCCAAGGCTTTTTTTTTTTTCTTCAGTTATCACCATACAGACTTGAACACTAAATTTTAATATAAAATATTGAAGCAATTCTCCTCCCTGGACCGCTGATATTCTCATTGTTTTTAGAAGTAAGAATGACAGACTTTCAAGGGCCAGGGACCAGGCATGTAAAGTGCAAAAAAGAAAAAAAAAAAAAAGAAAAAAAAAAAAAAAGAAAAAAAAAAAAAAGAAAGGGGTGAACCAGGATGGCAGGCCCCACCTACAGAAATTTAACTTTTCTTCCAAACAATATCAAATTACTGACCATAAACTATTTAAAAACTTTATAATGTTATTATTAACTATTTGAGTGTATAATTTAAAGAGAAAATGGACTGTAACTGGATACAGAAACATGAGTACAAGACTCTACACTACATGTTGTGTCTAAGACTTCAATTTAAACACAACGTTTGATCTTTATAGTAACAATACCAAGTAGGAAGCACAAAAAATGAAAAATTATCAAAATTTTTTAATTGAGTGTAACCATCTTTCCCCAAACCCTCTGCTCTCACAGGCACAGGGGTTTGTGCTTTGACAGTCTCCTCTAGTACCACTAAGACCGTGTGTGACAAAGAAAACGAGGGTCATCCGAAATGAAGAAAAAGCATTGTCTCCCAGAAGCGCGTCTTCTGCAGCCGTACCTGCGGGGGCGTCTGCGCTCTCGGTGTCCCGACGTCTTCTGGGCCTGTCTTCAGCTCCCCTCAGAGCACTGAACCCAAAGTCCAGCAGGGAACCAAACACAGACTTCTGTCTGGGGTCTGAGCCTTCCAGTAGCAGGCTGCCAGAGGAGAGGCCATCTGGGGTGAATGACAGAAGATGGTATTGCAAGTGGTTTCCAGCACAGAGGAGAATGCTCCTCTGACGACAACACTCGCCAGGGCCTCTGGAACCTGCTTCACGCCAGGCCCGTCATCCCGGCAGCACCCGGGGTAGCACACACCAGTGATGGACACAACCACCCAACCCAAACCCTTCTGTCCGGTGCAGAGGCCTCAAGGCAGAGGGGAGCATAGAGCTGGGAGGACTTAACAGGTGATGTGGACCGGACACTCCTGTCGTGGACAGAGTGGAAACGTCCCACCTGCTTTCCTTCCCCATCACTGGGCTCCAAGCCCTGGGGTCCACCTTCCCCCCTCCCAACAATCCCACTGTCCTCGCTACTGCACCTCAGAGATGATTAAAATTAATGTACTTGAATCTCTTTTCCACAGTTCTACAAAGAAGAAAAGAGGAAAACATTTACTTGTAAATTAATCAGAGCATTCTCTCCCTTTCTATCTTAGCTTAAATGTTGAGGAATATCCTATGTAAAATTGCAACCCTGGGAGTAGTACTGTGGTGCAGGAGGTTAAACTGTGATGCCAGTATCTCATATGCTGGTTTGAGTCCCGGCTGCTCCATTTCCAATCCAGCCCCCTGCTAATGCACCTGGGAAAGCAGTAGAAACTGGCCCAAGTACTTGGACTCCTGTTACCCATGTGGGAGACTTGGATGCTGTTCCAGGCTCCTGTCTCTGGCCTGGCCCTGGCCTGGCCATTGTGACCATTTGAGGAGTGAGCAAGAAGATGGAAGATCCCTCTCTCTACCTCTAAATATGTAACTCTTGACTATTCAAATAAATAAATCTTTAATAAAATAAAATTGCAAGCCCCATTTTAATCCTCCCAGATGCCCTTGTATTATTTTCTCATTTTGTAGGTTTTATCACCCTAAAATATGCATGTTTACTGCCTACATGTTTATAATTTACTGATTGTGTCCGTCTAGATTTTAAGCTCCACAAACTCATGGTTTCTTGGACTGTTTTATGCACTGAGATGCCCCAGACATTCAGAGGAGTGCCTGAGCCACAGAGGAACCTCAGCTGATGCGTCTTTAACAAATGCAGTCACCGCCAGTGACCACTTAGTGTAGCACAGACTGCGCCACTTAGTGGATGTGAGGGTTCTCTCAAGCCATTTACGTTTTGCTGAAATCTGTACATTAAAATTCCAGTGTTTTAGAGTTAATAACACTTATAATTCCTGTGGCCTCCCTGTGAGGTTACAGAAGATATGCATGCTGTGCACCCATACCCACAAAATGAAGTGCAGGATTGCCAGGTCAAACCCAAGATTCCATGAGAGCAAACACAAGTGAGAAAACAGGCCTTGTTCTGCTGACGAGGACCCGAGAGACTTCCGCCCCTCCCACCCACACACACACTTTTCCTCAAACCTTTTACTTTAAGAAGGAAGTCTTAAAGGTCAGTCTTTCCAAAGCCTAAATTGGTAGTCTCTCCAAGGGCCGGGGGGCCACCACTTTCAAATGCAATCAAGGGAGATGGCTGTCCCTCCTTCCAGAATCCTGGTTCCTGGCTTCAGCAGGTGTCTAGCTACAAATTGCAAACTTACTTCCAGCCATAAACAAACAGGAAACTTATCTTTACTTTTAAAGGAAATCAAAAAAGGTAACTACAAAGGTGGCTACCCCAACCACCACGTAAATGTAAGGCAACTGTGTGTGGCCAGTGGTGCTGCCAAGCCCTCTTCCGTGAGGCCCATTCATTGCTTATCTGAGAACTTCTGTACAAAAGGGTGTATTTGGCTACATTTGTACAGAAGAGTGAGATTTGTTCCTGTTTTCACCATCTCTTTAGCATATTGTTTGTGATATGTGTCACATTCTGGCTTACTGTGTGTTCAATAAAAGTTTTCTTGGGCTTCTACTTTTGTGGAAAGGTTTTTTGAATGGAGGGAGATTTTATTATTCGTGACATTTCCCCAACAACTACTCTTGGAATGATTCGTCACTTTTCATGTTCCTAGGGAACGTATTTTAAATATTTTTCTAAAGCAAATAGTATACAGAAATAAAGTATTAATGTGACTCTGAGACAGCCATCTCCCTTGATTGCATTTGAGTCAAAATCGGGGTTAGTTTGTTATGTGGTTTGAAGGAGAAGCAACCAATATTTAAGATGTTAGGGAATTACAATATCTGCATATCAGAGTTGGGTTTAGGAGGCGCACAAGGGCTTCAACCAGGATGAGTTCAAGTGAATCAGGGTGTTGTTAAGTAACCCTCGCCCATGTAGATCATGATGTCACCCTTGTACATGGTGATGTCATTGAGTAACCCTCACGCATGTAGATCATGATGTCACCCTTATACATGGTGATGTCATTAAGTAACCCTCACCCACATATACCATGATGTGATAGAGTTCTATTTGGCCTATGGATTGTTTTCTCAAAGATGTGGGTCCCAACCCCAAGACAGAATGAGAAGTGTGGAGAGGCCCTGAAGCTGGTTAGGCCCTGTGTGGGCTGCCCGAGGGCCTGGCAGACACTTCCTTGTCTGCTGGTGTTAGTCACTTAGTGAGGCTGTAGCCTGAGGGACCCTCAACCCCCACGGAACAACCCTATCAACAGAAGTTCCCCTGAGAGACCCAGGAGTAAATGATTTCCTGGGCACCTCGAGCCCTGTATAATTCTGCATGTGCCTTGTTGACTGCTGATTCAGGGTAACAATCCGAGGTGCACACCTGCAAGTAGACACCACTGCCGATGAGGCAAGTTTGCTATCTTCACCAGACAAGTGACCTGTGCCTTAACCTCAGTCGCCGTTTCTCTCCAAAGAAAATACTTTCCAGTAACTTGTTATTGTATTCAGGTTAGAGAAGAGGCAAGGCTCTGACGTGCCTTACAAGAAAAACCCATCAAAGTAACCTCACGCTATTTCGATTGCTGTATTCATTAGACCAGACTGAGACTGGATGGGTATTGATATTCACAGAAATCTCACGGCTGGATTTTAGAAAAATCCCCTCAAAGTACTTCCGCTGGTTTGGTGTGACTGATTTTTTTATTTTGATGGGTAAGAAGAAAAGGAAGGAGAGTGCTATTCACTCTCCCAGGGATCTAGTTAGCTGTTGGGAAAGGATAGATTCTAATCAACACAGATCACCGAGGAGTCCATCTTGGAATACAGAATGCAAGTGCGCTCTGCTGACAGACACGTATGTATCCTAAATCTACACACACATTTCTCTCACAAGTTTAAGAAATTTTATAAAAAATAGCCGGCACAGCTTTCCATTTCACCATCTTCATTAATACTGGTGAAAGATTAAAATGTCCGCCCTGGATCATACAAAACACGTCTGAGGGTCTGTAAGCAAGGGGACGCAGGCTTTACCATCTAAAGATTTTGCCAGGGCAGACACGCCCTGTCTCCGAAGAGGAGCACCACAACCCTATTGCTTTTCAGTATAAACAACCTAAAACAGCAGAACTCTGAATACAGACCTAGCATACGACCCAGCCATCCCGCTCCTGGGAATTTACCCAAAGGAAACGAAATCAGCACGTGAAAATTGTCTGTACTCTCATGTTTACTGCAGCTCAATTCACAATAGCTAAGATATGGAATCAACCCAGATGTCCATCAGCTGAGGACTGGAGAAAGTAAGCATGGTATATACACACTGTGGACTACTACTTCACAATTAAAAAAAAGGAAAGAATGCAACTGGAAACCACTATACTACTTAGTCCCCCAAAGACAAATGCCGTATGTTTTCCCTGATCTGTGGTACCTTAGAGCACCTAGAAGGTAACGTATAGGAGTGAAACTGACATTTGAGATTTGATTATTATTGCAGCTCTTGTCTCGACTGTTGAGGAACAGTGTTTTTCTTCTTACTGCTTGTTGAACTCTTTACTGACTGTAGGGTTGATCTTACAAGTATAAAGTAAGCTGAAAGTAATCATTGTACAAATGAGGAGAAGAGAGAGGAGGAAGGGTGCAAACGTGGAAGCATCACTGTGCTCCTCAATCTGTATATATGAAGGCATGAACTTTGCACACCGTAAATACAATTTAACAAAAAGGGAGAGAGAGAAGAAAACAGCGTCACTTACCTGCTCTTCTTCCGGCCGCTTCACCACCTGGAGAAGCAAAGGGAGGACCACTACCATCGGAAGCGTCTCTACAAGACTGGCCCGAGAAAACACATCAGGACTTCTTGTCCGTGGGAGGAATCCCCAGAGAGAGACGCCCACAGAATTCAAGATCCAGACACGAATGTGGACGTTGGGCCTTGACCACAGTGTGTTCACAACCCTCCAGAACACCCAGTAAAGGAGAAAGGGCCAGTCCTGCACCAAACTGAAACAGTCTGAACCTGTGTACACAAACTAGAATGTGGCAAAACACGGCAATTCTTGGATGCCTGAAAAATGCCCCAAAACATTATCATTCCACTGCTGAAACGCTGATGTTTTAAGAAAAAACATTTGTCTATTACAAAAATTTCAAACACATTTCGGATAATATTTTTATTTTTGAACTGATTTATTTGAAAAGCAAAGTGACAGAGATAGGAGAGACAAAGACAAAGAGATCTTCTATGCATGTTTCACTAGTCCAAACGGCCAGAATAGCCAGGTTCGTGCCAGGCTGAAGCAGAGAGTCTAGAACTCCACCCAGGGCCCCCACGTGAATGGTAGGGTCCAAGTACCTGGGCCATTCTCCACCGCTTTCCCAGTCATGTTGGCAGGGGAACAGATTGAACCAGCACTCATAGGGGATACTGGCCTTGCTGCAGTTGGTAGCTTATCCTGCTGTGCCACAAGGCTGGCCCTTAGATAACATTTCCATTGGGGGACTTTGTTCCTAAAACTTCCCTGTGCGCTCTAATTTTCAAAATTTCCTAAACCCACAATGAGCACATTAGTCAAATAACAAGTCAGGGCACATGGTCTGATACTAAGATATAATTTTAGAAATTGAAACTAAAATTCAACTCAAGATTTATATATATCACAAATCTACAGAGATAGGGGCCAGAGCTGTGGCACTTTGGGTTAATGCCCTGGCCTGAAGCACCAGCATCCCATATGGGTGCCGGTTCCAGTCCCGGCTGCCCCTCTTCCAACCCAGCTCTCTGCTATGGCCTGGGAAAGCAGTGGAATATGGTCCAAGTCCTTGGGCCCCTGAACCCACGTGGGAGACCCAGAAGAAGCTCCTGGCTCCAGATCAGTGTAGCTCCAGCCACTGCGGCCAACTGGGAAGTGAACCAGCGGATGGAAGACCTCTCTCTCTCTCTCTGCCTCTCCTCTCTGTGTAACTCTGATGTTCAAATAAATAAAATCTTTTTAAAAAAATCTACAGAGATAAATGAAGACATAGAGCAGCAGAGCCAGCTACGCGGGGAAAAGTTTCCCACGCGTTCTGATGCACTTTCAAAACCAAACTGGGGGGCTCCACATCGAGCCCAGCAGCTGAGACAGCTACCTCGCCTTGGAGTGCCCGGGCCCAGTGCTCAGCCGCCCTCCAAACTTGTGATTCCAGCTCCCTGCTAATGCAGGCCCCGGGATAAAGTGGCGATGGCTCAGGCAGCTGGGTGCCTGCCAACCACAGACAAGACCTGCAATGAGTTCTCGGGTCCCAGCTCCTGCCACAGCCCCACTGCAGGCATTTCGCAGGCGGAGAGGGTGTCTGTCTCCCTCTCTCTTCTCTGAACTAAATGCATATTTTTAAATACCAAGTTGTAGGTAGTCATACATACAAATATTCAAATATGTATTTAGTCAAAGAAAAGAAGAAATGACTCTGCAGGTAGCTGAAATATCTAGAAAATTCCAACCACGTGAAATGTAGGCTGTCATCAAACACCATTCGCAAATCCTCCCAAAGCAAGATGTGGCGGCCAAGTCCATGCACAAACTGGCTTAATCACCTCGCCCCTCAGGAAAAGCCCTGTGGGGCCTCAGTTAGGGCGCACGCCCGCACCTCAGGTACACGGCTAAGAACCTGGGTCATGGTTCTCTCTCCCAGGAGACTGAAATCAGCAGGGGAGAACTGGCACTGGAGGGAGGGATCCCTGGGAGGCAGACTGGGCGCTGAGCAGAAGCGGACAGTGAGGAAGGCCTGTGTCTCCCAAGCAGACGCAGCCGCTCGGCACCCACCCGCAGAGAAGGGACCGTCTGTCTTGCGCAAGGACAGCGGTTTTCGGGAAATGGCACCAGCAATACTCGTCCTGATGCTCTCAGACGAGGGCCAACTCTGTTTAGAAGGGGCTTCCTCCTTGGGTAGGCAGAGGGGGATCCGTGCTGCCGCTCAGGAAGTCCATCTCGAAAGGCCCTCGTTTACTGCAGTGGACGAAACTCCTGCGTGTTCCGTACGCCGTGTGTCTACATCCCAAGTGACTTTACACACTAAAGCAGACGCACACCACGTACCCGCTCACAGCAGCCTCTGTTCTGGCGTCAGTACAGAGTGAACAAAATACACACCCAGACCTGACCCTGAGACGGTAGCAGACTGGGGGACGAGTGAGCAATCAGCATAGCTCATCCGCAGGCTCAAGTGTGCACAAACCGCTTCTGTGTGTCAGGTGCACAGAGGCCCCAGAGTACACCATGGCAGCCCTTGGCAAACAGTAATTACCGGGAGATACTGACCCGAGGGTTCCCTGCACAACAGCGCTTCTCCAGCTGCAAAACAGAGAAGCAACGGCGGTTTATCTCATAATTCTCTATGTCATATAATGTGATATATTATCTATTAAGACTGTGAGAATATTGTTCCTCTTGTTCCCATTCTTCCTTAAAATTCAGTCTAAGTAGTTCACTTTTATATCTGATAACTGACATATGTAAATAATGTTACTATTAGGAGCTTTCCTATTTAGTGAAACACTTGTAGATGACCTGGATAACACATTTACCTGTCAATATACTTAAAATCAATGTTTCCAAATCGACTTGGTCTTGGGAAGCTACGTGGACAAATTAAACTCACAAGCTAATGTTAGCTGATGCTTTATATTTGTTTTATACCATTTCAGCTATTGATTGGAATATATTTTCTGATTTAAATTTTGCCTGATCTTATTTCCCCTAAACTTTTTCTGGGGAAAGTGCTCATAAGCAATGGATCAGACAAGATGAAGAAGACAGGAATAGACAATCAACTGTATGGATTTTACTCTGAGAATAAAGATGGCCTGGGAAAGCCCAAAAATTGATAATATGTACCCAGATCTATATCTCTCACAACAAAGTCAGTATTTTTTCCACTTAACCAGGATACTTTTTCTCTTTCGTTCTATACAGCTATGGTCAATGAAACAACACCGATTCGTCTTCTGCTTACAGACGTGCTGCCTCAGGCTGTCTTCACCCATCTCCAGAGCTCACGCTTTCGCCACTCTGCCCCCTGGAGAGAATGACCCAGGTCCGTGCTGGGAGGGACACCTCAGTGCCCAGGCCAGCAGAGCTTCCGTCCACTGAGGCACAGGTTCCTCAGCTCCCACCATGGCCTCAGAAACCACTAGAGAAGCCTTAGAATGTCACTGATGAATCACCACCTACGGCACACCTGCTGGGTCACGCCCAGCCATGTCCCAGAACTAGACAGACAGGCGGATGTTCGCTTTTGAAACCTTTGCAGTTCTATGGCAAATCTGATAGACTTCAACTGACCACTTTTGAAGCTCAGAGCAAAGTCACCTGCTTTCCCCTGCTGTTTGAATGCTGCTATTTTTTGTGCCCTTTTCAGGAACAAAACTGAAAGGTAAGAAATGAATTTTTGTAAAGATATTTTTGCATCTCGTTTGACTTTTAAATTTTATCAGAATCAGTGAGGGCTCACCTTTCTATTTCAAAGATTTTTTAAATGTCTGAAGTACCCAGAAAACTGTTAGCTTGAAAAGCATTTTCGAGGATAGGGTAGGCAGTATCACCATGTTCCTAAATCTATACAAATGAAATGCATGAAATCTGTACGCCTTAAATAAAATTTAAAAATATTTTCCCTACAAAATTTTCTTGTGATGGTGAGCCAGACTTTCTAGAGCTGACAGGCTGATGACTTGCGAGGAGCACAATCATCAGAGCGGGTCTTGAGTGGCGACGGGGACGCGTGTTCAACGTGGAGCCATCAAAGCATAAGCTGACGGAAAGCGGTGTAGACGATTAGACCAGCACCGCAGGTGCCTATGCTACCTGTTTTCTGACATTTCTAAGCTGCCATGAAACACACCCACTCAGAGACGTATGTACACACCCGGACACACGGACGCACAGAGACCACTCTCCCCCTCCACAGGGTCTCCTTCCACAGAGCCATCCAGCCACAATTCGAAAGTGTTTCACAAGTTGTACTGAACAATTTCAGACTCTTTTCCCTTGTCGTCTTCCCCAGAACAATGCAGTACAACAGCTCTTCACACGGCATTTATGTGGTATTGCGTGTTGGGAGTCTTCCAGAAAGACGGTAGAGTATGTGAGAGGAAGTACGTATAGATTCTATGCGAAAACCATGCCACTGAATAAGGAACTTGAGCCTCTGTGAATCTGGGTATCTTCAGGGGCCCCAGAACCAAACCCCCCTGGGAACCAAGGGAGGACCCTATCAGCAGCCTTAGGACACTCTTGTTGGAGCTGAAGCAATAGCAAGAAAAAAGCCCAGTTTCCCACACAGCATCCTCCACTGAACTCCTAGGAGCATGACCAGGGGGAAAATGCTTGAAGGAGCAAATATATGCAGGTTCATTGCATTTAAAAGGATTCTTGAAATGAATTCTTTACCTTCACCAAAAATGCAGACTGCCGCAGCCAAGTACAAAAGGATCGACTGCATGGCGGTGAGCTGGGGCCTAGAAGCAGCAAGAGGTCATCCTGGAGGGAGAAGCAGGTCCACAGGGGCCCTTGTCTCCTGCGCTTTTATACACACCCAGACCACGTCTCTCGTCACAGCCCAGGTGTGGGCGCTGCGGCGAGGACGGGCGAACGTCAACACCGTGACCCGCCAGCGGTGAGATCTGTCTGCGGCCCAATCAGTGTCTCACTGCTGGGATGTCCTTTCCCTGGGACCGCGGCCAGCTCACACCAAACCCAGACCTGGCCATTTTGCCACCCTATGTAAACAACAAAGCCAGGAAGCAAAAACTCCAGGATTAAATACCAAATATGCCCATGAAGTGCATTTACCTGTACCTCGTTAAACGTCGCAGAAGTCTTAATGCCTCAAGAAACTCAAACACTGAGACCAAATATTGTAATTGTCTTCCCCTCAAAGACAAAATGTAGTTTCAATATTAACCTCCCCGGAAACAAAGAATGCTTTACTTAGCAAGATGATCATAGGTATTTCCTTAGAAAAATACTTGTACAAGAAGGTACTTCAGAAACTTCATGGAAAATGGAATTACAAAATATGATTATTTTGGTGAACAAATTTTGAAACCCAGACAATTGAAGGACCTTCAAAATGTTCATGAAAATGTCTATTATGATGGATTTATATTCTTTGTGCCAAAATAAAATTTGCCTTTAAAGCCATTCTTACAGGAACTTGTTGAAGTCCCCTTTTAAAGCTACACTCACTATGATATATAATAGCAATGTCGTTATTCACAAGAACACGTAATGCTCTAATGACGGGCATTTTTACCATAAACTTTAAAAGCAGACATCTAAGTTGGAAATATGAAAAAGGGAACATCAGAAAAAGAATGCTTTAGGATAAAGCTAAAATGAATAGAACTTCCCATTCCTGAATTACATATCTAGGCACACTGGAATGGAAGAGAAAGTCCAAGTCGGGGTGGAAGTCCTCTGTGCTGAGCAGGGTAGAGCGACCTCTAGGAATCACTGGTGCCTGAAACATGGGAGTTTTAATACCATCTGCTTCAGCCTGGACCCCTCAGGTAGCCAGGATATTGTATTTCCTAGTAGCTTCGAAGCCCTACTCTTCTTCATCTCTCTTCTCCCAGACGGAATATTTCTTTTCCATCCTTCCTCTTAGTTAATGGCATCCTTTCTAATTTTGTTGAGAAATGAAAGCTCTCAAAAGAGAAACCATGCAGGCTTCCAAGCCCACCTGCACCCATCTACTTGGATTTGTGCCTAATGCTCCCTGCTCTTCTGCCAGTACGGGTGCACTCTGTGGCACCCTCTAAACCTGACCTTTGTATCTGTATGCTGGATTCCATTCAGGAACATTATGCCAGCAATGCATCCACTTCTACCCATATCCTCAAAGTTTTCCTCCTCTTTTGGATTATTCTCAACACTATAAATGCATGTTGTTATTTTCTCTAACATAAATAAATAATACTGCAGTATGTGAATTATACCTCAGTAAGCTGTACTTTAATTTTCTTTCTTTCTTTTTTTTTTTTTTTCTTGACAGGCAGAGTGGACAGTGAGAGAGAGGGAGACAGAGAGAAAGGTCTTCCTTTGCCCTTGGTTCACCCTCCAATGGCCGCTGCGGCCGGTGCGCTGCAGCCGGCATATCGCGCTGATCCGAAGCCAAGAGCCAGGTGCTTCTCCTGGTCTTCCATGCAGGTGCAGGACCCAAGGACCTGGGCCATCCTCCACTGCCCTCCCGGGCCACAGCAGAGAGCTGGCCTGGAAGAGGGGCAACCGGGACAGAATCCGGCGCCCCGACCGGGACTAGAACTCGGTGTGCCGGCGCCACGAGGTGGAGGATTAGCCTAGTGAGCCGCGGCACCAGCCGCCTTTCAGTTCTTTTTCCATTGTTCTGCACTCTTTGATGGTTAAACTGCACCTAAGAGTTACCATCCGTGCCCCTTCTGGTTCCTGACTTCCATTCTCTCTCAGAGTCACTCTACCTCATCAAGTCTTAACTCCATCACTCTGCACGATGTGCTCCTGCCCCTGACAATGGCCATCTCCTTCTATGGACCCAGGGGTCAGTGCTCAGCCCTCAGTGCACTGGCCTCCCCAGAGCATTCGGCACAGCTGGTCAGTGCCGCCTTCCGGCACACGCTGACTGCCCAAGTCTTTCTTTTCCTGCGTCACTTGCTGCATTTATTCTCCTCTGCTCACTTAACGTGAGCCCCCAAGACGGAAATGTGGGTCCCTTTTTCACACTCACTCCCTGGGGATTGTTCAATTCTGTGACTACCTTTTGTACGCTCATCGATTCCACACTGACATATTCCGCCTGCGCGTTTCCTGACCTCCAGGGAGATACTAAGCAACTTCACTTGAATGTCTACGAGAAGTTCAACGTCAATTGTCCTGAAGGAAACTCAGGTCCATCCCTTCCACAAATGTGCTTCTCCCAACATCTGTTCCACCTCTGTCTTTACCTCACCAGATTCCAGTATTTGGAGCCCTCCTCGATTCCTCTCTTTTACCCTCACCACACATTCCAGCATAAGGTCCTGTTCATTCTCACTTTTAAATAAATATGGGGGGGGGGGCATGGTGCTCTGGCACAGAAGATTAAGCTGCAGTCTACAGAGCCGGCATCCCATAAGGGTTCCTATTCAGATTCTGGCTGCTCTACTTCCAATCCAGCTGCCTAATGCACCTGGGAGAGCAGCAGAAGAAAGCCCAAGTACTTAGGTCTGTGCACCCCTGTGGGAGACCCAGAATAAGCTCTTGGCCCCTGGTTTCAGTATGGCCCACCCTGGCCATTGCAGCCACTGGGGCAAGAGAAACAGTGGCTTGAAGACCTCTGCCTCTCTGCAACTCTGCCTCTCTGTAACTCTGCCTTTCAAAGAAATAAATAAATCCTTAAAAAAAAAGTAAATATGGGAGGTGGGAGGTTAACTTGTCCTTGGCCAGTGGTCAAGATGCCAAGTGCCATCAGAGAACCTGGACTCAATGCCCAGCCCTGGCTCCCGCCTGCAGCTCTGTGCTCAAGCAGACCGTGAGAGGCAGTGGGGACAGCGCGAGTAGCTCGCTACCTGCCAAGCACTGAGCTCCTGGCTCCCGCTTTCAGCCTGGTGTGGCCGCAGCCACTGTGGGCAGTTGGCTTCCAACTTGAGTTTGGGAGCGCTCTTTCACTTCTGTCTCTGAAATGCATAATTTTTAAAATGTTCATAATAAGTCTAGGATGCACCTTTCCCGAGCCCATCCACTACCGCTACCCTGACCCCTCATTCACTGCAACACAGCCTCTCACCTGGGTCCGCAGGGGGTGTCCAGCCGGTCTCTCCGTGATCTGATCTCAGCAGACGTTTGCAAACGATCATTCCATGTACTGTTCCACTCAAAACGTTGTCAGACAAAGTTATGTATGTCACCAATGTTAACATACTTGGGTTATGTACGTCACCAATGTTAACATACATGGGTTATGTATGTCACCAATGTTAACACGCATGGGTTATGTATGTTACCAATGTTAACATACATGGGTTATGTATGTCACCAATGTTAACATACATGGGTTATGTATGTCACCAATGTTAACACGCATGGGTTATGTATGTCACCAATGTTAACATGCATGGGTTATGTATGTCACCAATGTTAACACGCATGGGTTATGTATGTCACCAATGTTAACATACATGGGTTATGTATGTCACCAATGTTAATAACCATGAGTTATGTATGTCACCAATGTTAATAACCATGAGTTATGTATGTCACCAATGTTAACATACATGGGTTATGTATGTCACCAATGTTAATAACCATGAGTTATGTATGTCACCAATGTTAATAACCATGGGTAAATTCGGGTTTACAGTGATGCTGAAAGTCAAGATCGCAATAAAATTTACATTTTTTTGCCCTTTTATGAGATTTGTAAATATTTTCATGAAGAACCTGACAATTAAATGACTGTGCATGTAATAGCTTTTTAACTTCTCGTATTTCAAATTGCCTATGGTTGATATTATTGTGAGAAAAAGTATATTTGTCCTTCATATATATACATATTTGTAATCAATTTAGCAAATTTTTAAATGAGATCCTTTAAAAGAAAATTATTTTATCTTAAAAATTTCAGATTTTAATCAGAATTTATCTTTTTCCCAGAAGTCATTATTAGGTAGCTTGTTTTTACAAGGATATTAAGATTAAGTCTTTAACCTTTTCCTAACAGTGTATCAATCGGATAAAGCTGATAATATGAAAACACACACTGCATAAGTACTGTACATAGCTTAAAAGCCTATCCATCAGAAAGAACAACAGCCCCATGTCTCCTTCTCGATTTAAAAGGATGTGGCTTAAGAGTCTGTACATTTAAAGACGCACCATCAGAGAAAGGTCAACAGATCAAAGAACAATGGCTTCAGTATGGCAAGGAGGCTTTTCAGAACGACGTCTGTACCAGAAGGAAATACGGACAATGTGAAACACTATCTATTTGCACTGGGAATGAGAACTTCCCTATTTGCTTATATATCGTAATCTGAAATTACATTTGAAATTGAATGTCTGAAATCTAGAACATTCTTGTTATATTCAAGGTTTTACATATGGGAGAAATAAAAATGTCATGAAGTCTTAAAATATTATTTAAGTCTATCTATGACAAACAATATTTAAGATTAGATACAAATAATAAATAATTTTCTTTCAGATAATGACGTTCTAAGAGATTAAACAAGAAATACTATCAGTGTTCTGAGTAGAAAACTAGAGTGGCGTTGGCATTAAGCAGCTTACTGACTTCCATGACAGAAAGTTTAAGGGGAATAGGTAGGTGCATAGTAAGCCTCATTTCTGGCACAGCACTGGATCTACGTCTTCTCTGAATTTTTATCACCAAAATGGTTTCTTGTGCTCAATCTTAAGCCATATGCTAAAGGGCACATTCATCCGCACACATCACCCTCGCCGTTAATGGATCAGTTCCTTCTTTCCAACTGGCCCCTCTACTTGTTCAGAACCACTGCTGTTTTCCCAGTATGGTTTAGTTTATATACAATTTTCATAAATATTCCTTGTGTGGTTGAAAATGACACATTCCACAACTTACTGGTCTCAGTGTGTCTCGTTTTTATTCATCAAATCAGATTGCTTAATGGGCAGTTCAAACCTCTGTCCGCATGGATTCATGTGCTTTTGTCCAGTCACTCTGCAAGTCCCTAGAGGGGTGTGGTAGGCTATCTCACTATGATAGGTCTGGTTATTCTTTGTAGTTTTGCTAACTCATGATTTACATCTTTTAGAAGGCATCACATAAATTCAAAGGCACATGTGCAAATGCATTTAAAACAGTTACATCGTCATGACGAATTAAACATCTTCCCATCACAGTTATTCCTGAGAATGGTATTTGCCTTCAAGTCTGGGTTGTCTGCTATTAATTGTCCTATCTTCAGTCTGGTTCTTAGCTGTGCACTTCTATTTTTGTATTTGTATGATTCACGCATTCTTAAAATTTAGTTGCCTCTCTTACAGACAGTGTACAGTTGATTTAAGCCTGAAAAATTCTTAACTGAATCATGTAGGCCATTTACATTTAATGCAGTCATTGAAATATTTGGTTTTACACCTGTTACAGTTTTTATCCTTCTTTCTGTTTGTTTTTCCTCTCACTTGCTCCCTTTATTTGGACTGAAACATATTTCGTTTTATATTTTTCTCCTCTGTTAGCTTGGAAATACACTTTGTACTTGTTAGTGTTTACCCTATACATTAGTAATACACATCTATTTATCAAAATCTAAGTTTAGCCCTCTTCTTCACTTATTCAAGGAATTAAAGCACTTTATAAATAGCTTGAGCTACTTGGGAGAGCTTCGTTTAAAAGCAGTTTAGGGCTCACAGCCAAAGTCAGAGGACGACCTGAGATTTCCCCTATGATTTCCAGCTTCCCCCATCACTGCCATGTTCCTGTTACAGTTGACAAACCTACACTGGCACAGAATCATCACCAATTCCACAGTTGGCACTAAGGTTCCGTCTTGGTGGTGTACGAGCCATGGGTGTGGGCAAATGTGGTGACATGGATACACCGCTGTCTCACGTACACGACTTTCACAGCCCAGAAAACCTCTGCGACCTGCCACTCAACCTTCCCTACACTCTACCCCTGAAACCCGGATGTTTTTGTTCTCTGCAGGTTTACCCTTTTCAGAATGTCACGGAGCTGGAATCACACATCGTGTGCCCTTTTCAGATCGCTGTTTTCAGTTAGTACATGCATTTCTGTTTCTGCGCGTCTGTTCATGACGTGACGACCTGTATGTTCAGAGCTGAGTGTCGGGAACGGACCTGTTTATGGATTCACCTGCTGAACAATATTTTCATTGCTTTTACGTTTTGGCAGTTATGAACAAACTGCTGTAAACATTGTATGCAGGTTTTTTGTGGCTATAACTTGTCAACTCATTTGCATAAACACAAAGGGATACGACTGCTGGGTTGTATATTAAGAGTACGTTTTAGTTTTGTAAGAAACTACCAGATTGTCTCCACAGTGTCTGTGTCATTTTGCATTCTACCAGCAGTGAAGGAATGAGAGTTCCTGTTGGTTCACATCCTTGTCAACGTTTGATGGTATCAGCGCCTTTGACTTTTGCCCACTCAGATATGCAGTGGTGGCTCACTGCCATTTTAATATGCATTTTCCTGATGGTCTATGACATGAAAATCTCTTCATAGCTTCTTTAGAACTATGTCTGCTAAGGTCTTTGATCCATTTTTTTCTGTTTTTATTGATTTTTAAGAGATCTTTATATATGTGAGTTAATAGTACTTTAACATACGCACATGGTGCCAATATTTTCTCTCACTCTGTAGTTTGTTTTTCAAAGAACCCAAGTTTTCAGTTTTAACTAACTGAAGATTTATTTCATGGATCATGCCTTTGGTGTTACGTTTAAAAAACCATCATCATATAATGACATCTGTTATTTTCTAGAAGTGTAATAATTCTGAATTTTACATTTAGGTATATGCTCTATTTTGAGTTAAGTTTTGTGAAGGGTGTAAGGTCTGTGTCTAAGTTTTTTTTTTTAAATATTGCACGTGGACATCCACTATTTCCCATCTTTCATTGAAAACATTATCTTCATTCAATTATACTGCCTTTGCTCCTTTGTCAAACATCAGCTGAGTCTACTGTGTTGATCCGTCTCTGGATACTCCAGTCAGCTACACTGCTCTGCTGTTTCTGTCCTCACTGTCACACTGTTTTGATCCCTGTAGCATCAGGCTCAGTCTGAGCAGTGCCAGGCTTCTAATTGTGTCCTTCTGCTTCAATATCATGTTGGCTATTTTGGGTCATAGGACTTTCAAATCACTTTTCCAATATCCACAAACAATTTGCTGAGATACTGAGTTCTGCATTGAATCTACAGGTAAACTTGGAAAGAACTCGCAGCTTAACAATGCTCTCTTCCTACCCAGGAGTATGGACTGTCTCTCCACGTCATTGTTTGATTTCTTTTATCAGAGGTTTGCAGTTTTCTTCATATAGCGTTATGGTTGAGAAACGTCCACCACCCAAGGAACGACTCCAGGAGACTCTCTCATGCAATCAGCAAAGGGGTTTATTATTTTTCCAGCATGCTGGGGCTCTCTGAACATGAGAGAACAGAGCAGCCCTGAGGAGTTGAGAGTCAGGGTTTTTATACAGTTGGAGGAATGGGCTAGGGTCAATCACAGGTCAAGAAAATTTACAATTATTTAATTGAGTGCAGGTGCATTAGGGTGAAGCTATATAGGGTCACGTATTCACAAACTGATATGCGTTACCCAAGATTTCACAAAGAAGGCACGTAGAGTGAGGTTATATTTAGGTCACAGAAGATTCATAAGTGTCTTATCGGTTATGGATAAAGTTAAGGTCATACCTCTATAGGAACATTTGGATGATCTATTACCTAAGATTACAGGAACTTTGAGATAATCTATTAACTACAGTTACATAATGCAGGTACAGACAGTCTTTCCAAACTTTCTGCCACCACCATATGGAATGCATCAATCTAGTAGGGTAAGGTAGGGTTATACAAGAGCCATTTTTCTTCCATAGGCAGGGGGGTGAAATAGAGGCTATCATTAGGGAGGGCATTCTGGAGGAGGGAGGGGAGAGGTAGCCTTTAACTTTAGACTCTTCAATAGATGGCACACATATTTTATTGTATTTATACCTATTTTATTTTGGGTTGTGCTAATGTAAAAAGCAATATGTTTTAATTCCAAATCCCACTTTTGTACTGCTGATAGATGGGAAACAACTGACCCACACAGATTAACCTTGTATTCTGCAACCCTGCTGGTACCACTTTTCAGTTCCAGAAGATTTTTTGTCAGTTCCCTCAGATTGTCTACACAGATCCTCCTGTGTGAATAAAGAAAGTTTATTTGATCATTCCCAATAAGTACTTTTCTCACTTCCTTTTCTTGTCTTACTGCTAGAACTCCCAGTACAAGGCTGAAACAGGAGTCAGTTAGCCTCTTAGTCCGTTCCTCATCTGAATGAGAAAGGTTGAGTTTCTCACCCTTAGGTGTGCTGACAGCCACAGCGGTTTTGTTCATTTGCTTGTTTTTGGTTGGGGGTGATACTCTTTCCCAAGTTTAAAAACTTCCACGCTTCCTAATTTGCTGATTCATTTTTTCATCACATGCTGGATTTTGTCCAAGGAATTTTCCTCATCTATAAATGTCACCGCGTGATTTCTTTAGTGTCTTGATGTCAGGTGTTACCCTCATTGATTTTCAAATAAATACATAGGTAAACCTCACTTGGCTATGGCGATGACTAACACGCTTTTGAATTTCATTCGCTATTATTTTTTGAGCACTTTTTGTTTATATTCATGCAAGATATTGGTCTGAAGTTTTCCTTTCTTGCCATTTGATTTTTTTTTTTTTGACAGGCAGAGTGGACAGTGAGAGAGACAGAGAGAAAGGTCTTCCTTTGCTATTGGTTCACCCTCCAATGGCCGCCATGGCCAGCGCACCGCACCTATCCGAAGGCAGGAGCCAGGTGCTTCTCCTGGTCTCCCATGGGGTGCAGGGCCCAAGCACTTGGGCCATCCTCCACTGCACTCCCTGCACTCACAGCAGAGAGCTGGCCTGGAAGAGGGGCAACCGGGACAGAATCCGGTGCCCCAACTGGGACTAGAACCGGCACCCATATGAGAAGCCGGCACTGCAAGGCGGAGGATTAACCAAGTGAGCCACGGCGTCGGCCCCAAGGTGTTTTCTTTTTATAAATTAATCATTATTCAATAGATACAGAGCTGTGCAGATTTCTTGTTTCTTCAATGAGTTTTAGCAGGTTGTGTCTGTCAAGGAACTGTTCCATTTTGCCCAGCTAACTGAATCTGTGGACACAGGGATGGTCACAGTATTCCTTACTATCCTCTGTACATCCGCAGGATCTGCACCGACATTCCTAACTGTGTTCTTCCTCTGTGTTTCCTGGCCTAGGTAGAGGCTTCCCAATTTGACCCATCTTCCAAAGGATCAGTTTTTGGTTATGCTGATTTTCAACTTACTTTGCCCTATTTTCAACTTACTGGTTCTGTTCTAATTCTTATTATTTTGCTTACTTTGGATTTATTCGCTCTTCTTTCTAGTACTCTAAGGTAGGAACTTAGATTATTTATTTTAGATCTTTTCTGACAAACTTTTAGTTTTCAGCATTATTTATGATATTCAGTACTATAAATTTCCTACTTAGCAATTCTATTGGTGTATACCACAAATTAAGACAGGTTGTGCTTGCATTTATTTGAAAATATTTTTAAAATTTCCTGCAGATTTCCTCTTTGATCCCTGTGGTATTTCCAAGTTTGCTATTTACTTTTCGTTTATTTAAGGAATCTTCAGTCATCTTTATACCATACCTTTCCAATTTCAACCTATTTTGGTCTGAGAGCACACGCTGATTTCTGTTCTTTTAAATTTGTTAAGGTGTGCTTTTCCACCTAGATGTAGCCTGTCTTGCTAAATACTCCATGTGAGTTTGCTTATAATGCATAGCTTGCTATTGATGGATGAAGTCACCAGTTGATGGCAACTATGTCCAGTTGATGGACGGTGCTATTGGGCCCGAGACGTGTCCTTGCTGATTTCATGGCTGCTGGATCTGCCCATTCCTGAGAGCAAGTTGTGAAATCTTCCAGTTTTAACAATGCATTCATCTGTTTCTTAATAGTTTGCAATGTTTTTAACATTTTACCAAATGTACTTCAAATGTATCTGTTGCATACATATGTATAGATATATACACTACTTTTTCTTGAAAACCAGCATTAATATAAGAGTGAGGATTTCTTACAATCCATGACACTGCCCAGTTTAGTGAGGCAACATTCCTCACACCAGATGCTATGAATTACATCCACACAATTTTTACACTCTATATATTAACTCCCACAACTAAGAGCAAATGTGATAGCTGTTTAGTTCCGGGTCTGGCTTGTTTCACTTAGCGTAATAATCTCCAAGTCCATCCATTTTCTTGTAAACACCAGGATTTCATTCTTTGTATGGCTGAGCGATTTCTCTTGGCCGCCCCATGGGTTTTCGGCCCCCCTGCATCCATGTTCAGGACAGTCACCTCTGCAGGGAACTGACCCCTCCCTCCAGCACTCGGTAATGTCTGTCCTTGTCTTCTGGAACTTTCCTGGCTGTGAAGTCCACTCTACCTGAACTTTTCAGTAATCAAGAGCTTGAGTCATGTTTTACACAATAACATACATGGGGCCGGCGTTGTGGGGTAGCTGGTAAAGCCGCTGCCTGCAGTGCCGGCATCCCGTATGGGTGCCAGTTCAAGTTCTGGCTGCTCCACTTCTGATCCAGCTCTCTGCTATGGCCTGGGAAAGCAGTAGAAGGTGGCCCAAGTCTTTGGACCTGTGCGTCCACGTGGGAGACCTAGAAGAAGCTCCTGGCTCCCAATTTTGGAGTGGCCCAGCTCCAGCCGCTGCGGCCATTTGGGGAGTGAACCAGCGGATGAAAAACACCCCTCTCTGCCTCTGCCCCTCTGAAACTGACTTTCAAGTGAAACAAACATATCTTTAAAAAAAAAAAAAGTACAAGATGTGAATTGGGCTAGGGATGGCTTCCGGTCTTCTGGGGTCTTGCTGCCCCCAGTGGTAGAAGTGGGCATTTTCCCCTCTGGATCTCGCGTACAGGGAGTTAATTGCCTGTGCTGCCCCAGTCCCGTGAGAAGGTCCGTGTTTTTGACTCCTTTCCTTGCAATGCGCTGCGATGTGTCCTCTGCTCACCGATCCTTTCTGGGCTGGGGGAACTGAAGCTCAGGCTCGCGAGGGTCAGAAGATCCCGTGGGGAAGAGACACAGCTTTGGTGCTCTGCGTACATCTTCGTGCTCCCACTCCCACTTGGATTTCGATAGTGCACACCATCTTACCTGATCTTCAGTAAACCCACATGTCTGGCTTTAACATTCTCCTTTCTTTGCTGCTGAACGTTTTTGTTTTCAGTTGGTAGACTTCAAGTCATCACCATATCTGTTCTCATGTTATCAACACAGATTTACTTTCTCCCAGCTCCGAAAGCATAAACACTAAGTAAGCATGCCAAGTAGCAGTTGACAGGGATGCCAGGTTACAAGGTTTTTTGCTGTCTGCTATCCATCGCAGATAATCCAGAGACCTTAGTCCGTCCCACAACTAACAGAATAAATAATCAGCTGGTATCAGCTCTGCCCATCTGCTCCAAACTTCAAAACCCCCTTTCTTCGTCTCAACAAACACAAGCACGCACGGGCTGGACCTGAGAAGCCCAGGCTCCTCACACAGGTGGGAGTGGCTTCACACCTTTCCACACAGGTGGGAGTGGCTTCACACCTTTCCACACAGGTGGGAGTGGCTTCACACCTTTCCACACAGGTGGGAGTGGCTTCACATCTTTCCACAGGTGGGAGTGGTCTCACCTTTCCACACAGGTGGGAGTGGCCTCACACCTTTCCTCACAGGTGGGAGTGGTCTCACACCTTCCACACAGGAGGACACGGCACACAGACACAGTGGCAACAGGACGGGACGAGCAGGAGACGAGAGCGGCTGCAGAGCCCGGAGCGCGTGCTCCAACCTCTCATTTCTTTTATTCTGACACCCAAAAGGTTCAAGAGAGTAAGTCTGCTGCCTGAGTCGTCCTCACAAGGAGACAGCTTCCCACAGGTTGTTCATGTTCCTGATTCCAGCTGGTGATTAAAGATTTAGATGAAGTACGTCTTTCCATTTCCCAGAATGGCTAACTGTGCTGGAAAAGCCGTCCTTTCAAGACTGGGCACGTGGCCTAATGATTAAGCCATTCATGTCTCACACCAGAGTACCTGAGTTCAATCCCCAGTCTGGCTCCTGACTGCAGCTTCCTGCCAATGCAGACCCAGACGACGGCTCAAGTCACTCGGTTACTGCTGGCCACAAGGAGACCCAGCCTCAGTCTGGGCAGCTCATCCCAGCCCTGGCAGGAACAGGCATTTGGGGAGGGAACCAGCACATGGAAATTCTCTCACTCTCTCTCTCTCTCTCTTTCAAATATAAAAGAGAAATTCCTTCAGTGTTTCATAACACGTCACTTTTCTTTCCTCCTATTTGAATTTCCATGAAAGTCTGGAAGTTATTTGAAAGAAAAATCAAAGTAATTTATAAACCAGTTTATGTATTTAGGTAACAACATCTGGAAGAGCATTCTCTTTGCTGTGTAGTCAATAACCTGAACGGAAGAGGTAAACAGTAAAATCTGAGAAGTCAGCGTAGGAAGGGTTAGGGTTAGGGTTTCTCTGTAACTGACATAAAGAATTACAGAGCACCGAAGCTTACAGAGGAAGTGCGAACATTTAGTCAAATGTGCTCAAGTTGACTTAAAAGCTTAACACCAGGTTCAGTTACAATATGAGCACATACTGCTACCACTGGGTTTACTTTTGAGATAAATATTTATCATTGAGCATCCCATCGTAAGTAACTAAAACTTACACTCCTCTGAAAGTACCCATCTTCTTTCCCCAGAAACCTTTTAGTTAAGGTATATAGTTAAGGAATAAGAAAGGAGGAAGAAGGGTGGGAGTGCAGGTGGGAGGGTGGGAAGAATCACTAGGTTCCTAAAGTTGTATTTATGAAATGCATGAAGTCTGTATACCTTGAAAGTAACCCTCTTGATCAACAGTTTACTGCAAGCCAAAGGTACTACCAGTTTTACCCATGCACAAAAACATATAAAACTAAAATAATTTATCATTTCCTATGGCAAGAAAAATCATCTTCCAAAACCGATCACAAATTTGTAGTAGACTGCAAATACAAATTTCCATTCCCACATATGATTATATCCCACAGGCCTGGTGCTAATCAGCAACGTTGCTTAGACAGCAGACAGGAAACAAACAGAACCCCGAATTGTAAGGGGTGGGGGACAGGTGGGGGGCAGAGGAAGGGGAAGGTTGCTTATAATACTTGTGTGTTACACAGCCAAATTGTGCCCTAAAGCAGAAGGGTTTTCATGGGTGATAGGCGACCCCCATGGTGTGCTCATCTGCCACCCCAAGCCCCCCCAAAAATCTGCAGCAATTTTCTGTCCCTCTGCTGCACTCAGTATGGCCTTGCTCAGAACCCTGCTATCAGGAAGCCAGCAGCCGCATGCAATTAACTGGAGTAGAAAACTTATCAGTGCTATCAACTGCTTGGATCTGCGTTCTACCAAACGAGGCATACTCCACAATTAATAATTCAGAAAGAGAAAGAGTCTTGCTTAATGTGTTTATTTCAATAGCTGCAGAGATTAAAAAAACAATCTGATACATTCTTCACACAATCATTTCATTTTCATTCAAGCAATCACATTGCATTTACAGGGTGACACAGAATTCAGTAGATCCTCAAAGGCAAAGCAACCAGACAAGAACACAGCAACAGGGACTTGATGAAGATAGACCTCGTTTTTCTATTCACACGTGGCCACAGGTTTCAAGGAAAAATATAAAATAATATAATTACACTCAACTTCTTGGTAGTAGTTTCTTTCCAAGCTTAAACTTTTTAGATGAAAGTTGCTGGCTTCTACAGATTTATCATCAGTGGTTTGCAGGTGCAGCTTCCAAAGATCTGTGATGAACAGTAATATGCAAATGTGTCAATAGTGATGCTGTCTGTGTGAATTCCTTAGGGGGTGGATTTTACTTGAAGTGAATGTAACATGTCCATAATGTATAATTCCATGATATATTCTCATTCATCAGGAAACCCATGTATATGAGGGATCTTCCAAAAACTCATGAAAATGCGTATTAAGAGAAAACGGTGCATGGATTTCTAAAGATCTTGAACCATAATTAACTTCCCTTTGGGGCCCTCTGAGCACCTCTGTACTACTCTGCCTCTCTGTAGCGAGGAAGTGAGTTTTCTGGCTACTGGAGCGACTCAGTCCAGTTCACTGAGCCAGCAGATGCCAAATCTGCAGTTTAGACCAAGGTCTGTCCTGTCCCTGAGCTTTCCATTTAGTTCTCTTTTAAAAGTAATCCTGAAGGCAACTATGGTCAACTACGCTACTACTACACAGGCTGAACACTGCTAACCTGAAAGTCTGAAATTCAAAATGCTCTGAAACCCAAACTCTGACTTCCAACCCGAGGACAAATGCAGGTGCACTAAAAATATTGCATGAAATTACTTGTAAGTTGTGTAAGGTATACACGAAACAAAAATGAATTTCTAGCCCCAAGACATGTTATTATTTATTTGCAAATATTCCCAAAACCAAGAATTCCAAGGCACTTCTGAACCCATGCCTTTCAAATAAGGATGGCTCACTCTCTACATACCTGTGTAATTCTGTCAAACGTGCCTTGGGTTATCTGGAGCTATTTCCTAACAGCCCCAAACAGAGGTGGGGACAGCCCCTTGTGACACACAGTCACAGTCAGGGATGCCTTTCACGGTTCCTTCACCTACAAGACAAACCTGGTGCTCAGAACCTCTCCCTCCCTCCCAGCCTAAGGCCTCTAATAAAGCTCACTAGCTTCATAACTCATTCCATAGTAAAATGCAGTACCAACATGGAAGTAGATGTTTCTCTCGTACTTTCAGTCACAGAGGAGAGATGGAAGTTCTCCAGGAACAAGACGTAGCACACCTTTCTGTATTTGATGAGGAGATTGCAAAATGAGCTCATGGTTCCAGGATGGGGCATGAAGTCTGCTCCCTCTTCCCAGAATTCTGATTTCACTCTGGAGCTGCTGCAGTGCCTACTCACAATGAAAGTCTCTCCTGACAACTTAAGTTTTAAAGAAATACTTCCAGGCCAGTGCCGCGGCTCACTAGGCTAATTCTCTGCCTGCGGCGCAGGCACCCCGGGTTCTAGTCCTGGTTGGGGCGCCGGATTCTGTCCTGATTGCTCCTCTTCCAGTCCAGCTCTCTGCTGTGGCCCAGGAGTACAGTGGAGGATGGCCCAGGTGCTTGAGCCCTGCACCCGCATGGGAGATCAGGAGGAAGCACCTGGCTCCTGGCTTTGGATCGGTGCAGCACGCCAGCCGAAGCAGCCATTTGGGGGTGAACCAACAGAAGGAAGACCTTTCTCTCTGTCTCTCTCTCACTAACTCTGCCTGTCAAAAAAAAAAAAAAAAAGAAAGAAAAGAAAAAGAAAAAGAAAAAGAAAGAAAGAAAGACTTCCAAAAGAGTGTTCATTATACTTTTTTATTTTAAATAATAAACGGTAACAGTGGTGGCACCTACTGGGTCAACGTGGTGAGGCCAGGTAGGCAGGATCACTCCTATCAGACACTCCGTGAGACGGAGTTTTCCAGCGGAAGGCAAGCAGTAACCCAGGACCTGGATGCTGCCACCCCTCTCCGTCCCCTTTGCTTGTCTTAGGCTGGGACACCTTCAAGTAGAGACCTTCCAGAGAAAGCTGGAGACCTAGGGAGAAAGCAGCTGGCCTCGGCCTCTGCTCCACTGCTCAGAGTTCAGACAGCTAACAGCCTGCAGGCCAAGGTGCTGGGAACACTCCACAAACCAGGACAAGCTAAAAGCAGCCAGCACCTACAGACTACACAGCCAGATCCAGAGCTGGTATCCAGTACACTGCCCGTGGCTGGGCGACAGGAGAGAATGTAGACGGGGCATGAAATCTCCTGCTGGGAGATGTTTCTGGATTGCTCATGAGTCTGTAGGAACAGAACTGTTTTCCCAGACGCTGAAGCTACTAAAGTGATGGGTGCCATGAAGAAGCAAAGTGGTAGCCGGCGCCGTGGCTCAATAGGCTAATCCTCCACCTTGCGGCGCCGGCACACCGGGTTCTAGTCCCGGTCGGGGCGCCGGATTCTGTCCCGGTTGCCCCTCTTCCAGGCCAGCCCTCTGCTATGGCCAGGGAGTGCAGTGGAGGATGGCCCAGGTGCTTGGGCCCTGCACCCCATGGGAGACCAGGAAAAAGCACCTGGATCCTGGCTCCTGCCATCGGATCAGCGCGGTGCGCCGGCTGCAGCGGCGGCCATTGGAGGGTGAACCAACGGCAAAGGAAGACCTTTCTCTCTCTGTCTCTCTCTCTGTCCACTCTGCCTATCAAAAATAAAAAAAAAAAAAAAAAAAAAAAAAAAAAAAGAAGCAAAGTGGTAAGGGTTCTGGACCCTCTGCGCCTTGGTATCTGAACGCTTCAATGTTCACCTTTCGTATAGCAAGTTCAAAATCGTTTCTGGTACTTCTGCTGTCTGTCTTCAGCATATTTCACTGTCTCAAGGAAGAGTAAGTTGCGTGCCAGCTAAAATAGTTGCCAGGTAATGGACACAGCGCTTGCTGGACTTCGTCAGAAAGGCTCCGTTTTTGTTAAGAGACCCTGCCTCAGGTTCATCTGGACAAACAGCACAGGAGAACGCCAGGTGCCACGCAGCCAGCAGCACCGGCTGCACCAGCCCTCCTGCCCGCGCCTCGGCAGGCAGATGCTGCTACTCTGGAGTCTTCAGGAGGCCTGAGCACCTCTGGGGCCTGGGCCTCTGTAGGAGCCTCCACATCAGCCAGAACTGGAGTTTTACCCACATCCTGGGCCTGGCCTTGGACTGGGACAGCCCAAGACCCCTGGCAACATGGGCAAGAACACGCTCCGACCTCGCAGTAGGTGATGCAGGCAAGGCCTCTGGGCCTGCAGCCGACTCCTTTTCCTATCTGTGGGATTAACTTCCTTTGCCCGGCAAACTCAGCAGCCACACTCACAACCTTGGCATTGCTGCCCTGCATCTTCCTCAGCCCCTTCTGGTCGTGGTTTTTGGCACAGGCATGATCCCCAAGAATCTGGGGTCCACCCCCTTAAGAGATTCCCATTTCTGTGGTCAAGGTTCCTGCAGGCCACTTCTGTGCCATTTGGGCGACTGGTTGTGGACACTGTGCGTCTTGGATGTGGCCATGTCTGCATGGTAACAGCTCAAGGTCTCTAGTTTTAATTGCAAACTTCCCCCAAAGATAATTCCTGGTAAGATCGAATGCTTATTTTGATGACGATTGGTAGCTTTTCTTAGCACTGTCATCAGGAAAGACTTAAAACGAGTATGCCTATGTTTTTGCATACATTATTTATTATAAAGTCTTATTGTCTTAGGACTTAAGAGTGAACACTATAACAGAAAAATTTTTCTGAGAATTAAATATGTATCATTTCTATCATATTTTATCCTGGGGTCTTGGTAACTATTTCTATTGAAGAAAATTGAATTTAAACCTATCATAATTCCTCAAGGAAAATATTTCCTAAGCACTTTCTTATAATCAAATATTCCATACAAAGATAAAACAAACTTAAATGGGCTATTTAAGGAAAAAGTATCACACAGTCTAAAGAAGCTATCTACAAGGCAGGCATTCCAAGATGGCTGAATAGGGAAAAGGTACGGATTTTGACGAGGGGAAGACAGCAGAAGAAAAGTGGAGACAGTGTACTCCCAGGGGGGAGCTGGAGAACAATCAGCAGTGGAAATTCTACAAAAAGAAGAGGGACACCGTGGAGCAAGCATGGAAGGTGCGGGCACGCACCAGCCAGCAGGAGACACCAGATTCCTAGAGTGAGGTGAGGGTAGACTGAGGGCCCCGTGCCACTGAGGATACTGCATGAGGGAGAACCTTGCAGAACAGACTGACTTGAAGTCCAGCCTGGAACCCTGCTGGGGCAAGCTTCCCAGCTAAAGGAAAAGCACATTTCTTTCTCCCACCCCGCACAAGGGCACTCCACAACCAGCACGGAGACGGTGCCATCCTGACACAAGCAGACGCTGTGGGGGCTCCTGTACATTCACGGGACTAGGGGATTTCACCAGAGAGAAAAATCCACATTTCCCACTAATTCTGAGTCTGGCTAGCAGGGTTGGCAGGGAACTGGGCACCCTCTTAGGACTGTGAGGAACACACATCCTTTCAACCTATCATAGGCTCCTGGGCTCAAGCTGCCATGGAGGAGTACCCACAGGCAGCTGGCTCTGGAAATGACCACTCTCTGTGGACAGGACAGGCTCCAGGGGCAGAGAGAAGAATCCTCTGCACCTAAGGACTATGGCAGCTTTGTGAGTAGAGACTTTGGGAATCCTGGGACTGCAAGGTAGGGTCTGGGGTATAGCTGGGTTTCTGGGTAATCACTGTACTTGGTGCCAGAGGCTCAGAGTTTCCTGAGGGCCTGGGGTGGGCCATAGCTTAAGATTCAGTGTTTATACTGAGGACAGTATAGACCCTTTATGTAGTTAATGTGCCACCACGGGTGAGGGTTGTACCCACTATGGGCTAACCCTGGGTACTGATCATATTAGGAGAAAGTGAAGTTGTGATTATGCCAACAGGCACAATCATCCCTCTGCCTGCTGACAATAGAGGAGATCTACCATATCCATCTTGGGTGTCACCCTGGATTCTCGTCCCACCTTTGAGCACTGACCAGAGCTCCCTATCCCCACCCAGCACACATCTCTGGGTATTCACTAAAGGTGCAGTCACTGCACTAAGCCAGAGAGGCATGGTCATCAAAATGAAGAAATATAAAAATAGAAATCTCCCAGTAAAACTACAAAGCAAATTCAAGGCAAACAATATAATTTAGAGGAAAATAGCAGGGTGAAGTTTTTACTGATAAATCGCAATTTTGAATGTAAATGGCCTAAATTCTCTAAATAAAAGATACAGGCTGGCTGAATGCATTAAAAAACAAGACCCATCTATTTGCTGCCTGTAAGAAACACATCTCACCAACAAAGATACACATAGACTGGAAGCAAAAGGATGGAAAAAGATATTCCAAGCTAATGGAAAGCAGAATTGAGCCAGTCTAGCCATGCTAATATCAGACAAAACAGAATTTAACACAAAAACTGCTGAAAGAGACAAAGAAGGGCACTATGTAATGATTAAGGGAATGAATCCATAGGAAGATGTGACTGTAATAAACGCATATGCACCTACCACCAGGGAACCTGGCTGTTTAAAACAAATGTTAATGGATCTAAAGGGAAACATCAACTCCAATAAAACAGCAATGAGGGACTTCAACACCACACTATCATCAATAGAGAGATCAATGAGACAGAAAATCAGCAAAGAAACAGCAGAGCTAATAGACAGGATGGACCCAAAGGACCTAAACAGTATCTACAGAAAATTTCAACACATAGTTGATGAATATACATTTTCATCAGTGCATAGAATGGATATCTTCACTGAATTCTACTAGACTTTTAAAGAAGAACTAACTGCAATATTCAAAACAGTTGAAAATGAAAGAATCCTCCCAAACTCCTTCTATAGGGTGAGCATCACCATAACTCCAAAACCAGAAAAAGATATAAAAAGGAAGAGAACTATGGATCAGTATCACTGATGCACATAAATGCAAAAATCCTCAACAAAATACTGGCTAATTGAATCTAACAACACATCAGAAAGATAATTCACCTGGACTAAGTGGAATTTATCTCTGGTATGCAGGGAATGTTCAACATACACAAATCAATAAATGCAATATACCATGTTAACAAACTGAAAAATAAAAACTATGTGGCTATCTCAATAGATGCAGAGAAAGCATTTGATAAAATACAATACCCTTTCATGAAAAAAAAAAACCCTTAAGCAAACAGGGTATAGAAGGAACATTCCTCAATAAAATAAATGGCAAACCCATATCCAGCATCATATTGAATAAGGGAAAGCTGGAAGGATTTCCACAAAAATATGGAACCAGACAAGGATGCCCACTCTCAGCATTGCTATTCAACGTAGTCCTGGAAGTTTTAGCCAGAGCCCTTAGGCAAGGGAAAAAAAGGAGTAAAAATTGAGAAGGAAGAAGTCAAATTATCTCTATTTGCAAATGATACGACTATATGTAGGGAATCCAAAAGACTCCATTAAGAGGCTATCGGCACTCATAAAACATTTTGGTAAAGTAGCAGCATATAAAATCAACACAGAAAAATCAATAGCCTTTGTATACAAAGACAATACCACAGTGGAGACAGAACTTGTAAGATCAGTCCCATTCGCAATAGCTACCAAAAAAAATAAATACGTTGGAATAAAGTTAACCAAGGACAGTAAAGATCTCTACAATGACAATCACAAAACATTAAAGAAATAGAAGACATGAAAAAAGGAAAAATCTTCCATGTTCATGGATTAAAAGAATCAATACCATCAAAATGTCCATATTACCAAAAGCAATTTATAGATTCAACGTGATCCCAATCAAAATACCAACAACTTCCTTCTCAGATAGGAAAAACAATGCTGAAATTCATAAGGAAACACAGGAGACCCCAAATAGACAAAGCAATCTTATTCAATGAAAACAAAAGCAAAAGCATCACAATAGCAGATTTTAAGACATATTTATAGGGTATTTATAATCAAAACAGCCTGGTACTGGCACCAAAACATATGGATAGACCAATGGAACATGTTAGAATCTCCAGAATTCAATCCACACATCGACATCCAACTTACCTTTGACAAACAAGCTAAAATCAATCCCTGGAGAAAGAACAGTATCTTCAACAAATGGTGCTGGGAAAATTGGATCACCACATGCAGAAGTATGAATCAAGACCACTTTCTCACACCTTTTTTTTTTTTGGTTTATTTTATTTATTTGAAAGACAGAGTTACAGACAGAGGTAGAGACAGAGAGAGAGGTCTTCCATCCACTGATTCACTCCACAAATGGCCGCAACAACTGGAGCTGTACCAATCCAAAGCCAGGAGTCAGGAGCTTCTTCTGGGTCTCCCATGTGGGCACAGGGGTCCCAGGACTTGGGCCATCTTCCACTGCTTTCCCAGGCCATAGCAGAGAGCTGGATCGGAAGTGGAGCAGCCGGGACTCAAAGCAGTGCCCATAATGAATGCTGGTGCTGCAGGCCAGGGCTTTAACCTTCTGCACCACAGTGCCAACCCCAGCTACCTCAAACCTTATATATAAATCAACTTAAAATAGATCAAGGATCTAAATCTATGACCTGAAACCATCAAATTACCAGAGAAGAACACTGAGGAAACTCTGCAAGGCATTGGCATAGTCAAAGACTTCTTGGAAAACATCCCAGAAGCAAAGGCAATCAAAGCAAAAATAGACAAATGGGATTACATCAAGCTGAGAAGCTTCTGCACTGCAAAGGAATCACTAACAAAGCACAGTGGCAACTGACAGAATGGGAGAAAATATTTACAAACTATATAACTGATAAAGGATTAACATCCAGAACTGATAAAGAGATCAAGAAACTCAACAACAACAAACCAAACAATCCAGTTAAGAAATGGGCAAAGGATTTAATCAGGTATTTTTCAAAAGAAGAAATTCAAATGGCCAACAGAAACATGAACAAATTCTCAAGATCACTAGCATCTGGGAAATGAAAATCAAAACCACAATGGGGTTTCTCAGAATGGCTCTCATACAGAAAAAAAAAAAAAAAAAAAAAAAAAAAAACAATAAATGCTGAGGAAAAAGGTTTCCTAATCCACTGTTGGTGGGAATGCAAACTAGTACAGCCATTGTGTAAGATAGCATGGAGATTCTTCAGAAAGCTAAAAAGACACACCTTATGACCCAGCATCGCACTGTTGGAAATTTACCTAAAGGAAATACAATCAGCATAACATACCCCAGTTTATTGCAGCTGGATTCACAATAGCTACATTATGGAATCAACCCAAATGCCCATCAACACTTGACTGGATAAAGAAAATGCGATACACACACATACACACACACATTCATACTATGGCTGAATATCACTCAGCCATAAACAAGAATGAAATCCTGTCGTTAGCAACAAAGTGGATCCAACTAGAAACCATTATACTTAGTGAAATAAGCCAGGTTTCAAAAGACAAATATCATGTTTTCCCTAATCTGTAGTTACAGAGTACAAAAAGAATGTAAAATATAATCATCTGTATTGTAGTCTGCATAAAATTATTCCTGTGCATAATCTGTTGAGAGGAAACTGCATACAGCCTAAATGAACTTATTTATTATCTTGCAACCACACAGGAAATATTTTGATTACATTGTCATTAGTTCTATTTCATTGAAAGAAATTATGAATGAATAGTTAACAAAAAATAATTATACATGAGTTAAATGGTCATTTTTTCCATTCAATCATAGTTTATAGACACTGTCTATATTCTTGGTAAACTAGGGTCTTTTTAATGTTTTACTTGTTAAACTTCTTGTTCCATGAAGTATTAAGCCTTTTTATTGTAATGTAAATTTAAAGTATGTTACTTCAAAAACTAAAAAAGACAAAAGAAAGGGTTGGGGTTAGGGGAATGGGTGGAAGGAGGGAGGAAGGGAATCTTTTTATGTTCTTAGACTTCTATCTATAAATCATTGAATCTGTTAAAAATCAATTAAAATGAAAATGAAAAATGAAAGAAGCTATCACAAACCTGTAAAATGCACAGACATGCTTTTAAAATGTTTATTATTGCATTCAAATACAATGTTCATTTACATATTTTTCCATGATTGTCATTAGTTAAAAAAAACTGCATATATGTATAAAAGGAAAGTGACAGACAGCACAGGAATGAAAGCCTCCATCATGTTTGAATTTTGTTCTTATTAATTATATTAAATTAAAGCCTGGATCCCTTTGAAAAGTGGAACATTTTTCAGGGTTATGAATTTAATTACTCTTAATATAAAGAAATCCTGAAATCCTCATATAATGCCAGTTCTGAGAGTAATAATTTGATTCTAAATCCTATTAATTAGATTGGTCATCCTGTTAATTACCCCAGCTAGCCTATTAATTAGACTGTTTATGCAATTAATTAGACTGCTAATCTTATCATAAGGGAGGTGTTCAAAATGATAAGTATTAGCTTGGACCAAAGGATACACCAACAGTGTTTTTGGTAAAATAGAAATGATACTCAGATTATTAAAATTAAAATATTATTGGCCATGATTTTCCTACTGTAGGAAAATATATAAGCAATTTACAAATAATTTGGAAGACAAAGTTAGCGGGGAGTTTTACCAATCACAGCTAAAGCTCCTTTCATTTTCAACAAACTGAAAAATGTTATTTATGACACAGGAGGACACTTTAAAAAGTCAGTGGAAAGATACAATTAAAAGATGAACTTATTTGGGAATCAGTGGTCGGCCTAGTGGTTAAGATGTCCACCTCCTGAACCAGCGTAGCTGGGTTCGCTTTCCAGGCCCAGCTCCTAACTTGCGTTGGCTAATGAAAACTGGGAGGGGACGCAGGAATGGCTCAAGCAGCTGGGTCCCTGGCACCCACACAGGAGACCTACGCCGAGTTCCTGGCTCCTGGCTTCCAGCCCATCCCAGTCTCCATCATCGCAGTTATTTGGGGACTAAGCCAGTGCTCTCTCTCACTTCATTTCTCTATCTCTGAAAAAAGAAAGTGTACTTTGATACAAAGATTTTCAAATCCATGCATACAACAAGTTCTCAAAAATTCATGGAGGGACCGGCAGTGTGGGGTAGCGGGTTAAAGCCACGGCCTACAGCTAGGACTCGAACCGGCACCCCTATGGGATGCCCATGCTGCAGGCAGCGGCTTCTTCCACTGACCACAGCTGACCAAATTTCACTCTGTGAAGTACCCTCATATTTGTCCTTATGGTCTGTAAATCTGCCAACAGGGTTTTTATGGAAATGATACAGTTCGTGCAAGGCGACACATTCAAGGGAAAACATGAGTAGAAGCTTGCGAGCAGAGCCGATGAGAACCACGGAGCCACAGAATGCCTTCCCACTGAGAATCACAATGAAGCATCACACATCACTGCAGGGAATGAACAGCGTATCCACACCAGTGAAGAAGGGAAGGGGCACTGTAGGCAAGAGCGCTGACGTGTAAGCCAGAGACAGCTCGCCAGATTTCGTTAGGAATTTTCAGGGTATCCACTTCAAAGACAGAACTGAAAGCAGCAGCAGAGAGTGTGACTTTGCCTTTCCCGCACGTGGCCACGAGGTCCTGTCGCCCATCAGCCTGTGGTGGCGCTTGCTTTCAGACACAGTCAGTGCTACCCGGTACCCCAGTCACATCAGCAACACGGGGCTTCATCGTGCAGCTCCTCTGTGTGTCTGCAAGTACACAGATGCTGCATTCTAAAGCAATCCAAGAGAGGACTTGCTGCATTCTAAAGCAATCCAAGAGAGGATTTGCTGCATTCTAAAGCAATCCAAGAGAGGATTTGCTGCATGAGAGACTGCCCTCAAACGTTTGTTCTACCTTGTGGAATCTCAAGGAAGTAAGCAGGCCACAGCCCAGTCCCAAGCACAGAATTTAAAATAAGGATTGCCCTCATCACGAAGGAAAAAAAAAAAAAAAAAAAAAAAGAGGCGGTTTGTAAATTTTTTAGTCTAAGTACTGCAGTTAGGTACTTCATATATTTTCTTTCATTATTTAATCTACCAAGTTAATTAAAATATTTAAGAATATAATACTACATTTTTAAATAGTTCCTTAAAACATACTTTCACTAGTAACTATTTTTACATATATTTAAATTTTTAAAAAAATATGACAGTACTTCCACAAGTTTGTGAAAACATACAATTAAAAGATAAGTTTATTTTGATACAAAGACACCGAACTTCATGTATTTCTCATCATATTTGCATTTTCTAAAACTTTTTGAAGACCTCTTGCATAGATGGACTGCAATTTTTTGCAATAAAATAAACTTATCTTTTAATTCCATTTTCCACGAACTTTTTGAAGCTCCCTTGAATTAACATTCCTTCATATATACATGAGGCACTTCAGAGAGTGGAAGAACCTTCGTCAGTGCAGAGAGTTCAAAGCAGTATTTACAAGAGATCAGAACAATTCTCCCATTCGGAGACCAAAGTTTCTGAATTCCCTCTTACTCAACAGACGTTCTTCTCATTTTCTCAGCTAATTCTTTTCTCACTTCAATGTGTTTTTCTAAATTTTGTACTTCATGCGGAAGATTTGTGTCCCAAATAGACAAGCAAGATTGTATCTCTAGAAGAAAAAACAAAACCACATTTCAAAGATCTACCGTGAAACATTGTCATTAATTTTGTGAATTTATAGTTAGCTGACTTGGATAAACTTATGTACCTCCGTAGATTTCAAAAATTCATGGAAAACAGAATAGGAAGACAAGATTATTTTGGGTCAATTTTTTTTTGAAATCCATGTATATGAGGTGCCTTCAAAATGCTCACAGAATGTGTGCATTATAAAACACTATGCATGAACTTCAAAAAATTTTCACAAAAATAAACTCATAATTACATTTTTATAAGAACTTTGTAAAGTACCAATAATAAACTATTATAATTTATAAAAAAAACTATAATTGGGAATGTTTGTAATATACTATAGAAATGACTAAATTCTAAAAAGAATGGGGACGCCTCATAACCTATCATTTCATTTTCTGAAGGAAAGCGAGCTTTTTCCAGCTCTATCAGAATCAGCCTTCACACACATATAGGTAATTGGTAAAAAAAATTCACATTTAGTTTACGTGGAACTGGTTCTCACTTCATGCTGATCGGTATCCCTACTTCACCTGAGAAAACGAATATTCAACACACTTGGATCACCAAAACTTGGTTTTCAAAAGTTCAAATTACATATTCTATGAAGAGACGGCCAATTAGGATTGCTGCAAGTATTTTATCACATCATGCTGACTTTACACCCATCCAACAGCGCAGGCTGTCCTCGCTCCTGCTGCTGCACAGTGGCCACCCTACTACGCGCTGCCTCGGTGCTGTTCATACCTTCGGCACTCTTCCGGTTGTAGCCCAGGACCAGCATGACATTTTTAAGGCTTCCTTTACCAAAACAAAATACAGAAGTTTTCTTTTACAACCACATAAAGAACTTTCCAAAAAAAAAAAAAAAAAAAAAGAAAGAAAAGAAACATGTAACTTCAAACTGAATTTATCATCCTATTTTTAGGAGATACTTCAATTACACTGAATGAAGACCTCTAGTTTAAAAAAAATGTAAACTTAAAAAATCTGCATTTATCTAAAAGGCAGAGTTACAGACAGGAAGTAGGGAGAGAGAATTTTGTACCCATTGGCTCATTCTCTAAGCATCCACGGAAGCCAGGGCTGACCTTGCTGGGGCCAGGAACCAGGAGCTTCTTCCGGATCTCCGAGGTGGGAGCAGGCGCCCAGGCCCTTACCCTTCCACCGCTGTTTTCCCAGGTGCATTAGCAGGGAGCTATTTTGGAAGGCGAAGTAGCCAGGACTCGAACTGGTGCCCTTACAGGCTGCTGGGGTTGCAAGGCAGCGGCTTCATCTGCACCACAGTGCCCGCCCAGCTGCAAGTCTCAACGGGATGGATCTGAATACCCAGCGTGTGTTCCCGTAAGACAGCCCTAGTATGTGTCTCCACACGAAGTTATGACAGTAATGCAGGCAGCGTGTGACAGTGTGCTCTGGTCCTATAAGGCACGGATTTAAGAAGTACTGGGACGGAGAGCCGCTTGCATCCACGTGCTCACACTCTACCGTGACAGCATGTTTTCTTTCAAGTCTCCCTGATTTATTTGTCAAACGTTCATTAAAAATCTGTGTTATAAGCCCTGGGCTAGGTCCTGGGGGGAAAAGGGTCAACAAAAATGACAAAGACTCAGGCAACATGGAGTTCACACTCCAGTGAAGAACTGGCATTAACAAACACCGTCTTGACTTCTACTAGGGCTGGGCAACAGTGGTGTCAAGAGAACCAGGAGAGACCCTGACCTCAACAGTGTGGGCTTTGCTGAGGCCGGCCACACGTGCACGTGCTAGCTAAACCACAGGTAGGCTGGCGGGGCGGGGGGGGGGGGGGGGCATAGTAGTGAGGAGAGCCCAGGTTTGAATTCTAGAGGAACGTGCTGGGGTGGACAGCAGAGGGGACCGGAAGCCCGCCAGGAGCCACCTGGTCTACTCTGTACCAATTCACCTTTTTTATAAACCAGTCACAGCCCACTGGCACTCTGCCACAATTTCAATTATGAGCACACATGTGAGTGCCCAAGTACACACAAACTGAACTAGAGAATGAAACGAGCTCAGGAAACTCCATCAACTGCACACCTGCCAACCTGCTGGTCCGCACTCACGTCCTGACGCCTCCGACGATGGGAACATCTCCGACTCCTGCACAGTTCTGACATCCACAAGGGAAGTGCAGGACAAACACGGCTTCCTTCTTAGTATGCTCTTGCCAAGCGAACTTATTCTCATCATCACAGTCAAATGTTTTATAACAAACTGACTAAAGTTTCATAAATTCTAGCTTTGCAAAATGAATTCCCACAGCGATATTTTTGTCATCAACTGCATATACAATATTATTTTTTTTTGCCAGGCATTTAAATGATTAATCAAAAGAGTACCTTGGAATGTATTTATGTAGAAAATGTATTTCATATACTACTATTATTTCTTCATCTTTAAATAGAAAGTTAGGAGCAAAAACTGTTCATCAAATTTGAGTGAAACTTATCATAGCTTCCCAATACGTCTTATAAGCAGCTGTAAGAGCATAAATCTGTTATAGAATGAAAAACCATTGCCTGGCGTTGTGGCGCAGCAGGTAAAGCCACCGCCTGCGACACTGGTATCCCATATGACAGCCAGTTTGAGTCCAGGCTGTTCACTTCTGACCCAACTCGTTGCTAACGCACCGGAAAAGCAGAAGATGGCCCGCGTGCTTGGGCCCCTGCACCCACGTGGGAGACGTGAATGGAGTTCCAGGCTCATAGCTTCAGTCTGGCCCTTCCCTGGCTGTTGTAAACCAGCAAAAGGAAGATCTCTCTCTCTCCCTCTATATTTATTTGAAAAGCAGAGTAATACATTTTTAAAAGATCTTTAAAAAATGAAAACCCAAATAGGATTGTTAAACAAGGATGGGAAGCCTAGGCTATGATATCTATAACCATTTGTTTTAATTTCAGTGATCAAAAAATGAAGTATACTCAGCGCCATGTAATTCCATTTTTGTCTTGGGTATAAAGGCAAAGAAGGAAGTAAGACCCAAACTACTTGCTTGGCTGCTCTGCTCTCCAGGGGACTGACAGCACTCACTCCTTCCATTTATTACCCAACTCAGAATTCACCCCAGTGCCGTATGACACTCCCAGTGACATTGGAAAGAGAAGAGAAAGCTTAAACTCAGCATAAAGGCAGGTGTCGCCGTCCCAGAAAGTAGGGCATAGACAACTGGAGGGGAGTCACTTGCCTGACTGTGCTGTCGCCATGACGCGCACGGAATCACAGAAGTTGTAGATGATGCGGATCACGCGCCGCGTGGAGAGGTCCAGGAGCAGGATGTGGCCTCCTCCGGTCCCGATCCAGAGCGCCGTGTTCTTCTGAAGGCAAAGCGCCTTCACGCGCACGGAGTAGAACAGGCTGTGCTTTGACTCCTGCTTTCCTACTGCCATCGCCTCCCTAGAAGCATGAGGAAATCACGCGTGAATCATTTTCTAACAATTAAGAGATTAAAAACAGATGTTTATACACACATACATACTCCAGAAAGTTCAGGGGAAAATTAAAGTTTATTTTGACGCAAAACAGTTCTGAAATGCATGCACTCAGAAAGTGCACGGAAAACGAGGCTGGCGTTGTGGCGCAGTGGCTTGAGCGGCTTTCAATGCCAGCATTCCATGATGCAGCACCAGTTCGAGTCCCCGTGGCTCTGCTTCTGATCCAGCTCCTTACTTATGTGCCGGAGAAGGTAGCAGAAGACAGCTGAAGTAGCTGGGCTCTTGCCATCAAGGTAGGAGACCCTGACAGAGTTCCAGGTTCCTGACATCAGCCCAGCCCAGCCCTGGCCATTGTGGCCTACTGGGGAGTGAACCAGGGGAGAGAAGATCTCGATCTCTCTCTTTCTCTCTCCCTCTCTCTCTCCCTCCCTCCCTCTCAGCCTATCGTTCAAATAAACAAATATATTTTTAAAACATAGATGGAAAATGTGTACTATAAAAAAATGCAAAGATTTAAAAATCCTATTGCACTAAATGTATAATGTTTTAAATTATGGACACTGCTTTTACGGCACAGCAGGTAAAGCTGCCACCTGCAGTGCCGGCATCCATACTGGGTCAGTTTGATTGTTGGCTACTCCACTTCTGATCCAGCTCCCTGCTAATGTGCCTGAGAAAGCACCAGAAGATGGCCCAAGTGGGAGACCCTAAAGAAGCTCTGGCTCCTGGCTACAACCAGGCCTAGCCCTGGCTGTTGTAGCTGACTGGGGAATGAACCAGCAGATGGAAGACCTCTCCCTCTCTCTCACTATGACTTTCAAATAAATAAATAAATAAATTTTAATGGGCCCAGTGCTACGGTGTAGGGGGTTAAAGCCATGGCCTGCAACACCAGCACCAGTTGGAGTCCTGGATGCTCCACTTCCTACCCAGCTCCTTGCTAATGTGCCAGGAAAAGCAGCAGAGAATGGCTCAAGTCCTTGAGCCCCTACAGCTCCATGGGAGACCCAGAAGAAGGTTCGGGGCCCTGGCTTCAGCCTGGCACAGCCCAATGGTTGCTGAGACCATCTGGGGATTGAACCAGTAGATGGAAGATCTGTCACTATGCCTTTCAAATAAATAAATGAATCTTTTAAAATAATCTTCAATTATGAATACATGATAAGAAATATTATGAATTATTAGTATTTCATAAAAGTCATTTTGTTGACTACAGAAGACCAAAGAGTCGCATTTTTCTTCTTGAGATCTAAATTATCAAAGGTAATAATAGTTCCTCAACTTCAAGAAATTCTGAAGCAAGATGAGGTTTTTATAAATAATAAAACTAACCCAGGGAAAACTTTGCCCAGTATAAGAAAATAAATGAGTAGTTTCAAAAGCTTTCTATAAAGTCTCAATGTTACAAAAAAAACCTTCATGTTACAAAAATAAAACTATATCCATTTGTATGTGAAAAATATCACATACCATTGGATTTCCCCCTGAGCTAATGAATTGCCTAATTCATGTCGAAAACGAGGTAGCCATAAATAAAAAGACCCTCCTAGATTCAAAACTTCAGGAAGTAAGGGACCCTTGACCAAGCAGGACTGTGAGCTGTTGTGAGCATCAACCTCCTCGCAGTCCAGAGAAAGACTCCAAGACATCCTAGGAAACACACGTGGCAGAATCCTTTTCCAGATGCCATGGGCCACCTAAAGTGTTCTCCAGAGCACAGAGAACCTCCACAGTGAAGTCAAACTGAACACAAATACAAAGTCAGCGGGCGATCGCTTGCCCAGGGCCACGCTGCTAGGCTCCCCAACAGGGGCAGCAGAGGACGCGGCGTCCGCCCTCCGTCACCCGCCCAGTCAGAGGAGGCTCGGTGCCCTCATTCTGCATTGGGATCTCCCACCCTTCCTAGGGCACCAATCCGACCAGCAGGTGCTCCAGCACCCGTATGTGTCAGTCATTTCATGGCTTCTGCTCTTTATGGCGCCAAGACCTTAAGCCATAGTCGGTAACTCCAAGTGGAACATAGCGTACTGTGTCCCTGCTAGACACACGGCCAGCAACGAAGCCAGTATGGTGGCTTTCCACAAGGTTTGGTTTTTCATTACAGAAAAATCTTTATAACAACAAGAAGAACTCATGTCTATCAGATTCCTGTTGTCGGATTTTCCCCAGTTTCCTGGATATCTCAAGCATTCACAATTTTGCTTCTGTGTTTGTGGGTGGATTATTTTCTACTGAGAGGCAGAAAGCAAGAACAATGACTAATGTAAACACAGCTCTCACCACCACCAGCAAGAACGTCAAAGAACTGGGAGGGGAGCATGCAGCTAACACAGCCAGGAGAAAAAAAAAAAAAGCTCTTAGGAGCTGACCGTCAAGAGCCCGTGCCCGTGACGTACTTTAGAAAGTGCACGCAGTCTATGAGCTCGCAGAGTTTTTCTGTCTTCTTATCCCACACTTCCACCACAGGGCTATTTTTCTTAGCAACGTAGAGAGCCGTGTCTACTGCCACCGCGATGATGTTGGAATCACTGAAAGCTGCGTAAGAAAACCTATGAAGAAAAGCAAACAGGTCGCTTCTGTGTGTGTAGTAACAACCTCTCCCTAGTTCCCCACGCAGGTAGAGAATTAACACTACATGAAATAGCAACAAGATGAACCATGACTTATGTTGCTACTTTGCTTACCTGTGGTTATGCTATATTGATTTGATAACAAAATAACTTAAAGATTATAACTAATGTTTACTTCTGGCTCTGGTTTTAATTTCGCTTCTATCCGCTTCATTGGAAAATACCTACCATATCGTAACTACTAACTCAAATGTCACTATACCATCTATAACGTTTGACTGTTGCAGTAAAATCCTTGTTGGGAATCTTTGGAAAATTAAAGGCTGGCCATTTACTCTGACAGTTATAAAATATAAGATACTGAAATAAATTTTAGCACTACTACCTTCAAATCCCTGTCGTGAACCCAAGGCAATCAAGTTGGGAGGGAAAAAAATCCACATCAACCAAACATAAATGAGAGCAAACTGACATTTTCTCCACCTCGAAAAGAAAGGACAACAACAGACAGTTTTCTGTGTCTCTGCTGGCCTCAGACATTCGGCACCGTGAGTGTTTCACAAACATCCTGGCCTCCCACCCACATGGTAGCTCCTGCTTAGCCCTCAGGCTCAGCTACGTGTCAGCTCCTCTGCACTCCTCGGGACCCATCCAGACCACTCTTCCCTCCCCCCCCCCCGGGGCAGCTGCAACACAGTGCAGCTTACTGAAAACAAAACTTCATGTATTACGTGCCCCTTACACAAGACCATGCAGTGTCAGCTTTCAGGGACAGGGCCAGGTCTGTTCTGCCTCACGTCCACAATCCAGTAAAGAGTTATTGCAGGGGTGAGTACTTGACACAGAGGTTAAAACATTGCGTGGGACATGCACGTGGCATGGCTCAGTGCCCGGATACAGGCCCCAGCCCCACTTCTGACTCCAGCTTCCTGCTGGTGCACATCCTGGCAAAGACTTGGGTCCCTGCCACCTACATGGGAGACGTGGGCTGCTCGGGGGCTTGGTTCAGTACAGCTATTTCAAGAAAGTGGAGCACAAACCAGTGGATCAAAGATCTCTTTCTCTTTCAATTCAAATGAAAAAACAATGTCAGAGTTTTCACAGATAGGAACCGCTGAAATCCCAGACCACCCATTAAGTGGGAAGCCAGGACAGATGAACAGACAATGCAGAATGAGCCAAATGCATGAATGAAGGAAAAAGTCAAAACTGCAACTGAGGCCGGTGCCGCGGCTCACTAGGCTAATCCTTTTGCACGAAAATAAACTTAGTTTTAATTCTATTTTCTGCAGACCTTAAGAAGCCTCCTCACGCTGGCGCCACGGCTCAACAGGCTAATCCTCTGCCTAGCGGCGCCGGCACACCAGGGTTCTAGTCCCGGTCGGGGTGCCGGATTCTGTCTCGGTTGCCCCTCTTCCAGGCCAGCTCTCTGCTGTGGCCAGGGAGTGCAGTGGAGGATGACCCAAGTGTTTGGGCCCTGCACCCCATGGGAGACCAGGAGAAGCACCTGGCTCCTGGCTTCAGATCAGCGTGGCGGCCATTGGAGGGTGAACCAACGGCAAAGGAAGACCTTTCTCTCTGTCTCTCTCTCTCACTCTCCACTCTGCCTGTCAAAAAACAAAAACAAAAACAAAAACAAAAAAAAACTGCAACAGAATACACAGATGACAGGAAACCACTAGAGGACGTAACACTCTTCAGCATATACTGGGCAAAGAAGACTTTTTTCCCCATCCTTTTTTTCCATTCTTGCAACAGAAATGAAACACAATGTTGCCCGAGAGCCCACCATGTTTTAGGCAATTCCTACCTGGGTACTTGCAGTTTTCAATTGAAGGCAGAAGCACTTAGTAGAGAATTACAGCTTACAAAACACCACTGTGCGTTATCTCGTCTGATGCTTAATTAACAATGTCTACAGCATGATAAGCCTCAGTGTTTCCAGTTAGAGAAGAAAGAGGGAGAGATGCTAAATACTTTGCTGAAAGCCAGTGACTAACACGTTGCTGACACAGGACACAGCAGGAGTCCTGCGGAGTCTTCCCAGCCCAAAGGCAACCACCGCTCAGCACCCTGAACACTGCTCAGTCAGCAAGTACAAAGGCAAGGAGGGCGGTGACAATGAAGCAGCCCCAACGAGTGATGGGTGAGAAGGGGAACGAGGCAACAAGTGACATGGAAACATGTTTACTTCTGTATTTTACTGGAAAAGCGGGACAGACAGGTCTCCCACCTGCTGATTCAAACCCCAAACACCTGTGATAGCTGGTGCTGGGCCTGGCTATAGCCAGGAGCTGGGAACTCAATCCAGGCCTCCCCCATGGGTGGCAGGGACCCACTGACTTGGGTTATCAGCTGCTGCCTCCAAGAGTCTGGATGCTAGCAGGAGGCTGGAATCAGAAGTACCACCAAATCTTGACGCTGGGCACCCCGACACGAGACACAGGCACCCTAAGTGGGACCCTCACTGCTATGCCAAACGCCCACCCCCAGACATTTTCTGAGAGGAGAGCTAGGTCACAGTCTTTCTGCTGGGATTGAACATCTTTGGGAACCTGGCACTAAGGATGGTCTCCGGTAGAGCGCTGCATTGCGCATCGCAGATGGAGCTCTAAGGAGTGGACAGACTGACATCCAGGATTCCATAAAATGCTCTGTGATATAAAAGAAGTGGGGGCCCTGTCTTGCCAAAGGTTTTTGGACTTGCATAGCAAATCAAGGGAACATCCAGAATAGGTTCAGCTCCATCCTTACTCCACACTAGGAGTCAAATCTGAACAAGATAGGAAATACAGGATTTACAACGCAGGGCAGTGTATCTTAACCCTGACCACAAGCAGAGTCACCTGCAGCTTGAAAAGCAGCTCAGGGGCCAGTTTTGGGGTGCAGTGAGTTGAGCCACCACCTGCCACAATGGCATCCCATGTGGGCACCATTTCAAGACCTGGCTGATCTGCTGCCCCACTTCCAATCCAGCTGTCTGCTAACGCGCCTGGGAAAGCAGCAGAACCTAGCCTCTGCCTCTGCCTCCCACAGGAGAGACCTGGATGAAGCTCCTGGCCTCAGCCTGGCCCGGTCTCTGCTACTGTGGCCATCTGGGGAGTGAACCAGCAGATGGAAGCACCATCACTCGCTCTCGCTCTTTGCCTTTAAATAAATGAAATCTGGAAGGAGAGAAATGGAGAGAAAAACAGAGAAGGGAAACAAAGAGAGTAAAGAAATGACTAACGGGGCCCCATCACAGGCTAAACCGGTCTGATTTGATTGGTGTGAGGTAGAGTCTAACATCCCATTATTTCTGTAGAATGGGACCAATGGTATTAAGAAACTAGTGTTTAAAGTAGTTCTAGACTATGACAGCTGTTAGGAAGGGAAACGAGAGATGCAACAGAAGCTGCTACACAGGCACCAGCACAGGTGAGACCTGCACAGGTGAGACCAGGAACTGGCATTTGGACTCAAACAGGTAGAGTGGAAGAGCCATCCACACTCTGAGAAAACCATACTGCGAGCTGAACTGAGACAGCTCCCACTTGGATACAGCATACAGGGCCAGGAGTGGGCAAAATATCAATCCAGAGGGGGACACTGGAGAACTGGACAGAGTCAGTGCTGTGAACATGCCAGGTGAGAGATGGCTCCGAGTTCCCTGCACCAGCAGCGGGGGCAGTGAGAAGTCCCAGGATCACACCTCAATCTCAATCGTGAGCACCCAGATGGATGGATTTCTAGACTAGATTTCTAGTTTTGGAAATTCCCAAAACTCAGACTTACGACTCAAAGCTAATAATAACTAACGTTCACTGAGAGCATCCTAGGTAGCTAGTTGGTATTACACTACATTCCTTACATGAATTTTATTATCTAATCCCCAGACCTCCCTTTGAGACAGAGCATACATAACCCTCAGGAAAAAAGACTAAAGATTTGAAAGGTTCTTGCCCAAGCTCACAAAACCAATAAACAGCAAAGCCTTGAATGATGGGTGATGCTATCATCACCCCACAGTGCTTTGTATGTCATAATAAAAACCAACTGGTTTGGTTAACATACAATTAAGAAACTGAAACAACAAACTGGGATGAGATTTATCTTCATCTGTTTTCTGCTGCTGTAACTGAATGTCACAGACTGGGTCAGAGTTCTGGAAGACCAAAGTCCAAGCGGTCACACCTGGTGAGGACCCGGCAGAGCCCCGAGGTGGCACAGGCATCCCACGGGGAAGCAGAGCAAGCAGACAGCTCTGGTCTCTCGTCCTCCTCTCCTAAAGCCTCCTAAATGCAGTCGGGGGCTCCACACTCAGAACTGCCTCTCATCTTCATGACCTCCAAATGCCATTCACCCAGGACCCTGGGGATTAAGTCTCCAACACATGAAACCTGGGGGACATTTTCAAACCATAGCAGGGTATATAATTTATTACATTATTGTTTGAATAAGTCTAGTATCACTGACTTAATCAGAGTGGACATAGATGTGTTTTCCAAATCTAGAAAGTTCTTTATGCAGTCTATGTTTCCTGAACTCAATACTTAATGGAAATTATCCAAAGCTGTAAATGACTAAGGTGAATGTCTTCTAATCTCTTATGTTTAATTTAAAACAGACAAATTCATAACAATTTAGATTCTAAACACTACTAAGATTACATATTGTCTATACATTTTATCCTAAAATTGACAATGCTAGGTGATATTTTAATGTCTTTCTTCTTTCTATAATTTCTAAATTTTCTATAATTAATGATTAATTTTGAGAAGGAGAAATAAAATATGCATTTAAAGAGATTGATCTTAGATTTTCTACGATATCATTCAAACAATTAAAAAACAACAATAAAATGTTAAAATGGTTATAAAGACAGAAAATAACTTACAGCTGATTTGTCCTTGTTTCAATGAGTTTCTGAACAGTGAAATCATGAGACAATGAGAAAATCTTGGTTCCACACCCTCCCCACATCGTGTTTTTCTCTGTTGAATTCACGGATTCACTCAGGCACATCAGTGGGGTGCTCACATTTCCGATGTTGAGGGTCTTCACAGGAGCGGCTCCTTCACACTTGGCCAAAGGGGAGAGCGCACAGACACGCTGAGTATCTGCAGGAGGAAGTGCTATGCAGTCTGCACCTCCTAGACCCACTGAGACGGGAAATACTAAATGTTCACACGTGTTTTCCCAAGTTTATATAAAAACAGGATTCACTTAAAATGGTAAGCAAAATGCTATATTTATAGCCAATCTCTTCTTTTCTCCATGCAAATATCATCCGAGAAATAACCTAGGGATTCTCTCTGACTTCTCTCTCGCTTGAGATAGTAACTGAAATAGGAAAGGATGGAAACTTGAACGACTGGGTGGAACCACAGATGAATGGATGCATGAAGGGACAAATGCTTTAACACTAAATGAGATTATGAAGGCAGGCGGATGGAGTGATCTCTTCAGTGGCAAAGAGGCAATTAACGGAATTAAAATCTAGGTAATCTTTATTTTCTCCAGCGTATACTTACAAGGAATGACCTGCTGCACTCATGAATAAATGGAGTTAGTTCTATTCCTAACGTTGTAAACCAGATTTTATTTATCACTTTATTCTTAGTTAATTCATATAAAATATTCAGTCATTCAGTAATATCTTTTGGAGGATCTTAGCATGCAAGACTATGAAATGACAGATGAAAAGCAGGATTCACAATGCTTGCTCTCTGGGAACTTATAATCACAGAAGAGTAAGATGAGATACACGAAACAAAGTCAGACTTAAAAAATTCAGCGTTTACCTTCACAGTCTTATCTTCAAAAATCGCTAACTTGCCATCAGCAGTTCCCACCAAAAGAAAATTTTTTTGCTTGCTAAAAGGAAAAAATGTCAAAGTTGTAACCGAAAGAACATTTCTCTCAATTGAGATGGCTTCAAAGGCCTCCCCGACTTGACTAAACTTTAGAAAGGCGCCTTTCTCAAGGTGGACCCCTGACCTCCCCAGAACATCTACACTTTCCAAAACTCCCAATTATAAAGTCTTTCTCTGCCCCTTTGAGATTCAAATCTTTGTGCAGATTTTTTGAGTTTTAGAATCCAGGAACGCCATCCGCATTGCCCTGGGAGCCATCTCTTTGAAATGCACTCATCAGTAAACGCAGTGCCCCTGTCTCAGGTCTCTGAGGGCCAGAACAATGTGCAAGCACACACGGTAGCAACCAAGCTCCCCACTAACACTCAGGAACTTCTCCATAGCTGGAGCTCAACCGTGAGCCGAAAATTCCCTCGCCTTTCATTCACTGGAATTGAGTTTGATTCTCTCTCTCTCTCAAACTGAGATAGCTTTCCATAAAGTCTCCCTTACCTGTTAACCCTACGCAGTGAAATTCTTCTTTAGCAATATTCACATAGTTTAAACTTGAAAACTACCAGTAGAAATTATGTTTTAGGTACCAAAAAATTGGGGCTTCATACTTCTCTCTTTTTTTTTTCCAGTACTGTCTTAAATCAGAAAAGCCTTTGAGACAGACTCCTAGAGGCTCCAGGAAACCATCTTGCCCAAATAATACAGCAACCAACCTATGACGGACACCTGAAACTCCATTTCTTCACTCAGTTTCTTTGGCATAAAATCATATTAACAATTTAGTGTGTGTAAGATTATTTAGGCAACTGATATTTTAAAAACTGGTACACGGGCTGGCGCCATGGCTTAATAGGCTAATCCTCCACCTTGCAGCGCCAGCACAGCGGGTTCTAGTCCCGGTCGGGGCGCCGGATTCTGTCCCGGTTGCCCCTCTTCCAGGCCAGCTCTCTGCTGTGGCCCGGGAGTGCAGTGGAGGATGGCCCAAGTGCTTGTGCCCTGCACCCCATGGGAGACCAGGAGAAGTACCTGGCTCCTGCCATCGGATCAGCGCGGTGCGCCGGCCGCGGCGGCCATTGGAGGGTGAACCAACGGCAAAGGAAGACCTTTCTCTCTGTCTCTCTCTCTCTCACTATCCACTCTGCCTGTCAAAAAAACAAAACAAAAAACAAAAACAAAAACTGGTACACAACAGCTGCTGACTACATAGATACATAGATATTCAAAGGAATACGTGGATTCATCTGAAAAAGCCCCACCAGTGAATGTCAGTGTGAGGAAAAGGGAAGAAACAGACCCAGTCTTAGTCTGTGTGCGAGGTCAGGAGCAGGGCTTGTGAGCTTGAAGAAATGGCTGACACCCCTGATACCACCTCAGCTCATCTATATACAGAAAAATAATATTTATAAACTGTGGTCTCTCACAATTCCATTCATATATGCAAACCAATAGCAGCACATTTAATAAAATCAGTCCTGGCTGATACAATAACAAGTTTGCACACAACTAAGTCAGCTCTTAATCTTCAAATTCTCTCCCTTACCTTTGCTTAGGAAAGGAATTGCAGTATAAGCAAGTGACAGAATCGGTCATCTTTTCCAGGCTGTGTCTCCTCTTCCCATCCTCCGTGCTGATGGCCAGGAGGGCACCAGACTGAGTCCCACACACAATCCAGCTTTCCTTCTCAACAGGAAGGGACACCAAGGCCAGGCACAGGACTCTGCTCTCACTAACTTCCTGTTAAGAAACGAGAACACGGCCTGAAGGACTCGGCTGTAGCCTGAGTAACAAGAACGTGTATGTGGGCCTTCGAAAAAAGTCCACGGAAATGGAATGAAAAAAAATGTTTATTTCAGTAGAATAAAATCTTGAAATTACATCATTTTTTCATAATATACATTTCCATAAACTTCTGAAGACCATTCATAGATGGGTTTCAAAGCTTCTTGCATTCAAATGAGCTTTTCATTCCATTTCCCTAAACTTTTTGAAGTTCCCTCTTATATAAAATGAAAACATTCTGTTAATAACATACACAACTCTTATTTTCTTGCATTTAGTTTTTAAAACACTGTTGAAGGATCCAAGATGGTTTCGTAGGGAAAAGACATGCTGATTCTGACCAGAGGAAGATAACAGAAGAAAAGGGGAGAACTACCTTCCCAGGGGACAGCTGGAGAGAAGTTTGCAGTAAGATTTCTACAGAACATAGACAGACTCACGAGAGAATCAATTACCCGAGTTAAAGAAATCCATATGTAATATGAGTGAGCAATTCCACTGGGAGACAGAGACTGAAGAGAAATCAAACTGAAATATTAGAAATGAAGAATTCCATATGCCAAATAAAAAATACAGTGGAAAGCCTTAACAACAGACTCAGTGGAGCAGAAGAAAGAATAATCGAACTAGAAGACAAATCCATCGAAGTAACTCAGGAAAAAAAAAAGAAGAAAAATTAGAAAAACTGAAAATAGTGTTTGAGGTTTATTGGATACTTTCAAACAACCAAATATATACACCTTATGAGTTCTTGAACGTGTGGACAGACAGACTCGACTAGAAGACCTGTTCACTGAAATAAAAGAAAAATTCCCTAATTTGAAGAAAGATAGGGACATCAAAGTACAGGAAACAAAAATGGCGAAGAAAAGATCTTCACCATGACATATTATAGACAAACTTTCAAAAGTAAAGCATAAAGAAAAGATCCTAAAATGTTCCTGAATGAACAGTGGGTCATAGGGAAAATCAAAAAGTTCCTAGAGGCGGATGAAGATTACAACACAACATATTAAAACTCACAGGACTCAGCAAAAGCTGTGTTAAGAGGAAAGTGTATAGCAATTAGTGCCTATTTCAAGAAATTGCAAAGACATTGAATAAAATGATCTAACAATACACCTCAACGATCTAGAAAAATAAGAACAAATCAAATCCTAGAAGCAGGAAAGAAATCATAAAAATTAGAGAATAAAAAGTTGAAACCAAGAAAAGCTACAAAAGATCAGTGAAATGAAGAGCTACTTTTTTAAAAAAAAATTGATATACCACTGACCGAACTAACCAAAACAGAGAGAGAGAAAGAGAGAGAGAGAGACCCCAAATTAATAAAATCAGAGATGAAAAAGCAGCCGTTACAACAGATACCACAGAAATAAAAAGACCATCATGAATTACTACCAGCAGCTATACGCTAGCATATTAGAATTCTAGAGGGAAAATGGATAGCTTTCTGGACATATATAATCTACAAAAATGATTCATGAAGACAGAGAAAACCTAAACAGACCAATAACCAAGAAGCAGATAGAATCAAAAATAAAGACCCTCCCTACAAAGAAAAGCCCAGGACTGGGTGGTTTCACTGTTGAATTCCACCAATCTTTTAAAGAAGAACGAATTCCAATTATCCTCAAACGATTCAAAACAATTTAAAAAGTATGTCATGTAAAAATTAAAATTAAAAATTAAAATAAAAATAAGAAATGACGGTGGCAGTCAGGGAGGGTAGGGTAGGAAGTATCATTATGCTCTTAAAACTATATATTAGTCCAGCGCCGCGGCTCACTAGGCTAATCCTCCGCCTTGCGGCGCCAGCACACCGGGTTCTAGTCCCGGTCAGGGCACTGGATTCTGTCCCGGTTGCCCCTCTTCCAGGCCAGCTCTCTGCTGTGGCCCAGGAGTGCAATGGAGGATGGCCCAAGTGCTTGGGCCCTGCACCCCATGGGAGACCAGGATAAGTACCTGGCTCCTGCCATCGAATCAGCGTGGTGTGCTGGCCACAGCGCGCCGGCCGCGGCGGCCATTGGAGGGTAAACCAACGGCAAAAAGGAAGACCTTTCTCTCTGTCTCTCTCACTGTCCACTCTGCCTGTCAAAAAATAAAAAAATAAAATAAAATAAAATATATTAAATATATGGAAATTTGTCCCATTTTTATAAAGAAAAAAATTTAAACCACTGTCATTTTTAACAATAAGTGAGATGGCCAGGAATAAATTTTGCCTATCTGGAACTGAAAAGTTGAAAATTATTTTTCCACATTAGCTCTCACTCCATGGAAACCACTATGAGAAGACTGTTCAACATAAAGAATGATATTTGGGGCTGGCACTGTGGCTCACTAGGCTAATCCTCCACCTGCGGTGCCAGTACCCTGGATTCTGTCCCAGTTGCCCCTCTTCCAGGCCAGCTCTCTGCTGTGGCCTGGGAGTGCAGTGGAGGATGGCCCAGGTCCTTGGGCCCTGCACCTGCATGAGAGACCAGGAGAAGCACCTGGCTCCTGGCTTCGGATCGGTGCAGCACCGGCCGAGCGGCCATTTGGGGGGTGAACCAATGGAAGGAAGACCTTTCTCTCTAACACTGCCTGCCAAAAAAAGAAATTATATTTGTGCATTTATTTCAAGGCAGGAACAAAAATACCATGTTATTTACTAAGTCTAGGCATTTATCCTGTATTGTCAGTTCCTTGAGGAGTCCTGTAGGAATAGCCCTGATCAAGCACCCTCCCCTCTGGTGCTCAGTGCTGGCTCCTGGCAGTGCAGAGCCGTGCTCTCCATCACAGCGGCCCTCTCTGGGAAGCCTGCAGTCCATGACTCACTGGTGAGAAGAAGCAAGATTTGCCACTCGCCTGGTCTTGGGCAATTCCAGGCTGGCCACACTCCTGGGCTCCTGGGGACAAAGACAGTGGCTGCCTTTGCTCTGAGCCCACAGACTTCCTGAACTCCTCCCTCGGCCCTTGTGCAACTTCACCCATCTCCGGCTCTGTTTCTGGACACACACACACACACACACACACACTCACTAAGACAAAGCAGAGACTAATCCCATGAGAACACTTTTTTTTTTTTTTTTTGAGTGGACAGTGAGAGAGAGAGACAGAGAGAAAGGTCTTCCTTTGCCGTTGGTTCACCCTCCAATGGCCTGCCGGCGCACCGCGCTGATCCGATGGCAGGAGCCAGGTGCTTTTCCTGGTCTCCCATGGGGTGCAGGGCCCAAGCACTTGGGCCATCCTCCACTGCACTCCCTGGCCACAGCAGAGAGCTGGCCTGGAAGAGGAGCAACCGGGACAGAATCCGGTGCCCCGACCGGGACTAGAACCCGGTGTGCTGGCGCCGCAGGTAGAGGATTAGCCTAGTGAGCCGCGGTGCCAGCAGGGAACACTCTTGTCCTCACAGAAAGTCAACTTGGGAACTCTCCCGCACTGGCTCCTACTTCGCTTCTTCCTGGGTTGGTGTTTCTCTGGCACATGCTTTCAGTGAGACACAGAGCACGGTTCTCAGAGCTTCCTGGCTGGAGGCACTCGCCTTTACCTCAGTAGTGTGTCCTTCCGTGCTGAGGTTAAGAAACGACAGCTGCCCCTTGTCGGTGTGGCTGCAGCCCAGCCAAATGCTTGTGCTCTTGCCGCCGGGGCTTGAAGCCACCATGCACTCGACGGTGACACTCTTAGGGATTAGAATGTGTCTCATCAGACAGATCAGCTCAGCGGAATTCAAAATGTCAAACACCTGTGAGGTTTGAAGACAACACATCAATGGCCATCCAGGGGACACGGCTCCCCCTGAAAGATCAGCTTTGGAATGCAATGGTACCGCCCTCTCCAGCCGACCAGTGAGCCACCCCCCCATTTCATCAAAATGTACAGCCTGAACTCCCGGGCAAACCACACTGAAACAAAAATGAGCATGATTAACCTATGCACAGCGTATACTCTGTCCTCTAGAATTTTCTTAACTTGAAAAGTAAATCTCAGAAGTGCCAACTGCCTAGAATTGTAGCAGATTCAGGAGTTACCATAGGACTGCATCAATATATGCATACATAGGGCATCTATCACATACTACGTTATATATATTATATATACTCCAGACTTACGAAATTTATACAAGTGTGCATATTTATAAGTGTGTGTGTGTGTATATATATGTACAGGATGTACTTTAGAGTACAGGAACACATTCTGACTCTAACCATACCTGTGCAGAAGTAGGCCTTTCTTGAGGATTTTCTTTCAAACACTTTTTAATTAACTTCTCCACCAATGGCCAGGGAGTACAGCCATATTCTTTAACTGGATCTAAAACATCAGAAACATTGAGAAACACATCATGCTGTGATGCTAAATAAATCAGAACAAAGTTTTATCTCCTCTCAGTGTATACAACCAGTTCAGATACTGTAAAGGGAAACATTGACAGGTGAATCGACTTAAAGCTAAGTTTGCTAACTTGTTCTCCACTAGGAAATTAAAAAAAAAGTCTTGATGTTCTTACGGTATAAAAATAGACCGAAGCACCACCCAAGTACAACAACTGGTATTGAGTCTACACCTGCATTTACATACTTTGAAAACACCATCGCTCATGTGCTAATTAATTAGCCTTCCATGGAAATAATGTTTAACTCTGAGAGCTGGTCCTTATCTTGCCACAGCTGGTTTGTACACATTCATTTTCTGTAAGAGGGACCCCATGCTGGGTGGGGAAGGGTGGAACCCAGGACCTCACTGGAAAGCCAGCTGGTAGAAGAGGGAGGTGACCTGGACAGCGCCTAACAGCTATCCACATAGTAGTACGTCTCCACTTGCCAGGGCCTTCACAGGTTCCCTAAAAGGAGGGAGGGAAACCTCCGGTGCCCTGCACCTGCACAAGCATACTCTCAGAAACAGCTGCTGCACTAAAAGGCCAGTAGGAAATCGGATAAGCAGCTCTATCAATTTAAAAGCACATGGTGTAGTGGGAACTCAAGGAATGGTGAAGGAAGGAGTGCTAAAGTTCTTGAATTTTCGAAGCATGACTCAAGAATTCAAAACGAGGATTGAGCTCATGACGTATTCCTTCACTAATTTTTATTTTAATTTACTACTAAAAAGTCTATAAAAATTCAAGATGCCAATCCTGCATATAAATTACTGCACTCCCAGAAAATGAAACTACTCCAGACCGATGGGCACGTGGCATCTCTTTATGAGAATCAGAGGTCCCCAAACGTGGGCTTCCAATGCCACTTCCTTTCTGACTGTTCTTCCAAATGCAAAACCAAACACACCAATATTAATCTGGGATTCTTACAAAAGCCTATTGCTGCTACTCTGGTCATGTGATTTTATTAACTTATCACTGGAGTTACAAATAGTCAGGCCCGCCAGACACACGAAAAATTATCAGCTGTGCAATGAATCAAGCATATAGCTACAATTAAACAACTCAGAAATGAAGTTAAGGACATTAAGAAAAACTCCTGATTATAGATAAAAGAGAACTCACCAGGTAATTTTCCTTGTATTGCTAATTCATCAAATTCATTGGGGAACTTCAAACCCTCTACGATCCTACCTCCCGTTGTCAAAATGTCATAGAGCAGCAATCCAAACGAATACACATCAGCCTGCTGGTTATAAATGACATTTCCTCTGGCAACTTCAGGTGCACGAAACCCTGAAAGCAAGCAGACACCGTGGTCAGTATGTCCGAGACCCAGGACCATGCATCCAAGCAGGCACATGCACAGGCCTTGTGCCAAGGAGACAGGCAGGAAGGGTGAGTTCCAAACCACCTCCTCCTACTCTCAAGAGCATCTCGATCAAGACAATTAACAGCCCTAGGCCAGGACACTTCACCCCTCAAAAACCCTGAAAGATAGCAAGATCTGTCAATCATCATTAGAAGACCTTACAATCTTGTTATAAAGTATATCATCTTCCGTGAGACTGCCTTGAAGGATGATGAGGGTAAAAATTCAACAGGTTATTAGTAGAATTTCCCAACTAAAGAAATGAGGTTGAATGGAGAAAAAAACTGAATCATTTAATTCAACCTTAATAGTAACCATTTGTGTGACAGTGATTTACACAGAGAGAGATCAGGGGCCAGTGTTACAGCCTAATGGGTTAAGCCGCCACCAGCAATGCCAACATCCCATATAGGAGCCGGTTTGAGTCCCAGCTCCTCCACTTCTGATCCAGTTCTCTGCTAATGCACTTAGGAAAGTAAGAGATGTCCCAAGTCCTTGGGCCCTGCACCCACGTGGGATATCTGTACAAACCTCCTGGCTTCTGGCCTGGCCCAGTGCTGGCTGTTGCAGCCATTTGGGGAGTGAACCAGCAAATGGAAGACACCTCATTCCCTCTCTTTCTTTCCCTCTCCTCTCCCTGTCTTCTCCTCCCTCCCCTCTCCCTCCCCCCCTCCCCTCCCCTCTCCCTCCCTTTCTCTCTCTATCAAACTAGCTTTCGAAGAAACAAAAGAAACCTTATAGCAAACAAAGAGGGGTCCAGAGGGAGGTTTCCAGACTTCACTCCTGGCAACTTTAGCCTGTCTACCCTTGCACTGCCTTTACTTTTACCAGAATTTACAGCTCTAATGAAAAATAAAAGCCCCACCTAAAACAAGTAAAAGCTGCTGTTCTAGGTTCGTGCCTAGATTCTTTTAAAGGGAAACAATCCTCTCAACCCACAAGAAAAATAAACCATTTTTGAATTCTTCCCCAAAAAACGAGCATTTCAATAATATTGGTAACAATATAGGAGCCAGCACTGTGGCTTAGTGGGCTAAGCCTCTGCCTGCGATGCCAGCATCCCATATGGGTGCCGGATTGAGTCCCAGTTGGTCCTCTTCCAACCCAGTCTCTGCTACAGCATGGGAAAGCAGCAGAAGATGGTCCAAGTCCTTGGGCCCCTGCACCCACATGGGAAACCTGGAGAAGCTCCTGGCTCCTGGCTTCGGATTGGCTCAGCTCTGACCATTGTGGCTAACTGGGTAGTGAGCCAGCAGATGGAAGACCTCTCTCTCTCTCTGCCTCTCCTCTAACTCTTTCAAATGAATAAATATATCTTTTTAAAAAAAGATAGTATAAGCAATCTAAAGAAATCCAACCACAAGAGAAAGAGTTAAACAGTACACACTGTGCAGTTACATAATCATTTTTTAAGATAAAATGCTATCATATAAATGAGAAGAAAACATGCAATGCAATTTTGACAGAAAGTTACATGTGAAAAAATGGAATCATTTTCTTAGCTGTGATTATGGTATTCTGATTATGCAAATTAGCATCCTTATTTTAAGGAAATTTATGCCAAACGTGTTTAGTGATGAACAGTATGATATCTAATATCAGACTCCAAAGATTTTATGCATATGTAAAGACGGCAAGAGGAGGAACAGCTGGGACAAAAAGGCAGTATGAGTGAACCTGTTCCTGTGCTGCCTGGGTTATACGTTACTACGGGCCCAGTTTTTCTGCAGCTTAAATACTCTCAAACTAAAAAGTGTGAGAGAATACACACGGTCAAAGGTTAGAAAGAAATACACCAACAGGTAATGATGATTAGTCCAAGGCACTGAAATGATGTGTGAATTCTAATTTCTTTTTCATACATTAATTTGTTTTCCAAAGAATATGTATTAGGGTTATAGTAACTTCCACAGGCAGCCAGGAAAATTTAACAGAATATGAATTCGAGGCTTCGAGGAGTAAATGTCTCAATTTGAAAACAGTTTCTGGACTGAGAGCCTGTAGGGAAGCAACGATGCTCAGGTGACCTTCGACTGGCAAGAACACCAGATACTGAGCTGGAGCACGGTGGCCCCGTGCACTGGCCGCTTGTCTCCACCCTATCTATGCAAGCTCACACAGTCATATATGAGTATATTAATGTACTATATGTCATACTAACATAGCATTATGTAACAATACTCTGATATTTATAGAGCAATAGCTTCAAATAGCATGTAGTGTATATAATCTTTATATCATGTATAATATACACATTCCATGTATATAATTAGAATACCACTTTCATATCCAAAACTGAAGACAGTTCTAACACAGGGGTGGGCAGTCAGCCTACCGGTTATGACACCCATGACCCACATTAAAGTGCCTGAGTTCACGTCCTGGCCCCAGCTTTGGACTCCTGCTTCCTGCTAACACACATATCCCACGAGGCAGTTGGGCTGCAACCACCCACAGGGGAGACCTGGATGGCTGTGGGGGGGCAACTCGGACCAGACTAAGTTATTGGAATTAAGACTTATTCTATGCATCTGCTCTCCCACAATATGGCGCTGAAAGGGAGCAAACAACTTCTATGCAGCTGCCTCTCGCCAACTTGACTGATAAGCTGCAGGAGCTGATCCTGCTCCTGATTGGAGGAGAGCAGCGTACTCGGCGTGTGGGTAGCAGAGTTGGGATTGGTGGAAGAGGACTATAAAGGAGGAGAGAGACAACATGCACCAGGAACATCTGAAGGAACACCTGAGCAGCCCCCGAGAGAGCCAGCTGGCGGTGTGCCGCTCCCCCGCAGAAGTGGGGAAAGTGGCAGGGGGAGCCGCCCCTCCACGGAGGTGGAGGGGTCGGCAGCCAACCCGGGAAGGACCAGCAGCAAATCCAGGAAGGGCCGAGCAGACAAAAGAACAGCGCAGGGTCCTGTGTCGTTCCTCCACGAAGAGGGGTAGCGACAGATGGCATTCTCTCTCCCGGCTCTGGCCCCAAGAGCAGCCATTTGGGCACACACCCAGAGACAGGAGCTCTCTCCCTATCCATCACTGTCTCTTTTCTTTCTGTCTTGGTGCCTCTTAAAATAAACCAAAAAATTTAAAAGTCTTTAAATGATAGTTCTGTATCTCCTTAATAGAGTACCCATGATGTAAGTAAAGAATCTACAACCTCCTAACTCATTCAGCTCCAGCATTCTACAGATACCTCTGGAGCACGCCGTTCAGCACACACAGGAACAGCAGCAGCCATGATTTCCCATCTCCTAAATGACATAATCCTTTCAGAAATGCTACGACTTCTTACAGCCACACAGCTAAGGAATGGAAAAATCAAGAGAACTGATAAACAATCACCTATGCACACATTAATAGATCCGTTAACCGACTTTATGCTTATGAGAATTTAAAAGACACTGTGGAGGCTTATTTAAATCTTACCCAATTATTTACTGCTCATTCAATGTATTGATTGGTTCTCTGTTCTAACAAGGTACTATCCAAGGATTTTTAAAATGCTCAGCAAATTTACTCTTAGCGCAATTTTAATTGAAAGATGTCAAAACTGGCAAACACGGCAGTCTAATTTCATTTCCCAATTCCCACTAAAGGCACATATTCTGTACCCCTCCAGCAGTGAATGAGACCATCAAGGGGCACGGGAGGCTGCACAGTTTTTCACAGTAAGTCGGAGGATACTGAGAAGGGTAACTGTGACGATATGGAAGCAAATGCTCGCTGCCACATGGAAACGCTTTTAACCTTTTCTCCTGTCTTCCAAAGCAAACATCTTCAGTGGTGTGATCCCCAGCACGGGAATACAGTATTATTTATACATTCAGGAAGCGTCTCAATTATAAGGCCTTTCTAAATGCTTTGTTAAGGACATCCAGTGAGTTCCTCATACTCTTGATTACGCTAACAATTTCTTGATGAACACCACACAACCATTAAGTGGTTGAGCCAGTTTGATCCTTGGTATGAGTGTAATAAATTGTTTGCAAATGCATGAATAAATGAATGAAAATTACGCATGATTTTTCCTTGGAGAATCATAACAATCACAATGTCAAAATAATTAAGCAATATGCTTCATTGTCTAAAAACTATCTTTAGAAACAGTCTGTCGGAGATGCTTACATTTTAACAAGTGTAATGAGAACAAAAAGAAGTATCGACAGGAAGGATGATACATTTACAATTTAGGTGTAAATGCATATCACAGTGGATGCAGATATATGTATTTTTTCTTTTCCTTTCAGAAACATCTGAGCAGAGCATGTTCACAGTATCCACCAGAGAGCAGTGTACGATGCAGGAGGAACCTTCGGTTTTCCCAGAAACTGTTCTGTTTCCCGGGCTATCACCAAGCGGAAGCCATCAGTGAGCATTCATTTCCATCAGCTGCAGCTGCCAGCAGACCCAGACTCCACGGGCGCCCTGCGCAGGGAATAACTGAGCACATCCATCTGACTGAGCTAACACGGAAACTCTCCAGTTCCCGAAAGCTGGCTACTGCCCACCTTCACCGTCCCGAGCAGCCACGCGCTGCCCGCAGTCCTGTCAGTCGCCGCCCTGCTCTGCCTTTGCTGCAGTGTGCAGAGGCTCTGGTTGCAGCCACCTGGGTCTGCCATCCACACCCTCTGCATCCTGGTAGTGTTCTCCAAGCTTAGTTTCCTTGTCTGCCAACTAGAAATCATAGCAGGACCTACGGCAGGATTAGGAGAATTTAGAAAGATATTCAAACCACACAAAGGGCTAAGCGCCACCCAGGCACAACTTCCTGTTCAAGAATGGTTGGCTCCTGCAACCATACCGAGACAAAAGTACCCAGAACAAAGGGCTTGCCATTCCTTTCACCCAGTAAAAGACTTTTTTTTTTTCATTTATTTACTTATTTATTAGGAAGGCAGAGAGACAAATATTCCATGCACTGGTCCATTCCCCAAATGACTGCAATACCTAGGGTTTGGCCAGACCAAAGCCAGGAGCCCATCCAAGCCTCCCACATGAGTGGCAAGGATTCAAATACTTGAGCCATCATGCATGGCCTCCCACAGTGCACATCAGCAGGAAGCTGGATTGGAGGCAGGGCCAGGACTTGAACTCATGCACTCAGGTACGGGGTGTGGACATCCAAGGGGTGTCACTGCATCAAACACCTGCCCCATGACTTTTAAAGATGTATCTTGACGTCAAACATTCTCGTGTTTGTGTTCAGTATCACATCAGTGACTGTGTTGTGTGTGGCACACGATACAGTGATAAAAATCACAGCAGGAAGTGACAATAATTTACACAATACCCGCCCACAATGTAACAGGCATGGTGTTTGACTTCCGAACTCACATCCGAGGCCACCGGCTGTCCGTCGTGCGGGGACAATTCCCACCGCACCCTGTCACCCACCTGGCGTGCCCTCTGAGGTTTTGATGCCCATCCTGCAGCAGTACTGAGAAATCCCGTAGTCGGCGATCTTCGCGATGATGGCGGCGTTGGGGTACAGGGTGAACAGCAGCACGTTGTGGGGCTTCAGGTCCCGGTAGATGATCATGGCCGAGTGCAGGTATCTGCCAGCAAGTGCACACGGAGTCTTAGCAAACTGCACTTACGCCACAATCCCTCTGGTTGTGAGTCCCTTGAATATGTATAAGGGTACTTTTAAAAGTTCATGGAAAACAGAATTAAAAGCTAGGTTTATTTTAGTGCAAACCATTTTTCAACCCCAAGCAGTTTTTTTTTTCTTAATACACATTTTCCATGAACTTTTGGAAGACTCCTCAAAAGCAGGGAATCCAAGAACAATTTATACCAAAATAAACTCAGCTTTCCATTCCACTTTCCGGGAACTTTGTGAAGTCCCATCAAATGGGTAAGATGCAAAGAGTCAGACTTTATTTTACTAAGTTTGACCCCCAAAGAGATACTTCAGAAGGAAATCAAACCATATCAAACTATTACAAAAAATGCATTTAAAAATTATCAATCCTGGTAAGTGAGTAATTTAAACTCAAAGGACAAAACTGTCTTGACAAAGCCCCAGTTCTTGGAGATTTTCTTTCATCCACAGTAGCAATTACTGAAGAGAACTCTGAGCTCCTTTGATGAGTATATGAATATTGTAAATATTTTCAAACGTAAATATGCGAAGAGTTCATAGGACTTTCTGGAAACTCCATACAAGTTGATTGCAGCTTTGAAATTTCTCTCTATTTATCTCTCACATTCAATTTTTTCTGACTAGAATGGTTCCTAGTGGTTCAGAGAATATTTTACAATTTTTCAATAATAACAAATCAGAATGTGTGACTTCTTTTTTTTTTTTTTGACTTCTTTTTTAAACTCCTAATCTCTTACTGTGCTGAAAGACACAGCTTACTGCAAACTCAATTCTTTCATAAAGTTAACGAAGAACATCTGGACTGAGTTAGAATACACAGAACACTGTCTGAGGAAAGATGACGTTGGCTGGTGTCAAACCCTTCCTTTCAGAGACCGATTCAGACAGCTATAAGCACATTTTAGGCAAAGGACAAAACCTAACGACCAACACACACACACACACACACACACACACACACAATGTTTTCATCTCAACTAAGCCTCATCTACTCCAGAAACACAATCAAAGAGCTTACTGGGCCCACTGACTGACTATTACCGTCTTTCCCTAAACACATGTGAAACTCTGATTTTCCCCGATTCTGTCTTCTCTCTCCCTGGAGGTCAGCTGACTGCCACCATGCGCGTGATCGCACACGGGCATATCGTAAGCAGCCTGAAAGCACAGTTCTTCACAGGACTTAATGGGCCTAAGCGTAAGTCCTGTGTTTGCTCGGGTTCGCATTCTCTGGGTAAATATTGACTCCATTACTTAGTCCCCATCAGTGCTGTAGGGATTAGAGCAGAATGCGGGGAGAGCCTGGGCTTGCGCGAGGGCTGCCTGGGCAGGTGTCCTGTAACTGTAACATCAACGGTGTAGGGAGGCCTCCCTTCCAGGATGTAGTGAGGAATCTGACGTTAGCCCTCTGCATTTCAGGAAACCTAGTTCTGGCTGAGAAAATAAGACAAGGTCCTAATGAAAGTGACCTTAACGTAAGTAAGGAGCTTGAGCAAGGCATTTGCTAAGGGCTTCACTGAGAAGCCGTAGGCCTGTCCTCCTGCTGAAGGTGAACACAGAGTTCAACCCCAGTCACACGCCACGGAGCAGCATCCAAAGCCTTTGTAATGCATGCTGCTTTCAGGATATTTAGAGATCACAGATACAGAATACCTTCCGTAGGCTAAAAAAATTAGATACACTTAATTTGAATAATATCAGCAGGAGAGAGACATTATCTGGCCTAGTTAAAACGTTCAATTACAGAATTTAATCTTTAAAAAATGTGATTTTAATAGCTTTCAACAGAGTCAGAAAACTCCCTTTGAAATAGTAATAATTACAGATCCTGCCTTACTGGCAATAATTCAAATATAATTTACATATTGTGACAGTGAGTATTGTCAAATATTTTATGAAAATAAACTGGTCATTATTCAGTGAAACAGTCGTGATTTAATAGAAATTTTGAAAAGAATGGCTAAGAAATTCCTTTCTTCATTTAACCTTTATTTCATCCTTACAGAATTAGTCTACAAGTGGAATGCATTCACCCATCTAACAGAAATGTCTTCAGCACCCGTGAGGACCAGCCAAGGTGCGGAGCTGTCTCTGCATCCCAGACAGGTGCACAAAGGTGGCCACAGGAACGCCACTCACAAACGCTGGAGAAGCACCGGGGGGAACAGGACACAGGGGGTGGCCGCTTCTGCCCCTCCCTGGAGCCACTCAGGCACAACCTCACCTCCACCGCTCCCTCCTCTGCGCCTCGTGCAAGGTTCCTCGTGCAGTAGGCACACAGTCGTGGTCGGGAGGCTCATGTATCATGCGTCAGCTGAGCCTCACAGCAGAGACACAAGCAAATTCCCAGGGAAAACGAGTTTGCTGGGCAGAACCCCGTGGGAACAGAGGCACACAAATGCCAGGACAGAAACGACCCCAAGTGCTCCAGAATGCCAGCATGCAGTGTGGCACGGTGTCACACACTACAGACAACTGTGCAGGTGCCACACACACACAGAAAAGACCCGGGGCCGCACAGGCCAAATTTACCCTGGACAAACGTGGTGAGACGTGCAAGGTACCCCATGAAAATCTAGAAGTATTCCATGTTGGTCAAAATTGTTTAGAAGTAAAAAAAAAAAAAAAAAAAAAAAAAATAGGAGTGAGCACTGTGGCATAACAGGTTAAGCCACCATCTGAGGCGCTGGCATCCTATAAGGGCACTGGTTCAAGTCTCAGCTGCTCCACTTCCAATCCAGCTCTCTGCTAATGGCCTGAGAAAGCAGTGGAAGACGGCCCAAGTGCTCGGCGCCTGCATCTGTGTGGGAGACCCAGAGGAAGTTCCAGGCTCCTGGCTTTAGCCTGGCCTATCTCCACCCATTGTAGCCGTTTGCGGAGTGAACCAGCAGATGGAAGACCCCTCTGTCTCTGTCTCCACCACTCTGCCTTTCAATGAATAAATCTTGAAGAACAAGCATCAATTCTTTTCACATAACGGCATGTGTTCAGTGAGCAGAGAAGGCTGGGGGAGGACAGAGGCACTGACACAGGCTCTCATGCTACAGCCATCAGCTGGGCGTGCAGCCCACAGAGCTGGGAACCACTGGCAAACTACAGCCACCAATGGGGTTTTAATTTTAGAAGGTGTATTATGATAATTCCCTGGAAGTACTTGACCAAGGCCGCAGTTGTGACTGGTGTTGTGGTGCACTAGGCTAAGCCACCACTTGCAATCCAGGTTCAGTTCCCAGCCACTCCACTTCCGACCAGCTCTCTGCTGCTAATGGCCCTGGGAAGGTAGTGGAAGATGGTGCACGCGCTTGGGCCTGTGCCAGCCACACGGGAGACCTGGATGGAGTTCCTGGTTCCTGCCTGGGCCAGCACTGGCTGTTGCAGGCACTTAGGGAGTAAACCAGCAGATACGAGATCTCTCTCTCTCTCCCCCCACCATTGCCTCCCCGCTCTGTGTGTGTGTCACTCTGCTTTTACAAATAAATAAAGATGTGAAAGAAAAAAAGAAGACATGCCGGCGCTGTGGCTCACTTGGTTAATCCTCCGCCTGCAGTGCTAGCATCCCATATGGGCACCGGGTTCTAGTCCCAGTTGCTCCTCTTCCAGTACAGCTCTCTGCTGTGGCCCGGGAAGGCAGTAGAGAATAGCCCAAGGACTTGGGACCCTGCACCCGCATGGGAGACCAGGAGGAAGCACCTGGCTCCTGGCTTCGGATTGGCACAGCGTACCAGCCATAGCAGCCATTTGGGGAGTGAACTAACGGAAGGAAGAACTTTTTCTCTGTCCCTTTCTCTAACTCTGCCTGTCAAAAATAAAAATAAAATAAAATAAAACAAACAAAAATAAAAACAGAAAAAAGAAGACGTAAAAAGAGCCAAAGGGCTGGTGGATTAATGCATTCTTCATTGTGGGAGGATCCTGGCCTTGCAAGTGAAGGGTACAAGGCAAAGAACAGGGTCCTGGGGGGTGGAAGTAGCAAAGGGTAAAGCCAGCTTTGCAAATACTGAGCACGTAAACCTATGAAGAAGGCAAGTGATGACCCTCACAGGCACTCAGAAGCTGACAACGTGCTGGAAGGATGGAACTGAATTAGAGATGTGAGCTATGTGTCCAGCGCAGGATGACAGGGGGCGGGCACTGCGGCACAGCAGGTTAAGCACCTGCCTGGGACACCACCATCCCTTACTCCTGCACAAGTTCAAATCCTACATACTCCACTTCTGATCCGGCACCCTGCTAATGCACCTGGGAAGGCAGCAGCAGATGGCCACCTGCCACTCATGTGGGAGAACCAGATGGGGTCTGGGCTCCTGGCTTTGGCCTGGCCCAGCCCCAACCACTGCAGCCATCTGGGGAGTGAACCACTGGATGGAAGGTAGAAAGACAGATAGTTGATAGATAGATAGATAGATAGATAGATAGTTCGACCTCTGTCTCTCTCTCCCTTTCAAGTAGATAAACACTGTTTTAAAAAGTCTGTAGAAGAAAGAATAATGTGAAAAGATCCCCATACATCTTGCTGAACCACCTGAACAACCCCATCACTTAAAGGACTCCAAAGAGTTCATTTTGTTGCTTTTTTCTTTTTTAAATGATTTATTCAGTTATTTGGAAGGCAGAGTCACACACACACACACACACACACAGAGAGAGAGAGAGAGAGAGAGAGAGTGTGTGTGTGTTATCTTTCATCCACTGGTTCACTCCCCCAAATGACCACAGTGGCTGGGGCTGGGCCAGGCCAAAGCCAGGAGCTTCACCTGGATCTCCTACTTGGGTGCAGGGGCCCACGCACTTGGGCCATCTTCTGCTGCTTTCCCAAGCACATTAGCAGGGAGTTGGATTGGAAGTGGAGCAGCCAGGACTTGAACTGGGGCCCATGTAGGACGCTGGATCTGCAGATGGCGGCTTAGGCTTACCCCTACTGCCCCAGAGCACCAACGGCTCTCATTTGATTGCCTTTTCTCTCTCTGGGCTTCTAGCTCTATGCAATAACATATCTGGGAAAACAAATCATAATGCTGAGTTTTACAAACATCCTTAGGGCTGGCAGAAGACCGGCAGAGACTACAACCTACTCCCCCTCTGTGGTACAAGAGCTAAGAGGCACCCCCAGCACTGGGCAAAGAACCCAGCAGGCAAAGTGCTCAGACATCGTTCATGTTTTCTGGAAGGTCTCCAGGAACTGAAGCAAGTTATTTTAGAGGTGAGGCTTTTCCAAACTATATTAGATAAAAAGCAGCAATTCTTTATTCTATCCATGAGCACTTTGGGGATGGTGTGGAGGAATGAGGGAAAAACTGAGACCTTGAGTTAGTTCAACTACAGGAAAGCTACAAAAACAAAACACAAGTCCCCCTGCAGTCACCCCGTTCAATCTACCACAGGCTCCCCCTGGCGTTCAGAAACGGGTATTGCAACACAAATCCAAACCCTGGCATCACGCTTCGTTTCATCATCTGTGTGATTTTGGGCACTTCCAGGCCCTTTCCGGTGGGAAACCCATGCATTTAACTCTCTTACTACGTGCTCTCCAAGCCATTCATAGTTCCAGCCTCCTGGGCCGGTCCTGTTCGCTGTGCATCCATCTGTTCCACTGACATTTCTGAACATTGCCTGCAGGGCACATTTGCAGCAATTCGGGTCAGAAGGGATCTGCATGCTGCACACCCTTTGCCTCCCCCTCCTTCCTCCACATGTGGGTGCCAAGGAGGCACCACACCGGGTGCTGCAGACACACGGTGCACAAGATCAAGGTCTAGGCCCCCACTGCACTCACATTCTGGTAGCACAGGCAGCTTTTAAAAGTGAAAACAGAAAGACGTCCAGACAGCTCTAAACACTACAGGTGCTGGAGACACCGGGTATCGGGGCCGTCTTCTCTGCGGAGACAGCTCAAGTGGAAAGCCAGCCAAGGCAGCATGGGAGGAAGGCGATGTCGGCAGGACAAAGAGCAAGGGAAACCGCGGGCACGTTCAAGTAGCCGCCGAGAGCCGAGCCGCTGGGCTCAGAGACTGGGAGGCAAGGCGGGGAGCTCGGATCCAGCTTCAGCTGCTGCGTGAAGGGCAGGCTACATGACGAGGCTCAGTGGCAGCTGCACAGCCAGAGATGTCAGAGGTGTACACTCAGCTGGGAGGGAGGGGACCTGCGAAGGGGCTGCACAGAGACTCATTTGGTGGCAGAGCTGCAAAGATGTGCTGGAGGGACAGGCTGAGAAGATGGAGGAAATGACGAAGAAGATGTGGGCTCGGGAGGAGGAACGGAGGGGAGGGGGGAGAGAGGAAGAATGGGGGGGGGGGGACGGAGGAGGGACTTCCCAGGTGAAGCACCGGGCAAGAGCAGAGGACACGGAGGGGATGTCGGGACGGCTTCAGGGACTACAAAGCGTCCTCCTGATGTCACAACGTGCCGCATCGGTCACCACTTCCAGGTGATGAGAAAGGACAAAAGTGCAAGGAGAGATAGCAAGTCACACTTGTAAGCATGCAGGACAGGATCTGCTGTGTCCAAGGGGCAGAGCTGTCTATCCACGCTGTGCTGCCTGCCCCAGGCTCCACCCCATGCCCGACTGCAGGGCTGGACGTGTCCCAGGGCTGGGCGTTAGAACCCTCCAGTCCACTTCAGGAGGGTGGGCCAGTCCTTGCCCGTTTCCCGCTCTGACCCTCGGAAGGCTGACCCTCACTGCTCAGAGGTCGCAGGGTGGTCCAGGGTTCAGACCACAGGCTCTATGCAGCAAACTCAACTGCTGGCCGCTGCGAGGGCTGACCCCGTGTGCCCACCGCTAATGATGAGCTACAAAATCTCATCCAGGACTTGGTAGCGTCCACCCAAACTGGGACTCAATGCACCTGCCTGCAGGTGGGTGTGGGTCAGACCAGTCACCAGCGAACAGAAACCCACGCCACCCGAGTACCTCAAGCCGTCGGCCACGTGCAGCGCGATCCTGTGCTGCAGGGTCCTGGTGAGGCTGGCTTTGTCTTGCTGCAGCAGCCGGTCCAAGGAGCCCTTGGGGGCCAGCTCCATCACGAGCATCCGCGGGCGGATCCCAGCCGCCAGCAGCGAGATCAGGCTGGGGTGGTGCAGGTGGCAGAGCACCACCAGCTCCTGCAAAAGCCCAAGAGCTGTGGGTCAGGCGCTGGCCGCGCGGCTCCCTCTGCAGGTGACCGCGGTTCGGAGGGGGCTGGGTGGCTGCTACTGGATGTTTTCCAGACTTTCAGTAATCAACAGCTACGTTCCAACTGCTGTCTGAACGAAACACCTACATGATGCTTTACTGTTGCCCTGCTCACCAGAACCCGTACTGAAGACAGGATGCACAGTGTCCTCGGGCCAACAGCTCATATGGGTCACTCTCGTCTCAGCCTGGAAATCCAAGCAGCCACAGCGACTCAACCACCACCGGCATCCAGGCAAGTGCCACCTGTGACCCCCGTCTACAGACAATGTCTGAGGGCAATGTCTGTCTGCCCCCTGAGTCCCCATTACCCTTAGGTTCAAGTCGCACACGGCCTCGTGGCCTCCCCGATGCAGCCCCAACCTTCCTCCGAGGACCCCTCTTCCGTCTCCCTCCTCTTCCTTCTCAGGGCTCAGCCACACTGCCATCCACTGAGTCCTTCTGCCTAGAAATCCCTTTCCTCCACCGTGGCTGAAGGCTTCCAGCCGCTCAGCTCACACTACCCCTCCATCCAACTGACCTGCGTCGGCCAGTCTCGCTAATGCAATCCCAGCTGCAGTGACAGCTCTCTGTTCCAGGGAGTCAGAGGCCTCGTGTGGCCCCTCCATGCGCTGGGGGCGTGTGACCTCATGGCGCCCCTGCCACAGCTGTGCTGTGATTCCCCATGCACTGGGCTCTGCCTGCTGGCCTTCACTCTAGTAGTGGTGATGTGGCCCACCTGCTTCCTCCCAGACGCCCCAGAGAGGCTTCCTGACCATCTCCTCTGGGGCATGGCTGTCTTTGTCTCCATTGAATATTCTGCTTTATTCTGAAGCTGCAACTTAGTTGTAAAGTACAGCTTATGTGGAGTGAAACTGATTCATGTGTTAAACCGAGGTCAATGAAGCCCTGCCTCTTTTTTTTTTAATTTTTTGACAGGCAGAGTGGACAGTGAGAGAGAGAGACAGAGAGAAAGGTCTTCCTTTGCCCTTGGTTCACCCTCCAGTGGCCGCCGCGGCTGGTGTGCTGCGGCCGGCGCACTGCGCTGATCCAATGGCAGGAGCCAGGTGCTTCTCCTGGTCTCCCATGGGGTGCAGGGCCCAAACACTTGGGACATCCTCCACTGCACTCCCTGGCCACAGCAGAGAGCTGGCCTGGAAGAGGGGCAGCCGGGACAGAATCCGGTGCCCCAACCGGGACTAGAACCCGGTGTGCCAGCGCTGCAAGGCAGAGGATAAGCCTAGTGAGCCGCGGTGCCGGCTGAAGCCCTGCCTCTTAACACCCAGCTTCAAACACACCGCGCATGCAGGCCCACTGCAATCATCAGGACACCAAGTAGCAGAACTCTGCAAGCCGAAGAAGGCAGGCGGAGTACCCCAAGAGGGCTTCCCAGGAACAAAGCCTCACAGGGCAATCACATTTACTCAGCAGATAAAACAGCCTTCCCAGGTCTGATTAGCTCATTTGGGGAAAACTGGTGAGAACCACTGAGCGCTGTTTACTTTCAGAGGCACAGACAGAAACCTGAGCCACTTCTGTCTTCCTAAAGCAGCTCACTGATGGCAGAGAGGGAGGAGCAGGAAAGCCAGTGGATCCGCCCCACTCTGGGACTGCGCTCGAAACCACTCTGCAGGGGCAGGCGTTAGGCTGAGCGGCTGGGTGACACTGCACTTGGGGTCTCCACACCCCACATCGCAGTGCCTGCTTCCAGGCTCAGCTCCACTCCCAATTCTGTCTTCCTGCCAATGCACACCCCGGAAGGCAGCAGGAGATGGCTCCGTTGGGTCCTTGACACCAGGTGGGAATCTTGGATTAAGTTCCTGGCTCCCGACTTCAGCTTGAACCAGTCTCAGCTGTTTGAAGCATGGGGGGAGTGAACCAAACAGATGGAAAATCAATCATGCTCTCCCTCGCACTCTCTCTCTCCCTTTCAAATAAAAATAAATAAATAAATCTACAAAAGAATGGCCCTCCCAATGAAGTGCTGGGCAACAGAATGCTGTTTTTGGATGTGAGGCAGCTACACTGTGTGTCCCCCTCCCTTCTGTCCCGGTGCCTTTCCCTGGACTCACCGCACTGCCTGTGCACACATCCAGAATCCCCACGTGTTACACAGTTTATAAAACTTGAAATAAATATTGAAGACCAGAAACCAAGACCAAACAATCAATTTATGTAACAAATCACCCAGGGATTCAGCGATTGTGCCCAGATGCGATTCACAGACTTGTTTTTCTATAGAAAATGGCTGACTTATCCCCAGAACTAAGTTGTGACTTTTTTTTTTTTTTTTTTTTTTTGACAGGCAGAGTGGACAGTGAGAGAGAGAGAGACAGAGAGAAAGGTCTTCCTTTGCCCTTGGTTCACCCTCCAATGGCCGGTGCGCTGCGGCCGGTGCACTGAGCTGATCCAAAGCCAGGAGCCAGGTGCTTCTCCTGGTCTCCCATGGGGTGCAGGGCCCAAGCACCTGGGCCATCCTCCACTGCACTCCCGGGCCATAGCAGAGAGCTGGCCTGGAAGAGGGGCAACCGGGACAGAATCTGGCGCCCCGACCGGGACTAGAACCCGGTGTGCCGGCGCCGCAAGGTGGAGGATTAGCCTAGTGAGCCACGGCGCCGGCTCTGTGTTGTAACTTTTGCTACTGATAATTAAAAACGCCCCTGGAATGTTTTGCACAGAGATGAAATTTTTTTTCGTGATTCAGAATAACTGAAATATTTAACTATGTATTATTAATGCTCACTCATTATTTACACTCAGTTATAAACAATTATTTTTAATAAGTTATAAACAAAAGTAAGGATGAGTAGATTTAAAATTACAGTTGAGTGAGCCGGCGCCGTGGCTCAATAGGCTAATCCTCCACCTTGCGGCGCCGGCACACCGGGTTCTAGTCCCGGTTGGGGCGCCGGATTCTGTCCCGGTTGCCCCTCTTCCAGGCCAGCTCTCTGCTATGGCCAGGGAGTGCAGTGGAGGATGGCCCAGGTGCTTGGGCCCTGCACCCCATGGGAGACCAGGAAAAGCACCTGGCTCCTGGCTCCTGCCAGGATCAGCGCGGTGCGCCGGCTGCAGCGGCGGCCATTGGAGGGTGAACCAACGGCAAAGGAAGACCTTTCTCTCTCTGTCTCTCTCTCTCACTGTCCACTCTGCCTGTAAAAAAAAAAAAAAAAAAAAAAAAAAAAAAAAAAAAAAAAAAAAAAAAATTACAGTTGAGTTCTGGTATAGATGACAAAATCACCACTGGATATGGTGTCCCTCTCACCCTCTCTCCTTCATTCCTATTTATTTACAGAGACTTCAAAAATAGAAAGAGAGAGAGAGAAAGAGAGAGAGAGAGAGAAAATTTTCAAAAGTAACCCAATAAGAAAAGAGAAAGGGGACACAGCTGAGAGTGGTTGCTCCAGGAACCAAAAGCTTGCTCCAGTTAGGGTGTCAGCCCTCACCCACACAACTCAGGGACTTAAGGGCACCTGACTTCAATTCAAGCCTCAGAGACGAGGTGGGAATATTCTAACACCAACCCCATTGCCATGTGACTGGTTCAGCCACACAAGCCTAAGCCAATCAGCACACAGCACTACCCTGAACACCATGCCCATTGACAAAAAGGCAGGTCCCATTCAACTGAGGCCAACAATATTTCCATTTTTTAATGGGATCATAGGAGGGTTTTGAGTTCTTTAAAAATACAACAGTCTGTAAGAGGGACCCACTTTTCTTCTACATTTGTGATATTTCATTGTGAGGCCTGGAACAGTTTTCCACAATGACAAAAGACCTTCTGTGCTAACAAAACCAGTATGTGGAGGTGAGAGGAATTATACAGAGAATCCCTCAGCACCATGAAGTGAACACACCCTGTGACCATCAGGTGAGCCTCCCTGCACAAATTCCGGACCAAGAAGAGACACACCAGAGAGCATCTAGAGCCGTATGGAACTTTCCTCCAAGTGAGGAAAAATCAGTGCAGCCCACAGCAGTTAGGAAGTCATCGCGATGACAGCACCGTTAGGGGAGAGGCCCCGACCGAGCTGTCACCGAATCAGTGGGCCCGGGAGACGCCTGCCCACGTAAGCTAAGGAAAGAGCATTTGTGAGCAATGCACACCGGGAGAAAATCCTGGTTCACGCTCCTGTTCACAGAATACCCACTCCAGTTACCTTTAATAACGAGAATAGACCTTAATTCACATATAAAGAGCTACCAAGAAATACCCAATTTGGAAAACCAACAACATAAAAGAGAACAAGATCAACTGATAGGACAAGCAGCTCAGGAAAAAAAAACAGCAACGGGGGCCGGCGCTGAGGCGCAGCAGGTTAAAGCCCTGGCCTGAAGCCCCAGCTTCCCATGTGGGCACCAGTTCTAGTCCTGGCTGCTCCTCTTCCGATCCAGCTCTCTGCTGTGGCCTGGGAAAGCAGTAGAAGATGGCTCAAATCCTTGGGCCCCTGCACCCACGTGGGAGACCTGGAAGAAGCTCCTGGCTCCTGGCTTCAGGTTGGCACAGCTCCAGCTGTCATGGCCACCTGGGGAAGTGAACCAGCCCATGGAAGACCTCTCTCTCTCTCCACTCCCCCTCCCCAACTCTGCCTTTTTTTTTTTTTTGACAGGCAGAGTGGACAGTGAGAGAGAGAGACAGAGAGAAAGGTCTTCCTTTGCCGTTGGTTCACCCTCCAATGGCCGCCGCGGCCGGCGCGCTGCAGCCGGCACACCACGCTGATCCGATGGCAGGAGCCAGGAGCCAGGTGCTTTTCCTGGTCTCCCATGGGGTGCAGGGCCCAAGCACCTGGGCCATCCTCCACTGCACTCCCTGGCCACAGCAGAGAGCTGGCCTGGAAGAGGGGCAACTGGGACAGAATCCGGTACCCCAACCAGGACTAGAACCCGGGGTGCCGGCGCTGCTAGGCGGAGGATTAGCCTAGTGAGCCGTGGCGCTGGCCCCAACTCTGCCTTTTAAATAAATAAAATGAATCTTAAGAAAAAAAAAAAAACAGCAACAAGGCAATTAATAGAAAAGGCTAAAATTTAATGATACAAACAGAAATTCCTGGGGCAGGAAAGACTTGCTGGAAATTAAAAACTTGATTATCCTAAGAAAATTTGGGACAGACATTTGTCCTAGCAGTTCAGATCACAGTTAGAGTGCCCGCCTCTCCCATCAGGGTGCCTGGATTGCAGTCACAGCTCCTGTTCCTGAGCTCAGCTTCCTGCAAACCCAAACCTCTCCATCACTCAAGTGACTGCATTGTTGTCACTCACACGCACACCTGGGTGGGGTTTCTAGCCCCCAGCTCCAGCCCCAGTCCTCGTGGGCATTTAGAAAATGAATTAGCAGATAGGGGAGCGTCTCTATCTATCTCTCTCTCTCTCTCTCTCTCAAATTTTAAAAAGAGATATTGGATTTTAAGTGACTAGACACAGGCTCTTGACACAGCAACTTGATTGATGAGTTCAGCTTACTCCTGCGGGCCCGCTATGGATCCCAGCTCCTCGCCTGCTACTAGGAGCTGCTCACCTACACTCAGCAAGTAGCTATTAACTGTTAAGATAATAATGAATCATGGAAGACAATGCACAAAAGAGAATTTCTACCAAATAATGAGGCCTATAGGATAGAAAACCACCCACACAAAAACCCAAACATGTGAAATTTCAGAGTGCCCCAAACCAGATAAATCCAAAGGATGACATTCTCAGTTTTCAAAACAAAATTCAAAGGGACCCATATATGAACAAATATCTGACAGAAGGCGTCTCCTTAGCAACAGCAGATGACAAAGTCATTGCATTCTCCTCATGGCGTAAAAGGAAAAGTATTTCAAAGCTCCATTTCTAAAAAAAACTGTAGTGTGGGGCCAGCACTGTGGTGTGAAGGGTTAAATCGCCACCTGCAGTGCCAGCATCCCATATGGGCACAGGTTCACCCCATATGGGCACAGGTTCGCGTCCCTGTTGCTCCACTTGCAATCCAGCTCCCTGGTAATGAGCCCGGGAAAGCAACAGAGGATGGCCCATGTCCTTGGGCCTCTGCACTCATGTGGGAGATCTGGATAAAGCTCCTGGCTCCTGGCTTCTGCCTGGACCAGGCCAGGCTTTTGCAGTCATTTGGGGTGTGAAGCAGCGGATGGAAGCTCTACATTTCAAACAATTAAAATACATCATATATAGCGATGATATATATGTCATATATAGTGTGAAAGCACATCCAGCTGACTTGAAGGCACGATTAAGCTATTTTTCAAATGCAACGGCTAAGAACACCCACCTCCAAAGCACTCTTTCTTCAAAAAAATGACTGGAAGATACTCTCCAACAGAAAGGACAAGGACACTCCAACCAAGAGAAGGCCGTGGAAACCAGGAAACACTGGGCATCATCAAGCAGACCGGGACAAGGAACCAGAGTAATCACCACGCAAGCCCCCGGGAGACCCTGCTTCTCCTTCAGAGAGGAGGTCATGGGGTACAGGAGGGAGGTCTGGGGTACATAAGGGAGGTCTCAGGGTACAGGAGGGAAGTCTTGGGATGCAGGAGGGAGGTCACAGGTGCAGGAGGGAGGTCACGGGGTGCAGGAGGGAGGTCACAGGGTTCAGGAGGGAGGTCACGGGGTACAGGAGGGAGGTCACAGGGTTCAGGAGGGAGGTCATGGGGTGCAGGAGAGAGGTCACAAGTGCAGGAGGGAGGTCACAGGTGCAGGAGGTCACAGGTGCAGGAGGGAGGTCATGGGGTACAGGAGGGAGGTCACGGGGTGCAGGAGGGAGGGCAAGGGAGCAGAGGGAGATCATGGGGTACAGCATGGAGGTCATGGGTTCAGGAGGTCATGGGGTGCTGGAGAGAGGTCACAGGGTGCAGAAGGGAGGTTACGGGTGCAGCAGGAAGGTCACAGGTGCAGGAGGAAGGTCATGGGTGCAGGGGGGAGGCTCAGAAAGAAAGGAAGCTTCACCCCCACAACTGCATAACTTAGGGGTTCCTAAAGGCACTGTAGAAGGAGCTACTTTCTCTCAATATGTTGAAAAAGAGATAATCAGAAAACCCTAACAGTGACATTTAGAAATCACAACATAATTGAGGCTCAAATTAAAGTCCTGTTTTTTATCAATTGCTGTGCAACATATAATGGAGAATTCCATTTGAGTTGAATATTTGGAATAGTCCCAATCAAGCAGGAAAAAAACAGGTGACTGAAAGAGGTGACATTTCCTTAGCTAAAATGCTTTGTTTCTGTGCAAATAAAAAGTCAACTCCAACTGGCATTTACCGGTTTTGTTTTCAGAACCAAACTCTCAATCAAACATGAAGGAGTTCATTGTGATTACAGAAGGAAAACAAATGTTAGATTCTTCAACTACAAGAGAACAGAACACATTACAGAACTTAAGGAAGCAGTGGGAAGGGAACAAGGAAGAAGACTGCTAACTTCCCCGTCGCGCCCAGCCAGGGGTCAGCACCTGCTCACCTGTCACTTTACTGAACAGCAAGTTCAACTATTTCAAGTCACAATATTAGTAAAGTAGGAAAACTGAAACCGCCCATGGTTTTGAACTTGGGGAGGTGGACATGGGGAAGAGGAGGAGTGTGGCATCTTCCCCATGCCTGGTGCAGGAAGACAGCAGGGTCTAAGAAGGCAAACTCGAGAGTTCTAACTTCTGGCCTGCATTCAAGGTAGCAATGTGCGGTCACACTGCCAGCGGCTCATCTCACCTGAACACTTAGAAGCCACACTCAGTACAACCACCGATGCCCACGTATGCGGAGCAGAAAAACACAATGCAAGTACTCTTCAGAAAACTGGGAGCTGAAGGCAGGAGCTTGCGTGGCCTCAGCTTGGCAAGAGGCACAGCTGCTGCAAGTCTGTCTGTCAGGGAGTAACACAAGCCCAACAGGCCCAGGACTGTGCCACCTGACACCATGGGGTGTGGCCTGGCAGCTGGGGTGCACAGCACGTGGGAGCAGCTGGACTGGGAAGGAGGAGCCCGGGGTCTCCCCAAACCTCTCACACCACACTGAAGGCTCACAGTGGCCCGGGGTTTTAATACTGTCTTGTCTTCATTTTCCAACAAAGAAACAAAACACCACAAACTAAAGTCCGGGCAAGGCAGGGCTTTGCAACACAACTCCGCCCACCTCTGGGGAAGTACAGTCGTGGGTTCGCAGCCCCCCCCCCCCACTGCCTGAGGAGGAACAGTCCCAGAGAGGACCCCGCCTGAGCTGGGGGCAGGCTGCCCCGGGGGCGCGCACCTGTCTCAGCAGCCGGAGAGACGTGTGCTTGTTGAAAATCTTCACCGCCACCTCTTCTCCTTCGTACACGGCCCGGTACACGGATCCAAAACTGCCGTCCCCTTTGCAGAAGACAAGACAGAGCTTTGAAGTCGGTGTCCAAGTCATATCCACCAAAAGAGCTCTGATCCCTTCTTCCCTCTGCTGACCACGTGAAGAGAAATCTGACTCACCTGCTTCAGCACATCCAGCCTCCTCCTCTGTCTACTCCATGAGCTGAAACCCTGACCTGAGGGTGCACCCCTGACCTTCCTGCATCCCCTCCGTCACCCCGCCACTCCACTGACTTCTGCTGTCCCTGCAGGTGGAGGACCCTCACAGCCTCACTCCCAGCCTGGAGCCCCCCCTCCAGGCAGCCGACAGCACTCCTGCTCTGTCCTGGCCGCGTCGGTGGAATGCTGTCCTAAATCTCTACTGCATTCCCTCAACAGACACATCCATCACTTTTCCTCCAGACCAGCTTTTACCCCAGCTTCTGCACGTACCTGAGGAAACAAACTGAGGTTATTGTAACTCCCTGCACCCACGCCCAGGCCCACAGCTAACCGGTGTCCACTCTGAGGCCCCAGGGAGGACCACTCCTTCCTTTCCATGGCCACGGCCCCTTCATCCATTTAGTGCCCTTGGTGCACCTGCCGAGATGCAGAACCCCCCGGGTCCACTGCGTCCAACTCATTTTCTCTGGTTCTAGTACATTGGGCCACCTTCCTGCTCTGAAATGAATTCTTCCACATTGCTTTCAACATGAAACCCAAAGTCAGCCCCATACTCATACCGTGGCTCTGAATTCCTGTCCTACTTCTCTTTTCATTGTCTTTCTCATTCCGGAGGCTCAAGTCCACGAGTTTTCCTCCCAGGCCTGGCTAAGCAACATATCTGAGTAGCTTTCTAAAAATACGGAGATCTGGTGGGCACTTGGCCCAGTAGCTAAGATGCTGGTTAGGATGTTCAGACCCCCTATCACGGTGCTTGGGTTCAAGTACCAGCTCTAGCTGACACCCCCTTTCTGCCAATGGGCACCTTGGGGTGCAGCACCTGATGACTCACGTGATTGGGTTTCTGCTGCTCCCATGGGAGTCCCAGACTGGATTCCTAGCTCCTTGCTCCAACCTGGCCAACCCCCAGCCACTGTGGCATTTGGGAAGTGAACCAGTGGATGCAGGATACTTTCTCTTTCTTTGTATCTATCTATCAAAAAAAAATACTTTTAGCATGTTTCTAATCTAATAGAAATGCAAGATACACTCTCTCAAAAAAAAAAAAAAAAAAGCAAATCAATAAACAAAAAACAGGCCAGCACTGTGACACAGCAGGCTACGCTGCAATGCTGGCATCCCAGGTCAGAGCACTGGTTCGAGCTTGGGCTGCTCTCCGGATCCAGCTCCTTGCTAATCTGTGACAGAAACAGAAAATAGTCCAAGTACTTGAGCCCCTGGCGCCCATGCAGGAAACCCAGTTGAAGTTCTGGGCTCATGGCTTTGGTGTGACCAGGCCCTGGCATTGCAGCCATTTGGGTAATAAACCAGCAGATGAAAGATATCTCCCCTGTGTGTGTGTGTGTGTGTGTATGTGTGTTTCAGTTTTCACCCCCTTAAAATAAATAAATAAATATTTTAAAACCCTATGAATATAAATGTCTAGGCTCAAAGAATCTGATCTAAGTAGCTGCAGGAGGTGCCGGTCATTGGGGTTTTCTTCCTCCTTAGTGACAGTGAAGAGGGTGGAGAACTGCTCTAGATAAACCAACAGTCAGAACTTCCAGAACATGGTGGACTTCCAGGGCCGCATGCCCCCGCTGTGCGGTACACGGAAGTGCTCAGCCGTGCTGCCATCTCACTGCCTGCGTGTGCACCAACTCTGCAAGGACCCACACGTGCTGAGAAACCAGGGCTCAAGACAGTGGCTGGGGGCAGCCCTATGACATGCGGTCCATTCAGTACGTACAAAACCAAAGGTTCATGTGTAGAGCCCGATGTCACTTGAGGGACCTGGGTGAGTGAACTCAAAGAACCTACACGGAACTGTAACAAGGCTGTAACGCGCTACTTCTAAACAGCAGAACTGCACATCTGTGCGAAGCATCTGCCTGTGTACTGTTTCAGTCTCCATGAGGAGCTTACACAACCATACATTAATTTTTTCTTCCGAGCAACGTCTCAATAAAAGTTACAAAGTCCTCCTCTGAGTATGTCTTAGATTTCTACTGGATTATAACACGTTAGAAGTATTATCTGTGTCTTACCAGTCTTGGAGACCCCTATCCTATCACTGTAGTACTTAGTAACTACTTGACTTACAAAACCATTCATGAATACTGTTCACAGTGAGAGACTTGCAGGGAGCACGAAGGTTAAGTACTGGAATCAGAAACAGGGCTGGCTAACCAGGAGAAAGGACGTCAGCAGACAGGGAAGGGAGGAGATGGGTAGAGGAGGTGGAATCTCAAATAAGGAAGTCCCATCTGGACGGCTCCGACACCCAAGGCGATGTTCACGGGAAACAGATCGGCATTTCAGGTGGGAGCGGTTTCTCCTTTTGTAAAGACCTTCCCTGAGAGTCTGCGCACATCAACGTGGAGTCTTTCCAGTGACTGCCCACACAAACAAGGTGAAGGACTGCTGCTTCATGTGACAGTCTGGCGGGAAAGAAAGCCCCATGAAACCGCACCACTGCGGTGCCACGTGGTGGCTCTCCTAAAAACCAGCTCCAGAGAAGCAGTGTGCCTGGGAACCCCTTAGGCACTTACACCGGGCCTCACAGATCTATCGCTCAAAGAACGCCTGTGAAAGAGACCTTTTCACTAAGATGTGCCAGCCCAGCCCTGCATTTGGGAAGGAGAAGGTTAATCCACCTCCACTACTGTCTTCACCTCCACAACTGCAGAGCCACAGGTTCACTGAAGATTCTCAAGCTGAGGGAAGAACAATCGAAAAGCAGTCTTTCTGGCTTGATATGTGATGTCTCAAATTTTAGACATATTTTTGCTGATAACATTATGGACAAATTTCAGGCATTCTCGCCCTGGTGATTTAACTGATGTTAAATGTATACATACAACAACAAACTCTATGCAAAGTCAACTGTCTTCAAATATTCTATACTAAGTAAATTAAATACTTTCCATTCCCAACGACTTCCAGGAATGTTTGGAATGTGAATATGTAACCCTACAGTTAACAACAATATTCTGTATACTTGAAAATGTGCAAAGTGTAGGTTTTAAATACTCTAACCTCTAAAAAAAATTATCAATGAGGTAATATGTTAAATAGCTTGATTTAGTCATTCTGCATATACATATGTCAAAACATCATGATGTACATCATAAATCTGTACAAGTTTTACTTGTCATTTAAGAAAACAAACTTTAAAAAAATAGTTTTTTTTTTTTAACAGCTAACCAAAGAGCTGAGTAGTTCAGGTCTTCATACACAGCACGAGGTTATGAGGACATTATCGTTTATTCTGAGGGTCAGTGACATGTAATGACAAATTATATGCTCACCATTTCTTTCCAAAAGTACTGTGGAAAAGCATTAAATGTTTGGACTGTGTGCTAAAACATCTCTTAGATCTCAAAGCCCACATCCAAGTACAGGATAGGCCCAGGACGAAAGACAGAAATGCAAATATTGGAGCATGGTGACCATGATTTCAGTATCTTTCTGTGAACACCTGAAGACACTACATGAGTTATGTCCTTCGTACACTGCTGGATAGCAATGGCTGAACTCACGTTACCAGCCAACAAACAGTAACTGTTTGGGAAGCACAGAAAAAAACGACAAAGAGTGTGAGTGTGTCACCAGTTTAACGCTCCGGATTTTTTAATGCCAGATTTTTTATAAATACTTCTTGAGAACTCCGCATTGTCAGGGGCTGCCTACGGCTCCATAGACAGTTCCTCTTTCACTTCTTCCGTTCTGTGGAGACCGAGAAATGGCTGCTTCGCTTTACTCAACAGAAAACCTCCAGCTCTCCCCGCATCCCAGTAACGAAAGCAAAGGCCAAGACCCGGTTCATACGTCTGTGCTTCCACAGCAAACCCAGCCTCAGACAGATCCTACTCTACGGGAGCAGGTGCGAATTCCAGGTCTGCAACAAGAAGTCACTCTACAACAGAGCACCCCAAAAGAAAAATCAAATAATGAGTGTGTGAAGACACAGAACATTTAAGAATGCACCATGACTGAATATCCTCTAAATTACAAGGAGACCGTCTGTATTCTCAAACTAACAAAAGCAGTTACCTAAGAGAAACTCCGGAGCCTGCTGAAACTCCAGCTCATCGTTGTTCAGCATAATGTTTCTAGGCAGGTCAGCCAAAACCAGGTCCGGAGCAATCTGAGATATGGGGATGGTGAGTCTCGGTTGATCGGGATTTATCAGGAGGTCTCCTGAGAACGATGCATGAGATTTTTTAACGTCTCATTGAGGAATATACATCTACCTGCTTTTTTACTGTCAAAACATAATAACACAGTTCCTTCCATTTCTAATCACTCCCTTAGCTTATCTTACCAATCCTAGGTTTCTGGAGAAAATTAAAAGTCCACTTACTAGCTAACTGGTTAGAATTTGTACAACTCATTCCCAGGTTCATTCACTCGATATTAAGAACTTCTTTAACTACTTGGCATCTGACTAGGAAGTGATCTGCTTTCTACTTCTGCAATATTCACAAATCAGTCATCTTATGGCAGACAGGATCGTCAGCCTGTTCCCAACTTTAATCTCTGTGACGATTCTGCGAGACAGGGTGAGCTGGAGCTTCCAGTTCCCAGATGACAGTGTGTTACTGCATGAGCCAATGTCCAAGCCACACATCAACAATTTCTGATTTCAGAACACAGTATCTCACCAACTATAAATACCAGAAGGATCTATTTTTCTGAACTGCGGCACCATAACTGAACGTAGTGATTTTAAACTCACTCCACATGGACAGTGATTGTTACATTGGTTAAAGCAGGCCCTTCACAAACACTGAAGCATCATCGAAGACATGAGAACACTGTACCAAAGCGTACCTTCTTCTGCTTTCTTCATCAAGTCATCCAGTAAGATTTTTTGATGTTCTTCACCGTCATTAAAACTATACAATGCCCACTTCTTTAAAAGGGTTTCTCCTTCGCCGCAGATGTCAATCTCCAGCAGCCCAGGAAACCACTCCTCCATGAGAGAGTCAATGTGGTCCACGACTTGGCCCAGTAGAATGCAGCCTGCATAATCCAGAACAGAGTTCAGTTGTCCGTCTACGTCTTGCCTGCCCCAGAGCTGGGGAAGAACTGCGAAGACTTCAAGTTAGATCTCCTTAGAAGTGTGCACAATTCACAGTTTAAATCGGTTCCCCTACCTTTTCTACAAGAAGGAACTGTAATCTTTAAGAAACTCTCTGGGTGATGGTCTAAGACTTCAGATCCCACCAGGCAGTAAGCTTCAGGAGACCAGTTCAGGTAGATGCCCTGGCGCCAGTACATTCTGTTGGGGCGAAGCGCTCGTTCTGAAAGAGGGTCAGATGGATCCGGGAATCAGTGACCCCACGTAAATGGGGGGAGGCTGACAGTACTGCACACACAAGACACAGTATTCAAACCTATCTGTGTTCAGAGAAGGCTGTGGCTTGTTAGTGACACACATCTTCATGGTATCGACTAACTACCCAGCAGTATTCAATAGTTCACCCTTAATTTTGCAACAAAATTAATTACTTGTGCTATAGAAGACCAAAGATACATTTTCAGTTCATACTGATAAGCACTTTAATATGATTAACAAATAATGAAGTGTAAATAAGCACACTTTTTACAAGATTTATTTACTCTAAATGCTTAGCATCAGAGGGCGAGATAGAGAGAGAGAGAGATCAAGAGAGACAGTTTGCACATCAATCAACCCCTCAAATGCCTGTAACAGCGAAGTGTGGTCCAAGCCAAAGGCAGAAGGCAGGAACTCCATCTGGTTCTCCCACAGGGGCAGTAGGAACTCAAGTCCTTGGGCCACCAGCTATTGCCCTCCCCTGTGCAACAGCAGGGAGAGGGAATGGAAGCAGAGCAGCCAAGCCAGGACTCAAACTGGCACTCCAATACGGGATGCCTGTGTGACAAGTGGTAGATTAACCCACTACAACACAATGCCAGCCACCCTCATAATGTTTTGATGGTCACAGTAAAACTAAAACCTCCTGAGCAGTCTAACTACTTATATGTGGATTAATTACCAGCAAGATAAAGTTTATTTTGGAAAAAATATTTTTAAAAAATTGGTGTTTTCCCTTTGAGGCACTTAGACATCTCTTCAGTTTAAGAAAAACAGCTGACTTCATAAACATCCATTTTTGTTCTTTTTGTCAGTTGCTTGAGGATGGTACAACAGAACACAGACATTATGGGCCCTCCACGGCGCGGCCAGAACCTGTCACATCTGTTGACTAACCTCATTGATTATATAGTAATCATTGCATTTTTGTCTTTCATGAGTGTGTGTGTGTGTGTGTGTGTGTGTGTGAGAGAGAGAGAGAGAGAGAGAGAGACAATGAATTCTAACTAATCTCACCTTTTAAAATTATTGTTTACAATTTGCTGTGGGCATGGAAAACAAGATATTAATGCTTGCTGGGAACGTGTTAAAGCACTTGGGATGGGCCGGCTCGAGGGCCTGAGGGATGTTCTTCCTGACACATGGCCTGAGTCTGTGTGTGCTCATGCACCTTTGTACTGGCCAAGCTCAGTTCTCAGGAGCTTGTCTTCCAGAAAGGCAAACTCAAGGAAACTGGCATATAATGTTTAAAATGCTCTGCCCCTAACTTTTGTAAATACTGTCTTCAGTATAAACTTACCTCTTCCCGAAAGCATGTAAGGTGAGATCTCAAGTAACCGGTTAATTAATCTTGACCAAAACCCCATGGGGAAATAAGGCATTTCATAGAGCCGGATGATGATTTCCGAGTTCTCACAGTGTGGAAGCTCTATTACGGGCCGGTGGTCAGAGAGACTAAAGGGAAGAGGACATCGTCTTTAGGAAGCACCAACATCACCAGCCACGTTGACCAAAGCACTTACTACTCGAAACCAAGGAAGCCAACCACTGTAACTGGTGACACACTCTGCAAGATTCTCCACTCTTTGCTCTTCTTGTATCAAATGTTTGATGGGCATTTGATCAACTCAGTGCATACTCAGATATAATAGATGCAGGAAAGGTTTTCAGTAACCCTTTGTATCCAAATCATTTATTATAGTTAGCCATTTACAAAAATATCGATTTTATAAAACTTGAAAAAATGAGCTCAAAAAAAGTATCTTTTTTAGAATTGCTTGCCGTCCATCACTGTCATTTGCACCTTTCAACATCATAACACTTTATGGACTTCCCAGGTTGCTCAGAAAGCAATGAGGACAAATTTCTACAACACAGGACCAGAATTTAGGATTTCATTGTGATGGAATGAATCATTTAAAAACTCTGATCCACTTCCCTAATACAGAAATTCTCTCAGCACTGTGTGAATAGGGATACAGACACACACACACACACACACACACACACACACACACCCCTCTAATACTGACCCTTCTTAAGTAACTTAAGCAATAGTAAACCAAAGAGTAATTATATAAATAAAATAAGCCATTTGCTATGAACCATCAAACACATTGTTTTAATTAAAAGCAAATGCTATATTTCAGTACAAAGTTTACACAAGAGGCTAAAAATTTCATACATCTATTATAAACTGATTTTATCTGACCATTAAAACAAGGCAGTAGGTCATTAATTTTCATGGCGTAATAGTTTTAATGGGTTATTTTACCTGCTTGGAACCAGTAAGTACTCTTCTCCTATTGGCAAGGCGATCTGGAATTTTTCCAGGAGTTTAACGTACTGTGTCATGTAATTCTTTGGAAATCTCCTTTTCTTCGACAGGAATTTTTCCACATCTCTACGTGAAATAATTCCCTTAGGATGTTTCGGATAGCCTTCCACTTTCACTGTCAAAATCTGAAGAATTCGAACTCATAAATATCAATCACTAGCACTCATTTTCTGAAATATTTCAAATTTAAAGTGACATGAAATGCTTTGTTAAATTGTCAGAGAAGGTCTTAGAATTTTTAAAAAATTAAACAAATAAATGGTTTTCCTTATCAACTAACCTGTGAGAGCAATCTGAGTTTCCTGTAAGGTACAGAATGCAGCAGGAGTCCTGACTACCATTTCTATTAATTAATGGTCCACTGTTCCTGGTCTTCTGATAACAATACAAACTATTATGCATTCATTGACTACAATTCATGTCAAGTGCAAATGACCAGAACAATTTAAATGTTGTTAAGTACAACTGGGGACCTAATTTCTCTAGTAGCCTTGAATCCCAAGAGGGTACCCACCCTTCCCAATGTTTGTTAAATTAAGAGTCTGAGTTCAGATCACAAATATCCTCTGAACCTCAAGACTTCCCCGCTCTAATTCAATGATAAATCCAATACAGCACATCTGTACTGCAGCCTCATCAGTAACACAGTCCTGGAAAAGTGCTCTCTGCCAGTCACCCCTCCAGGTGTGCAGCAGAAAGATCACCCGATGGGTACAGAACAGGCGAGGTTTCTGTTCCTGGGCAGAGGCGGAGGAGAACAGTCAGTGAGTCTCAGAGTAACTACGCTTCTGCTGGATCTGCTCCCAGAGTCTGGGTCAGCAGGCTGGGCTGAGGCCCAAGAATCTGCTTTTGAAATAAGCAACCTGGGGGCTGGCGCTGTGGCGCAGTAGGTTAATCCTCCACCCAAGGCACCAGCATCCCATATGGGCACTGGTTCTAGTTCCATTTGCTCCTCTTCCAGTCCAGCTCTCTGCTGTGGCCTGGAAAAGCAGTAGAAGATGGCCCAAGTCCTTGGGCCCCTGCACCATGTGGGAGACCTGGAAGAAGCTCCTGGCTCCTGGTTTCAGATCGGTGCAGCTCTGGCTGTTGTGGCCATTTGGGGAGTGAACCAACGGATGGAAGACCTCTCTCTCTGTCTCTCCCTCTCACTGTCTGTGACTCTACCTCTCAAATAAATAAATAAAAAATCTTAAAAAAAAAGAAAGAAGCAAACTGGACAATTCTAACACGGAGACCACAATGTGAGCCTTGATCAAGTCTCACTTGGTCACTTGAGACGAACCCAGGTTCAAATCCAGGCTCTGAAGCAAGTGGGGTGACTTCAGAAAAGGGATTTAATTTCTTTAAGGCACAGCCTCCTTCTCTGTAAAAGGAGATGAAAACAATGACTGTCCCTTAGATTTCCACGAGAGTGGAAAGTGCTTGTGACACACACACAGTCAGCCCTTGCATTTTAGCTCTAGCTACCTACAGACTCTCTCTTCCTTAGCCGAATTCATTCCCAAAAGTAGCTTGGGCTTAATTCTCTCCAGGTCCAGCATGCTTGAGCAATATTTTAGTAGCAACAAACACTATTTTTGTTGCCATGTACTGCGCAATACACTGAACTGTAAAATCCTTAGGTCCAGGGACTGCTCTGACCATGTCTACGCTCCTGTTTTGTGTATATGGTATTTGCTGAATCAATGAACGAATGACTGTTTGAACATACTGGTATTTAAAGACAAGGTACAAAGGGCCATTAATAGATGAAAGCTAGTTCAGAATTCATCTCAACTGTGGACTTTACAGGAGACCCAGTTTGTCCAAACTTGTTAGGTGGAGAGCAAAACCGTTTCCTATTTTAGTAGGAATATCGTTGGATGAATGAACTCGGAAGTGACATCTGGGGTGTCTTACCTTAACTGACAGGCACTCAAGTCCAACTACTCAGCTTGAAATCCTAACTAATTCTTCTGAACAACATAGTGCTAGGTGAATTATTCACCCTTTCTGCCCATCAATTTCCACTTCTCCATGCTGTGTATGTGAGCCATTATTGTCTAGTTATTCTAATTTGTTTTAGTTAGATGAACTCATTTAAAAACCTCTGTGCTGAATTTTTTCTGCAGATCTGTATATTATGCTATCACTTTTTATAATGGTTTCCAAAGACCGATATCATCAGTGCTTCCCCTATACATGTGTCCTGCTCAATTCATGAAGAAGCAGAGTCCATTCTCTTCCCCCTTGAATCCAGGATGGCCTGATGGTTGCTCTGGTCACTGGACGGTAGCAGAACTGACATTTTGCCAGTTCTGGAGCTACACTTTAAGAGGACTGGTAACTTGCACTTTGTTCCTGTTGGCTGTCAGTCAGCATGTGAGGTATCTAATCACCCTGTGACCATCATGCCATGATGAAGCCCACCTGGGCTACCAGAGGGGCACCAATACACCCCAAATGTGCAGAGATATTTCCAGAGCCTTCCAGCCCAGCTCAGTGAACCATGACAAGTGAACAGCCTTTGCCCAGCACCACGTGGGAAGGAACCACTCTGCTGAGCCCACTCAACCCAGAGACGAGTGAGAGATTACAAACTATTGGTATCTTAAGTCTACAAGTTTGGGAATGCCTTATTACACAGCAATAAAACCTGAAATACTATCTTAATTACATTATCTTTAAAAGATATAACTTCTTACCCTAGTGACTTGCATGGCTGACTTGCACTCTCATTCAAGGAAATACCATTTCCCCAGTTCCTCTGTATTTCTTCCATGTATTATTTTTTTTTTAAAGATTAAATTGCCAAGAAAGCATTCTAATGCTCCACTTGATTAAATCAACAAGCCCTCTTGGAATCACCCTAAATGCCCATCACCAAAGACTGGATAAAGAAATTATGGGATATGTACACTATGGAATACTACACAGCACTAAAAAATGAAATCTGGTCATTTACAACAAAATGGATGAATATGGAAAACATCATAGTGAAATAAGCCAGTCCCCAAGGGACAAATACCTTATGCTCTCCCTGATCCTTGAGAACTAATAGAGCACCTAAAACGAAATCTGTAGAAGTGAAATTGACACTTTCTAAAGGGATGACTTGAGCTGCCCTTATCTTGATGTTGAGAGACAGTTTTGTCTTTTTTATTTTTTCTGTTTTTTTTTCTTCATACTATTTGTTGAACTCTTTACTTAACATAGAGTTTATCATATGTGTATAAACTCAAATGAGGATGGATCTCAGTAAAAAATAAGAGTGGGAATAAAAGAGGAAGGAGGAAGTTTGTAACTGTAAAGCTGTAGAGTTCTGCAAACATTCCTATGGACTTCTAAGGGTACAGTTTAAAAGCTTGACATGAGACCCCAAATCCCATTAAACTGGGTGGTAAAAAATGCCACCTCAAGTGTTAAAGTGATCACATAAATAGGATCAAGTGTCTGGTAATAATAATGGATAGAAATAAAAAGGAGAGAATGTTCCAACATGGGAAGCAGTCCACACAGCAGAATCTCATAATTACAATTGCTTAAATAACACTCTGAACTCAGAATCAGCCCTTAAGGCTTCCTGATCTGGCTGAAAAGCCCCTGAGAGCATTTTAGGCATGGACAGCCAGAACTCCGCGGCAAAAAATCTTCTACATGAAGGATCTCTGTGAGTGAGATCCCAGAGGAAAGAAGTGGCCATCATAGCAGGATGTTCTCTAAAGGGAGGAGAGAACTACTTTGCCTGTGGCCTTGTCTAAATACTGACAGATTTTGTGGATTCAAAAGGATTCCATAGCCTAGGCAGCTCACATCAAGAACCTCAAGTGATCACTGATATCATACATAATAGTGTTAATTGTTAAATTAACAACATGAGTCACTGTGCACTAAATTGTTCTCAGTTATGTGTGTGTGTGTGTGTGAGCAAATTGTTAAAATATTTACTCAGTATAGAGTTGGTCTTCTGTGTACAAAGTTAACTGAAAATGAATCTTAGTGGAGAATGAGACGAGGAAGGGAAGGAGGAGGAAGGGTGGGAGGGTGAGTATGCTGGGAAGAGTAACCATATTCCTAAAGTTGTACTAATGAAATTTGTATTCCTTAAATAATTAACAAAAAAAAGAATAAATTGCCAAGCAAGCATGCCTTTTTTTTTTCTTTTTCATGTCTTTCTCACACAGCTAAGTAAGTTTCACAAACTCCTCCCTGAGTTGACAGCAATGCAGGGTACAGGAGGGTGGGTGGGCTCCTCTGAGCTCCTGCACCTCGGAGTTGTTCTCACCCCAGCCCTGGTGACTCATGGAGGGAAGACCCCTGTTTATTTCTGCTGATGGTGTCAGACAAGTGGCTCTTGTTCGCGCTTGACTATTTATAGTTTCCATTCCCTGTGAAGCTAAGTGAAAAATGGCATTGTATTTGAATTTATCAGCATAAATAAAAACGATGGGATTTATTTTTCAAGTGAATGAGAAATCTAAATTTACATTTTTCCTGACATTTCAAATCTGTGCAAGTAACTGAGCTATTCAACCTCTGGATTTCATTTCCACTTCAATTAGCAAGTTTGTATTCTAAGTATGCTAGTGAGAAGAAATTTCATGGAGTTTCAACTTAATTACTCCACAGAACCTGGGAAGATCACTGTGTGGGAACCAGCTTGTTTAAGAAAAGCCCGGTTTTCACTCACAGCTGCTTCTCACTCTACCCTAGCAGACATGCTCACCCAAAAATCATTTACATACATGTGACTTCAGATGTCCCAAAGCCTCACGAAACCTCTCTCTCCCGGGGGGAGTTCTGGTCTTTTCTTGGCTGCACACAGCTTGGCTGTTTTCTGACAGTTACAGTGTGCCACCCAGGAAGACAAATCTGCCAGGTCTGTCGAAAACTCCCTTTCCTGTATGGGATGCAGCTACTTGCATACATTTTTTATTTGAATCCATAACTGATGCACTTTCCAAAATGAAATGAGTGTTTTTCAGTTTTAAAAGTATTTCTCTTCACTTTCTAAAGTATTATACCTTACATTGCAAAATGGCTCAAAAACAAAATTAGAAACATTAACTCCTCACTTGCAGCGAACCAGAAAGGCAATCAAGAGGATAACATTGCTATCCCTATTTCAGAAACACACAAAGGCTTGAAACATCAAGAAACACCAAAAAGCCAGTAAGTCTTCAGAGGACATCTAGAAACAGGCCAAGCTCTGATCTACTGGCTCTGTATCATTTAGTAGATGAATCAAATCCCAACTGAATACCTAATGAGTGAGTCAAAACATCCCTCCGTGTTAACTAGACAGAGGCTCCACAGGCTCCCCCGCCCCATCTTCCTACGGGCGTTGGCCCCAAGGGTTTTCAGAGAGCCTTCACCCGACTCAATGAACAGCAAACCACAGACGTGTTCAGGGTCCAGGAGAACGGCCTGGGCTGGAGGTGCACAGGCGTCCACCACTGGCTTGAAAGCGAAGGCTTGTGGGTGGCAGACCCCTCCCGCGTCAGCCAGCTCCCCGTGAACCTCCTGCTGCCCGAAGGCTTCCACAATGTCCGATCTTGATACCCACTTCCAATTTAACCAAACGCATCCTAGGAGATGCTCCGTGCTCGGGGCGCCACACGCTTGCTCCTCAACCACAACCCCTCCCCCACACGCAGGAAACCCTAAGACACCAACCTGGGCCATGACTTTGCAGAGCCACTTGGGTTCCACAAAGTACAAGTCACTCAGCTGCAGCGCTGGGTCTTGAAAATGAAGAAGAACCCCTGGAGGGAAAAATGCAACAATGAGACACAGAGTGCAGAGGGTGCAAATGCAGGGAGCTTTAGACCAAGCCCAGGCCAGCGTCCTTATTTGCCACCCACACGGCTGGCAGAAGAGCTGGGTCTAAAACCCACGCCTCCTCATTCCCAAGCCCTAAAGTCCCAGTACGTAAAGATGGATTTTTGAATGATACAAAATGATATTTAAGCACATGTGAGACACCGGCATGCATAGCAGAATATATTTTACTAAAGGGGCAGAAATGCATCATTCCCTTTCTAGCTCTCTACACCTACACACCTAAGACACATTTAGTTGCAAATACAGATAAGCAACACTGCATATCTACTTTAGAACCATGAGAAAAGGGGGGAGATTCTAACCCACATCAAGCTATTTTTCACTCAACAGAGTGTAGGATTCAGAGTGCTTCTTAGACGTCCACTCTAGTAAGGACAAACAGGCTCTCACATTTACAGAAAGCGATCAGACAACCATCAGCAGTGACGTCAGCTGCAAAGTTTTCATCTGCGCCATCACGGGGTGCCCATTCTCAGCTCGGCAGCTGCACCCTGAAGGTACTCAGCCACCACAGCCGTGATTCTGTCCAGGGTATAAAAATAGCTGACACACAGACCAAGCTCCCCAGATGCTATGAGATGCCAGTGCCAAGCTCTGGAATCCACAGTCCTAACTCCTGCTCAGGGGCCATTCTCACCCCTTTGTCCTCAAATGATTTCTAATTTTATGTTCTTATGACATGATGATCTTCCAACGGGGGGGGGGGGGGGGGGGGGCGGGAAATCAGTGTCCTGTTAAAGAATTTTATAGTCTCTTGACTTTTTATATGTAGTTCTATACAAGACCGAGACATACTTGTATAATTTAGTAGGGCAAGTTGTGAACACAAAAATAGGAAGCTGACGCACAAACCTGATTCGTTTAGGAAATGAATGGCGTGAGGAAGCTCATTCTCATCCAGCTGCAGCTGATTGTCTCTCACCAGTTGTAACAATCGTTTCCGGTCAATTACGGGAAATTCAGTTGGCACATTTTTACGTTCGGACAAAATGATTTTCTCAAGTTCTACATAGCAGTCTGGAATCAGCTGCCCGACAACAGGCTGATCTCGGATCTATTAGATTACAAATGACAAGCTGTAAAAACCTATTTTAATTATGTATCTGTCACCTGGATGCTGAATTCAGTGCTAGCATTCTTCACAGAGATGGGCACGTCATCCAGAAGCATATTTTTGGATCAAAGTGTGATGTGAACCTGTTCAAACTGCAGGGTGAGAAACAAAGATGAAATTTAAATATGAAACTTACGGACACAGAAAACAATTTGAAAAAAAAAAAAATCGTGAGATATAACAACATAGAAATAGTGAACTAGCCATCCAGAAATTTCATGGCAGAAACTAGGATAAACCATTCATAATAAAGAGTTTTTATTTTCTAAGTCATTAGTGTGCAACAGACATGGTAGCCTAAGAAATCAGAAAGTACTGCAAGAGCTTTTAGATAACAGTGCCCTCACCTGAAGGCAAAAGATTACATTCTGTGGTTGCCACCTGCAGAATGTAACAATGGTGGAATTACACCAGCACCAGAAGATGGCAGACAAGGAGACTTGTCAGCCACACTGTGCTTTCTCACAGAGCCCGAGCTTGGGAAAACGTCCAATCACCTACACCCCGATGCTGATGTGAGGGGATGAAGCCTGGACCCACTCCCTCTGAGAAATACATAAAGCAAGATTTGTAAAAGAACAGCCTTGAGATGCTCATTTCTAAGCTATATTTTCCAATCATTTTTCTTGAAAATGTATTTTTAAACAGAAATGTAGTTTCAGGAGTAGTAAACCAAAATGCCTTCAGGAGCCACCAGATGGCACACTCTCCCCATTTCTGAATCCATGAAAACAACACGTTCTTTTTCTCTTCCCACATTGATGAGAATGTCTATCTAAATTCTCAAACTTATTCCAAGAACAAACAAAGGTATTTTATTCAGCCGAAACACAGATGTAACTTGCTCTTTTTCTACTTGTAACTAGAACCTAAGGAGGCTGGTTTCAACAGTCATACCACTGTGTTCATATTTAGCTGCAAAGCGTCATTTCAAAGACTGCTTTCACGTTTTCCTCGCCACAGAAAATTACCTACAATTCTGACCTCCACTTTTGACATGCCTTCTCTGCATTATCTGTGAACTGAGGTGAAATGTAACTTCAAACTGAAGTTTATGTTTTAACTCAAGGAAGAAAACTTGTACACTAACTCAACAAGGGCTCCCGCGGAATGGAAACCAAGCAGTGCATCAGGGAAGAACCGTGCAGGGAGGTCACAGGGTGCAAAGCAGGCCGGTGCCGCTGACGCCTGGGCTGGGCTCCGAGCGCAGGGTCGGCGCTGAGCTCTGCTCTGTCCCGTTTCTCTCCTCCGCTTGGTTATCAGGTCTCCGACAGTCTGAGCCGACACAAAACAATGAACGCCCATCTGCGCTCTAAGGAGTGTGTGGACGTGTGTTTGCAGAGGTGGGCAGCACACGGGAAGAACAGAGAAGAGCTAGAGACAAGGAGAAGCTGCCATCTGAGCAGAGCTCCGAGGGCCCGGGGCATCTGAAAGCATCCCTGCTCTACAAAGTAGCCAAATGAGTTTCCGAGCAATGCGCCCCAACGGCGCACGGATCAGCAATGTGCACCTCCCTTTAAACCACACTGCCATTCCTCAAAGCTGCCTGCTACTTCTTTACAAGGAATCATTCATCCATGAGTGCTGGGAGAAATGTCTTACCGTGGACAGTGACACCTCGCTTTCAGAAAACAGTGGGATTAACCCAGCTCATCTACAGACGCGGCTTCAACTAAATCCAGGCGTTTCCAAAACACAGTCATCCCTCGATGGGTCTTTTAAAAAATATGACTTCAGTTCTGACAGCAAATGACAAAAAGCTATAAAACCATCCTAAGCAATAACCCAGTTAAGTATAGCTATAGTCTCCAAAGAAAACCACCCAATAAAGAGATTACTCAGATGAAAACATTTTACACACTTGTTGGTTTGAAGTCCTGACACTCTGTCATCTTGGGTTTTACCAGAAAGTGAGAAAAATCCACAAATGACAAGTAATTCTTATGGAATACGACATGATTCACCCTCGGTAAATCTTCCAGCAAGTGTTGCAGGTGAGTGCTAAAAGGTGACACACTCATCCTCTCTGTGCGCCTCAGAGACCAGGGTGTCCATCCACAGCTAATGACCTCGGGGACGGGCGAGTACTTGGCAGCAGTGAGCTAACCAGCCAAGAGTGAGGCTAACAAGAGCACATCACCCCCCATTCAAACCCGAAGGCTCTTCAGAGCAGAGTGCGACTCTAACAATACGTATGTCCGTCTAGGCCTGCCAGGACTAGTTAAAAGCCATGACTATGACCACCAGTGCTAACAAGCCTGGCCCACAGGACTGAGCTTCACTGTGCTGTGCGCAGGCTGACTCCCCAGCAAGCTGTCCAGTGCAGGGCACAGCAGGCTCCCTGGAGAGCCCAGGGCAGACTTCCTCTTCCCGCGCAGCTTCAAGACAGCGTTCTCCCTAGCGACCAGTTTATCTGCCTTTTATGACAGCTGGCTTAAAATTTCAAACCTAAGTCCTACAACAAAAAAGCCCGATTTGTAGAAGGTAATCACGGCAGACACTGCCGAAAGCCAAGAGAATGATGTTGACGGCCCGGCAAGTGCACTGTCCCCCAGCACTGGGAAAGTCGCAGGTTCAATCCCAGTGACGGGAGACATGAGGGAGCAGCACAGGCCAGGATGGGCACAAAGCGGAAAGCGCAGATGCAGAGCCAACAGTCAGAGAGCCCCAAACAGCCGAGCCCAAGGCCCAGTGCCCACTTCCGCCTTCTGGCTGGAGCCCCGCACTGGCCACGGGGGGAGAAATGACAGCAGCCGCATTTTCTCAGTGGCTCTGAGTTTCTCTCAAGATCCCCAAGCGCCTGTTAGTCCTGTCTAGATTATGCATGAGTTATGGCAAGCTCACTCACAGTAACGCTCACAGCTCTGGAGACGCCCACAGGGGCCAAACAGTTGCTCTGTCTGCCATCTGTAAGCAGGTGCACAGAGCAAAACGAACCTGCGCTGTCGGCGCAGCAGACAGGAGGCGGCCTCCACTCACCTTGAAATTCAGGCTCTCGTTGATGATGGTCTTCCGGAGCTTGGCCAAGGCATCGGACTCCTCGGTGGCGTTGACGAAGTGGTAGTCCCGGATGGCGGGGAAGCCACGCTTGTTCAGGAGCTCCCGTGTGATCTTGCCGATGCAGGCCTTGCGCTGCTTCTCGTCAGAAACGTCCAGGTGCGTGCCCACGAGGATCACGGGGGAGGATGACGCCCGTGCCTGGGGACGGACGCGAAGCTTTGACATCGGGAACACTTATGCCCACATCCGCTTTCCGTGAAATCCACACACACAGGAATGAAAAACACAGCGACGGCCCTTCCTGTCCTGGCTTGGGCTGACCCTGGCTGGAAGTTAAAGCCCCAGTGCAACAGTGGCGGGAGGCGGGATTCAGGGCCGGCATGAAGGGACCAAGGCCAGCAGCACAGGAGGGGCTCCAGAGCTGGGGGTGGGTTCCTGACCCAGACGGTTCAGCCCTCTCCCCTGCCTTTCCCCCTCTCAACTGCATTCTCTCGGCCTCTCTCTGACAGAGCGGCATAAGCCGGCCCTTCAACCTGCAATTCCCCAGCCTCCAAAACACTAGGAACCCAATCTCAGGCCTCTGTGAACCGCCCAGACTCGGGTATCCTGCAGAAGCAGCACAGATACCTCCTCGCTCTCAATCAATGAAACCACGAAACTTTCCAAACTCATACCCAGCTGCTGCAACTGCGATTCTCACAGTGGCCTGAGGGCAGCAGTCGAGCAGTTTCTCTTGGCTTTCTACCGTCACACCTTAAACGCAATGTGTGTGTGCGCCTCCCAATAAAACATGCATTTAATAAAGCTAAACTACATCCACATTACATAATGTGCTTTATATTTTCTCTTCCTTATTTCTGAATTCAATTTCCAGAATTCAGTCTAGAACTCATTCAATTTGGAGTCTAAATGAAAGGGATAAAGCCACTAACACAGCTTTATTGTCACTGCAATACCTACTCACACTGGACACTAAGAACAAAGACAAGAAACGGGGAATTTAGAAGCAGGCATTAGGCACAGCAGTTAGGATGCCATTTGGGATGCCCACATCCCATCATCCCAGCACCGGAGTTCCAGTTCCATCTCCACTCCCGATCCAGCTTCCTGCCAATACACACTCTGGGAGGAAGCAGTGTGGCTCATGCACTTGAGTCCTCCACCCCCATGGAATACCTAGAATGAGTTCCTGGATCCCAGGTTTGGCACGGCCCAGGCATGGCTTCCTGGGCTTTTGAAGGGAAACCAGCTGACGGGAGGCCTCTTTGTCTCTCCCTCCCTTCCCCCTTCTTTCCCTCTCTTCCTCTTAAAACAAAACAATTAGACAACAAAAGGTTTTTAAAACTCTCCCAAATTACCAAACAGGCCTGTATGCTGTCACGTGAGATAACAAACGTGACACAAAGCTTCCTAAGGACCCTACTTGCAGCATCATTATTGTGTGCACTGGCTGTCACTTCAGCCTCAGTTCTAAGCAGCAGATTATGGAAGGAGAAGGTGACAGCATGGCACCGGGGCAAACAGCAGGGAAATGATAGGGGACCAGCTGTGTGTGCACAGCCGTCTGGGCCTGTCCAAAGGGTGGAGTCTGAGGGACCCCATACAAGCTGCCATGGAGGACACAACTGGTGATGCACGACCACTTTTCTTTAGTGTGGTTTATCTTAAATTAGGCAAGAGATATCCAATGTATGATCACAGATAATCCAACAAATGTATCTTCAAGTTGTATAGGCTAAAAGGGTTTCAGGAATCAGTAACATTCTCCAATATGGAATGCACTAATTTTTAAATTTTTTTTTACTGATTTATTTATGAGGGAGAGACAGAGAGATGAGACAGAGACAGAGAAAGAGAGAGAACTCATCTGTTGGCTCACTTACCAGATACATGCAGTATCTGTAGTGGCCAGGCCAAAGCCAGGAGCTGAGATCTCAATCAAAATCTCCCGCATGGGCAGCAGGGACCCAAGTACTGGTGTCGTCACTGTTGCTGCCCAGGCTGCGCACCAGCAAGATGCTGGAGTGAGGAGGTGGAGGAGTAAGCCCAGGCACTGCCGTGTGGTCCCTGGCATGGGGGCATCCTGACTGCCCAATACCTGCCCAGAAGTACTCCACTTTCATGTCGTGACTTAAGGATTCTGGAATTTTCTCAATTCAACATTTTGGTGCTTTCTTTTGAAACCTGTATGCAGAGACTGTTGGAAGCAACTCTTGGTCCAGAATCAGTCCCCGTGCACACATGCACACACACACACACACACACTTTCCATTCTCAGGTCATCAGGTCACCTTTATGTTGAAGAGCCAGGGCTTCATGGCATCAACTTCAGCCTGTCCCTTGCTGAGATCATACACGGCCAGGTACAGAGCACGCTGGGTCATGAAATGGGGGTGTGTGCTGTAGAACTCCTCGCGCCCTAAACAGAGACGAGAGAGGTCTTCTAACCAACCAGGTAGCAGGCCAGAATCCTCTTTGGAAAAGGAATGTGGGGGCCAGAGCCACAGCTCACTAGGCTAATCCTCCACCTACGGCGTAGGCACCCCGGGATCTAGTCCTGGTTGGGGTGCCAGGTTCTATCCCAGTTGCTCCTCTTCCAGGCCAGCTCTCTGCTGTGGCCCGGGAGTGCAGTGGAGGATGGCCCAAGTGCTTGGGTCCTGCACCCCATGGGAGACCAGGAGAAGTACCTGGCTCCTGGCTTCGGATCAGCGCAGTGTGCCAGCCGTAGTGGCCATTTGGGGGAATGAACCAATGGAAGGAAGACCTTTCGACCTTTCTCTCTGTCTCTCTCTCTCACTATCTAACTCTGCCTGTCAAAAAAAAAAAAAAAAAAAGAAAGAAAGAAAGAAAGAAAGAAAGAAAGAAAGAAAGAAAGAAAGAAAGAAAGAAAGAAAGAAAGAAAGAAATGTGGGGATGTAATGCTATTCATTATTAGGCATACTCAAAGGAGGAAGGTAGCCAGGAGGCAAGTATACGGGGCTGCCCTGGGTTTTCCCAGATGGTGACAACTTCAGCAGGTGAGTCAGCCACCAACCAAGGACGCAGCTTTGTCTGGAGCCCACCGATCTGAAATTTCCCTCCGAGTTCTTCTGCACTGCGGTGACAAGAGCCCGGGTGTGACTCCAGAGGACCCACCAACTCCTTGCTGTCTCGGAACAGAAAACTCAGATCCCCGTTCTCAGTAAAAGCTAACAGCGAATCATGAAGAACTCTAGAGAAACACACCTGCGAAGTCCCACACGTTCAGCACGAGGTCTCTCTTCCCTTTGCTTCTGATCTGCACAGGCCAGTCCCTCACGTCGATGCCGACCGTGGCGCCCTGCATGCCGACGTCGGCCTTCTTGGCTCTCATTAACTGCTGCAGCAAGGTGGTCTTGCCACTCCCGGTATTGCCCACGATCATGAGTTTCATTCGGTTGTACGGCACGGCCTTTCTGAGCCGCTGCTGAAGAAACCTGGCTTGTGAAAGGTTGAAATGCAGTAACAGACTGCTCAGAAGGACGAGCTGAGGTCTAGGTGAGGTTCTGCACGCTGGAGGTTAGTATCAGACTTTCTAAGAGACTGCAGAAGAGCGCAGAGTCTATAACCGGTTCTGCGCATGTCTCTGAACACACTGCCAGTGCGCATATTTTGTTAGTGATTTTAGCAGTTGATGACACTGGGCGGCATTACCAAATACAATATCATGTTACCCTATCCCTAGAAATAATCTAAATGCTAAAACACATCTTTGATGTTCATAAAATATGATATGCCTATCTATATACACATATACATAGACACAAGTGTGTCTATGTGTATTATAAACATGGATTTTTAAACAGCATAAATTAAACCCTGAAAATTATATAATACAAAACCTATATGACACAGAATAAAGGTAGGGCACACATACTGTTATACTAATACTTAGTAATTCTTAACAAAAGAGTTAATATTGGTTATATATGTGAGCATACAATGCTATATACATATATTCATATATACATCATGTATGTATATGGTCAGGATATATATAGTGAGATTTTCTTGGTTACATCATAAACAAACACATATATGATATTACACTCTCAGCAAATATTAATATGTTACTGTTTCTAACTTTAGTACAAAATAAACATATTAGAAGTGCTATAGGAAGCTAAACAAAACCACCTTTAATTAATAGGTTTTAGAAGTTATCAATAATATAATGAATATAGAAAGATATATTTTAAACTATGCTAAAAGGCTATCATACTTTAAAATTAGAGAAGCAAGCTAAATCCTAAGTGTATTTTAGGCAATACTGATCGATTCATTCTTATAGGAATCCTACAACATGACCAACAGGCCACATCACTCTCTGATTTATTTAATGAACAATAATTCACTATGCTTTGAAAAGAGTCAGTCTTAGAAAAATTAAGTGATGCCACAATTTTTAAACTGCTGTAGGTACTCTGTCTTTTCTAAAAATGTTAAGCACACACACAAATGTTTCATTATGTAGTGGCAACAATCCAGTGAAGGTAGTTCTATTCAATGCTTAGTAAGAATGTAACCAATTTTTATATGAACGTCTTCACCAATTTCAGGAGGGAAACTCATAGGAAATAATTATGTGGGTAGAGGGACAGTTGCATTCAATACAGGAGACAAACTCTTTTCCTTTCAAATTAAGTTAAGCTCAGGCACTCAGAAAACCAAATCCATTCTCGTAAACAGAGAAGAATGGAAATGGAAGAGCACTTCAGGAGAAGAGCCTGAGTTACGTGTCAGTCACTGCTGACACGACAGCTCCACGCGTGTGCCAGGCTCTGTGGGATGAACAGGTGTGAGCATGGCCGAGAACCTGCCTCGGGGATGCTATCGTCCGTCAAGGACATCAAGGATTTCCTTGGCAGGGAACGGAAGACTACCGTGCCGAGTGGGACCCTAGAGGGGGACACGACCCATCAACGAAAGCATCGATGTTCTTAACGTACAGACCACAAGAAACACTGGCACCTGGGAGATGCGCAGGTTGCAAACATGACCAAGCGAGGAGGTCACTCGTGCCGACGGGCAAAATCAAAGCCCGTCATGTCACACCCGTAAGTGACGGCTACGCTTTGAAATACGGCAGACATGGGCTAGCTAACCGCGACAGGAAATGCGCTGACAAGCTCTACACGCTGCTCTGCTTCTTCAGACTGTAGTTGGAAACAAGAAACCAGAAAGGCAGTAGCAGTTATCTCCTTTCCAGACATTTACATGGAGAAGAATGGTAAAGAGAAGCCACTTCTCTCAAGGTGAGCTTGATAAGAACTGGAAGCTTCGGCCACAGCACCACACAAATCCATGCAGTAAATGAAGGTAATGGGGGCTTATAACACGACTCACTTGTTCCCTACATTGGAACCACAACAAGTGACGGAAAGAACAAATCTGAAACACATGTAGCAAGAACAAATGGAAATTAAATGATCTAACCTTATGATGTCTTTGGCTTTGCATCCTACGTGTTTAAAATCAAAGTTAAGACGCAGTTCATCCAGAGGCAGATCCCAGATTTTGCTTAGTTTCCCCATTTCGTTGGGAAAGGACCTCAGTTCGGAGTTGTAACTCACATCAAGAGATGTCAGATTCTCCAGATAGCCGATCTCAGGAGGAATCTTAACGAGATAAAAAAGGGCAGAGCCTGTTGGTGGGGAGGAAGATACGTGTGCTGCCAAGGAACAAAATGAGGGTAGAAGACAAGGAGGGCTCACACCCACCAGCCTTCCAATGCACTTTTTTTTTTTTTTTAAGATTTATTTATTTATTTGAAAGTCAGAGTTACACAGACACAGGAGAGGCAGGGAGACAGAGAGAGGTCTTCTATCCGATGGTTCACTCCCCAGATGGCCCCAACGGCCAGAGCTGGGCCAATCCAAAGCCAGGAACCACGAGCTTCTTCCGGGTCTCCTGCACAGGTGCAGGGCCCCAAGGACTTGGGCCATCTTCCACTGCTTTCCCAGGCCATAGTAGAGAGCTGGATCGGAAGTGGAACAGCCAGTTCTTGAACCGGCGCCCACATAGGATGCCAGCGCTTCAGGCCAGAGCGTTAACCACCCAGTGAGCCACAGCGCCGGCCCTTCTAACTCACTTCTGAAGCTTCCCACAGGCTTCAGCTTCCAGTACACATCGTCAGAAATTTTAGAAAACACTTATGGGGCTGGTGCTGTGGCACAGTAGTCTAAGCCTTGCCTGTTACACGGGCATCTCTTATGGTGCAGGTTTTGGTCCTGGCTGCTCCACTTCCAAACCAGCTCTCCTCCAATGGCCTGGGAAAGCAGCAGAAGATGGCCCAAGTGCTTGAGCCCCTGCACCTGCATGGGAGACCCAGAAGCAGCTCCTGGCTCCTGGTTTTGGTCTGACACAGCCCTGGCCATTATGGCCATTTGGGGAGTGAACCAACAGATGAAGACCTCTCTGTCTGTCTCCCTCTTTCTGTCTGAAACTCTTTCTCTCAAATAAATAAATTTTTAAAAAACCATACATATGAAGAATTTTCTCCCAATCTCTGTCACTTATTTTAAATTTTAGAAACTCAACTTGCCCTAGATGGAGCTTCCCTTCCCACCACTCCAAGTGGAGTTCTTCCCAGCTCTCCAAGTCTAATACATGCAGCGTCCTTCTATTTCCACACGGTGCCTGGTGCTCCCAAAAAAGCACAGGTGTGGCATCACCAGACACCTATGCACAAGTTATTGTTCCTAAAACACAGCTGGGTGGCATCCGAATTGGGACCTCCTTGTTCCAAATTTGTAAGCAACATACATTATATTTGTAAGAGAGACTATGCACTTGCTGGTAAAAAACCAAGTACTCAGAAATATTCATAATCATCCTGAACCTCACAGTACAGAGAGGCTGGCTGACTGCTTTTCTAGGAAACAGGCTTGATTTTGGCAAAATTTTTTCCGAGACAAATGAGTAGTCAATTTCATTTCTGTAACAGAGGGGTTGGACCAAGGCAAAGGCCACTGATATGTCTGAGTGAAGGGTACCGTGGTGGTGGAAGGCACAAATATCAGAACATAACAGATCCATGGACCACGGACGACTGGAGAAAGGTAGAAAACCCGAGGATCTATCAACCACTTAGAGTACTGCTCACATCCATGAGGAAATACGTTAGCACATTCACAAATAACACACACTCAATACACATTTTATCACAGTCACATATCCATATATTTCTTCAAAAGTAAGACACCAAAACTTAGTGGGATTCTTTTGCAGATGAGAAAATGAGGCCATGTGAGTGTACCACAGAGTTAGGATTATACCTGATTTAAAAAGAAATGCCACATAACAGATGTTCAAAACAATCACCTGTGATAAGGTGAATTATGAAGTCTTTGAAAACTGGCAGTGTGTTTAAACAGGCCAACAAGGCCTCTTACCTCCTTCAGTTTATTGTGAGCAAGGTGCAGTTTCTCCACTCGACACCACGCATGCGCCTTTTCGCTCAAGTCCAACACGCTGATCTGATTGTAGCTGAACAGTAGTTCCCGTAAGTTCAAGGACGTCCAGCGTGCGGGGCCTGGCAGACACTGGATGTCATTGCTGCTCATGTCCAGGGACCGCAGGCTACATCATCAGGATATCAAGAACATAGTGAAGGCATGTTTGCCAAGTACATGAAGTAACATCATAAGCAGTCGTCACCAGATGGACAATAGGAGCCAAATTATTTTTTAAAGATTTATTTATTTATTTGAAAGTCAGAGTTACACAGAGAGAGGAGAGGCAGAGAGAGAGAGAGAGAGAGAGAGAGAGAGAGAGAGAGGGAGGGAGAGAGGGAGAGAGGGAGAGAGGGAGAGAGGGAGAGAGGGAGAGAGGGAGAGAGGGAGAGAGGGAGAAAGGGAGGGAGGGAGGGAGGGAGGGGTCTTCCATCTGATGGTTCACTCCCCAGATGGCCACAATGGCCGGAGATGCGCTGATCCGAAGCCAGGAGCCAGGAGCTTCTTCCAGGTCTCCCACATGAGTGCAGGGGCCCAAGGACTTGGGGCACCTTCTACTGCTTTCCCAGGCCATAGCAAAGAGCTGGATCAGAAGCAGAGTGGCCGGGTGTCGAACCAGCGTCCATATGGGATGCCGGTGCTTCAGGTCAGGGCATTAACCTGCTGCACCACAGTGTTGACCCCAATAGGATCTAAATTTTAGGGGCTGGTGCTGTGGCATAGTAGGTTAAGCCTGTGCCTGCGACACCAGCATCCCACAGAGGCATCAGTTCATGTCCCGGCTGCTCCACTTCTGATCCAGCTCTCAATGATGGCCTGGGAAAACATCAATGGATGGCCCAAGTGCTTGGGCCCCTGCAACCCTGAGGGAGATCCAGAAGAAGCTCCTGGCTCCTGGCTTCCAATTGTGGTCCAGCTCCAGCCATGCAGCCATTTGGGGAGGATTGAAGATCTCTCTCTCTCTCCCTCTATCTCCCTCCCTCCCTTTTTGTAACCCAGGCTCTCAAAGAAATAAACAAATCTTAAAAAAAAGAGAGAGAGAGAGAGGGACCAAATTTTTAAAACTAACATTATGTACTCAGAAATATGTCTGTATAATGGTCTAGAGGAAAAAAAATAAGACCCATTTTACTGGAAATGAAGTTAAAGTGAGAAAGAGCATTACAAAGCAAATCTGGGCCTACTTTTCCTTCTTCAGGCAGATGAAGAAACCAATCTCAAAATGAGGGAAGGACCCAGGGTTTGCAGAAGTTTCCATATATTAGAAATAAGCGACCAGCGCCACGGCTCACTAAGCTAATCCTCCACCTGTGGCGCCAGCACCCCGGGTTCTAGTCCCAGTTGGGGCTCCAGATTCTGTCCTGGTTGCTCCTCTTCTAGTCCAGCTCTCTGCTGTGGCCCGGGAAGGCAGTGGAGGATGGCCCAAGTCCCTGGGCCCTGCACTTGCATGGGAGACCAGGAGGAGGCACCTGGCTCCTGGCTTCGCATCGGCACAGCGCACCGGCAGTGACGGCCATTTGGGGGGTGAACCAACGTAGGGAAGACCTTTCTCTCTGTCTCTCTCTCTCACTATCTCTGCCTGTCAAAAGAAAAAAAAAATAAGCAGCAAAGATAAAGTGGTCATGAAAACCCCTGCCTTTTCCAGAAGACTGACAAGGATGTGGCTCCCACCCACCTTGTCAATGGAGTGATTTTCCATTCGTGCCTGAGGGCTTCTTCAGTCAATTAACACTGTCCAGGGGCCACCCATTACCTGCATGTCTCAGGGCAGCAATGATCGCAACTCTGAGCATGAAGCTTGCATTTGGCAGGACCTCGATGCCAACTGAGAGCTTTCATGCGGGCACAGGCTACCCAGGACTACCAGGAAATGACAAAAACACCGTGCACATGAACATAAGTGTTCATCAGCAGTGGTGGCCATCTTGACTATGCAAAAGGCCGCCTGGACTTTCTAGCTACGTACTGGTCACTTGCGTGTGGTACATCTGAAGTTGGCTGAATTCATTCTAAGCTCACGTAGCAGTACCATCCGCTAGACAAAAACTCCGGTTTGCACAGCAAAAATGTCACTAGAAGTTGGGCGACTCTTCTAAGAATGCATGAAAACCAGAAAGGGGAAGTGACTGTGCTAGAGAGAAGACACGTCGCAAGCAGTGTGACTGAGACGAACCTGCCAAGCACCAGGCTTTCCGAAAGCAGTGCTGCATTCGCCTTGGCCCGTGTTTCACACTGTGAAACTAGAGAAAATTAAGGAAATACCTTTGCGTGGTGGCCACCTAGGCCTGAGAAAGAAGGGTGCCTCAGAGTGGTGTGATTAGGGAGTGGATGGGATTTAATTCTCTGGGAGGAAGCTTCTTCTTTTTTTTTTTTTTTTTTTTTTTTTTTTTTTTTACAGGTAGAGTGGACAGTGAGAGAGAGAGAGACAGAGAGAAAGGTCTTCCTTTGCCATTGGTTCACCCTCCAATGGCCGCCACAGCCGGCGCACCACGCTGATCCGATGGCAGGAGCCAGGAGCCAGGTGCTTCTCCTGGTCTCCCATGGGGTGCAGGGCCCAAGCACTTGGGCCATCCTCCACTGCACTCCCGGGCCACAGCAGAGAGCTGGCCTGGAAGAGGGGCAACCAGGACAGAATCTGGCGCCCCAACCGGGACTAGAACCTGGGGTGCCGGTGCCGCAAGGTGGAGGATTAGCCTAGTGAGCCGTGGTGCCGGCTAGAAGCTTCTTTATGACGTGTTCCCTCCTGGTCAGGCATCCTCCATGTCTGGCTCTCAACGACATTTTCAGAAACACACTAGGACTGAACAGAGGGTCCCTCTGCTCAGCAGGCGCCCAGATGGAAACACGGAGGGTCCTCAGCGGAACTGCCAGTGGTTAAGCACTGTAAATTGCAGCAAGTCACTTCACCTCTGTAGTGGGGCATGTCCTCATTAAAAAGGGCAGGTAATAGCAGTAGCTGGCTGACAGAATTCCTAGGGAGACTGAAGAGATTTCCCCGAAGAGAAGTCAGAACACTGACACATTCTAAGGCAGAATTAAGTGAACTGTCACGTGCTAGTCTGAGGTACTCTCTGGCTAGCTTACAGCTAAGTATTAGTCACTGGCATAGGAAGATATTTGCATAGACATGAACTTGGTTAACAATCATGGACACAGTGAGAACAGTACTTAGGATGACAACACACTCAAAATATAATCCATGTCTGATGTATAGTCAGCAGCAAGCTTTGCTTTTGTGAGAGCAACAACAAAAACCCAAACCTGCCCTACACAACTGCCCTAATCATCACCGAAAATGTCCCTGAAATGTAACTTACCCATGATTTCCAGGTTATGAGTATTTTAGCACCACATCAACCTCTGAGAGCCAGTGATTTTTTCAAAAGTCAAAGTGACAGGCAGATACCCCCACGCAATCGTAACAATGCAGCAGTTATTCTGAGACGATAGCCCACGAAATTAAAACAAAAATGGCAAGTCCGAGCAATGAATCAGGTCTTCTGGGTAGAGAATCAAGCACACAGACCTATAAACAAGCCACTCCACAGGCCTGGACGATGAAGTTACGATGCCTAAGTCAAAGCCAGACTTCTAAAGCCCCTGGGGTGGATTTCAAAATAAAAAACACCAAACTTACTGTGGAAGATTTAAAATTGCTTCTGGAACACTTGTAAATTTGTTTTGAGATAGTTTTAAGCTTGTCATGGAGGAAGGCAAGAAAGGCATGTCGGCTACAGGAATACAAAGATAAGACAAGGAACATTTTAATCATTTGAACTAGATTTCCATTCAGTCTAATAAGAGCAGCAACCAGTGAGGTGATACTTGATTTAATTTCCATTCTGACACTGACAACAGAAAGTCTACTTTAAAAAATAATTCTGCCACTCAACAATAAAACAATACGCCATATTTATCAGGATCTTTTAATCTGAAAGCTAAACAACTGTCTAAATATAAATTCATCTATCTAATATCTGCTTCAAGGAAAAATTAAAACATTAATTTCAAATTAGGTATGATGTCATATGACTATTATAGAGGAAGCCATATTACTCTTTAGTAACTATTACAAAATGCTTTTGAATACTTAATTAACATGTAGCATAAAGTAAGTATAAAAACTCTTGATGATACCATCTCATAAAGTGGGTTTTGTGAAAGACCACTGAATTCACTTGATAAAGGCACTCTTTGATTATGTGATGTAAAGAGACCAGGCAACCTTAGGGAAAATGACACGAAGAATCTCAGAATTCTCGATTTTCTGGCACACACAGAGTGAGACACCCCCAAGGGATAAACGTCCAGGAAGAGCACCGCAGAACCCCAGCTAGGTTCACCTACAGAGCAGCGCACCTGCACCAGACGAGCTCTGAGATCGGATAGAGACCCACATCCCTGCAGTGTTGTGAAAATGAACAAATTACCTCTCAGCATTCTGAGAGCTTAATATACGAACGCTGCTTCGTCCAGAAAATCTGGAGGGGCCCCCACGTTTGAAGACACAGCTAGAAGCTGTGTGTGAGGAGGAGAGATGCTGACTCCCCAGCTGGGTTTGAGACATGCCAACGAGTAGAAACGATGCCCAACTGGGCAGTTATCTTGTGGCCCAGATGTTGTAATGGAAGACATGCAGAAAATCAAAAACCCAAAACTCCCTGTACCATTATCCGTGATAGTCAAGTCCCTTCTCAGGCATGCCGTCCCCTCACGTATGAACCCACGTCCTAAACCACGAAGGCTGTGGGGTGCAAACCACAGATGGCTGGGTTCCGTCTAAGCCACTAGGACCAGTTTGCCATCACACCAACACCTCAGTTCTTCACCTCCTTGAGTCGGGTAGGGCTCATACCTGCTCTACCCCCAGGACCTCCGTGAGATCCAGCAGCGAAGGCACTTTGACTATCGCCAAGCCCCAGCATCCTTGTGAGCCTGCTTCCTTCCAGATTCAGGCTAAACACCACAAACCCCACAGACCAAAGGACAGCCCCTGCCCAAGGGATCCTCATGGCCCCCTGAGACTTGCCAGTGTCTGGGCAGCACCCTCTAATTTGTGCCTTCACTCTTTCATGCCCATCTATCTTCTGAAGTCAACTGCAAGGTCCTACAGGATGGAGCCCAGGTTTGCCTAGCTCACTAGTGAGCCAACCACTCTATCCCTGGTTTCAGTGCCATGGTGGGAACAGCGTCAAGGTCCAGGGAGCGGGGAAGACAGGAGGGAGGGGAAAGGGAGGAAAACACTGTGCAAATTCACGTAGCTTTCACCATTACGACCTTCTGGAAGCCCTGCCAAACTATTTTAAAATAATCAGTCAACTATATCCTGCTATTAAACAGTACTGCATGGAGCTGGAGTTGTGGCATAGCAGGTAAGACTGTTGCCAACAACATCAGCATCCCATATGGGTGCCAGTTCAAGTCCAGGCTGTTCCATTTCCAAGCAATGTCTCTGCTAATGGCCCAAGTACTTAGTCCCCTGCCAGCCACATGGGATGCCCAGATGAAGATCCTGGCTCCTGGCTCCTAGCTTCGGCCTTGACAACCTGGGCTGTTGAAGCCATCTGGGGAGTGAACCAGCAGATGGAAGGTATCTCTGTGTCTCTCCCTCTAATTTTGATTTTCAAATAAATCAATCAACTTTAAAAAAAAAAAAACAGTATTTACAAATTTTGTTTCTGAGATAGGTATAGAATTTCTGTCCAGGTAGGAAGGTCTACACGGCCTCCACTAAGATATATATGGAGAATCCCTGTTTACTGCTGTAAACGTACCAGCTCTGTTCGTACCAGATTCTGTAGACTATTGTAAACGGGCTTATCTCTGCTTTATCTCACATGCTAAGGGAATTTAGGGTATTCCACAACTTTTCAAAAAAGTGATGATCCCACTATGAATTACTGCAATATCTTGCCAAGAGCAGATGAACGGATACACACAAGCTTCAGAAATTTGACCACTGTTAAATTTATAATTTTTTCTATAAATCGCAATAGTAAATATAATTAAAAAATGCTGATAAAACTTCAGTGTGAAACTCACTCTCCCAATACAGGGATGCCCCCTCCTCAGGCACCTATGTGAATAATCTCAGTTGAATAAACTAAAATGAATTACAGTCTGAGTACTATTTGAAGATGGCCTAACTGTTCTTCTAACCTGTGATCATAGCAATGATTTTTTAATCACGGACTTATTTTTTAGAGTAGGTTTAAACGTACAGGAAAAGTGGGCAGAGAGCACAGGGAGCTCCATTCTCTGAACACCAGCTCCCCACACATTCCCCTGACACTAACAATGTGCACATTCATTAAGAACCAAAGAGCCAGTACTGACACATCAGGACCACTCCAAGCCCCCAGTTCTTACCAGGGTGACCGTCTGTGTTCTACATTCGTGGGGTTTCCACAAATGTATGATGACTTTCATCTACCAAGACAGAATCACAAGGAATAGCACACAGCCCTAGAAATCCTCTGGGCTCTGGCCATTCATCCTGCCCTGCCCCTGCCCCTGGCAGTCACTGATCTCACTGCCCCACACTTGGTCGTCCTCAGATTGTCCAGCATTCGGGATCCAACAGCACATGGCCTCTCCAGATGGGCTCCTCTCACTCTGCAATGTGGGTTCTTCCATGTCTGTTCCTGGCTCAGGGGCTCACCCCCTTATTTTGCTAACACACTAAATGTATTTTGGAAACCCCAGGGTAACAGGTTAACAGAAATCCCCCCTTCCAATCCTCTCCTCCCGTGTGTACACACAACCCCACTTCTTGCAACACCCAGGCCAGTACACAGCACAGCACACTGAATGCTTACCAAGCAAATTCATCCTGGCGCTGAAACTCTCCACTTTAGGACAAGCTTCCAGAAAGTTCTCTGGTAGGCATGAAATGTGGTTTTTACTAAGGTTTAAGATCTTCAGTTCCTTCAGGCTCAAGGGGGAGCATGTGCCTGATATTTTATTTCTAGTAGTAAGAAACAGAAATGAGAGTTAAATTACACACTTCACATGCTTTAAAAAAAAATCTGTCCTCAAAGAATGTGCCTAAGCAGATGTATTCATTTTGAAGTTAATGCGAACATTTAAGTAAACTGGTAGAAGCTGCAATACATTTTTTCTCAACCTTCCATTACATTTTTGTTTAAAACTCATGACTACAGAAGTGCCAGCCTATTTTTTCAACCCTCAAAAGCTGAATGCAATGCAACCCTTTGGTCTGTGATGAGCTCCCTCCTTACCCTTCTAGAAGCAGCTGCTCCAGTTTCTCAGCCACCTCTGCGAGGCTCTCAGGGACAGCAGACAGCTGGTTATAGGACAGATTCAGCTGCCGCAGGGTCAGACACCTCACCGCGGGATCCAGGATGACAGAGGGCCCAATGTCATTGCGGGAGACATCGAGGTTGGCAATGCAGTTCATTTTCAACAAGTAAGAGGGAAATGATGTAAATTTATTACTGTGCAAGTCCAAATGTGTCAAGCACTTCAGGACCTGCAAAGACAGCGTTTCAAAGTTCTAACACAAAGCAGCTGCGAAACTTAAGATTAGCCTGGTAGCAGGGGACTCCAATTTAATCCCATCAAGGTGGCATGTACCAATGCCATCTCACTAGTCCAAGTGATCAATCTCAGTTCACAATTGATCATAATGAAAGGACTAAGAGTCAAAGGGAGCACATAAACAAGTCTAGTACCTGCTAATACTAACAGATAGAATAAATAGAGGGGAGAGTGATCCAACATGGGAAGCGAGATACTCAGCAGACTCATAGAATGGCAGATGTCCTAAACAGCACTCTGGCCTCAGAATCAGCCCTAAAGGCATTCGGATCTGGCTGAAAAGCCCATGAGAGTATTTCAGGCATGGAAAGCCAAGGCACTCTGGCAAAAAAAAAAAAAAAAAAAAAAAAAAAAAAAAAAAAAAAAAAAAAAAAAAACAAAACCTAAATGAAAGATCTCTGTGAGTGATGAGATCCCAGTGGAAAGAACAGGTCTTCAAAGAAGGAGGTACCTTTCTCTGAAGGGAGGAGAGAACCTCCACTTTGACTATGACCTTGTCTAAACAAGATAAGAGTCAGAGAACTCAAGGGGCTTCCATAGCCTTGGAAACTCATGACTGGTGCATAGGGAGATTACTGATGCCATAAACAGGAGTGTCAATTGGTAAAGTCAACAACAGGAGTCACTGTGCACTTACTCCTCATGTAGGATCTCTGTCCTTAATGTGCTGTACATTGAGGCTTAATGCTATAACGAGTACTCAAACAGTATATTTCACTTTGTGTTTCTGTGGGGGTGCAAACTGTTGAAATCTTTACTTAATGTATACTAAACTGATCTTCTGTTAAAAAAAAAAAAAAGAAGAAATCAGCAATTCCCAACTTGACTCTCACTGGGATTAAACATGACAATAGGTCTGATCTGATTTCATCATCATTTAAAAAATCATCTATTATTTTTCACTTTATGTTTCTGTGTGGGAGCAAACTGTTGAAATCTTTACTTAATGTATGCTAAACTGATCTTCTGTATATAAAGAGAATTGAAAATGAATCTTGATGTGAATGGAAGGGGCGAGGGAGTGGGAAAGGGGAGGGATGCGGGTGGGAGGGACGTTATGGGGGGGAAGCCATTGTAATCCATAAGCCATACTTTGGAAATTTATATTCATTAAATAAAAGTTAAAAAAAAAGTAAAAAAAAAAAGATTAACCTGGTAGCTATACCCACCAAGAATCCTCTGAAAAACTGAAAACACAACCCAAACAAGAAGTTCAAGACACTGGCTGGCCCAGCCACCTCTCCTGTAACATGGTAAGACCAAGAAAAACCCAAGAGGTAGCCTGTCAAAAGCAGGTTCAAAAAAAACAGCAGTTAAATTCACCTTTTTTGTAAATTATGTCTGCAAAGAGCAAATTACAAGCAGCATTTAGAACAAATACTTGTTCAAAAAGGCCTCGACAAATATTTGAACTAATTACTTGGTGAACAAGAAGTACAGTCCTGGGAATATGTTTTACTATATACTAGGCTTCAGATATTGTACTTTTTAAGAGATGTATTTATTTATTTGAAAAAGCAGAGTCAGAGAGAGGAAGGGAGAGACCAATAAAGAGATTTGCCATCCTACTGTTCACTCCCCTTATACCGTAGCTGGGGCTTGGCAAGGCAAAGCAAAGAGCTCCATCTGGGGCTCTCACATGGGTGGCAGGGACCCAAGGTCGTCCTAAGCCATCATCTGCCGCCTCTCAGGTGCCTTAGCAGGAAGCTGGATTAGAAGTGGAAGAGCCAGGACTAGATGGGCATTACAACACGGGATGAGGGTGTCCCAAGCAGCGTCTTAACCTGCTGTAAGTCAACATTAGCCCCTGTTATATATTTTAACATAAAAAATTAATAAGAGTAGCCACAGATAACGTATGTTTCATTTTTAGAACTTTCTCTTTTGTGCAATTTTTTTGGTTCAAATCTCTACTAAGTCCTTTCTGACTTTACGAGGATAATAGCACTGTAAATACTGTATCGATTTTTCCAATCATAGGTATTGATTACTAGTAAAGGACCAAAACATCAAGTACAATCGCATCTCTGTGCTCCTCTTCACACACCAACATATTTATCCTCACAATCATCTCAGAGGCTTCTTCCAGATCCTACCAGCTTGTTCAGAAGCACACGCTGCAGGATTGTTTATTCTCAAAGCTAAACCTGCACATTTTCTTGCAAAAAGACTCTTCAGACAGTAACAAAAACACACCAGCAGGTGGTGTCCTTGTGACACTGCTCTAAGAGAAGCTGGGAGCAGAGGACACCCTAATGTCACTCACCCTGCCAGGCTCTGAGTTCTTCGTAGCTAGGCTGGGTTCCGGTATGCTTCTACTTAATCGATTAACAATACTTACTGAAGGCTTGCAAGTGTCAGCCTCTCATCGCTCCACAAATGAACTCAACAGGCGTCCACTAAAGGGCTACAGCACCTCTAATAATGCACGAGGCATCCACCACAGCTCTGTGTAACCAGCAGCTGTCCACTGCACCTTTACTGCACATCATGCATCACTAGGCGCTCGGCACAGGCAAGAACAAGCCCGAAGCGATCTCTGTCCTCACAGAACTCTGAGTCTAGTGAGGACAACACACAGCAAGTCAGACTTCAGGAGCCAAGGGCAGTGCAGCGGATGTGTAACCCCAGCGGGTAGCCGGCCTGATTGGAAGGAAGACAGAGCAAAGAAGCAGAGGGCAACACAGTGAACTTTCCCCTGGGACCTGGGTAATGGGAAGGATTTAAGCAGGCGAACGAGAGACAAAAGACGCCTCTTGGACGTGCGTGGAGATAAATGTAAGCTTCAGGGGTATATACTCAAAGCTCTCACAACACTGGTTTAAAAGCATCTCAAAACGTGGGGTGGCTGCTCCTTGGGAAACCTCCATCCTATACTGGAGTGTCTGCGATCAAACTCTGGCTCCACTCCCGATTCCAGCTTCCTGCTAATGTGTACCTTGAAGGAGCAGGTGATGGCTCACGTACTTGAATCCCTCATTCTCAGCGAGAAGACCAGGCTGAGTTCCTGGCTCCTGGCTTTGGCTCTGGCCCAGGCCCTGGAGACTGAATCACTGCATAAAAGCTGGCTCACTCGCTCCCACTCTCTGTCCCTTCTTCACTCTGTTTTTCTGTCTCTCTCTCTTTGTATCTGCCTTTCAAATAAAACAAAAATAAGTAAATAAAAATAAAAGAAGAAAGAGAAATGCATTTGCAGTAAGATTCATTTTAAAAAGACTGGTATTATTCTTTAACAAACTTTGCAATTCAATCCAAGAAATCAGCTTAGTAATTTAAATGTTTGTATTAATTTAATTTGCCGTATCATCTTTGGCTTTGAAAACGTCTGACCCATAATACAAAGAAGAGAAAGTCCATATTCAGAGGACTATGCTATCAACAAACTGCTATACTTTAATTCTCTCAAGATTAGAAGTTTGAGCAGACAATTAATTCCTAAGTTACATATAACTTTTTATTTTATTCATTCACACACATACACTGTTCCTATCTGTTGGCTGATTGCTGTAAATGCAAACAACAAATAGGCTGAAGGCAGGGACTGAGAACTCAATGAAGATCTCCTATTTGGGTAGCAGCAACCCAATCACTTGAGCCATGACTGTTGCCTTCCAGGGTCTACGTTAGCAGGAAGCTGAAGTCAGGAGCTAGCGCTGGGTACTGAACCTGGCATTCCAACATAGCACACATGCATCTTAACCTCCAGGATAAACGCCCACTCCAAGTTACACACAATTTCAACCCCTCTCCCCCCAAAAAGTCCTCATGATCAGGGCCAGTGTTTTGTCACAGCACATTAAGCCACCACTTGCAGCATTGGCATTCCAGTACTGGTTGTTTGACTTCCAGTCAAGTTCCCTGCTAACATATCTGGGAAAGCAGTGAAAGATGACCTAGGTCCCTGGGCCCCTGAACCCACATGGGAGACCCAGATGAAGCTCCTAGCTCCTCAGTAGGGCCTGGCCCAGCCCTGGTTGTTATGGCCATTTGGGGAGTGAACCAGTAGATGCAAACTCTCTGTCTCCTTCTTTCTCGCTCCCTTTCTCCTGTAACTGAGTCTTTCAAATAAATAAGTAAATCTTTAAAACACAAAGTCATCATGGTCAGTTAGCTGAGCCTCTCAATTTACAGTGGAGGAAATGAAGGCTCAGAACAGGCAGATAGCTGGCCGGCGCCGCAGCTCACTAGGCTAATCCTCCGCCTAGCGGCGCCGGCACACCGGGTTCTAGTCCCGGTTGGGGCGCCGGATTCTGTCCTGGTTGCCCCTCTTCCAGGCCAGCTCTCTGCTATGGCCAGGGAGTGCAGTGGAGGATGGCCCAGGTGCTTGGGCCCTGCACCCCATGGGAGACCAGGAAAAGCACCTGGCTCCTGGCTCCTGCCATCGGATCAGTGCGGTGCGCCGGCTGCGGCGGCCATTGAGGGTGAACCAACGGCAAAGGAAGACCTTTCTCTCTGTCTCACTCTCTCACTGTCCACTCTGCCTGTCAAAAAATAAAAAAAGAGTTATTTAAAAAAAAAAAAAAAACAGGCAGATAGCAGTTCTCATGGTCACACAGCTACTACCAAACCAGGTTAAACTCTCGTCTCCCTAAAATACTTTAAAAGCTTCAGTTATCTGGACTCAAACCGACTATATGGAGCCATCAGCAGGCAGCTCTGACAGATGCTGACACATACCCTGTGTTACCGAGACAGAACCTAGAATTGCATTTTAACCCAGTCTCTGTCTCCACTGCTTGCTCTCAAAGGGGTCTCTGCACACCACCCAGACTGATACCCATGTGGACAGCAGAGGAACAGGGGGCGTCCTGTGCAATGACACAGGAGGAGACTGGAAGACCTGACGGTGCCGGGCTCCTCCAGCATTGGGAGTCGGGCTGGGGGCGTGGAAGACTGGACGGTGCCGGGCTCCTCCAGCATTGGGAGTCCGGCTGGGGGTGTGGAAGACTGGACGGTGCAAGCCTCCTCCAGCACTGGGAGTCCGGCTGGGGGGCGTGGAAGACTGGACGGTGCTGGGCTCCTCCAGCACTGGGAGTCGGGCAGGGGACGTGGAAGACTGGATGGTGCCGGGCTCCTCCAGCACTGGGAGTTGGGCGGGGGGTGTGGAAGACTGGACGGTGCTGGGCTCCTCCAGCACTGGGAGTCAGGCGGGGGGCGTGCAAGCCTCCTCCAGCACTGGGAGTCGGGCGGGGGGCGTACCTCGCAGAGTGGCTGTGGGAAGCTGACCAGTGCATTCTGCTGCAGCTCTAGCCTCTCCAGGTGCTCCAAGTGGCCACTCAGGCAGCCCCTGCGGCTCAGGGCATCGACCTCCCTGAGTTCATTCGCTGATAGGTCTAAGGAGGTGATGTACTCCCTCTCCGAAGCCAGGGAGGACACGCTGTCTGACTGCCTCGCGTGGGACTGCAGTTTGGTCGACCCTGTATCAAGAAACAGCAGAAACGTGAGCAAAGGGCTTGAATCCATTAGGGCAAGGTGTCCTGAACACCTCCCGGTGGCAATCTCTCCTCCAGGCACTGGAGCTTCAGCAGAAAATGCATTTGGGGGGCCGGCGCCGTGGCTCACTAGGCTAATCCTCCGCCTTGCGGCACCGGCACACCGGGTTCTAGTCCCGGTCGGGGCACCGGATTCTGTCCCAGTTGCCCCTCTTCTAGGCCAGCTCTCTGCTGTGGCCAGGGAGTGCAGTGGAGGATGGCCCAAGTGCTTGGGCCCTGCACCCCATGGGAGACCAGGATAAGTACCTGGCTCCTGCCATCGGATCAGCGCGGTGTGCCGGCTGCAGCACGCTGGCTGCGGCAGCCATTGGAGGGTGAACCAACGGCAAAAGGAAGACCTTTCTCTCTGTCTCTTTCACTATCCACTCTGCCTTTCAAAAAAAAAAAAAAAGAAAGAAAGAAAAGAAAATGCATTTGAGGGCATGCGTCTAGCACCAGAAATGCATAATAAATTTAAAAAATTGAATTGGCTGGTGCAATGAAAAACAACAACAATCAAGAATATAAGGCAAAGGAGAGGCACTGCAGGCACTACCTGCAGCTCAGACAATTCACAGCAAAGATAAAAATGCCTGCTGGCATGTATAAGAGGTCCATGTTTAACCTATAACTAAATCTCATTTTCTGTAGCCTGTGGAGTCACTAGGTAAACAGATGGAAAAGTTACATAAGATGAAATCGGTATCAAAATAATTTGAACAATCACTGTCTTCTGCCCAAAATACCGATTTCCTGAGGATAACTGAAATACTTACTCAGTGAGTCATCTGATGACAGGATTTTCCTTTTTTGCCTCCGTAAATCTTCCTGATCAAAAACAGGTCCCTAGTAAACAGGTAGTGAGGCAGTAAGAAAGCTGCTGTCGTTTTATTGGGAAAAGAATATTTTGAGATAGAAACAACCAGGAAAGTGTAATGGAAATAGGTAGTATTCAAAATTATCAAGTCAAAACAGGCAAACACAAATGAACAGCCCAATCACAAAGAGAAAAGATTTTACAAATCCATTATAGTTTCAAAACGACCTCAGGAAACACCCACTTTTCCTTCTTTAGCTGAAGTGTAAGGAAACGGAAAGGCGGAGTCGAAACAGAAGCTGTCTGGGCGCAGCTCCTCTCCTCGGTCACCGCTCTCCCAACCTGAGATGTCCTGGGTAAATTCCAGCTGCACACAGTGCACACAGAGGCCTCGCTGGACCCACTCAGCCACAGCCACTCATCTTGGGAGCTCGAGTTAACACAAAACAACCCTCGTGTTTTCAGTGGCAAACGATGGCCAAAATCAGCCCCCAGGCTAACTTCAGTGTGACTTTTCCACCTCAGCCTGAAAACACAGCGGTTCCCCACCGCCCCAGCCAGGATGACCCAACGCCTCTCACAAACTGAGTCATGCGGTTCCTCCACAGCCGGTAACCATGGGGGACGTTGCAACAATGGCTTCTAAAAAACCTATGTTCAGGGTACGAAAGCTACATGGTTTGATGAGCAGTGACATCACCCACTCCATCTTGCTCAGTGTCTTCAGTCCTTAGAAATCACTAAAGGATTCCTGTCTACCCATGGGACAAGGAACGTGAGCAGACAAGACGGGCCTAGCCTGGGCTCCATAGACAAGGAGCTCCGAGGGAAGGGTGCATCTGGTGTAGTGGTGAAGACAGCAGCTCAGACAACTGCTCCCATGTCTGAAGGCTTGGGTTCGAGTCCAGGCTACACTCTGGATCCCAGCTTCCTGTGAGGCAGACTCTGGGAGAAAGCACTGATAACAAGGAGTTGGGTCCCTCCACTCACACGGCAGACCAGGCCCATGCCCAGGGGCTGCAGCACACAGTGAGTCAATCAGCAAAAGGGAGACGGTGCTCGCTCCCTCCCTCTCTGTCTTCACAATAATTATTTAAAATTAGATAAAAGAAAGAAGGGTAAAACAATCTGACATGTGCCTACTCAGTACACTGATACCCCAACAAACTCATATTCTACAAGCTAAAAAGTCTCTAAATGACATGACTGAGGACTGCATAGAATTTTTACATCCTTGTCACTCCCAGCTTAGGCACAAGTATGAGTTGTCAAGAGAATGCGATCCACGATACACAATCACAATTTGACTTACCAGTGAATTGGAATGTCTTGGCAAATTTGGGGAGCAGCGCTGCAATACAGGATCCCGGTAAAACTCTCCTACACCAATTGAACTTGATTTCTTTCTCACAAGAAATGAGCCTTCACTTCCTATTTTGAAATGATAAGATGACAAGAAGACGAGTAAGACAAGTGGACTCTGTTAGGTGCTAATGCAGCAGTTCAAGCACGGTATGCTGAACGTTTTCATTAAGAGAAATTTCACAGTCCATTCCCTTTGTAACATCTTTAAAATGATAAACTGCGTTGGCTTTTCCTTTTTAAAACTGGAGTACATCTGTCTTCATCACTATGTATGTATAGAACAGCTATCATCCACTAGACATTGAATAAGTGCTGGATATGATAGCAGGAAAAAATAAATCTATGCCTCAGAACAGCTCACTGGCCGGTGGGAAAACTAAACGGGTGCACCTGCTGTAGCCCATCTACACAGGGAGCACAGTGCAATCTGACCAGTGCTACTCCTTTCTGTTTCTCTGGGATTTTCTTACAAACCTCTCAAATCTCGCTTTAAATATCAGAATCATACTTGAAATTACCAAAACATTCCACAATGCTGGGTATGTCTCTATTTCATTTCCTCATGTCCTGGTTTCTCTTATGGACCAACATGGAAACAAACATGAGATGGCAACAAATGTTTTATAAGTGAAGGGAAGAGAATGAATCTGAAATACATCAATTTTCAAGAAACTAAAGATTTTAAAACTCCCATTTTTTAAAGATTTATTTATTTATTTGAAAGTTAGTTATAGAGACAGAGGGAAAAACAGGTAAGACAGAGGTCTTCCATCCACTAGTTCACTCCCCAAAGAGTGGCAATGGCCTGCAGTGGGCCAGGCTGAAGCCTGGAACCAGGGGTTTCTTCAAGGCCTCCCACTTGGGTGCAGGGGCCAAGCATTTGGGCCAGTTGGTTTCCCAGTCCATTAGCAGGGAGCAGTATCAAAAATGGAGCATCCGGGACATAAACAGGTACCCATATGGGATGCTGAAGTTGCAAGCGGGGGCTTTACCCACTGTGCCACAATCTTGGCCCAAAAACTCACATTGTTAAGGCTAAATAATACAGAAGTATTTCTGAAAAAAATTGTAAGATTTAAAATTATACCACTGTTTATTCTGAAATTCAGAGAATTTATTTTCAGTGTAAAAAACAAATTATAAAATCAACATTTTAAAAATAACCTCATACAATTCAAGATAAGTTTTGACACAAACAACTCCTTCCTGATTCATTAATATTTAATAAAATTTAATTAATTCTATATTTTAAATTATTTTTATGCTTAAGAAATCTAATAAGCTAGAACTTTATTATATGTATCTCATAAACATTAGTTATAATATTGACCGCTGTTGCGGTCATTTGGGGAACAAACCAGCGGTTGGAAGACCTCTCTCTTTCTCTCTCTGTTTCTGCCTCTCTGTAATTGCCTTTCAAATAAATAAATCCTTAAAAAATATTTGAATACAAGAATATTATAAAAGGAATGTAGTATATATATATATACATATATATTAAGATTTATTTATTTATTTGAAAGACAGAGTTTACAGAGACAGAGAAGATAAAGAGATCTCTCTTCTGCTGGTTCACTCCCCAAATGGCTGCAACAGCTGGAGCTGGGCTGGAACACAGCCAGGAGCCAGGAGCCCCTTCTGGGTCTCCCGCTTGGCTGCAGAGGACCAAACACTTGAGTGATCCTCTGCTGCTTTCCCAGGCACATTAACAAGGAGCTGGACCGGAAGGGGGGCAGCTGGGACGTGAACCAGTGCCCATACAGGATGCTGGCACCACAGGCAGCAGCTTTACCTACTACACCACAATCCTGGCCCTGAACATAGAGTATTTTATAATTTTTCTCATGTTAACATTTCTAACATTTTGCTTTATTTAAAATATTTGAGAGGTGGCGCTATGGTGTAGCAGATAAAGCTGCCACCTGCAGTACTGGCACCCCATGTTAGCGCCAGTTCAAGTCTTGGCTGCTCCACTTCCAAACCAGCTCTCTGCTATGGCCTGGGAAAGCATTAGAAGATGGCCCAAGTCCTTGGGCCCCTGTACCCACGTGGGAGACCCAGAAAAAGCTCCTGGCTCCTAGCTTCGGATCCGCACAGCTCCGGCTGTTGCGGCCAATTAGGAAGTGAACTACGGATGAAGACCTCTCTCTCTCTCTCTGTTTCTCATTCTCTGTGTTAACTCTAACTTTAAAATAAATCTTAAAAACAAACAAACAAACAAACAAACTATGCATCTCTGCGGCTGGCACTGTGATGCAGCAGGTCAAAGCCCCAGCCTGCAGTGCTGGCATCTCATATGGGCACAGGTTAGAGTCCTGGCTGCTCCACTTCCCATCCAGCTCTCTGCTAATGCACCTGGGAAAGCAGTAGAGGATGGCCCAAGTGCCTGGGTCCCTGCATCCACATGGGAGACCTGGAAGAAGCTCCTGGCTCCTGGTTTGGATTGGCCCACCTCCAGCTGTTGCGGTCATCTGGGGAGTGAACCAGTGGCTGGAAGACCTCTCTCTGTCTCTCTGCCTCTGCCTCTTTGTAACTCTGCCTTTCAAATAAATAAATCTTTTAAAAATGTATTTGAAGAGAACTATTTCAAACATGATGAAATAATGAGGACAAGTTTTGCCAATCCCCATAAAGAACCAGAAAACTGCACAAAACAAACCACAGAACTGGGTCCAGACACCGGGCTACAGGCTGTGCAGGACTGCGGAATCCCTGCAAGAAGGGAAGTGGGTTGGGTGAGCCTGCGATCACATGGCCTTCTGCCTGGTGGCAACTTAAGGGCCAGGGACACAAGAAAAGGAATTCAGAGAAAGCCTGAGATGAGGAAACAGCGGGCAGTGACTGCAGAGGCTGTCAGCGCTGGGACTCCCGGAATGGAGCTCGAGAAAACAAGCTCAGTAACCTGCTCGAGGTTTCCAACACGCTGCACCAGAAGAAACGTGAGAGACGCCTTCAGAGGAGGGCAACAGCACCAAAGCGCACCTGGATGCACACTCAGGGACAACTCAACAAAACATTTACAGCCCTGTTTCTGCATCCAGTAACGCAGCCTCAAAATTCACTAAGTATAAACTTTGATTTTACAAATCAACAAGTCAAAGGTCAAAATGTCTTTCTCAACTACAAATACAAAGAAAAATCAGTACAAGCACCGAAGATGTGAAAACCACTACCAACTTGACCCAACTGACATGTCCCGGAAACAGCTGAAGACTTGCTTGGCAGTTGCACACAGGACATGATCAAGTACTCCTTACACAGCCCACAGTGCTTATGTCCATAAAACGGAAAGGACAGGGGCCGCCGTCATGGCGTAGCGGGTAAAGCTGCCGCCTGCAGTGCCTGCATACCATATGGACATCGGTTCGAGTCCCAGCAGCTCTACTTCCAATCCCACTTCCTGCTAATGGCCTGGGAAAGCTGCACAGGATGGCCCACATACTTGGGTCCCTGCCACCCACGTGGGAAACATGGAAGAAGCTCCAGGCTCCTGGCTTCAGCTTGGCAAAGCTATGGTCTTTGTGGCCATTTGGAGAGTAAACCAGAGGAAGAAAGATCTCTATTTATCTCTTCCTCTGTCTGTAACTCTGCCTTTCAAATAACTAAATAAATCTTAAAGAAAAATAAAAAGGAAACGCCTGAAAGGGCAGAAGCCACCAGGATTGGTTCCCTTACCACAAAACATTAAACTGAAACCAGTAACAGAAAATTTTGCTAAAAACCCCCGAAGATTTGGAAAATCAGAGACAGTCTTCTAAATAACCCATCAAAGAAGTAGTCAATGGAATTAGGAACTTTTATAAAGTGTCAGAATTACACAGAGAAAGGAGAGGCAGAGACACAGAGAGAGAGGTCTTCCATCCGATGGTTCACTCCCCAGATGGCCCCAACAGCCGGAGCTGTGCTGATCCAAAGCCAGAAGCCAGGAGCTTCCTCTGGGTCTCCCACGTTGGGATAGAGGCCCAAGGACTTGGGCCATCTTCTACCGCTTTCCCAGGCCACAGCAAAGAGCTGGATCGGAAGTGGAGCAGTTGGGTCTCGAATCGGCACCCATATGGGATGCTGGCGCTTCAGGCCAGGGCTTTAATCCACTGCCTACCGCGCTGGCTCTGAAATTAGAAACTTTTAAAATGAATGAAAACAGAACAAACTTTTGGAATGCAGCTAGTGATGTTTAGAAGGGTACATATGTACAGACATAAATATTTATATTATAGATAAAAGGATCTAAAAATCAGTGTTGTATACTAAGAATCTATAAATAAAAAAGTCAATTCCATCTCCAGCCACTGTGGCCATTTAGGGAGTGAACCAGTGGACGGAAGACTTCTCTCTGTCTCTGCCTCTCCCTATCTGTAACTCCACCTTTCAAATAAGTAAATCTTTAAAAGTAGAGTCAATTAATAAAAATTGAGAAAATAAACATTAAAGAAAAATCAATAAAAAAGAAAAAAGAAAACCAGTGCAATAAAAATCTGATTCTTTGAAAACATTAAATAAAGTTGACAGTTGAACTAGACTGAACAAGGAAAAGAAGAAAAGATACCAATAACCAACATCAAGAACGAACAGATACCACTCTAGATCCCAAAATCACCAACAGCATAATAAGACAGTTATCATAAGTAACATTAAGCAAGCAAACTGAGAAACTTACGAAAAGGATATATCCCCTCAAAGTCACAAATTACTAAAACGGTCTATAAATCACAATCATAAATACAATAAAGTTATTAAATTTGTAATTAAAGTTTTCCTCCCACAAATTCCAAACCTACACAACCTGTATGGTAGGTTCTACCCGATGTTTAAGAAAGAAGTAGCGCTGCTACCCAAACTCCTTCAGAAAACAGCGGAGATGGGAACCTTCCAAACGTACTTTAAGAGGTCAAATCACTCTTTTAATTATTACGAGGAAGCAAAAACTACACAATAATAACCCTCACAGATGCAAATCCTTAACTAAATTTAGAAAATACAGTCTAATATTTATTATATGAAATTGCAATGAACTGTAGCCAGTGAGCTTTATCCCAAGATTTCAGGTTTGGGTTAACAATAAAGAAAAATCAAGGTAGCTCATCACATTAGCAGAACAAAAAGGGAAAATAGGACCATTTTGGCAGGGGCCGCGGCTCACTAGGCTAATCCTTCGCCTTGCGGCGCAGGCACACCAGGTTCTAGTCCCGATTGGGGCGCCGGATTCTGTCCCGGTTGCCCCTCTTCCAGGCCAGCTCTCTGCTGTGGCCCGGGAGTGCAGAGGAGGATGGCCCAAGTCCTTGGGTCCTGCACCCCATGGGAGACCAGGAGAAGCACCTGGCTCCTGCCATCGGATCAGGGCGGTGCGCCAGCCACAGCGGCCATTGGAGGGTGAACCAACGGCAAAGGAAGACCTTTCTCTCTGTCTCTCTCTCTCTCACTGTCCACTCTGCCTGTCCAAAAAAAAAAAAAAAATAGGACCATTTCAACAGATACAGAAAAGCATTTTCCAACACCCCTTAGTGATAAAAAGACTCAGAAAACAACCACCGGGAAGCAGCTTCACCCACATTTATGGAAAACCACAGATACCACACTTGGTACCTAGAGACTGGATGCTTTTCCCTGCATTTGGAAACCAAGCAATGCTGTCCAGTCTCCTCCCTTCTCCTCAGCACAGTACTGCAGATCTTAGTGCAACAGTTCAAGAAGAAATAAAACGTACAGACTGGAAAGCAAGAAGTAATGCTGTCTGTATTATTCGTAAACAGTTTAACAGTGAACACAGAAAATCCCACAGAATCTACAAAAAGTTACCAGAAGTCATACATGAGTTTAGCAAGTCCACACAATGCAAAACTCATATAAAAGCTAACCGCATTTTTTTAAATTTTATTGGTTTACCTTTCACATTTATTTTTCATTTCACTCAAATATTTTTCCTTTTAAAAATTTAATTTTACTCATTTGAAAGTTAGAGAGAGACCTCCTATCCTCTGGGTTACTCCCCAATGCCTGCAACAGCCAGGACTGAGCCAGGCCACATCCAGGAGCCAGTAACTCACTCCAGGTCTCCCATGTGTGTGGCAGGGACACAAAATTACACATCACAACAGTATGAGAAAATCTGCAATGAACAGCACTGCTAAGAGAAATCTGCAAAGACAAACATGGAAATATACACTGCATTTATATGCTAAAAAAATCATGCTATTGTTAAATCCCTAAAAATTTATTTACATATTTAATCAATATAAATTTTAATACATTAAACATATATTTAGATACATATTTTATTTGTAAACTAATTCTGTATTAAATCTATATTGTCAATTCTAGTAAAAACCTCAGCTTAAAATTAGTCGATTTAAAGAGTACATGAGAACACAGAAAACCCATAATAGTGAAAAGAACTTTGCAGAAGAATATCAAAGACCTCATACTACCGATTTCAAGACCTGCTATTGACCTGGCATAAACAAGACAGCATGGCCCTGGCTTCACGAAAATATGATCCTATTGCACAGAATAAATAATGCCAAAAATAGAACTAAACCTATAATTATCAAATAAGTGAACAAAGTTGTCAGGAATTTTTTCCCTGAAGAAACTTAATGAAAATTAGTATTTTCAACAAATGACACTGGTATATATAAATAGAAAAACAATATACATATATATGTCCATAGTTACATATATATAAATATAGAAAAAAAGTCGAATTTTTATGGAAAACATGCAAAAATCAACCCAAAATGGATTATAGATCTAAATGTGTAAGATTTCAACACTTCTAAGAGGAACCATAGGAGAAAACACCCACAAATACAGGCTAGGAAATTATTTCTTCAATGGGATAGAAAAAGAACAAGTCACAAAAAAAAAAACTGCACTTCGCCAAAATTTAAAACTTTCATTCTTTAAAAATTCCATTCATGAAATGAGAAAATAAGCTACAATTAGATAAAATACCTACAACAAATGCCTCCAACATAATTTCTATCTAGAATACACAAAGAACCCTTCCAGTATGATGAGACTGCAAACCAATCAAGAACAAAGTATTTGGGCAACCTACGAAGGAAACACACGAATCACCCCTCAGAAAATGGAAGTATCCTCAGCCTTATTCGTCCTTGAAGAAGTGACAACAAATCCAAATGAGCTACCACCACACCTGCACCAGGGGAAAGACGACACAAGTGCTGACAAGGGCACAGAGCAAGTGCACAGCTCAGGTACTCCTGGTGCCCGGCACAACCACTCTGGGAAGAAGTCAGACACAAAAGGGTGCATCCTAGATCGTTCATTTTGATTAAACTGGAGAAAACACTAACTCACACAATAGTGACGGCTGACAAGTGGTTGTTGGGGACAAGGGCAGAAGGGCACTTTTCTCTGAAGAGGCACAAAGGCCTGTCTTTGCATGAAAGAAACACTACAAAATTTGACAGACCACACAGGAATGTACAAGTCAAAATCCACAAAAAGAGTTAAAATGAAATTTTTTTTATATTTATTTTTTGACAGGCAGAGTGGACAGTGAGAGACAGACAGACAGAGAGAAAGGTCTTCCTTTGCCGTTGATTCACCCTCCAATGGCCGCCGTGGCTGGCGCACCGCGCTGATCCGATGGCAGGAGCCAGGTACTAATCCTGGTCTCCCATGGGGTGCAGGGCCCAAGCACCTGGGCCATCCTCCACTGCACTCCCGGGCCACAGCAGACAGCTGTCCTGGAAGAGGGGCAACCGGGACAGAATCCGGCGCCCCGACCGGGACTAGAACCCGGTGTGCCGGTGCCTCAAGGCGGAGGATTAGCCTATTGAGCCGTGGCACCAGCCAATAAAACTGATTTTTAAGAAGACACAAGCGATGGGCATTTGGCACAGCAGTTAAGATGTCACTTGAGATGCCCTCATCAGCTGCCTGGGTTCCAGTTTCAACTCTGCTCCTGATTCCACCTTCCTGATAATGCGCACCCGGGGAGGCAGGAGCTGATGTCTCCCGTCTGTGGCACCCTGCACCCTCATGGGCGACCCAGATGGGATTCCCAGCTGCAGCCTTCAGCCTGACCCTGTCTTAGTGTTGTGGGCATTTGGGGAGTGAACCAGTAGATGGGCTATCCCTGTCTCTGTCACTCTGTCCCTATGCCTTTCAAAACAAAATAAATAAATAAATACAATTTTTAAAATTAAAGTATCTGGATGTTGGCTGTAGCATTTTAGAATAATTCTTGCTTTTAGGACTCCCAAATAACTTTACTCAGTCACCCAGAGTCTTTGATCAAATTGTTAATAAAAAAGCTCTTCATCCCATTTTTATCAAACACCATTGTGTTAATCTCAGTCCAATTCACCATCACCATATGTGTTGTAGTATCACTGCATTTTAAAAGCTTTCTCCAGTGAGCTATTGAAATGTTACTATTATTTTAACAATAATAAAGGTAAATATTTTCATTAGGCATTTCTTACACATGAGTATGGCCCCAGGCACTCAACAACACATATTCTCTAATTCTTAGAGAATATGTACACAGCTGGGCAAGGTTGGCGCCCCAAAACTCAACAAGGTTATAGGGCTTTCAGAGCCAGAAAACTCTGTCACCTGCAGGACACAGAACCCAGTTCCAGCCTGAGTGAGAGTTCTATGACGAATGACCATTAGCCACATCGCAACTAGAAGCTGCAGTCACGCTGCCTGGAGGTCCTGTTTCAGCGTACTCAGTAAGCATACCTGCTTCTGAGAAGGAACGTGCTTTACTCAAGTTTTTTCGGGTGCATTCAATCAGGTTTCCGTCTCAGGTCCTGCTGGTCAACGTTCATGCCCAGGTGTAATAAAGGAACTACTTAATCCTATAAATACCTTCACTGTCCAGATCATCGCTCTGACCAAACACACTGTCCATCGAAGAGTCGGGAATGAAGGTCCACTCATCCAACTTGTCCAGCACGCCCTCAGGGAAGTTCTCCTCGCTGCCTGGGGCGGCCCCCTCCTCCACGGCGCTTTTCATCTGATGCCTCAGCACCATTCTGGCTAGTATAGAGCCAATATCTAAAATAGAGAGACACTGCAGCCTTAGAAATCAACACTCACAAAAGCCCCTGTTACACCAAAGTTCTCCAGTAACCTTTCGCATTCTTTCTCCCAAAGTCACCTTAAAAGTGATACCAAATAATTAGTAGGTGATAACACTTGTAACGATCACAAGGTTTCTGCTGCAGTTTCCTGTCAATACACACCCTGGGATGCAGTAAGTGATGGCCAAACCGCTGTGTCCCTGCCAGCCATGTTAGGGACATAGATTAAGTTCCCGGATCCTGGCTTTAGACTAGCCTAGTACAGACTGCTGTGGACATTTAGAATATGAACCATTGGATGGGAGAGTACTCCTGTGTGCTCTCTTTCTCACTCTAAACCAGAGCATACTATCAACCCAGAATACTGTACCCTGCAATGAAGGTGAAATAAAGACCTTCCCAAACAAATAGAAATTCAAAAAATCTGTCACCACTCATCCAGCCTTACACAAGATGTTTAAGGATGTGCTACACACAGAAACATGGTCATCACTAGGAAAGAAGGTAAAGGCAAAAAATCTCCCAGGAAAAGTACTAAGGAAATATGAAGCAAACAACAGGAACACTTATGGAAAAATGGGAAGGCCAAGTCATTCCTTATCAATAGTCACCTTGAATAAAAGTGCCCTCAACTCTTCAGTTAAAACATACAGACTGGCTGAACAAGACTAAAAAACAAAATCTCTGTATTTGCTGCCTACAAGAAACACATCTCACCAACAAAGACACACAAATACTGAAAGTAAAAGGATGGAAAAAGATATTCCATGCTAACAGAATGAAGCTGGAAATCAACACTCAAGAATTTCTAGAACATATGCAAACACATGGAGACTGAACAACATGCTCCCTAATGAACAGTGGGTCAGAGAAGAAATCAAGAGAAATCAAAAAAATTCTAGAAATGAATGAAGACAATACAACATATCAAAACTTATGGGATACAGCAAAAGCAGTGTTAAGTGGAAAGTTTATAGCAATTCTTGCCTTCATCAAGATATTGGAAAGGCACAAAGAAATGGGCTATCAGTACATCTCAAGAACCTAGAGAAACAACAAATTAAACTCTAAATTAGTAGGAGGAAAGAAATAATTAAAATTAGAGAATAAACAAAATTGAAACCAAAAAAAAAAAAAAACTACCAAAGAGCATTGAAATGAAGAGCTGGTATCAACAAAATAGACATGCCATTGCTCCCCCCAAAAAGGGAGAAGATCCAAATCAATAAAAATCAGAGATGAAAAAGGAAAGGTAACAACAGATACAATGGGAATGAAAAGAATCATCAGAAATTACTACAAGAGCTGTATACCAACAAACTGGGAAACCTAGAAGAAATGGACAGATTCCTAGACACATAGAATCTACCCAAGATGAACCATGAAGACATAGAAAACCAAAGAGATCCATAACCAAGACAGAAAATCAATCAGTAATAAAGGCCCTCCCAACAAAGAAAAGCCCAGGACCAGATGGCTTCACTGCTGATTTCTACCAGACATTTAAAGAAGTAACTCCAATTCTTCACAAGCTATTCACAACAACTGAAAGAGAGGGAGTTGTCCCAAATTCCTTCTATGAAGCCAGCATCACCTCAATTCCTAAAACTGAAAAAGATGCAACAGAGAAAGAGAATGACAGACCAATTTCCCTGATAAACATAGATGCAAAACTCCTCAACAACATACTGGTCAATTGATTCCAATAGCACACCAGAAAGCTCATTCACTTGGACCAAGTGGGATTTGTCCCTGGTATGCAGGGATGGTTCAACATTTGCAAATCAATCAATGTGATACAGCACATTTACAAACTGAAGAACAAAAACCATATGATTATCTCAATAGATGCAGAGAAAGCATTTGATAAAATACAACACCCTTTTATGATGAAAACTTTAACCAAATTTGGTATAGAAGGAAGAATACTCAACACAATCAAGGCTATTTATGACAAACCCAATGCCAGCATGATATTGAATGGGAAAAGTTGGAAGCATTCCCACTGAGATCTGATACCACACAAGGATGCCAAGTCTCACCACTGCTATTCAGGATACTACTGGAAGTATTAGCCAGAGCAATTAGGCAAGAAAAAGAAATCAAAGGGATACAAATTGGGAAAAGAAGAAGTAAAACTATTCCTATTTGCAGATGACATGATTCTATAAATAGGGGATCTTAAAGACTCCACTAAGAGACTATGGGAACTCATAGAAGAGTTTGGTAAAGTTGCAGGATATGAAATCAACACACACAAATCAATAGCCTTTTTATACACAGACAGTGCCATGGCTGAGAAAGAACTTCTAAAATCAATCTCATTCACAATGGCTACAAAAAGATCGAATATCTTAGAATAAACTTAACCAAGGACATCAAAGATCTCTATGATGAGAATTACAAAACATTAAATAAAGAAACAGAAGATGACACAAAAAAAATGAAAAAAAATCACGTTCATGGTTTGGAAGAATAAATATCATCAAGATGTCCATACTAATGAAAGCAATTCAAAGATTCAATGCAATCCCAATCAAAATATGAAGAACATTATTCTGAGATGTAGAAAAAAACTATGCTTAAATTCATACAGAAACACAGGAGATCCTGAGTAACTAAAGCCACCTTATACAGCAAAAACAAAGCCAGAAAAATCACAAAAGCAGATTTTGAAACATAATACAGTGCAGTTATAATCAAAACAGTCTGGTACTAGCACAAAAACAGATGGATAGACCAATGAAACAGAATAGAAATGCCAGAAATTAACCCATGCATGTACAACTGACCCATCTTTGGCAAAGAAGCTAAAATCAATCCCTGGAGCCAGGACAGTCTCTTCAACAAACAGTGCTGGGAAAACTGGATCTCCATGTGCAGAAATATGAAGCAGGACCCCCACCTTACACCTTACACAAAAATCCACTCAAAATGGATCAAAACCTAAATCTATGACCCGATACCATCAAACTACTGGAGAATGTTGGGAAAACCCTGCAAGACATTGGCATAGGAAAGAGTTCTTGGAAAGACCCCAGAGGCACAGGCAATCAGAGCCAAAACTGACAAATGGGAATACATCAAATAGAGAAGCTTCTGCACTGCAAAAGAAGCACTCAGCAAAGAAACAGAATGGCAGAAATTACTTACAAACTCTGCAACTGATACAGGCTTAATGACCAGAACATATAAAGAGCTCAAGAAACTCAACAACAACAAAACAAACAACCCAGTTAAGAAATGGGCAATGGATTTAAAGAGGCATTTTTCAAAAGAAGAAATCCAAATGGCCAAGAGACACATGAAAAAACGCTCAGACGCCGGCGCCGCGGCTCACTAGGCTAATCCTCCGCCTAGCGGCGCCGGCACACCGGGTTCTAGTCCCAGTCGGGGCGCCGGATTCTGTCCCGGTTGCCCCTCTTCCAGGCCAGCCCTCTGCTGTGGCCAGGGAGTGCAGTGGAGGATGGCCCAAGTGCTTGGGCCCTGCACCCCATGGGAGACCAGGAAAAGCACCTGGCTCCTGGCTCCTGCCATCGGATCAGTGCGGTGCACTGGCTGCAGCGGCCATTGGAGGGTGAACCAACGGCAAAGGAAGACCTTTCTCTCTGTCTCTCTCTCTCACTGTCCACTCTGCCTGTCAAAAAAAAAAAAATGCTCAGGATCCCTAGCCATCAGGGAATGCAAATCAAAACCACAATGAAGTTTCACCTCATCCTCATTAGAATGGCTTTCATACAGCAATCAACAAACAACAGATGCTGGTGAGGACGTGGGGGAAAAGTACTCTAACCCACTGTTGGTGGGAACATAAACTGGTGTAACTACTGTAGCAGGCAGTATGGAGATAACTCAGAAATCTGAATTCAGACCTCCCATATGACCCAGCCATCCTGCTCCTGGGAATTTACCCATGGGAAATGATATCAGCATATGAAGAGTTATCTGTACCCCCATGTTTATTGCAGCTCAATTCACAATAGTTAAGATAGGAAATCAACCCAAATCTCCATCAACTGAAGGCTGGATAAAGAAATTATGGGATATGTACACTATGGAATACTCCATGTTAAAAAAAAAAAAAAAGAAATCCTGTCGTTTGCAACAAACTAGATGAAACTGGAAAACATCACACTTAGTGAAACAATCCAGTCCCAAAAGGACAAATACCATTTGTTCTCCCTGATCTGTGATAACTAATAGAGATCCTAAAAGGTAATCCACAGAAACATAATTGACACTTTGAGATGCAATGACTTTAAACAGCCCTGTCTCAACTGTTGAGGATCAGTTTTTTTCCATAGTATTTGTTGAATTATTTACTTAGTATAGAGTTAATCTCATGTGTATAAAGTTAACTGAAAATGCATCTCAGTGAAAAATAAGAATAGGAATAGCAGAGGAGGAGGAAAGATGGGTGTGTGGGTAGGAGGGTGGGCAGGGTGAGAAGAATTACTATGCTCCTTAAGTTGTATCTATGAAATGCAGGAAGTGTGCATACCTTAAATAAAAGGCGTCTAGTAAAAATAATATAATATAGGCTGGCGCCGTGGCTCACTAGGCTAATCCTCCGCCTTGCAGCGCCCGCACACCAGGTTCTAGTCCCAGTCGGGGCACCGGATTCTGTCCCGGTTGCCCCTCTTCCAGGCCAGCTCTCTGCTGTGGCCCGGGAGGGAAGTGGAGGATGGCCCAGGTGTTGGGCCCTGCACCCCATGGGAGACCAGGATAAGTACCTGGCTCCTGCCATTGGATCAGCGTGGTGTGCCGGCCGCAGCGCACCGGCCACGGCGGCCATTGGAGAGTGAACCAATGGCAAAGGAAGACCTTTCTCTCTGTCTCTCTCTCTCACTGTCTACTCTGCCTGTCAAAAAACAAATATAATATATATGAAATATAAATTAACTTGAAAGTATAAACAAACTAAAAGTTGAGCCTTTGGTATAGTAGTTACGTCACATCTTGGGATGCCTGCATTCCATATTGGAGTCCCTGCTTTGAGTCCTGGCTATTCGGTTTCCAGTCAAACTTCCTGCTAATATACACCCTGGGACGCAGCAGGTGACAGCCCAAGTGAGATGCACCCTGAGCTCCATGCTGCTGGTTCTGACTGGACCCAGTCTGTTGTGGGCATCTGGGGAGTGAACCAGCAGAGGCAAGATGAGTCTGTCTGCCTGTCTCCAACTAACTTTAAATAAAAAGAAAAGTAATTAATTTAAAAAAAAGAAAATATATCTCTAACTGAAATACAAAGTATGTATGAAGCTGAAAATGCAAACTAGATATTTATGCATTGCATACATATTTAAAGTCTAGGAAAAGTATCCATTCTAAGCATCTGTACAGGATAAACTAAGTTAATTTTTTCTTTATCATTTTTGGGTTTCTGTTTCTAAAATGAGCACACATTACTTTTATAAAAATAATACAAGATAAAAAAGGAAAATAATCCCTTGTCACTATCCCACTGGAATGTTTTCTTTTACTCTTTTGCTCTCTCATAAAGAACCTAAATGTACTATCAGTTTCACTCATTTCATGCCCCACTCCAAAACCCAAACTCAGTGTTTTGTTTTGTTTTGTTTTTGTTTTGCTTAGAGTCTATCAAACTGGAATGAATACCAATTACAAGACCAGTGACACCAAAAACACCAAGGGAAATACGAATTTCACAAAATATCCTTGCTAAACTCACTTGTTTGTTTCCTTAAATTGGATGTCTTATCTGGAAATAAAGGACCGAGCCAGGAAGGCTCAATTTTCCCAATACCAAATCCTCCGAGACAGATGCTGTTGTTGGCCAGATCCAGGGCCAGCCTCTTCAAGAGCAGGCTGATGACCTGGCTGTCGCCCTTCCCGATGCTGACGGCCAGCGCCTTGCGCACGTCCTGCTCCCGGGACCCGCTGTCCAGCAGCAGCTCCACCAGCTTGGGGCTGCTCTCCTTCTCACAGACCTGCTCAAGAAAACAGACAAATTACTCCCAAGAGCCTTCCCTTGGGGAGACAGGCAAATTCCAGGTGGGGCGACTTCTCTGTACATCTCAAATTTAGATTGAAGCAAAGTAAAAGGAGGTAAAAGTGACCTTTGAAACAGACAGAAAATTCCCCGAGATTAGTGCCACCAACACGGGAGAAGCATAAAGCAGACAGTGTCGCGTGTGACAGCTGGGAGAAAAAGCTCAGCGACTTGGAGTCAAGACTTTTGTTTGTGCCCAGGCTCCGCCAGCCACGCCAGCTGCCCACCCCTGCAGGGCTCCTGTTTGCTCACTGGAAGACATGAGAAATGAGTGTCCCAACACAGTCACTGCTCCTGCCCTGCCTGCATTGGTGGCGGGAAATCACTGTGAGAAGAGAAATGTGGCAAATTTCCCACCGCCACAGGCATGGACAATCCCTGGCATCTGCAGTTCCTGAGCTCCTGGGGGTCAGAATTCAAATCTCCACATGGGGCCGGTGCTGTGGCACACTGGGTTAACGCCCTGGCCTGAAGCGCCAGCACTCCATATGGAGCACCGGTTCTAGTCCTGGCTGCTCCACTTCCCATCCAGCTCTCTGCTGTGGCCTGGGAAGGCAGTGGAGGATGCCCCAAGTCCTTGGGCCCCTGCACCTGTGTGGGAGACCTGGAAGAAGCACCTGGCTCCTGGCTTCGGATTGGTGCAGCTCCAGCCATTGCGGCCATCTGGGGAGCGAACCATCGGATGGAAGACCTCTCTCTGCCTCTCCTCTCTCTGTATAACTCCGTCTTTCAAATAAATAAAAAATAAATCTTTACCAAAAAAAAAAAAAAAAAAAAACAATCTCCACAAAGATTCACCTTGTCTCTGAGCATTGTGCTCAAAGCAAGTGCTCAAGGTGGGGTTCAAGACAGGGGCTGCAAAGACGACAGCAGCCTCAGCACGCGGAGGGAGACCCAGGCCTGAGATGTACCTGGCCCGCTGCATAATGGCTTCAGAAGCACAATGGGATGGGATGTTCTACCAGCTGGAAGATGAGAATAATAACCTGCAGAAATATTATATGCCAGGTACCGTGCAGAATTTGTATATACGAGGTGGGGAGACAAGGCCTTTGTGAGCAACTCTTGACTCCTCTGGAATTGAAGTGTTTCCTAGGGGTTGGAGGGGAAAGTGCTCTGGTGGGATGGCACTCAAAGCCCACCTGTCCCTGGATCACCCATCTTCCACCCATCACCCTGGGATCCATGAACAAGCCACTGTGTGGTTTAACCATGCATAACCCCGCTGGTTCAGGACACCCCACTAGACACAAGAGGCAGCTTCTGGAAATTCCTGCCCTTCCCAAATGCCCACTCTGCTTGCTCTCAAAGACACGGCTTCAAAGTCTCACGCGTGGCAAAGTCCTCCCCAGCCACACACACCCCTCCTCATCCAGCTCCAGCCCATCTCGCTTAACACAGCACGTAGCAACAGAACCAGGCACAGTCTGTTTTCTCACCACAGCGTGAAGGTGTGGGAAAGAATACAACCCCAGCTGTGCCCCAGAAGGCCAGCCCCGCGCCCTGGGCTGAGACCTCGCCGACCGGCAAATCACTGACATCTTCCTAAGGGGGCCGCAGCAAAATGAAAAAGGAAGACAGGGAGGGAGGGAGGCAGGCAGTTGAGGAGGAAGAGGAGGGACGGAAGAAGGGAAGGAAAAAACACCAAACTCAGACGCCTTTCTGGTGGCCTGGCCAGCTCTCAGGTCTGGGTTAGAGCACCTACTGTCTACTTGGTACAAACGTGTCTTAGCTTCATCCTCTTGCCAACCTACACACACACACACACACACACTTAGAAAGACACTCTCTCAAAAGACAAAGCCCTTTCTCTATTCTCTCCTAATCTTCCAGCACTGTGCTTTAACAAAAAGGAGACTCCTCACACTCTGGTCAAGGGAACTTTCTTTCTTTAGGGGACCCAAACTATTCAAGTCAACTTGAAATATATGGCACCCCAAAGAGAGAGGTGTACAAGCATAAGACGGCCCATCACAGAAATAAATGCTGACAACAACACAGAATGATCTCTTTACAATGCACCTATCGGGGCCAGCACTGTGGTATAATAGGGTAAGCCTTGGTCTGCAGCACCAGTATCCCATATGGGTGCCAGTTCATGTCCCCGCTGCTCTCTTCCAATCCAGCTCTCTCTTAATGGTCTGGGAAAGCAGTGGAAGATGGCATAGGTTCTTGGGCCCTTACACCCATGTGAGAGACCTTGGAGAAGCTCCTGGTTCCTGCCTTTGGACCAGCCCAGCTCCAGCCGTTGCAGCCATTTGGGGAGTGAACCACTGGGTGGCAGCTCCTCCATCCTCACCAGGAAGAGGTACCTGTGCTCCCTGCACAGGGACTGCAACCCTGGGCCCCAGTGCCAGGCTGCCTGAGGTGTGAGCTGTGCACAGCTCTCACAGCAGCACCCCTGTGGGGAGCAGCACCTCACAGAGTCCAGCCTTGGCATCCACACCCTGTCCGATGTGTGCAGATGGAAGACCTCTCTCACCATGACTGACGAGTCTATCCGTGTACCTTCTTGCCTGCCATTAACCCTCCACTCTCTCCACTGAACACACGCAGTCCATCATGTAATTCTCCTTAATTGTGCAAGTTCCTGGTAATGAAGAAGCAGCCTCAAACATCTTACTTTGAACTTGTTCAAAATAAGGCTTATTACACAAATCTATTCACAATATTTAATCAATACTTATAAGATGCCAGATACAAACAACCCCTGACAACTAGGATAAATTCTTCAAACGGAACACATAATCCCTGGATATGCAAATCTGATTTAGCGTAAAGAACCACATCAAGTCCAAAGGAATACAGGAAGAGCAACAAAACGAAAAGCATCCTCCAGAGAAGGATCTGAGTGGACTGAGAGAGGAAGAAAACCATTTCCAGTGAGGAATTAATGCGATGGCAAAGTAGAAAAGAATTCAGCATCTCTAAGTAAAAATGAATGCAATGATCTTCACATAAAAGATACACTGTAAAAATTAATTAAATTACTGAGGGAACTAATTTACATTTAATCATAGGGAATTAACTATTTTCACTGATGCTTCCTTAAAATTAATTTGATTAAATTGAAATTATTTTAATATTGATTTTAATGCATAAACATAGTAGGACATGAACTGAGTTCCAAGTTCCATCCAATTTGTCAATCGCTAATTAGTGGCAAATTCATCTTATAGCTGACAAATTGGAATCCATAGGCAAGTGGGAAATTAAATAAAGTAGAGTTTTACCAATAAATTATCTGAAGACACAGTACCCTGCTTAGTATTTTATAATGTATATTAAATCACCACATAATTGCCTGGTTGAAATGTCATTACATTTCTTGGAAATAGACACGGGGCTACCCAAATGCCATTATAAACTCTAAAAATCATGCAACTTAGATTAATCCTCAACACAGGTAAGACACTGTAGAAAGCATTTGTAATCTACACCCTGAATGTAAAGCAATGAACGAGGGATGTCACAAAGATGAACAGTGTATATTTCTGTTTATGTACAACCCACAGAATATTCGGGAAGTACACAATCTGTCATGGATTTGCAGAAGGGAATTCTCACTGTGTTTGAAGGCTTGTGGGTGTGGGAGGGCTTTTCGAGGAAAGAGAATGTGGAGTAAGGTTTGAACCAGTCGGAGAAGCGGGCAGATGTGGGTGAGCAGGGATCAGGAGGGAGGGACACGCAACTTTGGGGATGCCAACAGCAGAGAATATCTCTGCTACCATACCCCAGGGCCATGTAATGTAGAATCACAAGGAACAGCCCTTAGAGAACCTTCTAGACAGAGAATCTAAACATAGGGGGAAAGGGCTAGAAAAGGATCAACCCTCTAGAACCGTGGGTCATGTACAACGTGGCTGGAGAGCAAGCCATAGAGAGATGGAGCGTGAGAGACACAGGTGAGGCTGCTTCTCAGCCTACAAGGTGTGCGAGCAAGTCAGATGAGGAACTGCGCTGAGGGCTGATGCTCTGCCAGTCTTAAGGACCACATCCAAGCCAGTGTGCAGTCAACGGCTAAGATGTGCAGTCAAGATTATCAGATGTACCAGTCATCTCCCAAAAGAAAACAAAAATGGCTGACATGAATATGAAAAAGTACCCAAGGTAGCCAATCATCAGAGAAGTGCAGATAGAAGATAACAAAACGTAGTAAGAGGGCTGGTGCCGCGGCTCACTAGGCTAATCCTCCGCCTGTGCCACCGGCACCCCGAGGTTCTAGTCCCGGTTGGGGCGCCAGATTCTGTCCCGGTTGCCCCTCTTCCAGGCCAGCTCTCTGCCGTGGCCCAGGAGTGCAGTGGAGGATGGCCCAAGTGCTTGGGCCCTGCACCCACATGGGAGACCAGGGCGAAGCACATGGCTCCTGGCTTCAGATTGGCACAGCACATCGGCCACAGTGTGCCTGCTGTAGCAGCTATTTGCGGGGTGAACCAACAGAAAAGAAGACCTTTCTGTCTCTCTTTCTCACTGTCTAACTCTGTCTTTCGGAAAAAAAAAAAAAAGGTAATAAGTGTTGCTGTTGGGGAAGATGTGGATAAAAGAAAACATTATTTTAGGTGGGAATGTAAGTGTAGTCATTATGGCAAACAGTACGAAGTTTCTTAATATATTAAAAATGGGAAACCACTGTGAACTAGCAGTCCCAGTAATGAGTGTATGTATTCAGAGAAATTTAAATCTGTCCAAGAGACATCTACATCCCCATGTTTACTGCAGCACTATTTATAATAATAAGAAATGGAACCAACCCAAGTGTCTATCAATTGATGAACAGATAAATGAAATGCAGTATCCATAAATGATGGACTATTACGTAAGAAAAAAAATCCTGTTGTTTATGACTGCATGATGAACCTGGAAGACACTGAGTGAGGTGAAATAAGCCAGACAGAAAAGGACAAACATCACATGATCTCACTCACACAGGGAAGCTAAAAGAGTGGACCCCACAGAAGTAGAGCTCTGGTTACCAGGGGGTGGTTGGTAGGGAGAGCAGGATGTGCAGATGTTAGTCAAAGGACACACAACTACACGTCAACAGAAGCACTTACGTAGGTAAGTGATTGTTTAGGGCAAGGGGGCGAGGGACAGACGGCACCGGGGAAGAGGAGAGAAACAAGGAGCGACTCTTAACGGAGAAGGAGGTCTCTGTGCAGGACGAAAATGTCCCACAGCTGACTGCAACGACAGCTGTGCAACTCTTTAAAAACACTATGGCCCCCTGGGTAAGACACTTTAAATATCTGAATTGTACAATTTGTGGTGTATCTCAACAAATCCTTTTTAAAAAGCCAGAATACAATGTAAGAGCTATACAATATGAGGACCAAGTAACAGAGCAGAGACAGAAGTGAGGCCTTCAGTATTCACCTGACAAATTAAAGAAGTGGCCTCCTTGGTCTGGTTGGCGTCAGCTCCCAAGAGCAGCAAGCACTCCACCATGATGCTGTTGTTCTGGTCACAGGCCCGCTGCAGCATCGCATTCTTAAGCTCATCCTCCATGGCCAACTTTGCAAAGCACTTGCAACAGAGGCTTAGAAACTAACCAGAACAGAAAAGAGCATTAGAGACAGCTAAATGCAAAACCTCTCGATGACAGGCAGACAGCACCGTACCTGCTGATCCTTCTGTTCCGTAATACTGGAAGACATCTGATGGAATATTACTGAATCAAATGAATGGTGGACAAGCAGCTTGGAAAAAGACACTGACAATTCAAGTATTGCTAAGACGGTCCGAAAACCCTGCAAATGAACCAGAAGTCACACTAACATTACGTGAACAGTCATGAGCCTAAAGAATCAGAGTAGTGAAACACGGAAGCTCTGCACGTGCTCTTTCACTCCTGCTGTGTTCAGTTACTTAAGTCCCTGCATTTTTGCTTCTCTACTCTATGCTGTAAGCACTGAAACATTCCTGTGAATGATCTTTCCTCTCTCCCTGTTAAGAAATTTAACAGGAAGGGCCCGTGTCGCAGCACAGCAGGTTAAGCTGCCACTTGCGACACTGGCATCCCATATGGGCAAAGGTTAGGGTGCTGGTTGCTTCGCTTCTGATCCAGCTCCATGCTAATGCGCCTGGGAAAGCAGGAGAAGACAGCCCAGGTACTTGGGCCCTTGCTACCCACATGGGAGGCCCAGAAGACACTCCTAGCTCCTGGCTTAACTCTGTCCGAAGCCCAGCGATTGCACCATCTGGGCACTTCATCAGAGGATGAGAGATCTCTCTGTCTCTCTCTCTGCCTTCATTCCTCCCCGATCCCTCTCTCTCCCTCTCTCTATAACTTTGACATTCAAATAAATAAATAAATAAATAAATAAATCTTTATAAAAGAAAAACAGCAGGTACACAGAGAACAAAATGATGCTAACATCCACTATCAATGCAGGGAAAAACCTACTCCTCCAAAATTGGTTTTCAAAGATCCCTATCTGAAGCCTTGGCTACAGGCTGAAAGCCAGATGTCAGCCCGGATGAGAACCACTGAATTGGGGGGGCTTCTTAAACCACCACCTGCGGCCTCCCGGGGTGTTCACTAGCAGGAAGCGAGCACCAGAAGCAGAGCTGAGATTCGAACCCAGGCTCTCCCAAGCAGAACGCCAGCGTCCCAGTAGCGTCGTAGCCGCCAGTGCAGGCACCTACCCGCCCCTTCTCAGAACCTCAGGCACATCCTGAGAGCCGTCTGGCCTCCGAATTCACAGGATGTTTAAGCAGAGCTTGGGTTTCTGAGTTGAGGATTATTGAGCTTGGGAAAACTCACCAAAGGTATCTTAATGTTTTATCTTTTTACTATTTTAGCTCCTCTAATACAGCATATTCATGAAATCATCTAAAACGTAACATGATTTTGAGCTCAGAAGAGGCCACGTTTCCACAGCTGCTCACTAACACCCATAGCAAAGGTGACTAATGGGTGCAAGCCCGGGGGCCGTGGGCTCCGCGGGCCCAGAGCCACTTCCTGCAAACTCCACTGTGTACCACAGCAAGGCGGGGTGGTGGGGGTGGGAGTGTCCTAGGCCCACAGCTCAAATTATAAACCTCTAAATAAAATATGATGATGGGCCCAACTGAGCCCATGGCTGACAGCTTCCAACCACTACAATAGGGACCCTAAAATTTACGCCATGGTAACAGAGTGCGGCATTGCAACACAAAATCATCTCCTTTCCTTTTTATGAGTTCTGCCTTGGCTCTCAGCCGTCTAGCCTGAGGCATGCTGCACAAAGATTTACAAAATGCCTTGTTTCTGTCAATCTGAGGACGCTGTGTGTTCAGCAGTTTATAATTGAAAAAGCATAATCGCAATTTACTGACAATGTCTGTGTGAAGGTTACAGTGTAGATATTTTCATTCCTGCCCAAAGCTGCCATTTATGAAGATATTTGCTGAGTGTCATTTCCAAAGGATGCCAGCTCCATCATTAGAGGAACCACAACCACGGCAGAAACTCTTACAGAAATGCTTTCTTTCATAAACACACACAAAAAGGAAACAGAACTCATTTCCTAAACTCTCCTGCAATAAGCCTAGCCCAACATCTTGAAATCCTTGTGAAAACGGTTATTATGTTGCTTTTAAATTTTGCCTGATGAAAATGTTCAAAAATACATATTCTCTTCCTGGAAGGAAAAAAAAATCAACAAGCTCAGTCACAAGAAGCAAGCATCCCTTGCCGGCGCCACGGCTCACTAGGCTAATCCTCCGCCTTGTGGCGCCAGCACACCAGGTTCTAGTCCCAGTCGGGGCGCTGGATTCTGTCCCGGTTGCCCCTCTTCCAGGCCAGCTCTCTGCTGTGGCCCGGGAAGGCAGTGGAGGATGGCCCAGTGCTTGGGCCCTGCACCCGCATGGGAGACTAGGAGAAGCACCTGGCTCCTCGTTTTGGATCAGTGTGATGCTCCGGCCACAGCGGCCACTGGGGGGTGAACCAACTTAAAAAGGAAGACCTTTCTCTCTGTCTCTCTCTGTCACTGTCCAATCTGCCTGTCAAAACAAACAAACAAACAAACAAAAAAGAAGCAAGCATCCCACAACAAAACAAGGCAACAAACTGGAATAATTGCAGCTTTTATTTACCTAAACCTTAAGCAAATAAACTCAGCAAATAAGCAATAAACTAGCTGGGAGTCCTTCCACACATTATCTAATAAACATGCTGATTTCAGAAATTTAATAATCGCATGCTGGATCCCCAGAGATTCCATCCAATCTACGAAGCAAATACTATGAAGAGAGCGGCAATGCCCTTGAATGCAAATCGGCAATCATGCCAACTGCTCTGCCCGCGGCGCCGGCCCAGGCCACCCCACTTACTTCCAACTGCACTTCAGCAGCGTCCTTGAACCGCTGCAAGCTGGACACGAGAATTTTCGCCAGCAGATGCCCGGTTCCTGTGCATAAATTTTTCTTTGCAATCAAGCGTCCTACAAGACTTAAACCCAGACACTGAATTTCTAGGAGAATAAGACAAAAATGCACATAAAATTCATTGCTTTACAGCTCAAAACTAGATTTAAAAAAAGAACATTCAAAGACATCCAACCAGCATCCAGTGGTCTGTGAAGATCCAATGCACCGACCTTGGTCATCCGGGTACATGTGCAGCGTGTGCAGCACCGAGTCAACAGCACCCTCCAGCGATAGCACCTCTAGCACATCCGGCACCTGCGTTATCGAAGCCATGACTTTCAATCCACATTTCTGAATCCCAGGATTTCCAACGAACTAAAGTCAAAAGAGGATGGAAGGTTATTTGCTGTTCAGAATGAAGTCTTAATATGCACCTGAGTTAAACCCAGTCAGACTCCAATAAAGCATAAATCGAGGAACCCAAATACAAATCAGTACCCTTTATTCTGTCTTTTACTAACTACTGTAATTGATTATCAAAGGTAAGAGTTAGCAAGCGAACATATCAGGCATGTGCTCAATATTCACAGGCATTTCCTTGCACTTCCATCTCACAAAATCCAAACCAACTCCGCTGCCATCAGAACACGGGTTCGCCAAGGACAGAAGGGTTGAGAAATACCTCCTGAAATCACACTGACTGCAAGTTGGGGGAACAAGAGCATCTCTAATGTCATGGCATCCCCACAGATGTGCCTGCCCCACACGGGCACCCACGGAGCAGGAAGGGCTTTAGATCCAGCCCCTCCAGCCTTTCTCACTGCCACCCTCTCCGTGAGCAGACGTCTGTCGCTTTCCCAGTCCAGTCACTCAGTGCCATCCAGGGGTTCTTGACTTGGTGCTCCCCACCCGCACTGACCCTGCTCCTCAGCCCCTGCTGCCCAGCCTGGCCGTCATCTCTGCCATGAGGTGAACGAGGCCCCGCTCCCTGACCTGTCCTGGTGCTTCTTCCCCATCACTATTTCCACCTGACCAACTCCATCAGGAGTCAAAGTGCATCAGCTTCAAGGTCAAGAAAACTTGGGTTTCAACTGTGTGAGTCTCAGGACTATCTAAAAGGAGGCTGTAACAGTGACCCAGAAGAGGTGAATCGGGGGTTATCCTAGAAATAGAAGCAATCCAGAGCCACACAAAGCAAAGCTGGAGGGACGGCCATGTCTGCCTCAGCTTCCTCGCCAGTGAAACCATCCTGGTCTCACAGGGCCATCAGGAAGATGAGAAAAATCAACTCTGCCCAGGCAGTAAACTGAGTGGTGACCACAGGTCCACAGAGCACACTGTGAGCTGAGCACTCAGGAATGACACTCGAGTTACAGGGAGGGAGACGCTGCTGTACTGGGCGTGCCCGTCCATCAAGTGTCACCTCCTCTTCATTTCTGAACTCACGAACACAGAAGTCCTCACCCAGCACCACCACACTCTCCCCGCCTTCTCTTTCACACATTGAGACTCCTGCCCGACCATTCAGAATTAAAACCACGCAAAGTCATCCACCAGCTTCACGGCCACTTTCTTAACTTCCATGATTCCACCCTCCCCTCACTGTTCTCAAACTTGAACATTCACTGGCCCATCTCCTTGATGATATCATCCTGTAGCTGCAGACTTCACTGAAAACTCTGTTCCTACAGCTCTTCTATTTGTGGTGGGGCTTCATTCACCCACATGGCCCCGAGCCCAACAGCGAGAGCACCAGCAGTCATAATGCCTGTTCCTAGGAAGCACCTGCTGTGTGCAGATACTCCTAAAGGCACATCCTGTACATCAGCTCACTTGGCCCTCAGAAAAGCCCTCTGCTGTAGACATCTGCTGTAGACATACTATAACTCTCTAGGGATTGATAAAAAAAAGTGGGACCAGGACCTTTAGCAGATAACTGAACACCCGAGTTTCAGCCTCTTAAGCTCAAAGTCCATTATTTCTCTCTGCTTGACACCAGCATCTTCAACTCAGGGGTTCAAAGTCAAATGTTTAGAATCTTCTCAAAACAAAAAGTCAGACTGCCATGCATCTGTGTTCAATTAGCAGCGCTATCATTCCTGCTGGCCAGGCAAGCCAGCTTCCCAGGTGCGAACCTGTGGGATCACACACAGCTCTGTGCTTCCAAGGGCCCCACTGCTGCTTTAATGCTGTGCTGTCCCTGGGTTTAAATAAAATTCTCACATAAAAGGCCCTGCACTTTTGTTCTAAACTGGGCCCTTCAGATTACCTAGCCACACCTGATGCAAAGCTCAAGACTTTCCATAGGCTTATTTATGTGTTAACATCACATCAAATCACTATGTATAAAGCACTTATCTCTGTCCTTAACACCTTTACCTCTAAGAAATTCATTTTTTAAAAAAACATTTATTTGGAAGGTGGAGTGATGGAAGGGGGGGCGGGGCAAGGAAACAGAGCTATCTAGCAACTTATTCCCTCAAAATGCCCACAACGGTCTGGCTGGGAAGGTTGAAGCCAGCAGCCAGGAACTCCATCTGGGTCTCCATGTGGGTGGCAGGGGTCCAAGCACTTGGGCCACCTTCTTCTTCTTTTCCAGGCACATCAACAGGGAGCTTGGATCAGAAATAGAGCAGCCAGGACTCCAACTAGCCCTCTATGTGGGATCTGGCACTGCAAGCCAGTGTCTCCTCTAACAAACTTCTAAATCAACTATTGGTCCTTGCTACATTGACCTGCCCTAGTCTCAAACCATTTCAGGTCCAGTTTGATAATCATTAATGACTTCTAACAGGAACTCTAACTCAACTATGCACAAAAAGAAATCAGAGTTTCACAAGATTACCTATGACTGTGCTTAAATAAATTCATTAGAAGAGTGGAGCTAGCTGGTGGTGCAGTGGGCTAAACCATCGCTTGGACACTCACATCCCATATCCAGGGGACAGTTCAAGTCCTGGCTGCTTCACTTCCTATTCAACTCCCTGCTAATGCACCTGGGAAATCAGTGGAGGACGCCCCTGCAACCACATGGGATACCTGGAGGAAACTCGTGGCTCCTGGCTTTGGCCTGGCCCAACTCTGGCTGCTGCAGCCATCTGGGGAGTGAACCAGTCGATGAGAGATCTCTTTCTGTCTCTCTCCCTCTCAACCACTTTTTTAAGATAATATTTATATCTTCAGTTGGGTATTTCATTTTTAAACACAGAAACCTTGAAAACAATATGGTTATTATGTATGCATGACATTATGATACACTCAGGGCTTCCTGAGACTTCCCGCACCTATCTAAAGCACCCCCATGGAAGCAGGACATTTTTTGCATCACTGTTTATGTCAGGATGAAAGTCAATTTACTCATTTCTACTTAGCTGATGTTTTCCAGGTGAAAAACTATGCCCCACATCCTTTCACATGTCTGCCATGAATAACTGACTAGGTTTCTGGAATAAGTGTACTAACTCGCCAGCTCCACGGGAAGCTGCCCACACTGGCCTCTTTGCCAACTACAGGTAACCAGGTTCAAGAAAGAAGAACTATTCGCAGATGCTGTGGGCTTTTGTTTCTTGCTTCCTGTTCTCTTTAAAAATCCCATGTTTGCTCTTGAGAAATGTAAAAAAGGTATGGATTGGTAATCATGAATATGAGTAGATGGGTAATAAATTGTAGTTACCTCCATATCCTCTGAAAAATAAGAGGATTAAGCCAAAAGAGGTCCAACATCAAAAGACTGAGATCCTCTAAGGGAGATAAAGTAATAAAACAGAATTTATGGATATTTAAAGATGCAATTCAAGGAAACATTTCAGGGGAAAAAAAGTTAGATACAGCTAGAATGAGGGCACCATATCCCAGGACTAACACTGAGAGAGATCCCAATTAAGTGGTTGGATTTCAAGATAAAGAATCCTTCAGGGAGCCAAGCAAAAACATCCAAAAACAAACAACAACTACAACGTAAAACAACCCATTTAAAAATAAGAAGCAAATGCAGCTGGTCTCAGACTTCTCCACCCATCTATCAGTACCAGGATACAGAGAGATGATGCCTACAAATACTGACATCTTAACACCAACCATGCCCTCTTTTCAAGTCTAAATATGCAAACAACAATAACAAAAACTCTGAATATTAAAGTATTTAGAAAGGGGCTGGTGCTGTTGCATAGAAGGCTAAGCCTCGGCCTGGGGTGCCAGCAAGCATCCCGTATGGGTGTTCCATCGTGTCCTGACTGCTCCACTTCCAATCCAGCTCCCTGCTAATGCACGTGGGAAAGCAGTGGAAGATGGCGAAGCGGTTGAGCACCCATGTGGGAGACCTGGAAGAAGCTCCTGGCTTCTTGCTTCGCATCAGCTCAGCTCCAGGCATTGCAGCCATCTGGGGAGTGAACCAATGGATGTGAGACCTTTCTGTAGCTCTTGCTGTCGCTGTCTCTCTCTCTCTCTCTCTCTGTCTCTGTAACTCTACCTCTCAAATAAAATCGTTAAAAACATAAAAATAATCTTTTAAAAATAAGTGGGAAATGAAACTTTTTAAAGACATTCAGATTAAGAAAAGAGAAAATAAACCAAAAGCACTTGAGGTGGACACTGATTCTGTGCAGCTGAAGGAGTAAGAGGAAGGCAAGCTGAGGAAACACAGGGTTATGAAGTGGAACGCAAACATTGTATATTCTGCCAATGTCGCAACCCATTAGTATATAAAGAATATAAAAATTACCTAACAGTAGTCAGCAGTGTGTGTGGAAATCAGAACAGTCTGATATTCCCATCTTTTACAGCCAGAATCAAAAGACATCTTCAAATTCAATACCAATAAAATAAATAGGGCATATGCTGTGGCACAGCAGGTGAACCCACCACCCAGGATCCACTGGAGTTCCTGCTGCTCAACTTCCAATCCACCTCCCTGCTAGTGCACCTGGGAAAGCAGCAGAAGACGGCCCAGGTCCCTGGAACCCTGCACCCATGTGGGAGACCCAGATGAAGCTCAGAGTTTTAGGCTGGCCCAGCCCTGGCCCTTGCAGCCATACGGATAGTGAACCAGCAGATGGAAGATCTCTGTCTCTACCCCCACTATTTTTTTTAAGATTTATTTATTTATTTGAAAGTCAGAGTTACACAGAGAGAGGAGAGGCAGAGAGGGGCCGCGGGGGAGGGGGGCATCTTCCATCTGATTCCAATGGTTCACTCCCCAATTGGCTTTAACAGCCAGAGCTGTGTAGATATGAAGTCAGGAGCCAGGAGCTTCCTCCACATCTCCCACGTGGTGCAGAGGCCCGAGGACTTGGGCCATCTTCTACTGCTTTCCCAGACCATAATGGAGGAAGATCAGAAGAGGAACAGCCAGGTCTTGAACCAGCACCCATATGGTATGCCGGCGCTTCAGGCCAGGGTGTTAACCTGCTGTGCCACAGTGCAGGCCCCCGCCCCCTCTTTAACTCTGCCTCTCAAATAAATAAATCTTTTAAAAAAAGATTAACTACCATGTATTGAGTACATTCTATGTTTCAAGCACTATACTGATACTTTTATATGAAATACACCATAAAATCTTTCTAATAATCCTACCAGGAAAATCATTTATTATCTCTATTTTATTCATAATAAAACCAAGATACTACGTAGCTTGTCCAGGACACAGAGTCTGCAGATGGTAGACCCAGATTTTAACCCAGTATTATCCAGACTCCAGGGTCCACAAAGTTAACTATTAAGAAATTTTGTACAGCTGGAGCTATGAAAGCAAACACTACATGATTATAATCTGAAACAAGTGGTGCTACAGTCAGTGACAGGAGTAAGGCTGAGAGGACATTAACAAGTGGGACTGGGGCCAGCTCTGTGGCTCCTGGCTTCAGCCTGCCCCAGCCCCAGCCATTGTGGCCATTTGGGGAGTGAATCAGCAGATGGAAGATCTGTTTCTCTCTTTCTCTAACTCTGATTTTCAAATAAATAAATAAATACTTAAGCCAAAAGGAAAAAACACAGTATCCTCAAATAATTTATAAATAATTATAATATAACTGTGTAACAAATTCACAATCATGGGGCTGGTGTTGTGGCGTAGTGGGTAAAGCTGTTGGCAGTGATACCAGCATCCCATAGGGGTGCCGGTTCAAGTCCCAGTTGCTCCACTGTGGATCCAGCTCCCTGCTAATACTCTTGGAAAGACAACGGAGGATGGCCCACGTCATTGGATCCCAGCAGCCACCTGGAGAGCCAGAAGAGGCTCCAGGCTCCAGGCTCTTGGCTTTGGCCTTGGCCAGCCCAGGGAGTGAACCAGCAAAGGCAAAGTCTCAGTCTCTCTCTGTCTCTCTTTCTCTCTCTCTCTCTCAACTCCACTTTCAGATCAATCAATCAATTTTCAAAAATAAAGGAATGAGCTGGCGCCGCGGCTCAGTAGGCTAATCCTCCGCCTAGCGGCGCCGGCACACCGGGTTCTAGTCCCGGTTGGGGCGCCGGATTCTGTCCCGGTTGCCCCTCTTCCAGGCCAACCCTCTGCTGTGGCCAGGGAGTGCAGTGGAGGATGGCCCAGGTGCTTGGGCCCTGCACCCCATGGGAGACCAGGAAAAGCACCTGGCTCCTGCCATCGGATCAGCGCGGTGCGCCGGCCGCAGCGCGCCGGCCGTGGCGGCCATTGGAGGGTGAACCAACGGCAAAGGAAGACCTTTCTCTCTCTCTCTCTCTCTCACTGTCCACTCTGCCTGTCAAAAAAAAAATAAATAAAGGAATGGTACTATGCTAACTGCACCAGAAAATGTGCAAAGGGTGATGACACAGATGAATGGACACCTGGAGGACACCCTCGTATTCTGGAAAAGTGGAGATTTCTCCACAGTCGCACATTAGGAATCTCGCCTTGTGGGTTTTTAGTTCCTACACAGAATTAGCTACTTTGGAGATAAGATGACGTATCTCTTCAGTGTCTATGGGAGGGCAATGCATTTCAGGACAGACAGCAGCGAGTGGCAGCAGCAGTCCACACACTTCCTAGCAGATGATGAACAGCTCGGATTACTTCTGCAACCTGGACGCTGCAGGCCAAGAGGGGCCCTGCTCATTACATCCAATAATGCCTCACACACTGTAGGTCAGTCGGAGAGAATGTTCCAGAACATGCCCCACCAGCCTACTAAATGTCTGTTCCAGAAATGACACAGCCTCCTTTGGCAATGCCTTGCCCAAAGCTTAACACATGTTGGTGGCCAGTGCCACCTGCAGTGTCAGCATCCCACATGGGCGCCAGTTGGAGTCCTGGCTGCTCCACTTCCAGTCCAGCTCTCTGCTGTGGCCTGAGGAAGCAGGGGAGGATGGTCCAGGTTCTTGGGCCCCAGCACCCGTGTGGGAGACCTGGAGGAAGCTCTTGCTCCTGGCTTCAGATTGGGACAGCTCCAGCCTTTGCAGCCGCCTGGAGAGTGAGCCCACAGATGGAAGACCCCTCCCTTCCGCCCCCCCACCCCCCGCCTCACTGTAACTCTGCCTTTCAAATAACTAGATAAATATAAAAAAACTCATCACACGCTTCAACCTAACCACCAAATAATGACCCAGAATCGAAGCTCTACATCTTTGTCACACAGCACTCGTGATCACCTCGAAGCACTGACTTTGCTGACACCTTTCTCTTCTTCTAAGCAATGTCAATGAGTGTGCTGTCTCTAAGTCTTTGTGTACATGTGCAAGTGCATCTACATTAGCAACGCCTGGAGTGGAGTCACTCATCAGAAGACAAGAGCATTTTCATTTTCATAGATACTGCCACCTTTCTCTTCAACAGAAGTTTCCCTGTTTTGAACTTACTTAGTGGGGGCAGGCATTGTACTACCTGGGATGCTGGCATCCTACATGAGTGCTGGTGCCAGTCCTGGGTTCCCACTTCTGATCCAGCTCCCTGCAAATGCACCTGGGAAAGCAGCAGAAGATGATCCAAGTGCTTGGCCCCTGCAAACCTCTTGGGAGACCCAGATAGAGTCGCAGACTCAGACAGAGTCCCCGACTTGGTTTCAACTTGCCCTACCCTCAGCTATCGTTGCCATTTAGGGACCAGCAGGGGGAGATCTGTCTGTCCCTCTGTCTGTGTTACTCCACATTTCAAATAAGTAATAAATCTGGCCGCAATGGCCAGAGCTGCGCCCATCCAAAGCCAGGAGCCAGGAGCTTCTTTCGGGTCTCCCAATGAGTGCAGGGGCCCCAAGCACTTGGGCCACAGTCTACTGCTTTCCCAGACCACAGCAGGGAGCTGGACTGGAAGAGGAGCAGCCAGGACTAGAACCGGCGCCCATATGGCATGCCAGTGCCGCAAGTGGAGGATTAACCTACCGCACCATAGCACCAGCCCCAGAAGTAATAAATCTTTAAAATAAAATAAAATTACATCAGCGACGACTACCGCTGAGAATTTCTCATATGCACACATGCCTTTTACATTTTATCACCCTCAAATCTCATCCATCTGGGATGTGCTTGGGGAAAAAGATGAAGGGAAAGATTCAGCTTCCTGTTCCCTAAAACGGCAGCAAAGCTGCTGTTGCAATGGAAATGGGGAGCAGCCGATCTCTCCAGTGGTTGGGGAGTATCGTGTACCCCCCCCACATTCCCATTTGAGCCTCTCCTGGGGACACTTCTACGGGGAGCCAATCCATGTCCTCTAGGACCAGAGTTGCCCCGTTTGCCTTAAGTTTTATGCCACAGCTGATTTTCTGGTGGAGCTAGAACACAAAGTATCTCCTCTCTTTTCAAATTTCTCTTGGTTATTCATGCAAATCAATTTTTTTCATACCAAGTTGACATAAGTTTAGCGAGTTCTAGCTATTCTTATCAAAGGCTCATAAATACTAATAAATGTGCATTCTCAAAAAGTCAGTCATTTCAACTAAAAAGTTTATGTTTTCTTGTCTTCATTTCATCCTTTGTGCCCAAGTTTTAGTTTCTGTGGTCATCTAAGCCATCTATAATTTTGCTCATATGGAATTTCTTGTTGTTGCTGTAACTTTTATGAATCAGCTCTTTGACTGTGTATGATTTACAACTGACCTAAATATCTCCACTATTGAAACTGAGTAGATTTTCCCTCAAGGGTCTTGTGAAGCCCACAAGCCCTTGCATTTGTGTCTACTTCTTTGGAAGACTGGTCTTGCTGTACTGGGACCCCTGGCTCGAGTCAGGAAGGAGCCAGCACATACAAGGACAGATGCAGCTCCACCGCCCAGAGTGCTCTTCTCCACGTTGATCTCAGAGACAACACTGGCCAACAGCTGTCTCTGGGACAGGCAGCTCCAAGTTCTCAGCTGTGGAAAAGCTACCAGGATCCAATGTGAGTGCAGCACACATGTTCCAGGCAGATCCAGCAGCCGCTTGGCTTCTGTACATGCATTTTTCTGTACCCAACACTGATTCACTTTACTAAACACTTCTTGAGACTCCGCTTTGTAAATCCTCGTTGAGTCTTGCTATAGTTTGGATCCTGAATGCTCCCCACAGGCTGCCCAGGGTGGTGCTACGAAAGGCGGTATAAGCTACAGGAAGAGGGCCTAACGGGAGACCCTGAGTCACCAGGAGGCCCTTCCCCCAGACATGCTCTAACCATCCTCCTTGGGCTCCTTGCCACACAGCAAAGCCTGCACCACGCCCTTTAGACATTGAACCTTCAAGACACTGAGCTAAATAAACCTTGTGTTCCTTCCTACTTAGTTTATCTCAGGCCTTTTATTGCAATAATGAAAAACTGAGTCATACAAATCTCCAGTTCTACCTTATTTGGGGTTCTGTTCTACAAAATTAGACTACTTTTATTGATTACTTGCCCATTGTTTCTATAAAATTTGGACATTAAACCTCTCATGTTTTGTAATCACAGAATTTTAGAGCTAAAGAAAACATTCTCATCTTTTTTTAAAAAATTATTTGATAGGTAAAGTTACAGACAGTGAGAGAGAGATACAGAGAGAAAGGTCCTCCTTCTGTTGGTTCACTCCCCAAGTGGCCGCTACGGCCAGTGCTGTGCCGATCTGAAGCCAGGAGCCAGGTGCTTCTCCTGGTCTCCCATGTGGGTGCAGGGCCCAAGCACTTGGGCCATCCTCCACTGCCCTCCCGGGCCACAGCAGAGAGCTGGCCTGGAAGAGGAACAACCAGGGCTAGAAGCCAGCACCCATATGGAATGTCAGCGCCACAATGCGGAGGATTAACCAAGTGAGCCACGGCGCTGGCCCTGTTCTCACCTCTTAGAGCATTTTGTCCTCGATCACACTGAAGGATTAGTGGAACAACAGTGCAAAGATTTTTGACATAAAATATTGTTGGGGCAAGCATTGGGCGCAACAGTGCCAACACTTGGAAAGGCCGTATCTCCTTTCACAGTGCCAGCTCTACTCCTGCTCCAGGATTCTGCTAACGAGCACCTTGGGAGTGAACCAGAGAATGAGCACTGGCTCTGTCTCCCTCTCTTTCACTCTATCTCGGCCTTTCAAACAACTGCACAAAATACTGTCACTGCTTCCCCTTGACCTCAATTCCGCACCAAGTGACAGCCACTGTGCAGTGAGGCAGTGTGACAAGGCTCAGGTGCTGGCTGAGAGGGGCAAAAAGAGGCAGTTCTTGGTCACTTCTCCTGGATGTAGGGAAAAAGTCAGACCCCGGAGTCCAGCGACTCCGGCACGGTACTTAGGGCTGACGGGCGGCGCTGCCGTCTATGGCACTCTGGTACACGGGCGCTTCAGCCAAGTGCAGCCAGCTGGAACCACAGTCACCTCTCGGGCTTTGCGGGAGCCTCTTCCTTCTTGGCAACATTCACCGTGAATCCAATTTATCGCTGCCTCCCCTGTGTTCCCAGAACATGCTCCCAAGTCTGCCCGAGCACCCACCATGCTCGGGCAGACACCTGATGTCAGGCATGGCCATCGCTCCCCAGCCAGATGATCAGGAACGAGACGGAGAGGAACAGATCACCCTGCTTATGGGCTCATCAGTGCCGGCTCGGTTCCTTCCACCTCCTTATTTTAACAAGTATTTCTACAAGTCAATTTGACCCTTCTACAACATATTTTGCTATAATCAAAAATCATATGAAGGTGTGAGTACACAAGATTCAAACATACAACAGAAAATTACATTACAAATTTCAACTTAAATTGAGAAATCCAAGAGATCTCTCTGGAGACTCTTCTAATTAATTCATGACATTTATCAAAGTACGCTAAATCACAAGGAATCATTAATTAATTACTTTGAATCCTCTTTCCCTGTCACAAAAATATTAGCCTTAATCATTCTTTACATCTTTATTCTTGTATCTTTTATAAAGAACCAACTCATCTTAGGTTAACTCAATCCCCCCCCCCCTTTTTTTTTGGACAGGCAGTTAAACAGTGAGAGAAAGTGAGAGTGAGAGTGAGAGTGAGAGAAAGGTCTTCATTTTCCATTGGTTCACCCCCCAAATGGCCATCGATCCAAAGCCAGGAGCCAGGTGCTTCTCCTGGTCTCCCATGGGGTGCAGGGCCCAAGCACTTGGGCCATCCTCCACTGCACTCCCGGGCCACAGCAGAGAGCTGGCCTGGAAGAGGGGCAACCGGAACAAAACCCGGTGCCCCAACTGGGACTAGAACCCGGGGTGCTGGTGCCGCAGGCAGAGGATTAGCCTAGTGAGGCACAGTGCTGGCCAGGTTAACTCAATTCCATCAACACCTATTGCACTGCACAAGATAACAGGGTTCCCTTCTCCCCTTTATTCGTACTTAGCATGATTTAGTGACACTTTTGTTACAAGGCACACAGAAACGAAAACACCTGAGCAATGGGACGAAACCCTGACAATGAGCCTGGAGAATCAAAGACGGCTCTGGTGTGCCCTGGATGTCTACGAGGGCTGATACTTTAAAAGCAGAGAACCAGGGAGAAAAACGAAACAAAACAAGAGGGGCCTGCATTGTGGTGCAGCTGGTTGGGCCATTGCCTGCAAAGCCAACATCCTAAATGGGCACCAGTTCCAGCTGCTTCACTTCTGATCCTGCTCCCCGCTAACGCCCCTGGGAAACCTGGCCCAAGCACTTGGGACAGACCTGGATGCAGCTCCAGGCTCCTAGCTTTGGTCTGGCCCAGCCCCCATTGTTACAGCCATTGGGGGATGAACCAGCAGACTGAACATCTGTCCATCCCTCTCTTTCTTCCCTCCCTCCTTCTGCTTCTCTGTAACTCTGCCTTTCAAATAAATAAATAAATCTTAGATAAGAGAGAAAGCAGCATGTTGAGCTGCACACCCAGCTTCACAGGGGTTCACGATTCTGGCCTTCACAAGGAGGGTGTCTACGGCCACAGCGTGCAGCACCCCGACTACAGCCGGGTCACCTGGGCACATGTCCTTCAACCCTCACCCCATCTCTCCAGGTCTCAGCCACAAACTTCCTAGCAGCATGGGAAACTTAACCTAGAAAAAGCCCTGGAGTTTTCTAGGTGACCTTGTCAAGGAATAAACCTGTATTCGACATACCCTGTTCAAAGCGGCGAGGACCAGTTTGTGGATGTCACTCCTGAAACACTGCTTTCTAACCACGTTTAGGTTCCGCTGAGATTCTGTTTCCTCTCTGGACTCTTCCGGCATACCTACATGCAAAAGCACACAGAGAGGCAAATAAATAAAAGCAGGCTTTTCTCCTGAAGATTCAAGCTGAGCTGTCACTTGTTAGAAATGATCATGAGAAGCCAATGATACATTTGTGCATGGCTCTGTTTCAAGGGTTGTAAGGAACGCATAAACACAGTTCATCACTAGATACAAAGAAGCACAATGTGTCTGGAAGTTTACCACTTAAAGAAGCAAGAAGGGACCACCAGGGAGGGATTTCTGCACCAGGCAGTCTCTTTTGTATAAGTAGACTGTGGTGTAAGACACCAGAAAGTTTTCTTGCAACAGTGGCCGGGCAGAGAAAGGCTGAATTGTCTGGAGCTCTATGTTTAAACGCCAGCTATGATTTGTAGGCAGAAAAAAAGCAGATAGAAAAATAGTGGAAAAGCAGTATTATGATAGTGGAAAGCATGTCCTTCTTTAATTTTATTAGAAGTTTTCTAAGTGTGACATAATGGTACTATCTTTAAAAAATTCCTTAAAGCGGCCTTGTCTAAATATGATCAGAGTCGACGAACTCAAGGGGCTTTCATAGCCTTGGCAGCTCATGACTAGAGCCTAGGGTGATTACTGATGCCATAAACAAGAGTGTCAATTTGTTAAGTCAACAACAGGAGTCACTGTGCACTTACTCCTCATGTAGGATCTCTGTCCTTAGTGTGCTGTACATTGAGATTTAATGCTGTAACTAGTACTCAAACAGTATTTTTCACTTTACGTTTCTGTGTGGGAGCAAACTGTTGAAATCTTTACTTAATGTATGCTAAACTGATCTTCTGTATATAAAGAGAATCAAAAATGAATCTTGATGTGAATGGAAGGGGCGAGGGAGTGGGAAAGGGGAGGGTTGTGGGTGGGAGGGACGTTATTGGGGGGAAGCCATTGTAATCCATAAGCTGTACTTTGGAAATTTATATTCATTAAATAAAAGTTAAAAAAAAATTCCTTAAAGCCAAAAGTGTTAAAAAAATATGACAGTGGCCGGCGCCGCGGCTCACTAGGCTAATCCTCTGCCTTGCGGCGCCGGCACACCGGGTTCTAGTCCCGGTCGGGGCGCCGGATTCTGTCCCGGTTGCCCCTCTTCCAGGCCAGCTCTCCGCTGTGGCCCGGGAATGCAGTGGAGGATGGCCCAAGTCCTTGGGCCCTGCACACCATGGGAGACCAGGAAAAGCACCTGGCTCCTGCCATCGGATCAGTGTGGTGGGCCGGCCGCAGTGCACCGGCCGTGGCGGCCATTGGAGGGTGAACCAACGGCAAAAAGGAAGACCTTTCTCTCTGTCTCACTCTCACTGTCCACTCTGCCTGCCAAAAAAAAAAAAAAAATGACAGTCAAAAAATTCATCTAATAGATGAGTAAACTATTATGAAGCAATGTTTACCAAATCTGAGACAACAGAAATGACTACTAAGGAACATATTTATAATACTCCCCTGCAATAACGTGTATTAATGCAAACTATAAACTGGCTATCTATAGCCTTTCCAAGAACTAGATTGCCAACGTCTGCCAGGGGCCTTCCCCATGCCCAGAATTCAGGGAAGAGGGCAGACCTCACTGCAGCTCTGTCACTGGGTCTGGATCTCACCTTCCGGGCGCACAGTACCTGGGGCTGGGCAGTGGACCACTGCCTATAGTAGCACACACTGCAAGCCCCACGCACTGGGTCTTCTCAAACAGCGTCCTTGTGCCCAGGTGAACATTCCCGCAAGTCCCACGCCTGGCCTCTCCTGTGTTGCTTACAGTCCTACCAACCAGCACGCAGGTAACTTCCTTTCCACCAAACAGCTCTGCCTACTGTGCGCCCCACAGACTTCACGAGGGCAGAATCCACAGCCTCGTCACACCCAGATCTCAAGAGCTGCAAGCACCATGCTTCACACATAACAGGTGTTCAACAAATGCATAAGTATCCACCCTGGAGTGAGGCTGCACAGGCTGAAAAGCTGGCTCCACACACAGGGTGTGACCTTAAAACCTTTGACAACCCTCTTCCTCAATTTCCCCATCTGTCAAGTCCTCATAATGCTAGTTACTCTTACTGTTATCAGTTATACATGAGCAGACCATAATAGAGTTTTCAGGTGCCAAGTCGTATCTTCTGTAGATACCAGGGTCCCCATTCCTCTCACTGTCCCCATCAGTGTACTTTTTTTTTTTTTTTTTTGACAGGCAGAGTTAGGCAGTGAGAAAGAGAGACAGAGAGAAAGGTCTTCCTTCCATTGGTTCACCCCCCAACTGGCCATTACGGCCAGCGCACTGCACCGATCTGAAGCCAGGAGCCAGGTGCTTTTCCTGGTCTCCCATGGGGTGCAGGGCCCAAGCACTTGGGCCATCCTCCACTGCACTCCCGGGCCACAGCAGAGAGCTGGACTGGAAGAGGAGCAACTGGTGCAGAACTGGCGCCCCAACCGGGACTAGAACCCGGTGTGCCGGCGCCGCAGGAGGAGGATTAGCCTAGTGAGCCGCGGCGCCGGCCCGCATCAGTATACTTTTATAATCTTCATCTTTCTCCTCTATATACTTTTCAGTTGCCCTATGTTTCTTCTTAAAGAATTTTACATTATTTCCTCTGGAACTAAATGAGACAAATGATATTCTGTTAAAACTACTACACCTTTATTATTAATTCATAGAAGCAACCAGCTTAACACTTTCATAAGCTGTTATGTTTAAAAAACAGGAAGTAGCAGTACTGCATTGAAAGAAATTAATTTGTTAGCAGATGTAGCATGTGATTCTTTACTGGATACTTGATTATACAAGCTTGTGGTAATGTACATCTTTGTTACTAAGGACATGCAAACGTCATCAAGTGAATGTGTGTCTGGCTATCTTAGAATAACCTCAAAATGTTCAAATAAAAATTATATACACTCTTGGGGTACTGGTTATGTAATTACTCATTAGCTATACCAGAGAACAATACAGTACAACATGGCATGGTGCAGGGGGAGATGTGCGAGTACCATGCTACGGCATGACACATGGCACACGACACTATTCCATGGTATGACATGGAACACCACGCTGTGTTGTGTTGTTGCAGTGTAGCACAGTATGGGGTGATGTGGTGTGCTAGTTTGATATGGTAACAAAGTTGAACAGGTGATTAAGCCTTTACCTAACCGAAATGTGCTTACACTCTCTGTTTACACGTCTACTAATACAGATCTCCATGCACAAAGCACAGCCCCATAGTCACCCTTCCATGACATCCATAGCACATCTAAATGACCATCAACTAACAACACTGCTGCAAGGTCCATTTAAGAAAAAAAGAAAAGACATCCAGAACTTATTTTCAGACTAAAGGAGTGTTCTCTTATTAACTCAACGCCTTGGTTCTGAACATCTTTTGCTTATCTTTAAAACTGAATTCCATCCTCGAAAGAACAAGGCTGACATCTTTAAGGGAAAAGCTGAAGGGTTTTGCTGTTGCTGCTGTCATTTTACTGTAACCTATAAAGAAAATAAAATCGGTATTTTCATGCAAAATTATATCTGCTAAGTTTCAAAAGTTGGCTGACAACTAGCAATGGAACAGCATGATTCAATCTAAAAAAACTGAATGAATACCTATTTAAGCTCAAGGTACTAGGGATTAAAAACAAAAAAGATTCACAGAACAAAGCTGCATCTTTAGAAAGTATCCTCTTAGGATGGCCCAAGTGCTTGGGTCCTGCACCCACATGGGAGACCAGGAGAAGAACCTGGCTCCTGGCTTCGGATCAGCGCCGTGCGCCGGCCGCAGCGGCCATTGGAGGGTGAACCAATGGCAAAGGAAGACCTTTCTCTCTGTCTCTCTCTCTCTCTCACTGTCCACTCTGCCTGTCAAAAAAGAGAGAAAGAGAGAGAAAAAGAAAGTATCCTCTTAAACTGAGTGTCCTCTTAGACTCAGGAACACAAAATACCTATGTAACTGTAGAAAATGGTAGGTTCTGGAAGATTTTATTTTAAAGGGAAAAAAAATGGAACTTCCGAAGAATTGTGAATGTTACAAAACAAAAACTCTGCCCTTCCAGTTTCCCGTGGCACAGGACTGACCACCTTGCAGACCCCACCCTGGCCCACCCTGGCCCAGCCTCCTTCCCCACCAAGGGTCCTGCATGCAGTCTCCCTGCCAGTCACCTCGCACCACAGCGCTCCTGTTAGCAACTGAAAGCCTGGCTGTGAGCCCACACGTTTTAAACGCCTTTTAATAAACCCGAACTGACTTCCAGGAGAAAGCACACTGCTCACCCTGCATCCCACATTCCATTCCACACACGACCGCCTCCCCGCACTCCTCCCCGCCCCTGACCCTGAGAATCTGCTGTTCTTGCAAAGTCCTCCCAGGCCAGGGCTACTCAACCTCCAACGGCAAGGATCCCAACTTCCCCCCACTGCCCTGCCTCCACTGAGACTGCCACAGCCTTCTACACATGCAGTCACTTCAAGTCTATGGAAAATGGCATTTAAAGATAAGTCTATTTAAGGTACAAACATTTTGGAAATTTGTGCCTATCTGTGTATCTCTAAGCTCCTGTATCAGCACAGTCATGCTATTCTCTCATCATCTTTCAAACCACAACAGCATCACGTTCATTAGAACAGACGAGGCACCTAATAGGTATGTGTTGAATGAATGGAGGAGCAGGTGATGTGGATGTGCTTCTGGGTAAAATAAGGTCAGAACAGGTGTAGGTAGGAGTTAAAGGAGAGTAGACACCACTGTCGTCAGAGAGATGCATGTGGTTATACGGTTGGTTATACTGCAGGAAAACTAACTCAACCAGAGGGAAAGCAGCGCTGGGGTGAAGCCAGGTAAAGGTATGGAAATGAGCTGCCATCATGGTTCAGACAAGGCAAGGCAAGCTTGCACTCACAATCAAGTGACAGCGATAAAAAAAAAAAAAAAAAAAAAAAAAAAAAAGAATTATCAGACAGAAGCTCTTCTTAGAGATAAAAGCTGCATATTTGGGGCATGCATTTGGTCTTGCTGTTATTCAAGATTTCTTTTTTAATTTATTTGAAAGAGTTACAAAGAGAGGGAGACACATAAAGAGCTTCCATCCACTGGTTCACTCCCCAGGTGGCTACAATGGCCAGAGCTGGGCCAGGCTGAAGCCAGGACCTGCATCCAGGTCTCCCATGTGGGTGGCAGGGGCCCAAGTACTTGGGCCATCTTCTGCTGCTTTTCCCAGGCCATAGCAGGGAGGTGGGTTGAAAGCACAGCAGCTAGAACATGAACGGGCATCCATATGGGATGCGGCATCACAGGCAGCCACCTCACCTGCTCTGCCACAACGCCAGTCCCAGTTAAGATTCTTAAGACCCCACATGGCCCAGCAGAGTCCTTGGGTTCAACACTCAGCCCAGCTCCTTGACTCTGACTAATAAACATCCTGGGAGGCAGCCATGACTGCTCAAGTAGCTGGGTCCCTGCCCCGCATGTTGGAGACCTGGATTGAGTTACAGCTCCTTGCTCCACCCCCAGCCCAGTCCTCGCCACTGTGGGCATGCGAATGGGGAACCAGTGGATGGGAGCATTCGCTCTTTCTCTCTCTCTCTCTCTCTCTCTCTCTCTCTGCCTCTCATAAGTTTTTAAAATAAAATTAAAAAACCCACACTTCACATTTTATTTATTACTTTTGCAGTAAATGACTGAATTTTCTCATGGAGTTTCTTATAAATTGACTAAGTGACTTTCACATCACCATCCACATTTCATTTTTGGTTCAGCAGAGAGCTCTGCATTTGGCTGGCAGAAACCATCCCTCTAACTTCTGCCTAGAAAATGGATGTTGCTAAAAACTCCCAAGTCCATTTGAACATCTATCACTCCCCGCAATCTACATAGGACTTACCTGGCATCATAAAATGTAGAATAGCTCGGAGTGCCTCCAGCTGCACTGACAGTGACGCCTCGTGACTTCTCATAACTGTTATTATTTTGGGGACCACTGCCGCCACTGTATCCAGGGAAATGTGACTGCAGGAATAACATTGGCATACTTACTAAAAATCAATCTGACTTAATCACACACACACACACACCAAACTTTAAACAGACGCAAGAAAAGAGAACCATGAACTTTACCAGGAAAGGCTACCTGAAAATGCACTCGACTTTGGTAATGTAACAACCGTGTTGTTTAAACTTTCACCTCAAGAACTAGAATTCACAGACAACTGAGATTCATTTTATTGTTTCATAAAACTAGGAGCTTCCTTCTGATCTGTGTGTGCAACCATCCCAGAAGGCAGGAGAGTCCACCCTCATTTTCCAAAGGACTTGAGCAGATGCAGGTTAACTCCCAAAGTCCCATCGTCACGGCTGACATGCAAACTTGTCTAACGGCAGGGCTGGGCACTGGGCTTCCTGCCACGCGAGCATCACTGAGCCGCTGGTAGGGCATTTACGGAGTTGTGTTTTACATGAAGCCTTGTTCTCCCCAAGGTCTTGGAGCTATGGTCTCTTTTTTACTTATTTGTTTGTTTATTTATTTATTTTTGACAGGCAGAGTGGACAGTGAGAGAGAGAGAGAGACAGAGAGAAAGGTCTTCCTTTGCCGTTGGTTCACCCTCCAATGGCCACTGTGGCCAGCGTACCGCACTGATCCGATGGCAGGAGCCAGGTGCTTCTCCTGGTCTCCCATGGGGTGCAGGACCCAAGCACCTGGGCCATCCTCCACTGCACTCCCAGGCCACAGCAGAGAGCTGGCCTGGAAGAGGGGCAACCGGGACAGAATCCGGCGCCCCAACCGGGACTAGAACCCGGTGTGCCGGCGCCGCAGGCGGAGGATTAGCCTAGTGAGCCGCGGCGCCGGCCGGAGCTATGTGCTCTTTCACAGATGAACACACACCCTTCACCCAGAGCTCAGGAGGCACCGTGCGCTGTCACGGAGGCAGCCTCGCTTTCCACAGCAAGTGCACCATGCACGGATCAGAGCTGCGTCATAGCTGTGCATGCGGTCATCATGATGGTGCTTTTCCACCTGCAGGCCACACTTTCAACAGTGAACATAGGAGGCGCTGTGTCCCTGTCAGCTGGGAATCCCCACTGAACTGTGCACATCTCACACTTGAGCAAACAGCCAGAAACTACAGAACCCTAACCCGTGCTTTACGACTTCATTTATCAAGGAGGTTGCCCCACTCCTAAAGGTTCAACGCTTACAGCACCACAAAAACCAACAATCAAGATGAAGTACTCAAGAGCAACCTTTAAATAAGAGAAAACGACTGAGAAAGACGAAGCATGCAGATAGATACAGACTGGATGGTAAGACAGCAGAGCCCGCCGCCCAAGCAGACAGGTGCACCACACCCCAGGCCCGTCGGTCACATTGTGCAGCAGCAGTTGTCACAGCTGTGATTTGCTGGGTGCTCAAAATGCACCAGGCATTATCCACACTGCTTCATGAAAATTAACTTCCGTAATCCCCGCATTATAAAATCATAACACGAGATCCTTAAAATATATTTCTGGTTGAGATAACATTTTTACTTTGCATCACAGACAAAGGCTTTTTGGCTCCACTGAATAAAGAATTCAACAAATAAAAAGTGAAAAGACCACAGTGCAACAGGAAAATAGGCAAGGGCTATGATCAACAATCAAATGAAAACAAGTTCAATCTCTTTCACATAAATTTTATAAGTCACAAAAGCATTAAAAAGTTAGGATATAATTTCCACCAATTTGTTGGATGAATAAAGTTTAACAAAACACAGTATCTGCAGCCAAACTGGTACACATGGGTATTTCCTTCCTTCCTTCTTTCTGAATTTTGGCTCCCACATTTAAGGGAGGAGACATGAAGTTTTCATTACCCCTTGTTACAGGTGAGGAACCTGATGTTCAGCAAACAGTTCGCTCAAATTAGCTGCAGTTAGGACACACCACCAGTTTTGGCTGCCACACCTCTGCCTTTTGTGTTTTCCCTGACGCGTGCCGGTTCCCTCATGGCCTTTTTTGTTTGTTCGAAATTTACTCAATGTCAAAGCTAATTCACATTTTGCACCTTAATAAATGAAAAGGGGCAGTGAGCGTACTCTGCAGTAAGCATCGCCTGCACATCACTGAGTTCTGGTTTTTTTAACTAACAGTTCTGCCCATGCCACCATCTACCCCCAGATAAAAAGGTCTAGGCCCCACTGTGCCCCTCATTAGCCAGGCTCTTACTCTGAACACCGAGGAACTGGGCCAGGCGCACCTTAGGTTCCCCCAGCTGGAGTCTGAGAGTTAATTCACATGAAGAAATTATAATCCAGTTTTGTTGTGAAGAAGCTACAGTTAAAAAGCTAGTCTCTCATTTCATGTCTTAGACCTTTCATGCTGACACAATCGGCAGAAATAACGCTGATGTCACGTACCGGGTAATCACAAGATTTCTAAATGTAGTGAACACTGTGCAGAGAAACCAACCTTCGTCATCTGTCCTCAAGCTCTGCCAATCCTTTCCACGTTCAGATGAAGCAATTCTGTGGCCTCGGTGACAGGAGACCATACTGCCAAAGGTGTCAGTCTTCAAAGCCCCATGTTTGCCCCTTGTAGCAATAACCTTGACATAGGGACAGTCCCTCGGCCCCACCTGTTCTGCGTAAGTGTGTGAGTCCGTCTTACCTGCCTTCAAACAGGTGGTTCAGCATCTTACAGCCACTCTCGGCCACTTCAGGGGAATGTGCGTGCCGCTGCATTAACTCCAGAACATTCAGGTATATCCCTTTAGACAACAGGATCTTTCTGAAATTAACTGCAAGGTTGTTTCCATGTTACTTGTAGAAAGCAAAGCCAAATTTCCTCATTTTGCACTAACACACGGGATATAAGACAGCCCAAACTCACAGGAAAGCATGTCCCCAAAGGGACAAATACCATATGTTCTCCCTGATCGGTGACAACTAACCGAGCACCAAAAAGGAAACCTGTTGAAGTGAAATGGACACTATGAGAAACAGTGACTTGATCAGCCCTTGTCCTGACTGTTAATGTACAACTTAATACTTTCTCCCTTTTAGTATTTTTTTGTTTTACTTAATACTATTGGTTGAACTCTATAATTAACACAAAATTATTCTTAGGTGTTACCTGAAAAGTGATCTCTGTTCAATATAAGAGTGGGAATAAGAGAGGGAGATGTACAATTTGGGACATGCTCAAGCTGACTTTTCCAAATGGTAGAGTTAGAATCATGCCAGGGGAACCCAATACAATCCGATCAAGGTGGCATGTACCAATGTCATCTCACTAGTCCCAGTGATCAATTGATCACACTGATAGGTCTAAGAGTCAAAGGGATCACACAAACAAGACTGGTCTACTAATACTAACGGATAGAATAAAAAAGGGAGAGAATGATCCAACATGGAAAGTGGGATACACAGCAGACTCATAGAATGGCAGATGTCTGAAGCAGCACTCTGGCCTCAGAATCAGCCCTTAAGGCATTTGGATCTGGCTGAAAAGCCCATGAGAGTATTTCAGGCATGGAAAGCCAAAACACTGTGGCAAAAAAAAAAAACCTAAATGAAAGATCTCTGCGAGTGAGATCCCAGTGGAAAGAACAGGTCGTCAAAGAAGGAGGTACCTTTCTCTAAAGGGAGGAGAGAACTTCCACTTTGACTATGACCCTGTCGGAATAAGATTGAAGTCGGCGAACTCAAAAGGCTTCCATAGCCTTGGCAACTCATGACAAGAGCCTAGGGAGATTTCTGATGCCATAAACAACAGTGTCAATTTGTTAAGTCAACAACAGGAGTCACTGTGCACTTACTCTCTCATGTGGGATCTCTGTCCTTGATGTGTTATTCAATGTGAATTAATGCTATAACTAGTACTAAAACAACATTTTACACTTTATGTTCTGTGTGTGTGTACAAACTGATGAAATCTTTACTTAATATATACTAAATTGATCTTCTGTATATAAAGATAATTGAAAATGAATCTTGATGTGAATGGAATGGGAGAAGGAGCGGGAAAGGGGAGGGTTGCGGGTGGGAGGGAAGTTATGGGGGGGGGAAAGCCACTGTAATCCATAAACTGTACTTTGGAAATTTATATTTACTAAATAAAAGTTAAAAAAAAAAAGGATAGCCCAAATTCACAGGAAAGCATGTAAAAACATACAAAACATATTTCACTGACAACCTATGTATCACTAATGCTGATTTCTTTAACATATATACCATTTTCCATTTTTTATATGATTAAAATTTGTTAAGATTTTGGTTTAAGGGGCTGGCTCTATGGCTCAGCAGGTTAACACCCTGCCTGAAGCGCCAGCATCCCATATGGGCACCAGTTCTAGTCCTGGCTGCTCCTCTTCCAGTCCAGCACTTTGCTGTGGCCTGGGAAAGCAGTGGAGGATGGCCCAAGTCCTTGGGCCCCTGTACGCATGTGGGAGACCCAGAAGAAGCCCCTGGCTCCTGGCTTCAGATCAGCGCAGCTCTGGCCATTGCAGCCAATTCGGGAGTGAACCATCAGATGGAAAACCTCTCTCTGTGTCTCTCTCTGTAACTCTGACTTTCAAATAAATAAATCTTTAAAAAAAAAAAAAAAAGAAGATGATGATGATGTTGGTTTCATCCACAGAGTCGGCTGTTCCACCACAGAGAGAATAGCCCAGGGCGTGTGAAAGCAGGGACTTTGCAGGGACAAAAAAAAAAATGCTTAGATTAAATTATACTCTCCAAATAAGAGGCAGGGCCGGACCAGTTTAGTACTTGGATGGGAGAATATCCGGGTGCAGGAGACACCAGCGATTTAGAAATAAGGCACAGGGAGTGCAGAGGGTGACCACTCTCCCGGGTCTCAGGGAGGGGGGAGTCTAAGAAGGGACGAACAGTGGCTTTTCTGGAGCCCTGAGCCGCTCTGTCCATTTACCAGTGACCACCAGCACCATCAGCTTCATGTCTGCCCTCACACAAGGGCTAGAGCGGCCGCAACTGTGCTCCTTTGTTTTTACCAAGCAACCCCAGAGCTTGGCAAACACACAGACGCCCGCACGGCCCCTTCTGCACCGGAGGTACAAGAGCAACGGCACCCGGCAAGGACAACACCAAGGAACTTTCCTCTCCACTGTCAACTTCCCCGGGAAACAAACCCACGGCCTTGACGTTTCTACATGAACACCCGCTCTCTGCCAGTCTCCATGCAGGAATCAGCCGCGTGATCACACGCTGTCACTGAGAAATGCAATGGCAAAGGCCGGCGCCGCGGCTCACTAGGCTATCCTCCGCCTTGCGGCGCCGGCACACCGGGTTCTAGTCCCGGTCGGGGCACCGGATTCTGTCCCGGTTGCCCCTCTTCCAGGCCAGCTCTCTGCTGTGGCCCAGGAGTGCAGTGGAGGATGGCCCAAGTGCTTGGGCCCTGCACCCCATGGGAGACCAGGAGAAGTACCTGGCTCCTGCCATCAGATCAGTGCGGTGCGCCAGCCACAGTGCACCGGCCGCGGCGGCCATTGGAGGGTGAACCAACAGCAAAGGAAGACCTTTCTCTCTGTCTCTCTCTCACTGTCCACTCTGCCTGTCAAAACAAAACAAAACAAAAAAACCAAAACAAAAAAAAAGAAATGCAATGGCAAAGTGGCAGAGAAGGAAATTTAGAAGAATTAAATACTGGGTTTCAAACAAACTGTGGGGGCCGGTGTTGTGGTTTATCCAGTTAACCCACTGCCTATGATGCCGGCAGCTCACATGGGCATGGGTTTGTATCCTAGCAGTCCCACTTGCAATCCAGCTCCCTAATAGCCTGGGAAGAGCAGCTGGAGATGGCCCACGTGCTTGGGCCCCTACACCAACATGGGAGACTCAGATGAAGCTGCTGGTTCCTGGCTTCTGCCTGGCTCATTCCTGGCTTTTACAGCCACTTTGGGAATGAGCCAGCAGGTGGAAGACCTCTTTCTCACTGTCTCTCCATCTCTCTCCTACTCTGCCTTTCAAATAAATCAATAATTTTTTTTAAATTGCATACCTTAACAATAAACAGAGGCTGGCGCCACGGCTCACTAGGCTAATCCTTCGTCTTGCGGCGCCGGCACACCGGGTTCTAGTCCCAGTCGAGGCACCAGATTCTGTCCCAGTTGCCCCTCTTCCAGGCCAGCTCTCTGCTGTGGCCAGGGAGTGCAGTGGAGGATGGCCCAAGTGCTTGGGCCCTGCACCCCATGGGAGACCAGGAGAAGCACCTGGCTCCTGCCTTCGGATCAGCGCGGTGCACCGGCCACAGCGCACTGGCTGCAGCGGCCATCGGAGGGTGAACCAACGGTAAAGGAAGACCTTTCTTTCTGTCTCTCTCTCTCTCACTGTCCACTCTGCCTGTCAAAAATAAAAATAATAAAAAAAGAACAAACAGAAATTATATACACATTCTTAGACACTGCCAACACCTGGACACCTTTTTAAACACTTCCACATATTAAGATATGTTAAGGGGACCGGCATTTAGCCCAGTGGTTAGGATGTTCACATCTCACATCCCTGTGCTGGCTCCTGACTCCAGCTTCCTGCCAGCACAGACGCTGGTGGGCAGCAGTGACGGCTCAACTCACTGCGATGCACATGGAAGACCTGGACTGAGTTCCCGGTCTCTGGCTTCCGCCTGGCCCAGTCCTAGGTGTTGCAGGCACTTAGGGGGAACCAGCTCTGTTCTGTCTCTGATTATTTTTTAAGAATTTTATAAGAATTTGAACACTTCACCCTATCACGCCAAATTTTATTGACACTCTCAAAGTGGCTACCTTATATCCAAGGAGAAATTTTAGAAGACAGAAGGGACCAGCGCAGCGGCACAGTAGGTTAAAGCTCCGGCTTGCAGTGCCAGCATCCTATATGGGCACTGGTTCAAGCCCCAGCTGCTCCGCTTCCAATCCAGCTCACTGCTTACTGCCTGAGAAAGCAGCAGATGATGGGTCAAGTGCTTGAGCCCCTGCACCCATGTGGGCTCCAGGCTTTGGATTGGCTCAGCTCTGGCTTTTGCGCCCACTTGGGGAGTGAACCAGTGGACAGAAGATCTTTTTTTGTCTCAGCCTCCCTGTGTAACTCTGTCTTCCGTCATATAAAATAAACTAAAAAACAAAAGTACAGATTGCTGGGTCCCAACTCAGCTGAAGAACTGCCGATTTTCGACGAGTTCCCAGGCAGCACTGCTGGTCTAGGGACCACACTCTAATAACCGGTGTGCTAGACAACAAGCCAACGTGCAGCTCGAACCTGGCAGACACCAGCTCAAGGGCAGACATTTCATCAGGAAGTCACTTCAGGGTCTGGAACATTCTATACCTGACGTCTCATTGACTGTCGACCTACACAAGCTCTTGACCTCATTCACTGCGTTTTGGCCAGAAAGGACTTGACGATAAGTAACAACACGAACCTTCCTACACGTCCCCATTCAATCGACCGTCGCCTTTCCGGGTGGCCCACTCTGAGCCCCAACACAGCAAGGCCTCCTTTCCTGAGTCACCTTCTTCCTTAGCTACTTCACAAACCCCATATTTCACGGATTCGCATTCATTGTCCTCCCTAGCAGAAGCCACACTCCATGAGCCTGGGTTCCTTCTTAAGCAATGTATCCAGTCCCTCGGCAGGGTGGGGAATGCCCAGCCCGCAGGCCATATAAGCCCAGGAAATATTGGGTCTGGCCCTGCCAAAGCAACCAAAGAGGGGATTCAAAATTTAATAAATCAGTAGCAGGCTAATTTTTTTTTGACAGGCAGAGTTAGACACAGAGAGAGAGAGACAGAGAGTAAGGTCTTCCTTCCGTTGTTCACCCCCCAAATGGCTGCTACGGCAGGCGCGTTGCACTGATCCGAAGCCAGGAGCCAGGTGCTTCCTCCTGGTCTCCCATGCAGGTGCAGGGCCCAAGGTCTTGGACCATCCTCCACTGCCTTCCCGGGCCACAGCAGAGAGCTGGCCTGGAAGAGGAGCAACCAGGACAGAACCAGTGGCCCAACCGGGACTAGAACCGGGGGTGCCGGCGCCGCAGGCAGAGGATTAGCATAGTGAGCCACAGCGCTGGCCAACAGGCTAATTTTTAAATCAATAGTTTTGTTTGGTCCGCAAATGATGCTATAAATATCCAAACAGCCCTTGGAAGAACAAAGGTGCTCCATTCTTGTGCCTACAGAATTGCCCAGCACATAGCAGGAATACACTAAATATTAACTCAATTAATAAATGAAATGAAGCAAACATAACAGGAGATATTTGGCCTTTCAAATATCTTGGCCTTTGAACCTCCACAGTTCTGAGCACCCCCATCCTCTGGCTACCAAATCAGCCATCTCCCTAAAACACCAGGCATAGCCCTGCACATCCGTCATCCCCAAATGGCTCCCGATGACAAGCAGCCCGAGGCGGCTGGTGAATGAGTTGCTCGAGTCTTTAATATTCCACTGAGGTGGACTCCAAGGACAGCGTGCCTGGGCACCGCCACAGACAGAGGAGTAAGGAATCCAGAAAGAGCAGAGAACTGACTGTGAACACAGATGTCCGGGCTAGCTCTGGACGGCACCAATCCTCAGAGACCGCAACAAGAAGCAAGCCAAATCTCCCCCAAATCCTGGCTGTCCTGTTTCCAGGATGGTTCAAACTGCAGCTCGGGCACAGGCCTGCTGGTGCACACGGAAGTCTGTCTGCTCCCCTAGGAGACCCACCGAGCAGCAGCACCCAAGTTCCGACTCCAACCGAAGGAGCTGACAGCACAGCCCGTCCACTCTAACTGCACCAGAGCATGTGGGAGACAGGGACGGCTGGCAGCAGCGTCCTCTCCTGCCCCTCCCACGCTGACTCATCACGCCAAGGGCAAGCAGCCTGCTTCCCAGTGTCCTTGTCACGCCACATCATTTATTAAGCTGGGGTCAGAGACCAAGTGGGAAAGGAGGAAAGGGGCAAAGAGCTGCCTTCCCCCCTTGCTGGACCTCAGCCATCCCGTCAGGAAGCAAGCCTCAGGGGCTTCCTCAGTCGTTTCTCCTCTCACGCTGTCTTCTACCTGCAGGGCTCACGCCCGTCTCTGGCTCAGGCTTTCTCCCTCCAACAACACCCTGTGAGAGCTGCCAAGTCCCAATGCCTTGCTGGTGTTTCCTCCTGGAAATTTCTGGCAGAAATTCCCATTTGTTGGATCAGGATTCTGAGCAGCCTGAGCCACGATCTTAAACCTTAACAGAATGCCAAGGGGTTACAAGCCATCTCTCTGTTCTTAACTGCACAAAGCTGGAACTCGGGAATTAGGTAAGGGACCATTTTCCAGAAAACTTGTGTATAATAGTTTTATAGTGGTGCAAGTCTTGTGATGCAGTGGGTTAAGCTGCCCTGAGGACGCCCACATCCCATACTGGAGTACCTGGGCTCAAGTCTCACCTCCACTTCCAATCCAGCTGCCTGCTGGTGCACCTGGGAGGTAGCAGGTGATGGCCCAAGTATATTGTCCCCTGCCACCCCCATGAGGGGCCTAGATGAAGTTCCTGGCTCCTGGTTTCAGTGTGACCCAGTCCCTGCTATTCTGAGCATGTATTTTGGCAGTGAGCCAGCAGTTGGAAGATCTCTCTCTCTCTCCCTTCCTGCCTCCCTCTCTCTCTCCCTCTTTTTTTCCTTCTTCCTCTTTCCTGTTACAAATAAATTTAAAAATAATTCTGAAAAACTGAAAGTCTCTTGAAAAAGTAAATATTTTATAATAGATTATTTATAATAGAAAATTTCAAGTGGTGACTATCTCTCTACCCAGTTTTATTTTCTATAAATATTTTCTAAGACAATAACCAATGTTTAAAGGAAAAAAGGGGGGGAAGGGTAACCATTTGGGGTTTATCATGGGTTCCAAAAACCTTCCATGAGACAGGCTAACAGCTCATCAACAAGAGATGGACTTGAAGCAGCTATTAAAAACTATGTGTGAACATAGATTTATCAATGGGAAAAGGAAAAATATACAATTTGATTACTGGAATATGTTAGGATCCCATTTCTGCCTAAAGCTCTAAAATACACTGCACATGCCATGTGTGATGACACACAAGGAAGTCCAGAACACACATGGGAAAATTCATTTTATTCTTGATGGCTCACCTGCATCTCAACATAGCCACACATCAGATGCAGGAAGCTACAAAGCCTCTCACTTTATAAATAGCTTTTCAGTCAACACCACCACGAACAGGTTTCCCTGTTAGACATCTGGGGGCAGCCCTCACCGTTTTGCTCCAGGAGGGTCGACAGCGCGTTTGCCGACGCCTGGAAGACTTCCTTCGACGAGGAGTGCATCAGCATGGACAGCATCACCTCCCTGTGCGCCGGGAGCCTGCCGAAGGGCAAGCGCAGAGTGAGTGGGATCTTGCTGGGAACTGAGTCTCTCTGCACACGGTCCAACATCTCCAACAACAGGCAACGGCATAGAAATAAGGCTATGCACTGTCTTAAGGTGCATGGTAGCTAAACCGTTTCACATTCAAGAGCCAGATTCAAACCACTACTTACCAAGGAAATCAGTTTTTGTTTCTTCCAAAGCTGATTAGCAGAAGGAAAAAAGCAAGCTCAGTAGGTATGTGAGGGGTCTCCTAACAGTTCAGGGAATGGTTGTACAGCCACTGCTTGTGAGGCAGGCATCCCACAGCAGCGCAGGTTAGAGACTAAGCTACCCTAAGTCTATCCAGTTTCCTGCTGATGCACTTGGGAAAAGCATCAAAAGGCGGCCCAAGTACTGGGACCCCTGCCTCCCAAGGAGGAGACCCTCTTAAATAAAATTTTCAGGGAGGTGCCCGTGTTGTGATACAGCGGGTAAAGCCACTGCCTGTAAGACTGGCATCCTATATAGACTGCTGATTTGAGTCCTGGCTGTTCCACATCTGATCCAGCTCCCTTCTAATGTTCCTGGGAAAGCAGCAGACAATAGCCCAAACACTTGAGCCCCTGTGACCACTTGTGAGAGCTTATGGGAGTTCCGGGCTCCCGGCTTCAGCTCAGCTCAGCTCTAGCTCTTGCAGCTATCTGCAGAGTGAACCAGTGGATGGAAGATCTCTTTGTCTTTGTCTCTCCTCCTTTCTATCACTCTGCTTTCCAACTCATACTTCTTTTAAAGTTCACAGAAAGTGTGTACTGTGAAAAACCAGCATGAATTTCAGAATTTTTTGCGCGAAAATAAACTTAGTTTTAATTCTATTTTCTGCAGACCTCAAGAAGCCTCCTCACATACAGAGGAGCTAGGAGGGAAAAGATAAAGTGAGGAGAAGGCAACAGAAGCAAGGAAGGAAAAGGAAACAAGTCATAAAGAAGCACATGGATTTTAAAGACAGAACACAAACATTTTCTGTCACTAACATTTACTTTAAGGGTCTCTTATGAATAGTAAACAACAGGTGAGCTCTGAACAAAAATTGATAAACCACAACACGAGTCTGCCTGATCCTAATTTCCTAAGAGGACTGCTCTCAGTGGAATGACTGGGACGCTTACCAAGCAATCTTCAAAAGAATGACTGTTTCTTTTCAAACCAGAGATGCTGCATTAATTAGCATCCATGCCATTAGCTGAGGGGTCACTACGCAAAGAGGCTGCCAGGATTCCAGGTGTGGACATGACTGTTTCAGTCTGCAAAGAGGGACACTCAGAGTCTCAGAGCACTCACAGCCAACGGCCGGAGCGCAAGGGTCCGGGACAGGCATGGATCAAGGGCCGGGCTCCCGCGTGTGCGTGGGGAGCCAGTGCTGACCTGAAGGTGTGGGAAGGGCGCTACTACCACGAGCTCCAGTGGAGCCCAGAGCTCCCAACATTGCCACATGCGCCAGGCCCTCACCAGAGGGGCCCTCTGACCCAATCTAATTCCTGGGGGTGGCAGCCTGCAGGCCAGAGGGGGCTCTGTGATTTCTCCCATCAGGGCTGAATGCACACGGCGTTTTTAAGCTAGCATCCAGAGCACAGCAAGACTGTTCCTCCACGACTCAGAGATTATGAATAACCGGACTCCCAATCCTTTAGCAATAACGTCCAAACACACTGCCCCTCCCGCCTGTGGCCAGCAAAGACGCTGCAGCACCACAGACCCTCCACCGTATGACCGCAGTGCCTAGAACATGACCGCCCGCAGCAAAGCCCCGGGGAGCGCGTCTCTTAGCGCTGCCTCAAGTGACAGCGGCGCGCTCCTATCAGAGAGAAGCGGCTTTACTGACTGGCCGTCCTCGTCGCCGATCCTCTCGTGCAGGCTGCTGTGGTACATGAGCAGGTTGTTCAGGGACCAGCACGCCGCCTCCTGCGTGGGGGAGGGGAGGAAGGAGCGTCAGAGCGGACGTGGTGGACACTTGGCTGAGTGCCTGGTCGTGTCCGCAGGAGCCTCACCTGCACATGCCTGTTCTTCCGGTGCCCCGTGAGCGCCTTGTAGCAGGCTTCCAGCCAGAACAGCTTGTCCTCCTCCTCCTCCTCCTCGCCACTCTGAGCCTCACTCTTTTCCTCTAAGTCTTGATTTAAAAAAATGGTCTCAGCTTGAAAACATTAAAAAATCAATAAATACATATGTGGCATTGTATGCACGTTCATGCACACACACACACACACACACACAATGATGGGACTTTAAAACATACAGGGGAAATGGAACTAAAAGATCACTTTATTTTGGTGCCAAGTTTGAAATCCACACATGTCATAATAAAGATGCTCCACGAACGTTTTATGCACGTTCCAATGACTAACAGGAAGTCCCTGTTTTGAAGTGGTGTCCACTGAGTGAGGCGTTCTGCGAGAGCAGACGTGGCTGATTATCTACCAAGGTTTGATATAATAGAGGCCTCGTCCCACGGTTACCCCACACAGAAAAACTGCTAAGATGAAGAAGAGGATACCCAAAAAGTTCCCTAATAGACTAGAGGAGGGTCCTGTACAAAGGCAAGCTGCTGAGTGACCACGCTGACTCGGGTCCAAAGCAAACTCCCGGCTGCCCGGGAAAGGTGCACCTGTCACTAAGTATCTTCCACTGGGAAACGGACTGCACTGGACAGCACAGGCGCTGACTGCCTCCTTCCCTGCCTGGGATCCTCTTGACAGCATCAGACACACGCATCACATTGTCCTTCCTGGGAGGTGGGGGCTGGGCATCACTCACTGAGGAGCGCCAGGCAGCCCAGCGCCGAGATCTGCAGCGCTGCGTTCTCGGGATACCGCCGCACAGCTCTCACCACAAACGCGTGCACCTCGTTCAGCACCAGGATGTTGAAAAAATTGCCTAAAAGTTCAGTGAGACAGAGGCTGAGTTTCCAAACATGGAGCTGGAATCACCTTTGCTTTATGACAGTATTAAACCAACAAATTTGAGTCGTGATGGGTATGTTAACGACATTAAAACACTTCTTTAAATTGTAATGGCTCCAAAAGAGGGATCTGCAAATAGTCTGTAGAAAATTAAAAGATAAGTTTATTTTGATACAAAAACATTTTGAAACCCATGCAGAGTTTTTGCACGGTGCCTACTTCCATGAATTCTTGGCGGCTCCTCAGATTTATGACCCAGGAAACTTTGGAGATTTCCTCTCAGCTGTTGTTTAATTATCTCAGACAATGCGAGTGCCCGAGCAAAATGATGACACAAATTTGGGACATGTTAACTTTCCAGTCTTTGACTCCCTCTCTTGCTGTTATCACTTAAAAACAAGGAGATGTCCATTATCTGTGTTGCAACCACATTCACTGTACAAAGTAACTTCGTTCTCCTGCCTTCCAAAAGATCCAAGTCTGCAACACAAAAAGCCTCCCTCTTCTGTCCCTCTTCTCTCTGCACTGCCCAGAAACCCAGCTGCACACATCTCCTCCGGCTCAGTCTGTGGTCAGTCTAGACTCGCAGCAGCAAGAGGTCCCTTCCATTTTACATCCATTCTTCCCAGAATTAACGCATCAATTCCCGTGTCTTTATGAGCAAAGACCGTATCAGTGATATTCCAGAAATCCGTTCCTCCTTCCAGCTGGCGTGTTTGTCACTCACTGCACCAGATTTCCCTCTAGACGTAGTAAGGAAACTCCTACTTACTCCTAGGTGTCATAAAATGTCAGAAAGGCAGAAACAGAGAAAACCTCTGTAACATACAACAAAAAGCCTGCAGACCCAAACCAACAGTCATCGATGGTCTCAGAACTTTCAACTCTGCCTTGCACCCTTGGGGACTCCCCAGAAATCACCCCCACCCCCAGGTCCCAAGACCTGGCTGGTCTCGGAGACTCACGTCAAGACAATTCTCCCCCATGTTTACCAGCATGTCTAAACTCACCCTAGTTCCACTGTTGTCACCCCCATGTGGCTGCCAACAGCGGCTCTACTTCTGGCCAACTGTGAGGCTCTTGGCAACCAGCAGTAAGATTGGCCTCATTGATATGAAAATAAAGAGTAAATTGTAAAAACCCCTACATGCATTAAACCCATCATCCTATCACATTTTTAAAGATTTGTTTATTTGAAAGGCAAAGTTACAGAGACACGGGGAGAGACAGACAGAGAGGGCAGACACACAGAAAAATCTTCCACTGACAACTTTACTCCCCATATGACTGCAACAAACGGGGCTGGGCCAGGCCAAAGCCAGGAGCCTGGAACTCCATCTGAGTCTCCCATGTGGGTAGCCAGGGCCTAGACACCTGGGCCATCATCTGCTGCTTTCCCAGGTGCAGTAGCAGGCAGCTGGATTGGAAGTGGAGGAGCCAGGACCCCAGAGACCACATGGGATGCCGGCATCACGGGTTGGTGACAACCTGCAGTGCCACAACACAAGCCTCTGTTTTTCTTCTTTTATTGACTTATTCATTTATCTGAAGGGCAGATTTACAGAGAGATAAGAAGAGATGTAAAGACATCTTTTTTAAGTTATTTACTTACTTTATAGACAGAACTACAGAGAAAGATCCCCTATCCATTGGTTCACTCCCCAAATGCCTGCAACAGCCAAGACTGGCCCAGCCTGGAGCCCAGAGTTGGGAACTCCATCCAGGTCTCCCACGTGGGTGCCAGGACCCCGTCACTTGAGCCATTACCACGGCCCCCCAGAGTGCGCATTATCAGAGAGCTAGAATTGGGAGCAGAGTCAGTTCTCAAACTCAGGCACTCAGACATGTGATGTGGGCAACCCAATCAGGGGCTTAACTGCTAGGCCAAAATGCCTGCCCATGAAAAATGTTAGCTACTGATTTGCTGACTTCGAGTTTTTATGTTAATTAGGAAGACGCTGAAAGGTTGATTCAATTTATTTTGAGACCATAATAATGGAACCAATAATATTCTGCTAAGAGGTAAATGAGTGGGACAAAAATGCATACTTATCTGCAGGCCAGTTGGCTGGCTTTCTATTTTCAAAGAAAAGCTACAGAACAATATAGAAACTACACAGGCTATCATGAGTCCCATGGCTCTTTAATCTCAATAGCGGGACATCATGGCCCTCCAACTTGTCACTGTACACCCTTCAGGCCCTCCAGAACTATTTCCCTCACCAGGACAGCAAGACCACTGCTTCCTCCAGGTCCTTTCAAGGGATTACAGTGAATTCACGTTTTATTTTATTTTATTTTATTTTATTTTTTTGACAGGCAGAGTGGACAGTGAGAGAGAGAGACAGAGAGAAAGGTCTTCCTTTGCCGTTGGTTCACCCTCCAATGGCCGCCGCAGCTGGCGTGCTGCGGCCGGCGCATTGCACTGATCTGATGGCAGGAGCCAGGTGCTTCTCCTGGTCTCCCATGGGGTGCAGGGCCCAAGCACTTGGGCCATCCTCCACTGCACTCCCTAGCCACAGCAGAGAGCTGGCCTGGAAGAGGGGCAACCGGGACAGAATCCGGAGCCCCGACCAGGACTAGAACCTGGTGTGCCGGTGCCGCAAGGCGGAGGATTAGCCTAGTGAGCCGCTGCGCCGGCCAAATTCACATTTTAAATGCAACTTGTGCACACTGAACTTTCACTGCAGAAAACTGTACAATACGCAACAGAACTGTCCATTAGTGTGCTGGTCTGAAATTAAGGCATCAGCTTGCGAATTAGGTTGAAAAATTCTCCAACATCAACCAGGCTGCACTATCTCATCCTTCCTTGTGAAAATACAGTGAGTAAAATCGTCAAGATAGAAAGGTAAACTAGTACAAAGCTGCCACGTTTTAGAAGGAGGCTTCATTCTGTGTGGGGAGGCAGACTGCACCCATACAGGATGCACCATCATAGGTAAGACACAAAGATTTGCTGGCCCACAAATCCTCATCTGTACGTGTGGAGGGAATTACCACACCCAGTGTCCCAGGATCATTCTTTGGGTCAAGGAAACATTACCTACAGGCTAGCGTTGTGGGCAGTGGGTTAACCTGCCACTTGCAATGCCAACATGCCACAAATGAGTGGCAGTTACAGTCCTGGCTGCTCCACTTCCGATCCAGCTCCCTGCTGATACACCCAGGAAAGCGGCAGATGACCCAAGTGCTTAGGCCCCTGCCATTCAGACGGGAAACCAGGATAGAGTTCCAGGCTCCTGGTTTTAGCTTTGCCCAGACACGGCCATTGCAGCTATTTGGGGAATGAATCAGCAGATGGAAACTCTCTCTCTCTCTCTCTCTCTCTCTCTCTCTCCCCCTCTCCCTCTCTCACTCATTATGCCCTTCAAATAAATAAATCTTTTTAAAAATCATATATATGGGGGCCAGCACTGTGGAGTAGCAGGTAAGGCTGCAGTCTGCAGTGCCTGCATCCCATATGGTTGCCGGTTCTAGTCCCAGCTGCTCCACTTCCCATCCAGCTCTCTGCTATGGCCTGGGAAAGCAGGAGAGGCTGGCCCAAGTCCTTGGGCCCCTGCACCCATGTGGGAGACCTGGAGGAAATTCCTGGCTCCTGGCTTCAGATCAGCTCAGCTCCTGCCATTGTAGCCATCTGGAGAGTGAACCAGCGTATGGAAGACACCCCCCCCCCGCGCCCCACCGCCACCTTTCCTCTCTCTGTGTAACTCTTTCAAATAAATAAGTAAATCTTTAAAAAAAATCATATATGGAACTACTGTGGTAACCAGAAAATATCTGTGTGCAAACATGAAACCATGATTATCATATCTTACAACTGTGGTCAGATAATGATATTTAATAAATGCTTTTCAAGGAAAGAAATAAATTGAAGCTGTACATGTAAAGTAAAATTAAATCTTCAGGAATTGAATTCTAACTAAAATTAGGGTCTCTCCTAATGCTAAAATCTATTTCCAAATTATTCAGCAGATACATTTATGATTCTTGAAGTAAAAATCTGAGTAGCTATGAGACCATGAAAATTAATTTTTACAAAAGAATGATGACATTTTCCCCCAAAGTTGAATGGTGAAAACCTCAGTGCCTGTAATAAAACCCTAAGTATGCACAAAACATTGCTGGTAATCCTTTTGGGGGAAAATCATCAGAACCAATTTCCAGCAGTTAATCATCTTACCAGCCACTCACTTTTTAATGTACTATTTGGCTCACAAAAATACCCAGGAAATGTACAAGATGTGTATGTTGGGGTGGGAGTGGGAGGCCCATGAAGGAGCTGGAACGAGGACTGAGAGCTGAAAGCAAGTGGAGAGAGCACCCTATGCAAACACAGGGCTTCGGGCTCTGCAGGGGGCAGCCACTGGGACTCCCCAAGGTGGGGCAGCTCAGAGTCTCCCACAAGGCCCTGGGGCTCCGAGCTCAGGCCTGGGCTCTGGCTGCTGGAGGCACCTCTGGGCCAGCACCTGTGGTTTGCAGCTTCACAATGCTCGGATCCTGACTCAACCAAAGAGAAACTCACACACAGAGAAGAAAACAAACGCTGGAGTGGCTGACAGCAGGGAAGCAAGGCTTCGACGCCCCCAGCTTTATACAGTGGGCACAAAACCCGACATATTAGTGCACAGCGGAAAACAGAATCATAAAGCAAAGAAAGGAGAGAGGCGTGCAGACAGGAGCAAACACAGGGCCCTCGAAAGTTAGCTGGCAGGTCCAGAAATGAAAAGATGTTTGAAATACATTGTAAAACCTACGAAACATGACGAAGTTTTCACTGGAGTACAAAGTGGATTATAAAAAATCTCCAGATTCAGGTCTCCATAGGACCAAAATAAAGAAAGAATAAAATTATCTCAAACTGTGTTTTGGTTTGTTTTTTTTTTTTTTTTTTTTTTTTTTTTTTTTTTTTGACAGGCAGAGTGGACAGTGAGAGAGAGAGACAGAGAGAAAGGTCTTCCTTTGCCGTTGGTTCACCCTCCAATGGCCGCCGCGGCCACGCGCGCTGCGGCCAGCGCACCGCACTGATCCGATGGCAGGAGCCAGGAGCCAGGTGCTTTTCCTGGTCTCCCATGGGGTGCAGGGCCCAAGCACCTGGGCCATCCTCCACTGCACTCCCGGGCCACAGCAGAGAGCTGGCCTGGAAGAGGGGCAACCGGGACAGAATCCGGCGCCCCGACCGGGACTAGAACCCAGTGTGCCGGCGCCGCTAGGCGGAGGATTAGCCTAGTGAGCCGCGGCGCCGGCCCAAACTGTGTTTTAAGTATTTGCAAAATGCAATACTCCTACCCACCTGTGATTAAAACAAAAAATAGTCTTATGTGTAAAAGTAAACCAAAGAGTACATTTCTTAACTTGACAAAAGCTATCACAGGACCCACACTGTGGTGTAGCAAGTAAAGCCACTGCCTTCAGTGTCAGCATAACATACGGGCACCAGTTCAAGTCCTGACTGCTCCACTTCCAATCCAGCTCCCTGCTAATGTGCCTCAGAAGGAGGTGGGGGATGACCCAAGTCCTTGGGCCCCTGCACCCACTAACTCTGCCTTTCAAATAAATAAATAAGTATTTTTAAAAAATTACAAAGAAAAGCTATCACAAAATAAGAATTTTTAAAATTAAAAAAATTAACAACTACAATTCTAATATTAGATGCATTCTCTTTAAAACTAAGAGCCAAGACAAAGATATTTACTCTGACTTGTATTTAACACTACCGTAGTAATTCCTGGCCAGGCAAGAGGACAGAAAGTGAAACAAAAGACATCAGGAGCAGAAAGGAAAAACTCAAACTAGGGTTGTGCACATATTAAGTAATTGCTACATAGAGAACCATTAAGCACTTACAAATCATGAAAACTGCTCAGTGTTTAAGAGGTAAGTAAAATCAATAAACAAAACCACTTTCATTTCTTTATGCAAACAAAATTCAAAAGTATAATTTAAATGAGATTTTTTATAATAATAAAAACCAAGCTATCTAGAAATAACAAATAAAGATGTGGAAGACCGGTATGGAAGGAATTACAACGTAAGATGTCAGTTCTGCTTAAACTGATCCATAGATTTTGCACAGTTCCCATCAGACTTGCAGTGGAATTTTCAAGGAGATGGACAATTCTAAAATGCGTATGCAATAGTAAAAGCTCCAGACAAAAGTCAAAATATGCCCCCAAACCAAGGTATGGAGCCATGCTTATGGTGAGGCAGGCTACACCAGAACTTGCCACACCCCAACACACACTAGAATGCCACTTCGAGTCTGGCTGCTCTTCTTCCATACAGCTCCCTGCTAGCCTGCCTGAGAGAGCAGTGGGAGGTCCAAGTACCTGGGCCCCTGCCACCCACGTGGGAGACCTGGATGGAGCTCCTGGCTCCTGGCTTCAGCCTGGCCCAGCCCTGGCTGCTGTGGCCATTTAGTGAGTGAAGCAGGGGATGAAAGTCCTCTTTATCTCTCTGTCACTCTGTCTTTTAAGTTAAAAAAAAATACATCTTAAAAAAACTAGAATATTGGCCAGTGCCGCGGCTCAATAGGCTAATCCTCTGCCTTGCGGCACCGGCACCCCGGGTTCTAGTCTCGGTCGGGGCGCCGGATTCTGTCCCGGTTGCCCCTCTTCCAGGCCAACTCTCTGCTGTGGCCAGGGAGTGCAGTGGAGGATGGCCCAAGTACTTGGGCCCTGCACCCCATAGGAGACCAGGAGAAGCACCTGGCTCCTGGCTTCAGATCAGCACGGTGCGCCGGCTGCAGCAGCCATTGGAGGGTGAACCAATGGCAAAGGAAGGCCTTTCTCTCTGTCTCTCTCTCTCTCTCACTGTCCACTCTGCCTGTCAAAAACAAACAAACAAACAAACAAACAAAAACTAGAGTATATGATGACTTGAGCTATAAGATAGTCAGATTTCAGGACTTACAGAGCTATAATAATTTAAACAGTATGGTACTGATCCAGGCAAATAAAGTTAACCACTGCAACAGAGCACCAAGAACAGAAGCATATATACATATATGTATACACACACACATATATACACCGATATACACACATTGAGAAATGGACAAGCCATGCAGACAGTGCTGTGATGGTAATTAGCTCCTCATAAATTTAAAAACAAAAGCAGAATTGAATTTCTACTTGATAAAACAGATTACACAGCTTTAATAAATGAAGGAGAAAGGCTTCAGATGAGGGAAAAGAAATATTTCTTAAGGAACATAAGAAAAAGGAAATCACAAAGGAACTGGTTACTGAATTTTACTATTTTACAAAAGCCACCAAAAACATGGTGAAAAGATGGGCCACAAATTAAAAGAAGATATTCTTAATACATTGTATTATCCAGAATTTATGAATCAACTCTAAAAGACCACCCTAAGGGAAAATGGATTGTATATTTCACAAAGTAGGAAATGCCAATGGCAAAGAAAATTTGAAAAAAAAAAAAAAATTCACCCTTCTTTTTTTGGTAGCAACACAGATGGCAATGGCATAAAGCAAAAAAACAAGAAAAATCTCCATGCTGAGCGAAGTGGATAACGCACTGCGGTATACCCGTAACGAAGCACCTCACCCAGCACGCAGAGGCATTTACAGCCTCCACAAATGTGTGCTGATCCTGATGAACCGCCTGTGCTGAAGCAGAATCAAGCACACAAGAACAGCTCGGCTTAGGGCACAAGGTGCATGGCCCCTGAGGTGGGGGAGTGCAGCCTCCACAGAGAAGGGGCAGGAAGGAGCCCCGGCCAGCCTCCCCAGCCTGGGAAAGGCCCAGCCCTGGACCTGGGACATGAGCCTCTTGCATTTCCTTCCTTAGTCCCACTTCTTCTTTTGGACATATCAGCTACTCCAGAATTCTATTTTAAATATGGCCCTAACACTCAAACACTCCCAGAGAACTCTCTTAAAAAAAAAAAAAAAAAAGTAACATGAAGCCAAGACTTGTCTTCCTTTTCACACACCTGTTTTCACCACCCCCTTTAAAATTCCACCGGAAGGCCGGTGCCATGGCTCACTAGGCTAATCCTCCACCTTGCGGCGCCGGCACACCGGGTTCTAGTCCCGGTCGGGGCGCTGGATTCTGTCCCAGTTGCCCCTCTTCCAGGCCAGCTCTCTGCTGTGGCCAGGGAGTGCAGTGGAGGATGGTCCAAGTACTTGGGCCCTGCACCCCATGGGAGACCAGGAGAAGCACCTGGCTCCTGCCATTGGATCAGCACGCTGGCCGCAGTGGCCATTGGAGGGTGAACCAACGGCAAAGGAAGACCTTTCTCTCTGTCTCTCTCTCTCTCACTGTCCACTCTGCCTGTCAAAAAAAAAAAAAAAATTCCACCGGAGCATGGCAGGGCAATTCACTCCGTCTGACACTCCCTCTGATGCACGTGGATAATGCTGCCCACCCATCAGCAGGCAATACGCACAGGCGTATTACATGCTTACAGCCTGCAGGTGGTGACCGCAAATTACCCCAGGGTTTCAACTCACCCAAGGTCAGCCTGTGCAGCAAGCAGCAACTCACTTCTTGAATCTTCTCACTAACAGGGAAGGCTTTCATGGCTTCCACCACAATATTGTAGCACCTGACATTGCCGCTCATGAGCACTTCCACGTTGTTGCCTGCATTTAAAAAACCATGATCATCAAGGAGGTCATCGCTGCCATCATTGTCTCCAATCTGCACACAAACACGTCTTGCAGAGATTGTAGATACATGGCCACATAACACAGGTGTGTTTCCAAAGTTAAATAGAATTTGTCTACTAGCTATAAAAGTACTAAGCTTTTCGTAATATATTAGATACTAATATAAAGAGATGAAGACTCACCTTTGGCATTAAGGAAAAATCCCTTTATTCCTGTTTCTTGGCTTAAAAACAGAAGACCAAAAATGGAAAACTCAGGGGCTGGCATTGTGGTACAGCAGGAAAAGCTGCTCGCAATGCCAACATCTCATGAGGCACTGGTTCCAGTCCCAGCGGCTCACTTCCCATGCAGCTCCCTGCTAACGTGCCCGGGGAAGCAGCAGAAGCCAGCTCCAGTGCTTGGGCCCCTGCACCAACATGGGAGACCCAGATGAAGCTCCCAGCTCCTGGCTTTGGCCCAGCCGAGTCCCAGCCCCAGCCATTGTTGCCATTTGGGGAGTGAACCAGCAGATGGAAGATCTTGCTCTGTGTGTGTGTCTGGGTGTGCGTGTGTCCCCCTTCTCACACAGAGGATGTGATGTGCTCTAGGTTGAAAAACAAACATTCAACAGAATCGGGGTTTGACACTGTGGATTTCTGGATTTTTAGCTGCTACTTTCCTTGACCTTTGCATTATGAATTAACCTATTTTATGTTAGACGTGGGTGGAAAACAATGAGTCCCCAAAACAGCCAGCCCAAAGTAAGTGAATAAATGAATCCACACAGCCAAGGCAAAGGATGAAGAGCAGCACCATGTGCTGCAGGGGTGACTCAGAAATGGTCCAGCGCCGCCGTTCCCTTCCTGCTCAGCCCCACCCACTCCCCAGGGTTCAATGCCAAAAGCGACTTTACAAACACCGCGAAGAAATGGGCACGGGTTTCCACCCTGCCCCACACACATCTCCCAGCTTCAGAACACAGCATGGATTCCCACGTCTGAAACCACACACACATGTTACAAGCCTGCACAGATTTCAAAGATTTGCACCAAAACAAACTTATCTTCCTAAAGTCTCCTCAGGCATATGATACATGACTTACAAATAAGATACAGATGAATATGTAGTGATGCTGGCTATGGTTTTATAACACCTGTTACAGAGCGGGTCATTATTCTGTATTCTTCGCATGATTTACTCATTTAATCCTCAAAACCACTTCACATGGGTGAAGGTGAAAATATTACTACAGAAGTGCACTCAAGCAACACAGGAAATATAAACTGTTAATGTGCACCTCCACACCAAATCAGAACATGTGGCATGATTTAACTTATTTACAACCATGGGTAGCACATATGGCAAAATAATTTATTTTTTTTTGTGAAAAAAGTGACTAAATTTTAAAGTACCACTAGAATGCTAACCAAGAATCAACAACAAAATTTCAACTCTTTCATGTGGCTTTTGAGGCCCTCCATTGCCTCATGCTGCATCTCCAGCCGCACCCACTGACTCTCACCGAGCCTTCCCCTACCTGCACCAAAGAAACACCAGCAGACCCTTGAAGACGTGCAAGCACACACACTCACACATGCACACACACATGCATCATCACACACACGCCATCACAAGCACACACACATCCCCAAGTGCAAACGCCTAAATCCAGTTACTGAGCCCCTCGTGTCCCTTCGAGTCACCTCAGCTCCCTTGCCCTAGCATCTTTTTGCTCACAGTGACCGCTGCCTGGACACTACCTCCATGCCCACCTCACCTCCCTACACACAAAGCTTTCTGCATCACTCAGGTCTCTGCCAGGAGACCAGTCTCCCTCTCTCTATGCTCTCATCACGCTAGGCACTTCTGCCACGCTTGCCTTAGGACACGTGGTGATCACCCATGTACTGATGTTTATGCCTCAGCCTACAAACAGCTTTGAAAAGCCCAGAACACGTTTGATTTTCCACTACTGCTTCCCCATCACTAAGCCCAGAATCTCAATCAGCACAAATTAATTGAATGAATGAACGAGTTTAGCATCTACAAATTTTTAAATTAAAAACACTCATGGCACACTCAAGAGGGAGGCATAATGTTATTTTTCACCTACAGGAGAATAAGTCACAGATACAGGCTACTTACATGGAATTGCCAAGGAATGCAAACAGTGTAGGACATGGAGGACTATCTCTTCTTCGTCTTTAAAATTTTTTAATGCACTCAGCAATATCATATAATCTTTGTTCTCAACAAATTCAGTCAGTTGTTCCTCAGAGACTAAAAGATTAAAGACAAAAATACAGAATACACTTAAAGATGATATCGAAGTTCAATTATGCAGTAATATTTGTGATAACTGTAAGAGATACAATGAATACAACAGACTTGAATAAAGTAGCTTCTACAAAGGCTCTTTCAAAGAACTTTGTAGCAAGAAAACCAACTATAGGGATTTAAATAATTTTGTTTTTGGCCTGTATTAGTCACTCTGCTTTTGAAGAGTTAAGTTTGAGTCACCAATCAGTTCTCATAAAAACCAAATCGTATACAGTTCCAGTGGGGAGACTGTGGAGCTACTCAAGGGCCAAGAGTTGGGAATGTAGCAAATGGTGAGTAATTCGACTTTGAAAGACTCTGTCTTAATAATTTTCCATCAGACATCAAAAACCGCCATCAACTTTCATAATTAAACTCTTGCGATCAAGCCCAATTTTACATTTGGAATCATGTCACTGGGCAGGAACCTCAAAAACATGAATACAAATTTGGGTTACCTGCCCTTAGAATCGCCTCCCCCACAGTCAGAAAAGGCAGCAGCCCTCTTTGATCGACACTGCTGTTTTCTTGGTTTTTGTCTGTTTTTGGTTTTTCAGTTTCATCCCAAGGCATCTACATACGTTACAGGTAAACTGCTCAGATTCTAGCAAATGAGGGACGTCACGGGATTTCTCACTCTATCCTGGAGTTTCAAAAGCATACTTCCACATTTTTAAAAGTGAGCTTAATAGTTGCTCCTGAATCTAGGGAGAACTTAAAACTCCCAGAAGAAGAGATTTTTTCCGCTAGATCTGTAGCCACAATTTGCAGCTCTGATGACTGTTCCTCCAGTATTTCTCTCGTTGATAAGTCACGGACAGGGTTCACAGGGCTGGCGAGAGAGATGTGGGCCCTCCTGCTCCTGTAAAAATGTGCTCCTAGGCTGGAACACAGCCTCCTACCTGATCCTGCCCCATCTTATCAACGCTTGGTCACAAGATACCGCATTTATAGAGGAGAGCCTGGAAGACACTAAGTTCTTCCATTCCTGACCCACAGTAAACTCTTCTCCTCCAGGCCTAATCACCCAAGAGCTGGGCCCAGGGCCTGCTGTTCCGACTGCTGGCACAGTCACCTCACAGAAACATACCTCGTATTCCCACCCTCCATCCAGTGAACGCATCCATGCGAAGATTTCCGAGTCTCCCACAAGACGGATTCACTACTGAGCTTACTTTTTGCGAGAAACTTGGTAATTGTGATAAATATCACAATCTTTTCTCTGCCAAATGGGCAAAGATCTAGATTCCTAACATTTTCCCTTTACCCATTTTCTCACCATTTTTCCTCTAATATTTTTATTGGCTGTTTAAAGTCCTCCTGGAATAATAATAATATAATAATAATAACCTGGTTCCTGGAGCTGCCAGCAATGAGAATGGCAAACAGGTATCAACAATGGGGCACACACAAGTCACTCCTAGCCAAACCCCTAGCACAGCTGGATCTCACTGTGTAGCAAAGGGACTCTCAAAGGAGGGCGATAACTGATCCTTAGGATAAGCTGGCTGTGTGCCCCAGCAAGCTGCTCCCGTCTCTGTCCCGTTTCTCCACTGACACTCCAACTCCAGAATGACATGCCAGTCTCTCTTACCAACCTCAGGCCGTCCTGCACAACACGTTAGTCTTCTTCCCAGGACCGCTTCCTGGTCCTTGACGTGGAGCCCCAGCGATTTCTAAAATCACAGGTCTTGACTCAACATCATAAACCCAACTTAACCTAGGCTTGGCTTCATGGTGTATTCTCTCTTCATACCCACACAATCTCGTTTTCAAAGTTAACCTTGGGCCTTGCTAAGGAGTGGAAGCCTGATGAGTAATCCACAAATGACATGCACTCCACGAAAACGAGGATGCTTCTGGATCAATGCTCTTGCGTGCTAATCAATAGTGTGACTTCAGATTTTTTTCTTCCCGGTACTAAATTTGTGCTTAAGTTCTTTGCTATACATATTTCAAAATGAAGACTCTGACATCTGTAAATACCTCTCTCAAACAGCACATGCAGAGCTTTGCACCCAAGCTTCTGGATCTCATCATTGGCTGGGAAGGTGCGCATGGCATCAAAAATCAACAGGAAAATATCGCTTTCTTCCTCCAGTATCAGCAAAGTGATTTTACCTGTTTTGAAAGGAAGCAGAACACACCCTTAGGAAGCAGCTGCTTTAACACTGAAGTGGTGAGTTTTACACGGGGGCTATGAACAGCGGACTTCTCTTTTTGATAAACCACTGAATGTCCCCGCCTGTCGGCTCTTTCAAGCTCTATGGTCTCTATGCAAAAACTCCCAGTCCATCCTCCTAGGACCACCTGAGTCCCAATCAATTCTCCTAGCCCTACAGTCCTGAGTCACATTTCCATCTGCTTCTGAGACAGCCTCACCCGAAACTCCCATGGGCACTGCACACCAGCCTAGCTCCACTCGCTGTCTTCATCAAAGACACCATCAGCTAAGAGTCATCTTCTGTCTTCCACCCCTCTCTCTTCTCATTCCCTGTCCCACCAGTCAATCAACTCATTACCAAGTCCATCAGGTGTGCTCCCAAACAGCTCAGAACTCCTTTGTACCAAGCACCCTCCACTGTGTCATGTTCAGAGCCTCGTCATCTCTTACCTACAAAGTGAGTACTGCTTCATCGCTCAGCTTGGCACAAATCTTTGCCCAACTAGTTTATGCCCTGGATTATTCTGCTAAAATGCAATGTGACCCTGTGAGTCCCTTGCTGATATCTTCTACGGCCTTTTCCGATTCTATCATGTGACAAACTAGATCCTTTACAAGCTGACTACATGTATCTCATCAGCCCCATGCCTTTCCACATGTTGTCTCTGCTCCAAATATGCTGAACTCCTTGCTAAGCACTACATGTGGTTTGGATAGTCCTGTGCACGTGCCCTAAATGCTGGGAAACCCATTTCCCTTTGCTACATCACGAGCAGCTCAATGCCGTAATTCAAGAAATAATAGCGGTAACATCTGTTTTGTTGATAGCATAGCAGCATTAGCATAAGAGCAGCAGTACTAGCAAATATTTAGCACATAATGTGCACCTCGTTAACCCCAACCATAATCCTATGAATGGGGTGCAACCCTCATTTTAGGGGTTATAAAACTGAGGAAGATAAATGACCCAACTAACGTTGCCATGGTTCAGCAACCAATAAGAGGCTGAGCTGCATTAAATTCAGGCAATTTACGAGGTGGGGTTTGGCCTTGTGGTTCAGACGCCCTTTGGGATATCATCTGTGTCCCACATCACAGTGCCTGGGTTCAACACTGGTTCTGGCTCCTGACTACAGCTTCCTGCAAATGCAGGTCTTAGCATGCAGCAGGTGATGTCTCAAGCAATTGGGTCCCTGCTGTCCATGTGGGAGACCTGGATTGCGTCGGGCCCCTGGCTCCAGCTTGGCCCAGCCCCAACGAGTACAGGCATTTGGAGAGGGAATCGGGGCATGACAGTTTTCTGTATCATCTCTCTGTTTCTCTCTGTTCACGCATCTGCGTGTTTCTCTTCACCCTCATCATCATCTTCATGGCAGTTCATGTGCACACTCTGAACTCCCACAAGTGAATTTTGCTGCTTTTTCCTCTGTGCCTCTGATTGTATTCTTCATTTCTGTATTATAACACTTTTCTCATTAAATTTCAATTATTTCTCTAAATGCTTCTACCTGTTGTACTGTCCATTTCAGGAGCCACTCATCACATGTAGCTATTTAGACTCAAATCCAAATTCATCAAAAAAAATTAAATTGTAATTCAGTTTCTCACATTTCAAGTGTCCAGAGCCCCACGTGGCCATGAGCCACACCACCACACAACACAGACACATGGCGTTTCCATCACTGCCACAGTCACAAGGCAGAGTACTACATGGTGACCTTCTGCACCTGTAGGAATCACCTGTCCTAAAATTCTTCAGCATCCAGTTAACAGTAAGTACCAAGTAACTACTAAATCAATGAATTCATAGCCAGGCCATAAAAATGATTCACAACTTAACCTCTAATAAGCATCTACAATGACTTTTGAAACGCATGTGAGATTTTCATAATGGCTCAAAATCCTAACTACTTACTATGTGGGCAAAATTAAATTAACTTTTTGAAATACATGTTTCCTGCATGCTACTGACTTCTATATATTCCAATGTGGAGACATTTTTCAGATCCATAAACCCTCATATTCCTGTCCATTGCCAACTGGAGAAGACACCAAAACAGAACAAAAAGTCCCCAAGGCTAAGACCCAAATAAATCCTGGTTGAGACTAGCTAGTTCTGGCCATGAGTACCTTAGTCACAGACTGCTGCAGTTAAGTGGCGAGCACCATCTGGGCTGTCCCCTCCATCCTCCTTCTCCCTCTCTCTCTCTTGCAGGGTCTTCATTAGCAGGCCCAATGAGGCCCCCACAAGTCTCCCTGGCCACACCTCAGCCTCCCCTGTGCTGGGCTGCAGGTGTCTGCCCTGGTCCTCTTGATCTAAAACACCTTCCCCACCTTGCTGTTTCAAGATCAGCCATGCTGCTCAGAATCTCCCCACACAGCAAGTGTCCACCACCACGGTGATGGCCCAACTGTCCCACCACATCCAGAGTCTGTGTTTTCTGGTCCCCTGGCCTCTGGGCAGCAGGTGACCTGGGGCACCACTCAGTGGCTGAGGCAGTGGCACTGCGCTTCAGTCCTTGTCACCCAGAAACTCAAATGCAAGATCCATTTCACTGGGTGTTTTGAGGATTCTGTTTTTAAAAGCCTGGGAAGCATTTTACAAGGGGAAGTCTGCCACCTACCAAGTAAAAAAGCAGTAATTCTGAGAGGACAATTACAGCCACCCCAAGACAGCTGTCACAGAGAACATCCCATAGGTGCATACAGAGAATGCAATTAGGAGTGGCAAGGACATGAAGGGTCGCAAAGCAGGTGGGGAGGGCGCACTGTGTGCCCGACACTGCAAGCAAAGCCACATAGTGGGGCCAGAAACACTGGGAGTAAGATCAGAGATGAAAGAAGACACAAACAGACTTTCCGAAGTCACCTATATACAGATGACATTATGCCATGACCCTGGAAACACTGAAAATGCATTTAATACATGGTTTTAGATTTTTAAAACTTGAGTCAACCTGAAAAACACACGTGTGCATTACCTGAAGTCAGGAGGAGGTCCAAGGCCTTCAGTCCCACTGTCAACAGGTTCACACTGGCACTGTGGACTGAGAGCATTCGAAGAATCAGCCTGCAGCGAGAAAGAGAAACCAACAAAGGACAACACACGCTCCGGGTGTGCTCATCTAGATCTGGCTTCTTACTCACCTATGGCTTTATTAGTCTCATTGCATTTAGTCATGTGGCTTTCCCTTCCCATAAGCCTGAACCACACTTATAAAAATTCATGGAGAACAGTAATTCACTTGATTGCGGTACATATATCATGACTTATACATACATGAAATCATCAGGTTGACTATTTTAACTATAGGTAATTTTCAATTGTCAACTATACATCAGTGAAGTTGGAAAAAACCAAAATTAATAAGGAACTAAGAGTTTTCAAAAGTCGTAAGTACTGCTTTTTTTCCCTCTAAGTATTCAAATTCCATTATTAACTATTTTTAACCAACTCTATAACCAAAGCACCATGAACAGTTATATACATCCACAGAACAAGCATGCAATGGAAACTTGTGAATTGTTAGGTTTGTTTATATATGAAACGTAAGACTTTATATATTTAGAAACATGATTTAAGCTTGTGTCTGTAAATTATTAATTCATTTGGACATGTTCATAATTTATTACCACCATTTTTTCAAAGACACAGTAATAATATTCTATGTCACCAAGTGAACCCGGGGGCAGGCATCCAGCCCAGCCATTGAGACGCTGCAGAGGACACCCACAGCCCAGCTCCCAGTGCCTGCTCCTGAGTGCCGACTCCACTCCAGATTCGGATTTCCTGTGCACCTGGAGAGGCAGCGGATGAGGGTGCGGGTGGTAGGATCCCTCAGCCACGTGGGAGACCTGAACCGAGCTCCAGCTCCTGGTTTTGGCCCAGGCCCTCTCAGGGCATTTGAGGATGGAAGCTTCTCTCTCCCTTCCCCTCTCTAATTAAATTCAAAAAGAATGTGAACTTAGTATAGCTAGAGTACTTAATTAGTTCTAATCTACAAGATTTTAAGCTCTTCATTATCATTTTAAAAATCTGACCTTTCGTCTGTTCCCACCCAGTGTTGTCTGGCCTAACTTTCTTGGGAGGAGGCCAAGCTGATGGCATCCACAGCTTCCTCGAAATTCAAGACACCTGCCCCACGGCCTGCAGTGGACAAGGTGAGGAGGAAGGGGCCTCTTCCTTCATTCGCTGCCAAGTCCCCCACAGCTTCCTCTGCCCTTCCTTTCCCTGTGCCTTGAATACAACGCAAAGTGTTTTGTGATACACCTTGGCTGGAAATGGTCTAAGGCACTACACCAGAGAGCTGTGTGTCTGTCTTGCCCACAGTTTCACTGCTTCTGGCCGAGGGTAGGGGCGTTCACCGTTTCTTTCTCTGTGGTGAAGAAAAGTCACATGAGGCATAAAGATAACACAACTGAAGACCGAAGGTATTCTCTAAATGGGAGGAAACACAGTTATCCAAGCATGATTTTCCTGAGGACATTTTTTTTTTTTTCAGAAAATTTGTTCTTAGTGAATTTGGACTTAGGACGTGGCCTCATCTCAGAGTGTGATGCTGCACACAGCAAAGCAGACCTGCTGGAACAGCCATCAGCACCTGCTGCACCAGGCTCAGAGCCACCCTGGAAACTCGCTGAACAGATACGCAGGAATCTATGTAAACCTGCTTTGCAAAGGCAGTCAAGCATGAACTTGTAAATGACCAGTTTCCTCATTTCTTATTAAGAACCAGCACTTTGTATCAGTTTCTACCACTCAGAAGTATACAATACTTCTTGGTCTGAATTTCTAAGTACTCATCAAAAACTAAGTACTCATCAAAAACTACAACTTGACTAATGATGGAACTATAGGAGTCTAGTGTTCAAACATCATCACCTGAAGTGTTACCACAAGCACTGTTTCCCTAATTCAAAATTCTGAGTTTAAAGCATGCTGTAGATGTCAATCATTGGTTCAAGGAAACGTATCTATTTTAAGGGTTTTCACCAGAGTGGCTTCCCACAGCCAGTCTATGAAGGAGAGGGCTGCCCTACACATGAATGCACAAGGCAGTTCATTTCATGCACCCATCATACTCACTGGTGGACTCCAAGGACCTCCCAATCACTGCCAACGTCCTGGGGCCCCATCAAGCTTTGCATAGTGTCTGGACAGACTTCTATCAGTTTGCACAGAAGCGACCAGCCCACCTGGAAGCAAGACAGGCAACTGGTGACTGTTTAGAAAAGGACGTAACAGAATGTGTTTACTCAAACATTTCTACTGGAATAGGTGATTGTGCAATTTTAAGCACTTACTTTAAAACTAAAAGATATTGTGAAACAAATGCAGGCCATATACTTAGATACATATTTTATGAGTCATACTAGAAGGTCACAAAACTATCTCATTTTCTGAAAGAGGAAGAAAAGAAACATGTCTGTTACCTAAATAAATAAAATAAATGACAAAGGATAGTTTTACCAAGCATAGCGGGATTACTGGGATTAAGTGCAAGAGAGGCACTCTTATTACTTTCAAGTCAAATGTGTCCAACAGAACTTCTTCTAATTATATAGAATTTTCATTGTGAGAAAAAATATAGGGGGGGGGGCGTTTGTAGCATCAGCTAAGAAGCCACTGGTGACACCCCCGCCCCCTATCAGAGTGCCTGCCTGAGTCCTGGCCCTACTTCCATGCAAGCTTCCTGCTACTCTGCACGCAAGGAACCAGTGCCAGACTCCTGGCCTTGGCCTGGCCCAGCCCTGGCTGTTGTGGGCATTCAGGGAGTGGATCAGCAGAAGCTCTTACTTTGTCTCTGCCTCTCTGCCTTTCAAATAAAATGTAAATAAGTGATTAAGAAATATGCATTGTCTTGTAAGGGAGGAGGAAGGGAGGTTAGGGCTTTTAGTGCCAAAACAAAAGTCACCAGGAATGAGAGCTTCCCAAGTATGGAGCTACAGTGACAGCGGCAGAAATGGCACTGTCCAGTGACCGAATCCTTATCTGCTACGGAAGAAGCGAAGGGGCAGTGCAGTCACACACAGAGGACACAGAACTCCCTGAGGACCCCTCTAGATTTCTCTAGAACATATGCACCTGAACTGATGAGGGCTGGAAATCAGAACGCCCCCAGGCCCTCTTCCATTTTCCAGCGTAATATGAAATGATTGATGCATTTGAAATACACCTGCACGCAGCCCACTTGCACCTGGGGCAACTGGAGTAAGTTGCCCTTCACCTCTGAATAAAAGACAAGGTCCTAGTTCCAAACTGGAGACCAAATTTAACCCAGTCTTCATACTGCAGAGTCCTCTCTAAAGTTAAAAGATCTTCAGTTCTTGTTATTATGTTAGATCTCGACTTGCTGTAGTCATTAAACAGAAAAGACACACACACATATAAATGATACTTAGTGCCATATATATATGAGTATTATTATATATGAATGAGAATTCAAAGATTAATGAGCAAGTGCTAAGAGTGATGTGTGAAGACCAGCCAAACAGACAAATCCTAAAGGTCACAGACGATGTACGCTGGCGTTATTCAGAAGGGGATGTAACATGGAAAGGCAGGACTTGGGCCACGTTACAAAAGAGCCCTCGCGGCTGATGAGCTGCGAGCAGAGCAGGGTGCTGACGGTGCTGACGGTGCGGCAGGCTCTGCAGGTGAGGAGAGGGCAGCCCGGTGTAGGCAGGACAACCTGGTGCAGAGCGGCAGCGCAGGTGAACCATGGACATCCTATACAACTTCAAACTGCTTGAACAGAAATTTCTAACAGCTATGTTTTATTAATTTTTTTTCGTTCATCTGAAAGGCAGAAATACAGGAGGCGAGAGACAGACAGAAGTCTATTTTCCGTCCCTTGGTTCACCCCCCGCCCTCCAAATGCCTGCTACAGCCACAGCTATACCAAGTGGAGGCCCAGATCCCAGACCTCAATATGGGTCTCCCATAGGGGCAGCAAGGACCCAAGTACTAGAGCTGGGCCTCGCTGCCTTGAAGGGCATGCATTAGCAGGAAGCTGGAACTGGAAGTGGAGGCGGGACTTGAGTGGAGGCATCCTGCTATGAGATGTGGGCAACGTCTGAACCATTGCACCAAGCGCCCGCCCGTCCTTCTGAAAGCTAATTTTACCTGCACTGAAGTCGCACACCCTCCCCCGTGCAAGCTGAGCAGGCGCTGACAATCCAGCTGTCATAGAAACCAGCTATTTCTGTGCTTTCGTAAGACACACTGAGACTCTCCTTCCCCAGTATCTAAGAAAATACATGATGAACAGTGTCCGGTGTGGAATAAAAAGAAAAAAATGAATCACCGAGGATGCTCACCTCGCGTCTGTACCTGCCTGGCTGACACAGGGAGAAAACCTGTGCTGTTTTCGTTGTTGAAACTGCAGCATCAACAACGGCTCTGCAGAAAGATGCAGTCACCGAGCTTGCAGGAGCTCGGCGGAGCGTGTGTGAGCCAAGACCATCTCTGGCAGAGCAGCAGAGGTAACAATCGATGCATTCATCCAGCCCATTAAAAGCTTATCTTCCGAAGAAGGCCCCTATTCTGCACAGCTACTGCGCAATCACATCAGTAGCTTCACTTTAGGATAATGATCCTATAAACCCAAGCATCTCATCAGTGCACAATGGAGTGCAGAGGTTAGCAAGATTGTAAGCCACTTTCATTGATTCTGCGCCCCCTTTTCAGTGGCTGAGACTGTGCGGATAAAAAGTAATACTGAGGAGCAGAGAGGAAATGAACGGCAGCGAGAGAGAACTTGGCCTAGCTACCAGGTCTCCCAACAGTCATCTACTTAAAGCATTCGTAAAATACACAAAGGTCCTGAAGAACTCAGAGCCTGCAGTGTCACATTAACGGGCTTCTGAGAAAGCCCTTTTGGAAGAGTCAGGCACCTAACTCCTTAAATATGTACTTGCAGCAGGTGAAGCATTCAAGTCTTCTGCGCCGACAGTCAAAAAAATCTGGTGAGGGAGAAACCTGCTTTTACGTGGAGAGGCCCCTTTCCACATCCCTCAGATAAGACCACCTAATTCAAACTGATGTCCTGATGTCAAACCACTGAGCCTGTGCCTGGCACGCATTCTGCAGTTACTGCAGCTCAAGACGGAAAGAGAACCTGGGGGTGCGAAAAGTCTCAAGCCCCCAACTCTGAGACCCCCAGGGAGTCTCATAATGTCCACTGAGCTCCCGCTAGATAAGATACCCAGCAGGAGTTCTCCGAGCAGTGAGACCCTGTGAGAATCAAAAGGTGCCATGTCCATCATCCCTTATTTACTGTGCACCACGCTTTGCCTCTGGTACTCTGTGCAAAGACCCCGAGGGACCTGCCTAACGACCCCAGGCTCGGGCAGTTTCTCAAATTAACAATCAGGGACTATGTTCCTGGCTCCCTTGGGCTTCCCAGAGCAGCACTCCTCCCCACAGTGCATACCCAAGGCTGTGCAGGATCCCGGGGAGAGAACTGGGAGAGAGACTCCAGAACACCCAGCACATGCTGGAAGAAGGGTGGTGTGGGTGACAGCAGCAAGCACCATCAGCCAGCCCCTAACAACTACCCAGACTCGAGAGCTAAAATGAGGACTCTCTTGACCACGCCTGCCCTTCCCTCTGGGTTTGGTTTGACAGCAGACAGAACATCAACTGTCAGATGGCAAACACTTCGCCATTGAAAGAAAATAAACATTTACTCTAGATGTAAGTGTTCTCATAGGAAGCAGGCAGATCCAGGGCCCAGGGCTCATGCAGAGGAGCTGCAGGTACAGAGACAGACCCAAGGTGGAGAGACACTGCCATTCTCCCAGCTGCAGCCTGCCAGATCAGTGCGCGGGCCCCTCCCCCCAGCGACCTGACCCGCGGGGCACAGGACTGCTCTCAGTTCCCCAAATCTCAAAAGCTGCACAGGACGTCATCACCTTGGGGAGTAACCGTCCTGGGGTCAACCACTCTCAAGGCTCACTGACTCCTGCCTGAACGCCCCGAAGGCCTTCGGCGCCTTTCTGGGTTCCCCCATGCTGCAGGGTCTCGAAGTTTCACTCCTACAGAGGTTTTAGGTCACAAACCTTAGCGAAGCACCAACTCAAACAGGTGAGGCAATCAGCAAACATCACTTCCTTTAAATCCTACAACGCAGCCCGAATCTCACGAAGGCGCGGAAGCCTTCAGACTGGAAAGAGCAGCCGCGGAGAGCCAGGGCGCAGACCTCCAGCCGCCTAACTGCGTCTGATTGCCGTTCCCTGCGCCCCTTGGTCAAACTCGCCCTTCCCAGACGGTCTGGTCTGGACCGCGGCTGCACGTGGGGGAGCCGTTCAGAGGGGTTCCTCCCAGACACGACGGGGGGCTGGCTCCTCCTGCCAACAGCAGTCCCCGCGGCCACCCAACCCCTGCAGCCAGCTTTGGGTAGCGGCTTGGGAAAGCGGACTGGAGCGTGCCGGGCCCTCAGCCCGTTAAGTCAAGCTCAGGATCCCCCAACAATGCCTCCAGCCTCAAGACAGCCAGCGGTTCCGGAGGCCAAACCTCGGCTCGGCCCGGCCCGGCCCGGCCCAGCAGCCCCGGGGATGCGGCCTCCCCGCCGGCAGGCAGGAAACGTCGGGTTCCCAGCAGAAGGAGTCGCGGGGTGGGGTAGGGGGGCGCCCTCACCTGCTGCACACTCGCGACCCTCATATACGAATCCAACACGATCAGCAGAGGCACGTGGAAGCTTTTGCCCCGAAACAGCCTTGAGGCTGCAAGACAAGAGGGTGAGGGAGGAGAGGCAGAGTCAGGGCCCCTGGCGCTCTGCGCCCCGGGGAAGGCCGGGCGGCAGGAGCGCAGGAGCCGGGACCGGTTCGGGGCGCAGCGAGGCGCAAAGTTTGCGCGGCCGCCTTACCGCGCTCCGAGTACGTGAACACGAGCAGGTCCTCCAGGGTCTGCACCAGCGTCTCGACCTGCTTGCCCTCCTGGACGTTGTTCAGCTTGACCAGCAACTTCTTCAGACTTTCCTCGTCCTCGTCGCTGCCCTGGTTGCTGCCACCGCCACTGGCCATGGTGGCTCGGGCTGCGAGCCGCCGCCCTCCGCGCCCCGAGGAGGCCTCCTGCGCCCGGGCCGGCCCCGCGCGCCGCCCTCCGAGGCCCGCCGCGCCCCGGCCGCACGCGCGCGCCGCCCACGGGGAAGGCGGCCCCGCCCGGCGCGGCCCTGCCTCTCCCGGGCCCGCCTCCCTCTCCCGAGCCCCGGGCCCGCGGCCTGCGTGGGGCTCGGCCCAAGCGTGGATCCGCGGCCCGGCTGGGGCGCGCCCACGCCCGCGAGACCCGCCCTGGCGGCGCCGGATCCCGTAGGCAGCGGTGGCGGCGGCGCGGCCGGAGCCCACGGCGACCCCACCGCGGCCCGCCCGCCGGAGGTCTGCGCCCTGGAAAAAAGGAAAAGCGAAAGCCGGCGGCCTGCCGACCTAAGAATAGAATCCGGGCGTTGGGCGAAGGGGACGCGGCCCAGCCTCCCGGGTCGGGATCGCGGCCTCGGGCTAGGGGATGCGCTCTGCCCCAGGGATGCAGCGGTGCGCGGGGAGAAGGGCCCGGCCACCCTCTGCCGTGGCCGCGGCGGGGGACGCACCATGCGCTTCCCCGTTGCTATCGCGAGCCCCGGGGCTCAGGAGGCCCCCAGAAACCAACTTGCGAGCTTGAGTTTGCGGCAGGCGGCACCGTGGTGGAGGGGACGCCGGGCAGGGTGGGTTCTGCGCGCCGTGGGAACCGAGAGAAAGACGGGGAAGTGAAAGGAGAGGTGAGAGACCCAAACCTCAAGTCTGTTTGCTCAGTGTCCAGAATGACTCTGTGGGCCTGTGCGTCTGCGGATGGAAGGCAGGGCGGCCTCCGGGGGTGGGAGTGGGGGGTGGAGGCTGGGGTCCTGAGAGAGGGAGAGGCTGGGCTGGAAGTTAGTGCTTCTCCGTTCCCATATCGGTGGCATTTTACATTTTACTAAAGAGGAAGCTGGGGGCTGGAGCTGGGGAGTGGGGCTGAGCCGAGGTCCCGCAGGTGCGCACTGGGGAGCCCGGACTCGCCCCAGGTGGACTGAGGTCTTCCCAATTCCCGCCTTAATCAGAGTGGGCTTCGCTTTCCCAGTGGATACCTTGAAAATGCCCCTTGAATGTTTCACACACAGGCCGGAGCGTTTGTGGTTGAAATGACGGAGCGCTCAGGTTTGCTCCAGAGTCCCCCGTGGGGAGGGGAGGGCTGGCACGGGCGGAGGCAGAGGTGGGTTGATCCCTGTTGAAGGGAAGAGAAGCGTTCGTGCAATCTATGGTACTTCTCTCTCTGTATAAGATTTTCCAAAAGCGACAGACAGCGCCTTGCACTCCTTATCAGATCTCCAGTGTGTGCTTTTCCAATCGGCGTGGAACCTGTCTGAACTTCCGGCCGCAGAGGCAGTAACTGCGCTGTCCCTAGGAGTTCTCCCTCTGTGCCCTCCTCCTAATCCCTTTGCACCAGGTGCTCCCTTCCCAGACCACTGGATTACCACTTGTAAGAAGCCGGCACTCCGTCAGCCAGCCTGTGAGCAGGCCCAAGGCCTGTGGCTTCTCTTGGGAGCATCCTCCCATGATAACTGCCTTGGGAGGCAAAGAGTCCCCTTAGCTTTTAAAAATGCTAAATTTGGGGCTGGTGCCGGTGGCATAGTGGGCTAAGCCCCTACCTGCACTGTATGGGCACTGGTTAGTGTCCCAGCTGCTCCTCTTCTGACCCAGCTCTCTGCTTATGGCCTGGGAAACTAGTGGAAGATGGCCCACGTGCTTGGGCCCCTGAACCCACTTGGGAGACCCAGAAGAAGCGCCTGGCTTTTGCCTTGTGATCATCCCAGCCCTGGTGTTTATGGCCATTTGGGGAGTGAGCCAGCAGATGGAAGACTTATCTCTCTGTCTCTTGCTCTGTTTCTAACTCTGCCTCTCAAACAAATAAATAAATCTTAATTTAAAAAAGAAAGAAAATGCTAAATTCATTCACTGGAATCCCAAGATTTGTCACATCTTCAAGAGTTTAACAAAACTGAGAATGTAAGCTAATGGCACAGGTTCGTGATGGAGCCAGGCTTCAGTAGAGGACCAAACAGTGCCTGAATGTGTGGTTAACTTCCTGGGAAGCAAAATATCAAACTGACATGACTAACTAGAGAAAACCCCAGCACCAGCCCCAGGCGGATTAAAAAGGCGCATAAAAATAACTTCAGGAAGAAAACATAGATTAATAGTTGCCTAATCCTGTTATGAGGAAACGGAAACAAATCACAAAAAATGATACGTGTGACTCTACGCAGTTTTCATTTTTATAGTCAAAGAGGATAAAACCACAAATGAAAGTAGAAGATAAGTGGAAAATTGGAAAACACATTGTGACACATAAAACAGAAAACAATTAGTTTTAATATTTCAAAAGTTCTCATCAATTGCTTTGTGGGATGGATTACTCCAGGAGAAAACATGGATTCAATTTTGAATAGGATAGGGCTGGTGTCGTAGTGTCATGGGTTAAGCCACCACCTGTGACACTGGGATCCCAAACGGATACTGGTTCGAGTTGCTGCTGATGCGCCTGGGAAAAGCAGCAGAAGATGGCCCAAGTGTTTGGGCCCCTGTATGCACTTGGGAGAGCTGGAAGAAGCTCCTGGCTGCAGGCTTCGCCCTGGCCCTGCCCTGGCAAATGTGGCCATTTGGGGAGTGAACCAGCGAATAAAGATCTCTGTTTTCTGTCCGTCTCTTTCTCTCTCTAACTGCCTTTCAAATAAAATCTTAAAAATTTTTTGAATAGGAAATTAATTCCCAGAAAATGAAAAATATATTCTTCATTAGATTAAAAAACTGTGTTAGTAACTATCAGTGATGCACAGTTATAAATTATAATTTTGGGTGTTTGTCTAATATGCAATAAGAGCAGGGAAAAACTGGGAATAAATCTAACAAAGTGTTATGAAACCATTATGAAGAAACTATTGATCTACGTTAAAAAGAAATGCATATGCCATATTAATTAATGGAAAATTAAACTTTGTGCAGAATTGGCATCTTTTTTAAAGTAATACAAAACAATGAAAGACTGAAATTCTCAGCAACATTATATATAGATTTCAGTAACATCAGCCTAGACACTTTTTTTCATTTTTACAAATACTGTTTATTTTAATGATGCTGGTACAGATGATATCCACTTGAAACTCGTATCCCAGGCCAAAAAGTACAAATCAAAAAGATCAGTCCTCTATTGTACACACTTCTGCATGAATAAGTTCACTGACCGCCTATGAAAATCAGAGACTGTAGAAGCAGGATAGAGTGGGAGAATTGTCCTACTAGACCTTCAGTCTGGCCTCGGGTAGCCTTTGTCTACCAGTTTCCCAGGGACTGCAGGGAATACAGCCCTGGAAACACATCACTCACCCAGCCGCCTGTGTCTTCCTGGGCATCAGAAGCCTGGGCCCTTCCTTGCCGGCAGATAGAGCTGCAGGTCAGCGTCAGGGTCTGGACTGAGGCTTCACCCCTTCCTCCATGCTGGTTCCCTTTTTTGTGACAACCTGTCAAACACGTAAAGCATTGTCTCATTATGAAGCTGTGGAAATTCATCTGCATGTTATTAGCCCAGCTACACAACATGAGCAATTAAAGGGTATAGAGAACCCAAAAACACTCGGAAATGATATGTGAGAGATGCTGTATAGAACATCAGTGGAAAGAGAACAGTTTAATAACTGATCTGAGGCCGGCGCCGCGGCTCACTAGGCTAATCCTCCACCATGCGGCGCCGGCACACCAGGTTCTAGTCCCGGTCGGGGCACCAGATTCTGTCCCAGTTGCCCCTCTTCCAGGCCAGCTCTCTGCTGTGGCCCGGGAGTGCAGTGGAGGGTGGCCCAAGTACTTGGGCCCTGCACCCCATGGGAGACCAGGAGAAGCACCTGGCTCCTGCCATCGGATCAGCGCGGTGCGCCGGCCACAGCACGCTGGCCGCGGCGGCCATTGGAGGGTGAACCAATGGCAAAGGAAGACCTTTCTCTCTGTCTCTCTCACTGTCCACTCTGCCTGTCAAAATAAATAAATTAATTAAAAAAAAAAAACTGATCTGAGACCACAGGTTGTAGGAAAAAATATCAAATCATACCCTTGGTCTATTTTCTGTTGTGATAAAATATCTGAAGCTGGCTAATGTTTAAAAAAAAAAAAAAAAAAAAAAAAGTCTGCTTGGGCCCCTGCACTCACTGGGAGACCTGGATGAAGCTCCTGGCTCCTGACTTCGGCCTGGCCCAGCCCCAGCAATTGCCATCATTTTGGGAGTGAAGCAGTGGACGGAAGATCTCTCCTCTCACTCTCTCTAACTCTGCCTTTCGAATAAATAAAAAATTTAAAAAAAAATTCACAGCTTTCTTTTTGTTTTGCTTATAATGAAAATATAAACCATTTGATTATCCATCAAATCCATTTATAAAATGTATTTGTGAAGATTATTGAACTAGAACTCTGAGTCACTATGGCTAAATATTAAATACAATACTAGGTTTTTGAAAAGTTGCAGTAGTGTACCTACCTCTACAGAGTGATCATTCTCTAGGGGCCAGCGTCATGGTGCAGCAGGTTAACTGCAGTCTATAAGGCCAGCATCCCACGTTAGTGTGGTTCAAGTCCCAGCTACTCCACTTCTGATCCATTCCCCTCTAGTATACCTCAGAAGACAACTGAACATAGCCAAAATGTTTGGGACCCTGCCATCCACATGGGAGACGGGGATAGAGGTCTGAGCTCCTGGTTTCTGCTGGCCCGACCTTGGCCATTGAAGCCATTAGGGGAGTGAACCAGGGGATGGAACATCACATCTCTCTCCCTCTCTCTCTCTCTCTCTCTCACTCTCACTCTCACTCTCTCACTCTGCTTTCCAAATAAATAAATCTTTTTAAAAGTATTCTTGTAGAGTTAGACAGTGAGAGAAAGAGACAGAGAAAAAGGTCTTCCTTTACTGTTGGTTCTCTCCCCAAATGGCCGCATGGCCGGAGCTATGCCGATCCTAAGTGAGGAGCCAGGTGCTTCCTTCTGGTCTCCCATGGGGGTGCAGGGTCCCAAGCACTTGGGCCATCCTTCACTGCACTCTCAGGCCACAGCAGAGAGCTGGACTGGAAGAGGAGCAACCAGGACTAGATCCCGGCGCCCATATGGGATGCTGGTGCCACAGGCGGAGGATTAACCAAGTGAGCTATGGCGCCGGCCCCTAAAAATATTCTAATTCTATAAAATATGCAGAGCCACATGTATACTAAAGATATATGTGTGTGTAGTAAAAGCATAAAAGTTACAAATAGGAGTAATATCTACCAAGTTCTAGTTTCTGGTTACCTCTGAGGAAAGGAAAGTAGAACTGTATCTGGGAAAATATATTGGGGGCTACAATTACAACACTTTTTCCTTAACTTATTGCTGGATACCTAAATTATCTACACCCCATGCTTCGAGTGTATTTCATAATACAAATAATTAAATGTATGTCCCACCTCACTGGTGAGCAGAACAAATGAACTCTTTTTTATTTTTAATTTTTTTGACAGGCAGAGTGGACAGTGAGAGAGAGACAGACAGAGAGAAAGGTCTTCCTTTGCTGTTGGTTCACCCTCCAATGGCCGCCACGGCCGGCGTGCTGCGGCCGGTGCACCTCACTGATCCAAAGGCAGGAGGCAGGTGCTTCTCCTGGTCTCCCATGGGGTGCAGGGCCCAAGCACTTGGGCCATCCTCCACTGCACTCCCGGGCCACAGCAGAGAGCTGGCCCGGAAGAGGGGCAACCGGGACAGAATCCGGTGCCCCGACCAGGACTAGAACCCCGGTGTGCCGGTGCCACAGGTGGAGGATTGGACTACTGAGCCGCGGTGCTGGCCCCAAATGAACTCTTTATTCATTAAATTAGCAAAGAAGTTTATGAAATTTGTGTGTGTGAGAGTTTATTATGAGGAAATAAAGTATACCATACAACTCCAAAATTTTGATCCAAAACTTGCAAAAACAATACCAAAGTTGTACACCTAATGAAACCATTCAAATTAAACTAGGACCCACAGTGATTCTTTTTTTTTCTTTTTTCTTTTTTTTTCTTTCTTTCTTTTTTTTTTTTTTTTTTTTTTTGGACAGGCAGAGTGGACAGTGAGAGAGAGAGACAGAGAGAAAGGTCTTCCTTTGCCATTGGTTCACCCTCCAATGGCCGCTGCGGCCGGCGTACTGTGCTGATCCGAAGGCAGGAGCCAGGTGCTTCTCCTGGTCTCTCATGGGGTGCAGGGCCCAAGCACTTGGGCCATCCTCCACTACACTCCCAGGCCACAGCAGAGAGCTGGCCTGGAAGAGGGGCAGCCGGGACAGGACCAGTGCCCCGACCGGGACTAGAACCCGGTGTGCCGGTGCCGCAGGTGGAGGATTAGCCTATTGAGCTGTGGCGCCAGCCCCCACAGTGATTCTTGTTGGGTGACAGAATTTGGACTAATTTTTATAATTTTTTTGTGTGTTTTCAAATTTCCTGCAGCCAACATGTATTATATTAAAGTGAAAATTAAAGGAAATTACAAAATGTGATATTTTACTTTAACATTGTAAAACTTACTTGGGGAATATGACTAACAGTATATTATCCTAATAAATATAAGGTAAAACAGTTTATAAGACAGAAACAAAACAGGGAAATTGGACATGAATTCCAGTGGTCCCAGTGGAGACAGGGCACGTTCCAGAGTCTGTAGAACCCATGAACTCTAAGCCAAGGAATAGAGCCCAGTTCTCACCAAAGACTGAAAATTCCGTGAGGACCCCTTGGGTTAGTTCCACACACTCTAAATCAGTCTCTGGCTCTCAGGTGCCATTCCGTGGAAGGTCATCCGATTAGTAGTTGAGTGTATAACTGAACGAATGGATGGAAGACAGAGGAAGAAAACAGTCTTCCCAGAGTGGTCACAAAGAACAGACCTGGACTGCGTGGCTGGTCTCATATGAGTTTCATTAAACCCAGAGATGCCATCTAATCACTGAACCTACACTCCTCTTTATCACCTGCGCCTTATATATATTGAAAACAACCCTTTTGTAGCTTCTGAACTAGAGATAAAAACTACCGCTGCCTTTGAGCTGATAGTTTCGTATCAGCTGAAATAATCTCTCATTAGAGTCAGGTCCAAGTTACTCTGAGATGAGAGCAGCAGAATACCCAGCACCCTCACACTTGGATTCCTTGGAAGAGCAGCCTTGCAGAGTTGTGTGTGAGGACTGCATTCTGGTTTAATATTTTTTAGAAGCACCTGTGCATATTAAGAGCATCAGAGAGAAACTGTTCCAGTCTTTCTCACCCAGAATACAGCCCTATCTTCGTATTGCCAGGCATATTACAGGTAATCCATAATATTCCTTGGATTAATTTAAGTGAAATTGTTACCTGTGGTGTTTAACCCCCACTGAAAAAATATTAAGAATAAGAATAAAGGCCAGAATTGTTGCATAGCACATTAAACCACTGCTTAAGACACCAGCATCCCACATCAGACCATTTGTTTGAGTTCCAGCTGCTCTGCTTCTGATCCAGGTTCCTGAAAATGCACCTGGGAAAGCTGTGGAAGATGGTCAAGTGCTTCAGCCCTCCATGTCCATGTGGAAGACCTGGATGGAGTTCCTGAGTCCTGGCTTCCCAGCCCTGGCTGTTGTAGCCATTTGGAGAATGAACCAGCAGATGACAGATAGCTTTCTCTTTTCTCTCTCTCTGTCTGTCTCCTTTGAAATAAATATTTTTAAAAATAATAGCAATAAAATGACAAACCTTTATATTGCATTCTTCCATAGGAAATGAAAATAATTTAAAATTTCTTTCTAGTAAATGCATTGTCTTTACATGTCAGTAATTGAATGATATCTTTCAAATATAGTGTCATACACCTATCAAAAGCATTTATGGTAAAGACATATGCATGCTTATTTTCCAAATGAAGAATATTTATCAATCCTTTCTTTTGCTTCTAATATGAGAGTTTCTGAAAAATTCAGATGGATTTTTAACCATCAGAAGTGAAAAATTTTAATTAAACCTAGTATCAGAAGTGTGCATCTTGCTGGCACTGCGGCTCAATAGGCTAATCCTCCACCTAGCGGCGCTGGCACACCGGGTTCTAGTCCCGGTTGGGGTGCCGGATTCTGTCCCGGTTGCCCCTCTTCTGGGCCAGCTCTCTGCTGTGGCCAGGGAGTGCAGTGGAGGATGGCCCAAGTGCTTGGGCCCTGCACCCCATGGGAGACCAGGAGAAGCACCTGGCTCCTGGCTTTGGATCAGCGCGGTGCACCGGCTGCAGTGGCCATTGGAGGGTGAACCAACAGTAAAGGAAGACCTTTCTCTCTGTCTGTCTCTCTCTCACTGTCCACTCTGCCTGTCAAAAAAAAAAAAGTGTGCATCTTTCTGGAGTATTTGAACTTTGATCACTTAATAGGTTTGGAGGGTTTAGACTTTAACATACCTGGTAAGAAGCCACGAGAGATTTGCTTCCCTCATCACAGTACCTGGACTCAAGACCCAGTTTCACTCCCAATTCCAGCTTCCTGCTAATGTGCACCTGGGAGGCAGCGGGTGCTCAAATATTTCGGTCCCTACAGCTAATGTGAGAGACCCAGATGGAATTCCTGGCTCCTGGCTTCTGCCTGGCCCAGCCTCAGCTCCTGCATGCACTTAGAGAGTGAACAGTGGATGGAAGCTTTCTCTGCCTCTGTCTCTCTCTTTCCTAACTTTCAAATAAATCAACAAATGAAATTTAATTAGTTTAGAGTACTTTTTGTGATTAAAAGGCAGGCAAATGTAGACTATAAAAAACACTATAAAAACACATAATTACAGGTTATTCAGTAATAAAGTCAATAACTTCTCTATCTACTATATATGGGCTCTGCCATGTGTATTGTGGACCCCAAAGATCCAATCTCCAACCTGAAGCACTTCAGTGTAGTAATTACAAAACATTGTAACACAGTAATTGCTATCAGGAGAGGAAAGGGAACCATCAGAGACTCCCTGAAAGTCCTAGGCATTAATGAGATCAGCTCAGTGAGTAAGGCCACTTGCCTGCATCCCATATCCGAGGGACAGTTTGTGTCCTCTGTCCTCTGCTTCCGATCCAGCTTGCTGCAGATGATGGCTCTGTGCCCAGCTCCTGCTGCCCATGTGGGAGAATCGGACTGAGTTCTGGCTGATGACTGTGGCCTGGCCCTGCCCATGCTGCTGCAGGCACGTGGGGAGTGAACCAACAGATGGAAGGTCTCTCTCTGGCTCTCTTTCTTCACTCTGGCTTTCAAATAAAATAATAACAATATGTAAATAAGGCCAATTCTGTAATTTAAGAAGGAAGAGCAGGAAAGCAGACCCAGGAATGTAACAAGTACAGGGAAAAGGAGGCCTGTGAGGTACAGAGATGAAAAGAGAGAAGGGAGGGGAGTGCATGAAAGGCAAGTGTTTACCAGGGAGACCAGCAACAGGAAGCGCTCAGAAGCATCCTCCACACTGGGTAACAGTGTCAGCCTCGGAGACAATAACTCCACAGAATGGTGAGCTCCGAAGCCCAGTAGTGGTGCGTCCATTGTGCCAGGAATGGCAACAGATCAGCCCTTGATAAGTAGAGTTAGACTTCAGATATATATATATATATATTGGCCAGGCAGAGTTAGACAGTGTGAGAGAGAGACAGAGAGAGAGTTATAGACAGTGAGAGAGAGACAGAGAGAAAGGTCTTCCTTCCGTTGGTTCACTCCCCCAATGGCCACTACGGCCGGCGCTGCACCGATCTGAAGCCAGGAGCCAGGTATTTCCTCCCAGTCTCCCTTGCAGGTGCAGGGACCCAAGCACTTGGGCCATCCTCCACTGCCCTCCCGGGCCACAGCAGAGAGCTGGACTGGAGGAGGAGCAACCAGGACTAGTACCCAGCGCCCCAACAGGGACTAGAACCTGGGGTGCCGGCGCCACAGACAGAGGATTAGCCAAGTGAGCCACATATATTTTTAATAGTAACAATGTATTATCTATGCAGCTCAAGTATCTGTAGGAAGAGTCTTTCTGAATCTACTCCTTGCCTCTTTTTATTATCCGTACCATCAGAGGATTACCTTTCCCCCAACCCACGTACAATCCCTGCTACAAACCAATCTAAGTCACCACCAACAACTGCAAACTGTATTTGTTTTATTGCACATTAAAATGGAACATGAAACCCAAAGAGACCCAAACTGGATGCAGCTTCGTGCACCCCGGGATATATTGTTATCACAGCAAAACATGGGAACTATGGCAGGGTGCACCTGACCTCATGAGAACATGGGGGAAAATTGAAGGATAAAGTCAACAAAAGCAGATCAGACCAAAATGCTACCATATTAAAATCACTTCATAGAGAGAGCTGTGCCCTGACAGGCAACACTGTATCTCACTGACTAAACGTATCTAAACATGACTAAACATAGCTAAAGAACCAATGTATACCTAAAAAGGATTGATGGTCAACCATAAAAGCATCATGGCTGCTTTTGGGAAGAAAAAAAAAACAGGCAAACCTGATTAAGATCCACCCAAGAAAGGCTATTACTAAGATTAAAGAGGAGAACATGTCTTGACCATTGGATTTAGGACTCCGTGCTGAAGGCGTCATGTTATAAAAGTGATCCCCGTTAAATATGAGTGGGAATAAGAGAGGGAGGATATGTACAGTTCGGCACATGCTCAATTGGACTTACCCCTAATGGTAGAGTTAGAAATGTGCCAGGGGATTCCAATTCAATCCCATCAAGGTGGCATGTACCAATGCCATCTCACTATTCAGAGTGATCAGTTTTAGCTGATAATTGATCATAATGATAGGATTAAGAGTCAAAGGAATCACATAAACAAGACCAGTTTCTGCTAATACTAACTGATAGAATTAAAAAGGAGAGAACAATCCAACATGGGAAGTGGGATACACAACAAACTCATAGAATGGCAGATGTCCTAAACAGCACTCTGGGCTCAGAATCAGCCCTTAAGGCATTTGGATCCAGCTAAAAAAGCCCAGGAGAGTATTTTAGGCATGGAAAGCCAAGACACTGTGGCAAAAAAAAAAAATGACCTAAATCAAAGATCTCTGTGAATGAGATCCCAGTGGAAAATATGGGCCATCGAAGAAGGAGGTACCTTTCTCTGAAGGGAAGAGAGAACTTCCACTTTGACTGTGACCTTGTCTAAATAAGATTGGAGTCTGTGAACTCAAGAGGCTTCCATAGCCTTGGCAGCTCATGACAAGAGCCTCAGGTGATTACTGACATCATAAATAAGAGTGTCAATTGTTAAATCAACAACGGGAGTCACTGTGCACTTACTCCCTGTGTAGGATCTCTGTCCTTAATGTACTGTACATGGTGATTTAATGCTATAACTAGTACTCAAACAGTACTTTATACTTTGTATTTCTGTGTGGGTGCAAACTGTTGAAATCTTTACTTAGTATATACTAAATTGATCTTCTGTATATAAAGATAATTGAAAATGAATCTTGGTGTGAATGGAATGGGAGAGGGAGTGGGAGATAGGATGGTTGCAGGAGAGAGGGAGGTTATGGGGGGAAAGCCGCTATAACCCAAAAGTTGTACTTTGGAAATTTATATTTATTAAATAAAAGTTAAAAAAATGAAAATGAATGAATGAATGAATTCAGCCTGTTTATTGGAAGTCTGTTGTGTAAACAGTGTTTGCAACACAGGGATATGACAGAGCTGAGGCCCAAGTCTTGTAGCAAGGGACTCCAGAGCACCATGAGAATGGATTAAGACACGAGCCTTCAGTGTAAAAGAAGAGTGAAGGCTTTCTATTAACAAATGTTCCTGCCACAGTGCCGAAGCTGAGGCACAAGAGAGGCATTGCAGAAATGCAGCAATATTCAGCCTAACTCAAGCCGAGGTGCACCCCAGACAGAGGTTCCAAGTCCCTAGGGCAGGGCAGCTTCTGAGAAAGAGAGAAGTATACTACTGGAGCCTGTGGGGATATGAAAGGGAAGGGAGGGAGATGAGACTGAGCAGAGAGCAAAGCTGGCTGTGAGGCGGTCCCAAAGAGAACTCAGCCACCCCTCAACAACTGGGATAGCCTTCGCTGTGGTCCTGAGCTGAGTCAAGGATCATTCACTGGATAAAGCAATCTTGGAAGAAGATGACAGCTGAGGGTTGGCTGTCAACAGTAGTGCCATGGCAGAACAAAACCTTCATTCCAGAAGGCAGATCTGCTGGCTACATTATTATAAGATAGGTGATGCCATTCACCAAGCCAATAACCACTGCAGAGAGTACAAGGCTGGCGATGGCCACAGGGATAAAGACAGGGAGGAAGTTCAGTTTTAGAATGCTGGATGTTGGGGCTGGAGCTGTGGTGTAATGGGTAAAGCTGCTGCCTGCAGTGTTGGCATCCCATATGGGAGCCAGTTCGAGTCCCAGCTCCTCCACTTCCACTCCAGCTCTCTGCAATGGCCTGGGAAAGCAGTGGAAGATGACCCAAGTCCTTGGGCCTCTGCACTCATGTGGGAGACCCAGAAGAAGCTCCTGGCTTCTGGCTTTGGACCAGCGCAGCTCTAGCCATTGTGGCCATCTGGGGAATGAACCAGTGGATGGAAGACCTCTCTCTCTCTCTCTCTCTCTCTCTGCCTTTGCCTCTCTCTAAGTCTGCTTTTCAAATAAATAAATCTTAAAAAAAAAGAATGCTGGATGTCATGCGTTGTGGCTCATGGCAGTGATGAGCAGTTGTTCCTGTAGAATTGCAAGACTGGTGGGAGGTTGACGCAGGAAGGTGACTGCAAGGCATGTCCTGAGGAGCCTTGTAAGTCATGAGAGGAGCTTTGGACTTCCCCTAAAAACAACTGAGGGGCCGCTGTGGAGGCTGCTTAGGACAGTGATGTAACAGAAGGCCTGTGTATCCAGGTGACTCCACGGCAGAGGTCTTTACTTAGAGTGGGAAAGGAGACTGAAAATACGAGATTGGAGGAGGGGGAGTGTTCGGAGGCTACTGAAGGAATCCAGGAGAGACAGAGAGAATGAGAACCAGTGACTGTGGAGGCCTAAATAGTGCCCTGACTATAGGATTGGAAAACTATCGATAAATCTGGGAGAAATTTTGGCCACAGAAAGGATTAAACAAGCATGTCGATTGCTTTAAAGGGAGGGTGTGAGAAGGATTGTGAAAGCTTCCTTAATGGTTGATGGTGAGGCCATTCACCATGCCAAGGACCACCAGAGATGGTCCAAGGCTGGGGGACACCAAGAGAGGTAGACCTTAAGCAGCTCGGATTTAGAATTGTGGATGTTATGTGTTGTGGCACATCCCCATGGTAACAGGTTTGTCATACTGCGTGTCAGCAGCTAACAGGAAAAATGTTACTGCAGATAGGTTTGCCTTTAACTCCAAAACAATAAATGATCCAGCAGAAAGAATGAAATCTCCAAGAGAAAGCTATGGAGTAGGAAAAGCTCATGTAGGATAGAATCTAAAAGACAGTGTCCTAGTCTGGGCTACTTTAAGAAATACCTTGGATTGGATAATTAATCAATGACAGAATTTATTGCTCAGTTATGGAAGCTGGAAGTTCAAGATCCAGGCACTGGCAAATCTAGCATTCAGTGTAGCCTTGCTTCCCATAGATGGCACTTTCTAGCTATATCTTAGCATTGAATAGGGACAAATGCTCTGTCCCTTCATGGCAGAAGGCATGCAAGGGATGAGGACACTTACTTCCGAGATCATGCTGCATAATACCATCATACTGGATACTAAGTTTGAACATGAATTTGTGAGGGGGTCACCAATGTTCAGGCCACAGTAAAATGCCAACACTCAAGGAAGGGACAGAATGAGGGCAGGAAAGGAGAGAGTCACTAAGGGCGATACGGGAAGAGCAGCAAAGAACTAGGATGGAAACCCACAGAGAAAGAGTGAGAACCAGGTGACACAGAGCCCAAGAGCAGGTGTGCCTTCTCTCGGCACTGGCAACAGGGAGACGGAGTGCAACATGGCCGGATCACAGCACTCGGAGAGGAAGGGCAGGGACTATCTTTGGTCTCAGTGCTTGTGTCCCCTCACAGTCCATCTTTCAGCAGCCAAGACCCAAGGTCATGGCATCAAGAGGCGGGGCCTTAGGAAGGCAACTGCATCAGGAGGACACTGGCTTCGTGGGTGGGATTAGTGACCCTCTAAAAGGGGTCAGGGAACGGGAGAGCCCTCTCACAAATCTGCCTTGTGACATGTGACGACATTTGGCAGGTGAGCAACAGGGTGCCTCAGTCTTGCACCACACAGCCTCTAGCACTGAGAGAAATGAGTGTCTATTTACAAATTACACAGTCCCAGGTATATTATTACAGAAGCACAGTGGACTAAGTCTTGCTGTGCCTTCAACATGCAACCATGGTCAGGAAGATTGTCACGGGCGGTCATCTTAGGTTGTCTATGGCACAGAAGGAAAAGCCAGGAGGACATGGTCCATGGAAAGACCTTCAAGAAGGGCTCCAAGGGCACAGGGTGTGGAGCATGAGTAGCAGGGTATGGCAGGTGTTTGGCTAGCTGTTAAGACACCCACATCCCAACGCTGGAGTGCATAGGTTCAATCCCTGCCACCAGCTCCTGACTCCAACTTCCTGCAAATGCAGGCTCTGGGAGGCAGAAGAGATGGCTTTAAGTAATTATGTTTCTACCATGCATGTGGAAAACCTGGATTTCATTGTTAACATTTGGTTCCAGTTCCAGCCCAGCCCAGACAATTGGGGAATTTGGGCAACAAATCAGCAAATGTAAGCTTTCTCTATCTCTCTGTCTGTCCCTCCGTGTCTCTGTGCATCTTAAATAAATAATATTTTAACTTAAAAATATGTTACAGGGTTGGAATTAACCTCAGCAGGGTTTGTAGAAAACAAAAGGGAAGAGGAAGGGGCACCACTGTAGGCAGACAAAGTTTGTAGGTGGAGGAGCAGGAACTGCCAGGGTTTCCCATGAGACAGTTGGAGGTGAGTGCAGTCAGTCGTGGTAGCGAAGAAGGGGTGGCATTGGAGTTGGAGACTGGGAAGGAGCTTTGGATTTGTGGTGAATGAGAAGACTGTGAACTATAGCCTACTGCTCCTGATACTTAAATGATGACATTTTTTGCCCTGATTTCATGCTCACCACTGTTTGGAGGTTAACTTCCTGGTAGTTTTCTCAATGTAATTTTTGCAGCTATTATTACAGGAAAAAAAAAAAAAAACTACACTGATGGTATGGTATTGTGTATTCTGGTCCACAGCCAAGTTTTTTTTTTTTTTTTTTTTTTTTTTTTTATTGTAAATGGGTACTTTAATGGGTTTGTCTTATGCCCTCAGGGATGGTAATTTTGGTTTCCCCTGGTTCCAGGTGAATGCGATGACTGTGGGGGGTGGGTTTTCTGGGCCAGGGGCAGTGGGGCTGTACAGCTTCATCCTGCCCTCTGGGAGAGGCCAGCCAGGCATCATCTGTCTTGATTTCATTTATTCTCTGATTCGCCATTATCAATGACAGGACATGCCTGAAACCAGAGTCACACCAATAGACAGAAGTACCCCAGGAAGACACAGACAGTGGCTTAGGGCATCTCTCACTGCAAGCAATAAGAAAGGGACATTTTTGGTTTCAAAAAATATTGTAAAACTCAGGTACTGACAGTCATGGCCAGCATCTTCTCTCTGCACCGATTCATCCCCTGGTTTCCTGTTTACTAAGCGTTTCTTGATCACTCACTGCGATCTGTGATGAGCACATGGGATCAATCTTCTCCCTGTACTTCCCACAGACGAGTGCCACCAGGAGGAGATGCGGAAGAGGGGTCAACAGGACAGAACCCGACAGAACAGCACAGAACAGCCAGCTGTGTCGCTGACTTTTCTCCCATGACTCAATCCAAACGCTGAACAGCTGACAAAAGAAAGTAACCAAAGGCCTGCGCTATATTTACAAGAGCAAACAACAGGATGGCACCAAAGAATCTTTTCCAAAGGAAATCATGCTTCTTAGAAATAAATAAAAATACCTTAAAGTTGAGCAATGCATCAAGGAATTGCTGTCTTTAATGTTTGACTTGAAGGAACAGAAGAGAGTAAGTGACAAATGCAGATCTCAATGGTAAGGAAAGAAACTGAAATAATGAAGCAATACAAACATCTGGAGTGGGATTCTACCATAAGAATTTACTGCATCTTCAGGAATATTGTAACAAGGTCTGTAGATCGTAGGCTTAAAAGAAGTCACAAAGGAGCATATAATGCAAAAAAAAATATACTCATTTTACCGTATTCCACGTGGAGTTCTGGCAAGAAAAGAGAAACAGAGAAGACAAAAGAACTCAGAAATTCTACTTAATAGGAAAGCTAAATCTTTTTTATTGTTATGTATTCTACATACACACAAACACAAACAATGACAAATTCCATCTGTAAACAAATCCCCAGAGGGGTAGACCTAGTTGCCCAGAGCCCTTGCAACAGCAGAAGAAAAGAGACAGACAGACAGACAGACCAGGGCTTGCAGGTGTAGAACTAGCCATGCCCTTGCTGCTCTTGTGTGCAGCACTACTTTCTTGTTCTGGCTCCAAACTGTCGCAGAAACACTCTGGGAAAGGCGTCGAGTCACTTCCCTCAGTGCTTACTCACAAGCCCATACAGCAGCAAGCGTTTCTTGGCACGGTTTAGATAAGGAAATAGTGAGGTGGTGGGGCGGGGAGGAGTTGGGGGTGCGCTGGAAATACAAACAGACTTCAAGAAGCTGTTGGAAAATGGAAGTAAGAAAAATTTTTTAATGTAAGTCTTGTCTGTCAACATCAGCTCTATCAGTTCGAGACACTTCTGTGAGCTCTGATACTAGCCATTGAGCCCATCCCTGAAGATGTGAGGTCCTGGGAACTTGGCCAGCTCTTTCTGCAAGATTACCTGAAGAAAAATGGGTACATTTCAAAGACTTTTTAAAACTAAAAAACAAGAAGCCAGCAAGAGTCAAAGCAGGACTGTTAGGAGAATGCCTGGTGGTTTCCAGGTGAAACTCTGATGAACTTCCCTGGTTCAATGAGGAATGAGCAGGAGGGTGGTTGTGGTGGACAGGGACTCTCTGGTCAAAATTTCCTGAGCACACTTTCAAAATAAGTAGACATCCTAGTTATCTGGGCTCCAGAAAGTCAAGAAGCAAAATGCCTTGAGCATTCCGTAAAGCTGCTGCTGTAACCTCTGGGGCCCATCAGGCAGAATGTTCGTTCAGCTTTAATCCATCAAATTTGCACAAACTAAAGATGGGTACTTAGCCTAGCAACTAAGGTGCCTGCTTCCCACATCAGAGGGTCTGGGTTCAATTCTAAACTCTGGTTTCTGACTCCAGTGTCCTGCTAATGCAGCCCCTGAGAGCAGTCGCGACAACCCAGGCACCCTGCCACCCATAAGGGAGCCCTAGATTGCACACCTGGCTCCTGCCCAGCCCCAGTTGCTGCAAGCATTGTGGGAATGAACCAGCAGACATCTTTCTGTGTCTGAAATACATAAATAAAATACTTTAAAAAGGAATTGTGTAAGTGAACCAAGTCTGTCTGTGATGTTGGCTACTGTTTCTGCTGTTAATCATTGGTCCTTTTCCTTTAGAGCATGAAAGAGAGTAATTTCTTCCCTCCAAGTGGATGTAGATCGGCTGCTGCAGGTGTCATCTTCAACATCATCGTATCCTTTCTTAAAATAATTTATCCATTTGTAAGCTGCCGACATCCTTGGAGCATTGTCCATTCTTCCAGTTAAGCCTCTGCATAAATTCAACGTTTGTTCTTGCTCTAATGTGAGTAGAACTCACGTTGCTCTGATGGGGCTTCTTTTCCAACTGATTTCTTATCCTTCTAAGAATCTCAAACTAGATCCTGTTCAGACACGTTATTACAAGGTAGGGTGAGTTTATATTGGCATAAAAATATTGAAACCTACGCATATTTTTCTAAATACTACATACTTTTCATGACCTTTTTGAAAATCCCTTATAAAGAAAGTAAAGCACTTTTAAAGACTTATTTACTTATTTGAAAGGCAAAATGACTCAGAGAGAGTAATAGACAAAGAGACAGAGACAGAGATTTTCCACTCACTGGATCACTCACCAAATGGCTGCAACAGCCAGGTTTCAGCCAGTCTGAAAGCAAGAGCCAGGACCTCCACATCCTGGTCTCCCACATGAGTGACAGGGGCCCAGGTCTTCGTATCATCTTCTGCTGCCTTCCCAGGTGCATTACAAGGGACCTAGATTAGGTGAAGAGCAGCCAGGATTCAAACCGGCACCCCAATATGGAATGCTGGCTTGCGAGTGGCAGCGTAGGTTGCTGTGCCACTGTGCCTCAGAATTCATTATTGTCTGAGGGTTTTGATGCCACACTAGAAACAGAAGGCACTGTTATTAACTGTCACTTTGATTCAGGAAACACCAACCATGGGCCAGTGCTGTGCCATGGTACTTTAAGCACTCAGCTGCAGTTCCAGCAGCCCATATGGACACCAGTTCGAGTCTGGGCTCCTCCACTTCCAATCTAGCTTTCTGGCCTGGGAAAACAGTGGAAGATGGTCCAAATGATTGGGCCTCTTCCCCAATGTGGGAGACTTAGAAGAAGCTCCTGGCTCCTGGCTTTGGATCAGCCCAGCTCCAGCTATTGAGGCCAAACCAGCAGATAGAAGACCTCTCTGTCTATCTCTCCTTCTCTCTGTCTATAACTCTGCCTCTCAAATAAATTAATAAATCTTTTTAAAAAAACAACTATCTGTGTACTTAACTAAAATGAATAACTTTTTAATTATGATATGATAGAACATCTTATTTTTCTTTATATATTAAAAGTATATAGCTTTATTATTGAAAATTATTGATTGCCTAATAATGGAAAAGCAGAAATTTCTACCAGAACAACAAGAATCAGAACACTTCAGACTTGAACCAGCACTCCAACGTCAGACACGAGGGTTACAAGCAGAGACGTAACCCACTGTGCCACAACACTGGGCCCAAAACAAAATTTATTGCACACCTATGAATCCTAACTTATAAAGGACATTTTACACATATACAGCCAGGTGCTACATGATAGTGCTTTGGCCATCCAAGCGTCCCATGAGATCACACCATGTAGTGACTCTGTGCCCTTCTAAGCCTATGGAAGTAACTCTGTGATATTCACACAACACTGGTACATTGTCAGAAAGTATCCTCCGTGTTCAGAGGTGCTACCTGGAAAGTGCTTAAGTCCAACAACCCGATGAGGCAACAACTCCTCCCATTTTTCAGGAAATAGTGCTAGAAAAATTACAAATTGTCCACATAGGCAGGCAGTGGAGCTGAGTGTCCATCCATAACCTGATGACTTGGAGAGGATGCCCCCCAGGAGGACTGGGCCATGCCAAGTCATCCTTCTGTTGAGACAAACAGCCAAGCCTGCCAGGCCTGGAGACTAGAAGTCAGCTCCAGTGGCAGGTGGGATTTGTCTCAGCTAGGAGCCCATGGAAACCTCACACTCAAGTCTCTTTGTCTCATGACTCACAGACAGCATAATCATCACTACACAGGTCACTTGACTTCATAGGAAATCGCATACTTTGTTGACTGCACCACACTGGAGACCCACCTGGAGGCACAACAGGCAAACTGTCACTCTCCAGAGTGGTCACACCTCCTCCGGTCACCATCAAACCCTTCTTGTTCTCCACGTGTCTGGATCCCCAGGATGTGTAGCTCAAACTCCACGGCAGCAGAATCTTATTCACTCCTGTGGCACTGGGCATTAGTTAGCTGCCTCTGTTACAGAAGATATTTAATAAATATTGAGTGAGTGAGGATGGCTCTTGGAATTGGACACTGTGACCAGAAACTCGATGCTTAAGTGTCTTCAGTTTCCCGGGTGTGGATAACACAGTACAGAGAAGATCTGTAAAACTGAACAGATCAGGATTTTACTTTGGGGGGTTTAATTTCTCTTGCCCTTGAGTGATCCTATTGACAGTGCTAAGCCCCAAGTTGTCTGGCTTGTGAGGTTCTGGGTGGGTTTTAAATCTGCTTCACCCAGGACATCTGTCAGTCTTGTTTTTGAAGGCAGGCTCATTTTCAGAGCTCAAATACTAAAGCTAATGATATAAACCCACATTGAAAGTAGAAGCAAATGTCCCCTTTCCTATTTCACTCAGAAGTGAGCTGAGCTGCAGTTGTGGGGATGTCTGACATTGCAACAAAGTAGGCAAAGCACACAAAGGGAGGCCTACGCAACTAAGGGGCGTTTTCAGGTAGAGCCCAGCCTGGAAACTGCTCACGTCCAGCTAAGAACATTTGTGATCCATGAAACCCCTTGCACTCTTACTGCATTGCACAGATCTCAGACAAACAGGAGAGGAGCCAGCAAATTTAGCAACCAGAGATGTTTCTCCTGCTGAATCCATTACTATAGCCAATGTGTATGCAAAACACAATGGAGGAAGGAAAACCTCTTCAGAAACCTGATGAAAATAGGGACTGGATGCAAACATTTAGGCAATCACCTGAAGGCCTAGCCCCTCGGTGTCATGGTCAAGGCCATCGGGGACAAGGACCCCGGTGACTTCTCCAGACTCATCCCTCACTGCTCATGCCCCACCTTGAACTTCTCTTTCCTCTTCCACAACTCAGCACACCGTCCCTTCTCGGCTGATTCCTAAGTGCAGCGAGTTCAGTGGCCTGATAGGTCAACCTAAGAAACCATCAGAGTTGGTTCTCTAGGGACTACCTGGATTAGCAGAGTACAGCAATGGGCACAGGAGTGCCCTCGTGAACTATACACACATTCAAGAAGGTTGAGGCAAGGGGAAGTTTCTAAAGCAAAAGTGGGGATTATGTAAGATGTTGAAACAACCATCCTTGGCCACAAGGATCAATAACGAGAGTGATGCCAGTCGCAGGCAGAAGTGCTGCTGGTGTGAGGCTACAGTGGCCTTTTGCAAGGCTGAGGGTCGTGGGTCTGGCAGAATCTTCTGTGGTAGTTACTGTCAGGCCATCGCTGTGAGAATCCTTCCTTCACAACCTCTGGCTTGGTGGAAGCATTTGTGCCCTCACAACCTCCCGGCTTCATGTACTTCTGGCTTCTGTGAGAACTGACACAAGCAGCGCCCGTTAGACAGCCTTAAGGGATTCTCAGGGCTCACACAGACGGGAACGGTTAAGATCACGGTAATTAACCCAAGTGCCTATTAGTTCACAGGCCTGCAATAAACCTTTGGTAAATAAGCAAGTGTTAAATTTGTTGACACGTCAAAAAAAAAGACGTCTTCAGAATTGAAGGCATACATTTTTGCCTGGCACAGTTGGCCAGACAGAGATGTCTGCTAGATGTTCAAGGTCATTAAAGTGTAAGTTTGCCCCAAGAACCAACATGCAGATCACAGTGCAATGCCACGTCCGTCGCTTCCTATGGACCGAGAACAGCAGCTTAACTTTTCAGGGTTTTTTTTCATAAGAAAATACCTTGAAATGATGGCCATGTTTGTCTGATGTCTTAGTTTTCATAAGTTACCTAGGTAAAACTGAATAAAATAAGTAAAGTGTAAGTGGGATAAACGTTTATAAATATAAGAAACTTTACAGTTATGATAAATTTAAATAGTATACATAAAACATCTGAGTGGTTTCTAAATAAGTTAAAATAGTGAAACATAACTGTTAAATAAAAACTCATTTCCTCTTGACTGATTAAATTCTATGGAGAAGATAATATGCATACCGGGTCCATGAATAAACATCAGCTGTTCTAGACATAAATTCTAAGATTCTGAGATCTTCTGGGTTCCTCTGATCTATTTTTCTCTTTGGGATGGAAAAGAACAAGTGCTGCTCTTTCCTAGGGCCCTGGAAGTTGAAGCTGGACAAGTAAGCGTAAATAGTGTCCTACTGGCATGTGAGCCACACTAAGAGTATCCACTGCCCGATGCCACAGCCAGAGACACTGACGGTGCCGGGATGAGCAATGGTGTCAGAACAAACCTCCAACCCACGCTGAGACTCGCGCCCAGCCCAGGGGTTCCTTGCCTGTGCCTGTCTTTTTCACTTCACACAACAATGGTGTGATTTCAGCAACAGCTACCGTGGGAAACTTGACAGAAACTGACCTGAGCAGTCCTCTAGTGGGGATCTTTCCCAACCTCATCCCTGGGGCTTTCCCCTCAAACTACACCTGTGGCTCCTCTCTAATACTCCCTTAATTCAAGGCTCTCTGGAGATATAGAATGATAACACTACTGGAGATGATTTATTGGCTAAGTAAGAAAACACTACATGCTGTTGCTAACACTACATGCTGTGCCTAGATAAATCCTTCTGGGGATATTAAGAATCAATTACAAGCAGAAAGAGAACCCTCAACAACTGCAGCAAGCTCCACCTAGTTCCCTTGAGCCATTTCAATCATTCATCCTCTCACTTTCAACCTTATTTTCTTGGTTCAAAACTATTACGCAGAGGCTGGTGTTATGGCATAGTGGGTTAAGCTGCCTGAGGTGCCAGTATCGCATATGGGCACCAGTTTGAAGCCTGACCACTCCACTTCTGATCCAGCTCCCTGCTAACATGCCTGGGAATGCAGTGGAAGATGGCGCAAGTGCTTAGGCCCCTGACGTGCGCATCAGAGACTCAGATGAAGCTCCTGGCTTCTGGCTTCAGCCTGGCTAAGCCCTGGCCGTTGTGGCCACTTAGGGAGTGAAACTGCATATGGAAGATCTGTCTCTGTTCCTTCCTCTCTATCTACAACTCCAATTCTCAAATAAATCTTTTTTTTTTTTTTTAAGCTAACTACAGGGGAAAGATCATGATCAAAAGGGAGAGATAGGGAAGTGGACAGACTCAAAATGGAGTCCCTTTCCCAACGGCAAGAAAACAAAAGAATGAAGCCAGAGGTTGGAAAGGAAGGGTTCTCCCAGAGGATGGCCTCACGGTGAATGTCACAACAGATTCTGCCGGACCCAGGGCCCAGGACCTTGCACAAAGGCCACTGCAACCTTCCACCACCAGCTCCGGGAGGGCATCTGCCCAGCAGCTGTCTGTCCAGCCTGGGACTGGCATCACCCTTGTTAATCCTGTGGCCCAGGGTGATTCTTTCAAAACATCTTACATAATCCTCCTCCTTTTTGCTTTAGAAACTTCCCCTTGCCTTGGCCTCCTTGAATGCACTCCAGTGTTCTACAGCACACAGCAAGGTTCCACTCTTTCCAGTCCAAATCTCTGTTCTTCAGAGGATCTCCCATTTGTATTGCAGCTGACAACTCTGTTCTCAGCCTTCCATTATTGCCAGACCACCATGTCTAAGCCCCTGTTACTAAAAACCCTGTGTCTGGCCTGTTTTCCCCTTTCACCATTTTATCCCAAATGCCTGGCAGTTAGATGTCCTTCAATAAATATCTGTTCAATCAAAGCATTCATTGAAGAAGCACTAAGGATTTTCTTTTAATTTTTACATTACAAAAAAAAATGTCCAGCCATCAGCATCAAATCCCCAATACCACACTCCATGGCACAAATATGAACACTCTCCACTTTCTTTACATCACCTGAATCCTAACTCTGCCACCAGGATGGCAGGAAATTCGGAATCAGTCATTTAGGGGCTGGATCCTTTCCTGGAGTCAGACGGAAACCGGGAGGCTGATAGGAAGTCCAGGAAGCGAATGACGGGCCTCGCTGTCCTGCTCCCTGCCTGAGGAAGTCCCGTCATCCTTTGCTCCTGCACTCACAGGGGTTCCAGAATCTGGGCTGCTTCTCGCAGAACCACACCCGGAGCTCCACCCTCCTGTTGGCACACCTGGAAGGAACCTGCTAGCTTTGTTGCAATATTAAACATCCCCATGGTTGCAGCAGGTCCACTTCTGTGTGAAACAGAGAAGGGGGAGATTTACTTCTGCTTTCAGTTTAGGCTTCTATGATTAATTTTTAACATTTTGGCTCCGATCATGAGCCTGCACTCAGAAACTAACCAGACTAACTGATTTCCTGGACTAGGCAGGAGACTTTCACCAACCTACCCAGCAGGACACTTGCCCAGGCAATTGGGGCGCAGCACCGCCAGAGTGGTTTGTTCAAGGGAAGGAGAAATGAAAGGCTCCTAAAGTAAACTCTGCTAAGGTCATACTCTTCAAAATCTCCTCTCAGCTCTGTTATTACCGTTTGGAAAAAAAAAAAGACACAGAGACATTAACTTTGCAGTCACTAGTTCAAATGCGGCACGTGTGGCCATACTAGCAGCTCAAAGTCTCATTTCCAATGACTGCAAAATCTGAAGAAGGCTCTGCCTGTTCAAGGTTGCTGCATGAACAAACGATTGTCATTCAGCTAGGTCCACATTCACAGCATACAACATAGCTTTAGTTAAGTCAAAAAGAAAAAAAAAAACTTAGAAATATTCAAGAGCAAACCATGGATTCAAAAAGATATCTCGGGTTCAGCGCTGTGGCACAACGGGTTAAAGCCCTGGCCTGAAGCGCCAGCATCCCATATGGGAACTGGTTCCGCCTGCTCCACTTCTGATCCAGCTCTCTGCTGTGGCCTGGGAAAGCAGCAGAAGATGGCCCAAGTGCTTGGGCCCCTGCACCCACCTGGGAGACCCAGAAGAAGCTCCTGGCTCCTGGCTCCTGGCTTTGGATCGGCACAGCTCCAGCCATTGCGGCCATTTGGGGAGTAAACCAGTGGACAGAAGACCTTTTTCTCTCTCTCCCTCTCTCTGGCTCTCCTCTCTTTGTGTAACTCTGACTTTATAATAAATAAATAAATCTTAAAAAAATATATATCTCAACTTTTTTTTGTGGTCCTGATTGACACAAAGCAAACTGAAAAGAGATAGTCTACCTTTACAAAAATCTCATAACTATCTAAAGAATGAAGCTAGTTTATAAGGTGATATATATTTTGTTTTCATTTTGCTTTACAGTTTATCTAATCATTTGCTGTGTTTGAATACTTTCTGTCTGTGTGAATTCTACTTGGAATTCAGGATATGGACCCCTACGGAGCTGAGAAATCCTGTTTTCCCTGCTCTGTAGCATCCAAGGCTGCTGGCACCAGGGCCCCACGACATAGCGGAAACTACATGGTGTGTCATACCGACTGCCATATAGCATGTTATTCTGGGACAGGGCTAGGCAGTGTAGGCAGGAGGCTTGCATGGCCAAAGATACTTTATGTGTTTGAATGCATGGTTCTCCCTTGCCAGGATGTTCACAGCTTTGCTGGAGCTGCTACATAGCTTGGCAAATCTTTGATTATAGTCATGTCAGGGAAGTAGGCGCCATCACGCACGCTGCCGTCTGCCAGGATTGGAGAGAAGAGTGACTGTGGATGAGGTGGCAGTGCTGTCTGAGACAGGAGGAGGTGCTTTGGTGCACCGATGCCCGCTCACTCACTGTGAGGCTCCGAATGGAAGAGCCATTTGAAGCAAGAGCTGGAGGGAAGCCTGTCTCCCTGACCCCCTATCTTCAGGAGCAGTGAGAAAGGGGGTGGGGGGACCTTTCATCCTGACAATGTTCTAGGCTTCTGAAACCCTGGACAAAGTCAAAGGTCTATAGAAAAGTAAGAGGAGCAAATGCTGTACAGAAATAATTATAATAGAACATTATTTGCATCTGGCTTTTTCTGAAAAGGGGCCTTCTCTTGGTGTGTGTGGTAAGTGAAGACGCAAAGCATATGATTAAACCAAACCTAAGAAGGTAACAGAGAGATCATCTTTATCCTGCTCGCTACCTTGGCTGTCTAAGTAGACAGATGTGGAGATGATTCCTTTCCTAGGGGAGAATGACTCTCCTGAGGGCAGTTAGACCCAATCGAATCTAACAGTGACTTCACAAAAATACCTGCACGTCTCAAAACAGATTCATCAGTCCTTTGAGGAAAGTAAGACCAAAAACATACTGTGATATAAGTAAGTTTATATACCTGTATCACTTGACTGAGACACAGAATTTTTTACTTTCATTTTATTATGGGTTTTATTTTTGAAAACAACACATAATAAACACAGCACATTTGTATGAATAGGCACCTACGAGATTACCTTTTATTGACATAATCGGTTTCTGTAAAGTTTACCCTAAAAAAGAACATATCGATTAGCTGTATTTTAGTGGAAATAATAGAAAACATTTAACATATCATTCATGGTAATTCCTAATCTTGTTATAGGAAGCCCTTTAGTAAGCATTATTTTAAAAAAAAAAAGTGTAACCCTTTAAAAAGATATATCTTTAACAAGGATCATAATTAGTGGGGAAAACTTAAAACCTTCTTATGCACTTAAAATGCTTATTGGTGAAATACACTTTATATTGTATCTCTTTTCTTAGATATTGTGATAGATTTTGCACATTAAAAGGAAAAACAAAAAAAAGTGGGTCCTACCCTAAAGGGACTGAGAATTTTATGGTATGCCATCGGGAGCACACTTCACTATCAACTGAGGCAAACAGCTCTCCATACTCTTGGAAATTCTGGGTAGCACATAACATAAACAGAGATTTTAAAATTTCTGTTCTAAGTATTTGAAAGAAGTTTCTTTAAAAAAAAACCATTTATTTATTTGAAAGAGTTACAGAGAGAGGTAGAGACAGATAAAGAGGTCTTTGATCTGCTGGTTCTCTCCCAAGATGGCCACAATGCTCGGAGCTGCACTGATCTGAAGCCAGGAGCCAGGAGCTTTCTCCTGGTCTCCCATGGGGGTACAGGGGCCCAAGCACTTGGGCCATCCTCCACTGCTATCCCAGGCCACAGCAGAGAGCTGGATCGGTGGCTGGCGCCACGGCTCACTAGGCTAATCCTCCGCCTGCGGTGCCGGCACACCGGGTTCTAGTCCCGGTCGGGACGCTGGATTCTGTCCCAGTTGCCCCTCTTCCAGGCCAGCTCTCTGCTGTGGCCCGGGAGTGCAGTGGAGGATGGCCCAAGTGCTTGGGCCCTGCACCCCATGGGAGACCAGGAGAAGCACCTGGCTCCTGCCTTCGGATCAGTGCGGTGCGCCGGCCGCAGTGGCCATTGGAGGGTGAACCAACGGCAAAAGGAAGACCTTTCTCTCTGTCTCTCTCTCTCATTGCCCACTCTACCTGTCCAAAAAAAAAGCTGGATCAGAAGAGGAGCAGCTGGGACTAGAACCAGCACCTATATGGGATGCTGGCGTCTCTCAAGGCAGGCCTTTATCCTGCTGTGCCACTTGAAAGAGGTTTCTTATCTATAACTGTGTTTGCATGAGTCTAGAGAACCTAAGAGTGATTACAAAAACATTAGAAATAGTAAGATAAAAGTAAAGTGGTGGCCTATAGGCTCTCTGTTTAAAAAAATTGTTTGAAATATAACAGTAAAGTTTTTAAACACAATATTAAAAATAATTCACAGATACAGCAACAAAATTTAAACAGCAAAGGAAAAAACCGAAACTATAAAAACCCTGGGGATTTTCCTAACAAGAAATGCGTGTGGAGTCTATTAAGCACACACATCCTTATCCACACGCATATGAAACTCCCCAAAAAACTAAAACGTGTGATGCTGTTTCAATAGATGGATATTTCATGCTTCTGGATGACAAGGTTAAATGAAAGAGTGAAACAATACTGATGATGTTAACTCATCCCAGATTTACTTTCAAGTTTAACATTCTAATCACAATACTAACATCTTTATCAATACTGATGACTTTATCTAAAAGTTCATTTAGAAGAGTTAGCTTGTGCGAAAAGTGGAGGAAACTTTGGAAAAAAATTTATAAGAGCTGTGTCCTGTATACATTAACACACACCATAAGGCAAAAGTAACATTGTTAGAAATCTGTTAGACAATGAAACAGAACTGACAGGTCTAAAACAGAGTGTAAGGTAATGTATAAGAGATCGTGATAGTTGAAGGGAGGCGAGAACTTCCACTTTGATTATGGACTTGCCTAAGTAAGGCTGGAGTCTGTGAACTCAAGAGGCTTCCATAGCCTTGGCAGCTCATGACAAGAGCCTAGGGTGATCACTGACATCATAAACAAGAGTGTCAATTTTTAAATCAGCAACAGGAGTCACTGTGCACTTACTCCCCATGTCCTTAATGTGCTGTACTATGTGAATTAACGGTAAAACTAGTATTCAAGCAGTACTTTATACTTTGTGTATCTGTGTGGGTGCAATCTGTTGAAATCTTTACTTAGTATATACTAAGTTGATCTTCTGAATATAAAGATAATTAAAAATGAATCTTAATGAAGAATGGGATAGGAGAGGGAGTAGGAGATGGGATGGTTTGTGGGTGGGAGGGTGGTTATGCGGGGGAAAACCGCTATAATCCAAAAGTTGACTTTTGAAATTTATATTTATTAAATAAAAGTTTAAAAAAAAGAGATGGTGATAGTGATCAGGGAAATATCATGAATCAATGGGAAGACATAGATAGACTAGAAGAAACTCACCAAATATTGGAGGAGGGTATCAGGTTTATTTCCTAAATTAGTATGAATGTGCCAATAAATTCCAGATGGATTATAGGACTATAAATAAAAAAAAATTAAAAAGCGGAAGAGCTTTGTGAGCATCAATTTTTAAAAGTCAACCAGAAAAGAGAATATTATATTTAACTAAATAATGAAGTTTGATTCTGCACATAAACCTACATGAAATCTGTATTTAACAATGAACAGGCAGCATACTTGCAAAACATTGGTGAGTAAAATGTCAACACATTTCTTCTTTATTCCTTCTGCCTTTTCTTCTGGAAACACGCAGTTCGAGCTGACACTGAGGCAGGCGCAGAAGACTCCACGGCCAACAGTGCAGATTCGGTCCCAGCACCCACTGCCATCTGCAGCGGCTCTTTCAGAGGTGGAGAAAATGGCGCCTCCTACTGGCTGCTGACTGTGGGATTTGGATTGAGGGTTCCCCTGGCAAGAAACGTGTGTGGCTCAGTGTGGGGACTCTCCACTTTTCCAGGTCACAGACCAAGAGGCAAGAAAGTGGATGAACCAATGACTGTGTAACAGCCTGAGATAACGCACAGCAGGGGACCCTAACCAGGACAGAGGAAGCTGGGGGGGAGGGGGCAGCAAGGTTAAGCTAGGAGCTAGGAAATGAGCAGAGACCAAACAGCAGGTGTTCAAAGGTGATGCCTCATTCTTTAGAGAGCTTTGGAAAACAAGAAAAAGAAATGGCATCACAAAATAAAATTAGGCAAGATTCGCAGACTTAATGAAAAATCATGAACAAGTGCATATCCTTCCAAATCAGAGAAATACAGACTGAACTCGCAATGGCTGTACCACTTCTCCTCTATAAAATTAAGAAGACTTGATCATTTGTGTTAAAAGCCTTGAAAGAACTCACACACTTTGTTAAAGTGATGTCACTTCTAGAACTCTAACACCAAATAATAGCAATAATGGAAATGCAAAGCTGCACACACACAGGAGTGTCACTGGTGAATGGGCAAACACAAGGTCGTGTATCCACGTGATGGGATGTTATTGGTCAAGAAGAATAAAGCTCCCATCTGTGTTACGCTCAGGCTGCTCCTGGAAAACGTGGTGCTGACTGTGGGGGCCCAGACCCAAGAGACCAAGTGGGGAAGCGTGGCTTGGGGCTGAATGGCAGGAAGAGAATAAGACAGCTGGTTGGGGGATGGTAACTAAAGGCTCAGGGTGTCCTTCTGAGGTCATGATAGTGTTCTAATATAGACCATGGTGATGCTTGCACACAGTTGTGAATACGGTTTAAAAAACCATTGCATGCTTACATGGGTATATTCTGTAGTGTGAATTAGACCTCAATAAAGATATTTTTTAAAAACTATATACATGACCGGCACCGCGGCTCACTAGGCTAATCCTCCACCTTGCGGCGCTGGCACACCGGGTTCTAGTCCCGGTAGGGGCGCTGGATTCTGTCCTGGTTGCCCCTCTTCCAGGCCAGCTCTCTGCTGTGGCCAGGGAGTGCAGTGGAGGATGGCCCAAGTGCTTGGGCCCTGCACCCCATGGGAGACCAAAGAAGTACCTGGCTCCTGCCATCGGATCAGCGCGGTGCACTGGCCGCAGTGGTCGGCACGCTGCGGCCATTGGAGGGTGAACCAACGGCAAAGGAAGACCTTTCTCTCTGTCTCTCTCTCTCACTGTCCACTCTGCCTGTCAAAAAAAAAATTAAAAAAATTAAAAAAAAAACTATATGTATGATACTGTGAGCAAAAAACATAGCAAAAAAAAAAAAAAACCCACTAGTATCCAAAAACTTTGAAGATGGTTAGCCAATAGCATGATAAAAGCACCAGCATGGATTGTATATGTAAAACACTACCTACTGTGATTTTAAAGCATAAAAACAGTGTGGCTTATATCTATCAATGTGACATCGACATTGATTGCCCACTTCTGTGTGTTGGTGATTTTGTTTATCACTTCACTGTGTTTTGTTTACTCAACCTCCTCAGTGACACAGGCATCTGTTTTTACAATGAAAGGAAATAACACAGTAGCAAAAAATACACTGAAACACATTAGTAAAATTAAGAAAATGTCCAAAACTAAACTTCCAGTAGGCAAATATAAAACATACAACTTAAGATATGCATTGAAGTTAAGGAGTTTGTTGGGCTTTGGGGGCTTTTTTTGTTTCCTTTTTTCAAATGTTTTTAATATTTTACGCAATTCATGCCCTACAGTTCCTGTGGTGAGCCACAGGCCATTTAAAACGCTTTCCTCTCATGTTAGTCATTCAGAAGAAAAGCAACCAGTCCACAAACGATGGCTGGTTCCAATAATCCTGTCTTCTTCTGGTGACTTGAAGGTAAATAAGAAAAGGGACGACTGGACAGGTGCTGGGCAGGGTCAGAATTCTGAGAGAGGCCTTCTCAGCTGCTGATTCACAGGAAAGCAGGCACGATATAAAGTTCAATGAATAAGTCTGGAAGCTGTAACAGCTTCTGGAGCATTCGTGGTCGAACTCCTGCCCTCCCAAGTCGGAAGTGTCAGGAGCTTAGAAGAAGTCTTTTCTAAAACCATTTTATCTTTTCAAAATGCTAAGAACATATGTGGTCACATAGGGAAGTATCTATAATATTAGAAATCCATGTCTGGGTGGAATAATGAGGCTATTTGCTTTAAAATATTTCAGCAACAAGAAAGAAAAAGAAAGACACATGGATGAAGTACATGTGGTAAGATTCTGAAAATTGTAAATTCTGGTTATTGATATATTTGGGCCTGTCATGTGTCCTGAGAGTTTTAATAACAAACTATTTTAAGTAAAAGGATTATTTTAAATTTCTTTAAAATAGCATAAATACGAGGCATAGAGGAACTTACAATCTTAGCTAAGAAAAGTAAGCTGAAGATGATTCAATTTTGTGTTGTGACTCCTGACATTAGTGTACTTGGAATTTTGAGTAAATCTTAGGCTGGCCCAAAGACAACACAAATAACGTCCTTGTCTTGCTTCTGTTATTAGAGGAAGTGCCTTCAACTTTTCTCCGCTGAGTGTGCTGTTGGCTGCGGACCTGTGTGGACGGCCTGTACTGGGTATACAACATTCCTCTGAAGTGCTGTTTCTGCCTTCAGTGAAATGATGACACAAGGACTGCCCTTCACTCTGTTTCTGTGATGCACCACACTCACTGATCTGCACATGTTGTATCGCCTTTGCATGACAGGGATAAATCCCACTTGACTTAACGTGCGCTGAGTTCAGCACACAGGTGTTTTGTTGAAGATCTCTGCGTCTGCGTCTATCAGGGATGTTGGCTTACAATATTCTCCATTGTAGTATCCTTGTCTGGCTTTGATATCAGGAGAATGTTGGCCCTGTAAAAACAGCTTGTAAGAATTTCCTTTTCTTCAGTTTTTTGGAAATATTCTCATTAGTTCTTCTTAACATGTTTTGTACAATTCACCAGTAAAGTCTTCTTTGGACTTTTCTTTGGATAACTTGAGCACATCTTTGATAGCTGATTCAGTCTCCTTATTTATTAATATATTCAGATTTTCTGTTTGTTTCATGACAGAGTCTTGGTAAGTTGTGTATTTCTAGGATAGTATCTTCTAGGTTATTCAATTTGTTCGTATATTTATAGCAGTATCTTAGGATCCTGTATATTTCTTTGGTGTTATAATGCCTCCTCTTTCTTTCCTGATTTTATTGATTTGAGTCTTCTTTTCACTATTAGTCTAGCTAAAGATGTGTCAATTTTATCTTCCCAAAAAGACCAGCTCTTAAGTCATTGGTCTTTTCTACCGCTTTTTTCTCATTTTTATTTCACTTATCTCAGCTCTGATCTCTGTTATTTCTGTTTTTTTACTAACTTTGGGCTTAGTTCATTTGCTTGTTCTTTGAGGCATAAACTTTGGTGCTATATTTGAGATCTTTTTCTTCATGTAGACATTTATCACTATAAACTTTCTGTTTAGAACTGCTTTGGTTTCATGCCATAAGTTTTATACATTCTGTTCCCATTTTTGTTTGTTGAGATACTTTTTAATTTCTCATTTCATTTCTTCTTTGATCCAGTGGTTTTTGAGGAATGTGTTATTTAGATTTTTACAGTTTTCCTCCCGTTGTTGATTTTTAGTTCTATACCATCCTGATTGGAAAAGATACTTGGTACGATTTCAGTCTTCTTAAATGAGAGAGCTCCCCCTGTTCACTGTGTATGTTCACTGTAGCATGTGAATTCTACAGCTGTTGAATGCAATGTTCTCATGTGTCTCTTAGGTCCATTCAGTATAAACTGTGGTTCAAATCCAGCATTGTCTTATTAATTATCTTTCTGGATGATCAACCTACCTTTGAAAGTAGGGGTACTGTAGGGGCTGGTGTTGTGGCACAACAGATTAATCAGCCGCCTGCAACACCAACATCCCATATCAGAACACTCGTTCAAGTCCCATCTGTTCCACTTCCAATTCAGCTCCTTGCTATTATGTACCTTAGGAAAGCAGCAGATGATGGCCCAACTGCCTGAGCCCCTGCAACCCAGGTGAGAGACCCAGAAAAAGTTCCAAGCGCATGGCTTTGGCCTGGATCAGCTGCAGTCATTTTGACCATTTAGGAGTGAACCAACAGATGGAAAATCTCTCTATCTCTCTCAATCTTTGTCTCTCTGACTTACAAATAAATAAATAGATAGATGATAGATAGATAGATTGATCTGATAGATAGATAGATTGATCTTTGGAAAGAAAAAATCTTTTGGGGAAAAGTTAATGTATATAAAGGATGAGTATCATATGACTTTAAAATAGGCTTTTGCAACTCATAAACACCTAAGAAAAAACTGTTTACCATCCTATTTCAGATTGGATTTCAACAACAGTTTGATTTACTGCTCAGCTGGCAATCAAAGAAGGAATAAAAAATGAAATGTACCTTGGAGCAGGTTAACATGCATTAAGATGCCCACGTCCTGTATCAGAGTATCTGGGTTTGAGTCCTGTCTCCAGCTCCCAATGCCAACCCCATGCTAATGCAGACACTTTAAGGCACAAATGTGGCTCAAGTAGTTGGGTCCCTGCCACCAACGTGGGATAAATGCATTTTCTCAACCCCCAGCTTCAGGACAAGTCACTGTGTGTACCTGGGAACTGAAGCAGCAGAGGGTGGAGCACTCATGCTCGCTCACTTCTCTCTCTCTCTCTCTCTCTCTCCCTCGTCCCTTTCCTTCTAAATAAATAACTCAAAGAACGTTGAATGTTTTAAATACAAAACATGAAATCTGGCAAATAGCATCTACCACTGATGTAGGCCGGCATACAGGATAAAATTGATCAGGTTTGTGAGCTGGAAGACCACGCCTTCACCACACCCCTGTGTGACCTCATGCCCCTACCTGGCCACATCTGTGTGCCCACCGGCCAATCAGGTTAATTAACTACTCCAATCTGAAAGTGGATTAAAGGCCTGGGACACAGTGGGCCCACGCTTTCTATTTTTTGGCTTTTTGCCAGAGTGGGCCTGTGCTGCCCTGCACCTCTAGGGCGTGTGGCCTTTGAGCCACCCTCCCCATGCTTCCTGGCCTGTATGCTCCTCCATGTGGCTGGTTCCTGGTACTCAATATGAATCCAGATTTCTCTCTCTTTTGACAGGGCCCTCACTCTACTATGCATTTCTCTCACTGAATAAAAAGCTTAAAAACTTACTATGCTGGCTCGGTCATTCATGCTGGTATTCAGAATTCTCTGATTATTAGGCAAGAACCCACACAGGCTTATTAATATTGGGAGTTTATTTATTATTTGTTTTATTATTTATTATTTATAAGTATACAGTGATATCACATGGCACCCCATATTCCAATATCACCATGATGTCTATCCTTAACAAATGCTCAAAAAACATATGTAGAGTATAACTGAATATACTATCCAAACTAAGTGGTCCTCCCAATCTGGATTTAGAAGTATTTAGAAGTACTGTGGAAAGACACAAGTAGAAGACTTAGACTATGCTGTGGTGGAATGCTCCTGTTCCCTCCAGGGTTCATGTTGAATCCCCATTGCCCATGAACAGCACTACGGGGCATGGCCTTGAGGAGGTTCTGTGCTCATGAATGGAGTAGCTACAGCTGCCCTTGAGAGAGTGCCTGACACAGTAAGTCCACCCCTTGCCTTCCAACCCCTTGGCCATGTGAGGACCCAGCACTCCTTCCTGCCAGGAGATGGGTCAAGAAGGCACCACCTTGAAAGCAGAGAATAACCCACACCAGACACCAGTCCCTTCAACACCCTAGCCTTGGACTTCCAATCCTCAAGAATGGTGAGAAATAAATTTCTAAGTTTACAAATTACATTGTCTGTGACTTTTAGATAGCAGCACAAATGGGTTGATATAGCTTATAGGAATATATTAATTCTAAGTCTCAGAGGAAAAGCTACAGCATATAAAAAGGTTATTAACTATCCTACCCAGTTTTTTTGTCTATGCATATTAACTCAGTATTAAACAAAAAGACAAAGGCAACTTCAATATTTCTTTTTTTTGATAGGCAGAGTGGACAGTGAGAGAGAGAGACAGAGAGAATGGTCTTCCTTTTTTCCATTGGTTCACCCCCTAATGGCAGCTGCGGCGGATGCACCGCGCTGATCCCATGGCAGGAGCCAGGTACTTCTCCTGGTCTGCCATGCGGGTACAGGGCCCAAGCACTTGGGCCATCCTCCACTGCACTCCCGGGCCACAGCAGAGAGCTGGCCTGGAAGAGGGGCAACCGGGACAGAATCCGGCGCCCCAACCGGGACTAGAACCCGGTGTGCCGGCGCCGCAGGTGGAGGAGTAGCCTATTGAGCTGTGGTGCTGGCCGGCTTTTGCTTCTTAAAACTCCCCAGTCATGTTCCTTTGCCTTGCCCATGCATCTACTCTTGAAAAAAAAAAAAAAAAAACAAATATCTATGAATAAAACAACTTACCTCCTTACTGTCATTTGGGTTCTCAGTTGAAAATGCTCTCAAACAAACGTTCCGAGCATGAGGCCACCAGGCTGTTGGGAAAGACCGGCTGTGGGCAGCAGCCTGGAAAGGTGGGGAGAACGCACCTGGAGGGGAAGCCCGCTTCCCGGTTAGGCTGGGTTTCTGAGTCTCCTCTGACTGTTGGCAAAGCCAAAACAGCCTTGGAGGCAAAAGCTGTTCTTTTCCTCAACTGGATGCTTGTGGGCATTTGGCACAGCAGTTGAGTCCTTGCTTGGGGCAGCTGCATTCCTCATTAGAAATCGTAGAGTGCAGGCTGCTTGGATTCCAATCCAGCTCCCTGCTAATACACCTGGGAAGGCAGCAGATGAGAGTGCAAGTCCTTGGGTCTCTGCCACCCATGTGGAAGACTGGAATGGAGTTGCAGGCTCCCACATCTGTCCCAGATGTGGCCGCTGTGGTCATCTGGAGAGTGAACCAATAGATAAGAAGGTCTTTCTGTTTCTGTCTCTCTTTCTCTGTCACTCTGCCTTTCAAATAAATGTTTAAAAAATAATAATTTTGAGGAATTTTGAATGTGAATGTTCTTGATCCACACACATAAATATCCCTGCTTCTTTACTTCAGGGTTTGCAAGTAGAAGGTTATATTTAAAGCAGCCCCCCACAAACCAACACAAAAAAGTTTTGATAGCGTCAGAAAACTTCAAAATCACGAAAAGAAAGGCAAGCACTAACTCTGGGAAACGATGAAGTGACAGCAGCTTTTGTCTGAGGCTGTGCAATTTTTGCCAACAGTAAGAAGAGTCTCGGAGATCCAGCAAAATCCGGGAATGGTCTTCTTTTAAGCAAGAGTTAACTGTGACTAAGATTGCAGTAGGATTTTCAATAAAATGAACACGGGGTGTGCTAAATACTTACAAATTGCTCAATAAATATTTGTTAAATGAATGAGTGAAGCCTTGCTGTACGGGAAGAAAGTGCCACTCAGTGATAAGACTGTGGGTGTATGAAAGTGAAAAATGTCAGGAACTTGAAGAAACGGTGGACAAATACAGTTGATATGTTACTTCTTGCCTAGATAAGCCCATTAAATAAGGAGATGTAAAGGCATTAGAAGGTTTTTGGAGAGGCATTTTTGCTAACTTTGTTTTTATGACTTTGAGATACAGATAAAAAGCAGCCAAACTAGTTTTTGCTTGGCTCATTTGGCCTGAGAGTATAGGTTTTGATAGGTTTTACTTGGCATAAAAGGGCTCTCCTCAAAAGGAGTGCCTGCTCACGCAAATTTCTTAGCAAGGAAAACAGCAGATACAATGAAAGGAACTAAGAGTTTGGATCTCAGCACCCTTGGGGACAAACCACAGCACCAACATTACAGCTGCACATGGCCAAGGACAGACTAATATGTATAAGTCTCTTTCCTTATCTGAAAAATGCAGACAATATGATTTACCTTTTAGCATTGTTGTGAGGATAACTGGTAATATATGTAAGATATATAATGAGATGTGACATAAACAATAGCCATTACCAAAATTATAACGATAATCACAAAATATGAGCATTTAAATAGACAAAATTATGAGATAAATATTGATTTAAAAATGACACTCAAGACTAAGATTCTGGACATAAAGTATAATTCACAATCTAAAGTAGTCTTGTTAATTCATTATACTGCTTTGTTTTCTCTTCATATTTAAAAACCAAGCTTTGGTGCCAGCATTAAGCACAGCAGTCAGGACGCCAATGTCCCATGTAGCTGGCTTTGCTCCTCACTCCATCTTCCTGCTAATGCAGACCCTGGGAAGCCATGGTCGCCCAAGCAGCAGACCCAGACTGAGTTCCTGGCTCCCAGTTTCAGCCCCAGCATGGCTGTGGGAGACATTTTGGGAATGAATCAGTAGATGGGAGCTCTGCCTCTCACCCTCTCTCACTCTCTGCCTCTGAAGTAAATAAATACATTTTCATTAAATTCAATTTTATAGAAAAGTTGAAGAGTAGTATAAAGAATACCTGTATACCCCTTACTTACACTCCACAATTGATAATATTTTGGACTCTTTCTTTCTCTATATATGTAGATACAGATATAAATTATGTATTTTAATGTATTGTGGATATGTTTATGAATGAGTTGAAAACCTCACAATTCCCTCCTACATACTTCATCGTGTCTTTCCTAAACACAGCGACAGCCACTGAGCTCATGGGTTTAGCACATGCATCAGGAACGTCACATGCTCAGTTCGTTTTCCTGAGCTGGGAATCTGTGGACTTTATCATGTATAATTATGGACTTGGGGACCATGAACTCTCTAATAGACACCTAGGGAAGGCTGACACAGTGAAAGCACTGGTGCAGTGAGCGGTTTAGAAATTCTGAGAACATGTGCTCTAACATAGCAATGTATTTGGGTCACTTGGGGCACAAATGACTGTGCAGACTCATTCAAGAACTGTGGCCCAGTTTGCCAGATTTCCTCACATGTGACCAACTGCCCCTCTGCTCTGCTCTGCTCTGCAGTAGCTCTGGGCCCCAGCTGTGCTGGGTGAGGGTGACCTTGCAGTACTCACCTCCACTAAGAACTGTCTTATCAGAGCAGCTGGTGCAATGCTGTGCTGATCTGAAGCCAGGAGCCAGGTGCTTCTCCTGGTCTCCCATGGGGTGCAGGGCCCAAGCACTTGGGCCATCCTCCACTGCACTCCAGGGCCGCAGCAGAGAGCTGGCCTGGAAGAGGAGCAACCAGGACTAGTACCCGCGCCCCAACCGGGACTGGAACCCGGGGTGCCAGTACTGCAGGCGGAGGATTAGCCAAGTGAGCCGCGGCGCCAGCCATATCTTCAAATTTTCAAACTTCTTTTCAGCCTTATCTCTGCACTGAAACTTTCTTCTACCTTCACTGGTGCCTGTTCCAGTCAATTCTGCCTAAGGCCACTTTTCAATACGCAAATGAACCTTGGTCCAGAGTGGCGCATCCCCTGGACGTTCTCTCATTCAGCTTTCACCCAACTGTCACACACACAGACACACACACACACACACATTCACACCCTCATGCTTCTTTCTCTTTTGCTTCTGCTCTTTCTTATGAACTGAAAAACAGTCACAACTGGCAAGCAGGGAACTGTGAACAAGGAGCTTGATGGCTCCAGCCCTCGACTGCCCCTTCTGGCAACCGAGGATAGCTGAGGATAGCCGAGGATAGCTGTGCACGGCCAGCACTGAGAGTCCCCTGCTTATGGGGACGTCGTAGGTGGAGGCCGGCCTCAGCCTGGGCGGCAGTTCATGTTTCTCCTTCTCAGTTGCTTGTTCGATAGCTGTGAGTTACTGAAGTGCTGGTAACTCATTGGTTACCATTGGTAAAGCAGGCATACCTTCATTTCTTCATCGGTAAAGCAGGCATACCTCACAATGTTGAGTAAGTACTTGGGCCCCGTGACACTGCCTGTGGCTGGAAACTGTGAGAGTGGCTGTGGGAGGGCAGTCACCCACAGAAAACGGACAACAACCAAGGACCCGAATATCCAGCATCTACGAGCGCTGCACACACAGGAAGTGTCCTCTCAGGTCCCTAGTCACGAGTGTCTACACTGCCCACTTCCTCCCCATCCTCACAGGAGGAGGGAAACTTCCTTCTACCAAGGGCTTTTGGGTATTTGCAACATTGCTCACAGACCACACAAAATCGTCAACTTAAACATGAGCCTGCTATAGAGAGCTTAAATTCGGAGTCCCTGCTTAGAGTCCTATAGTTGCCTTGACAGTGCCAGACCAAAAGATTTCACAAGCCTGACACAGCCCCCAGGCATGACGGTTCCCACACCTGGCAGGATCAAACCTACTTGCCATGAAAATGTCCATTCAGATAAAACTCAATGGGATTAAGAATTGCCATCTCTGCCACCATCTTTTTTTTTTTTTTTTTTTTTTTGACAGGCAGAGTTAGACAGTGAGAGAGAGAGAGACAGAGAGAAAGGTTTTCCTTTCGGATCAGTGCAGTGTACCGGCCGCAGCGGCCATTGGAGGGTAAACCAACAGTAAAGGAAGACCTTTCTCTCTGTCTCTCTCTCTCTCACTGTCTAACTCTGCCTGTCAAAAAACAAACAAACAAACAAAAAACAACAACAACAACAAAAAAAAGAAAGGTCTTCCTTCCATTGGTTTACCCCCCCAAATGGCTGCTACGGCCCTTGCGCTGCGCCGATCTGAAGCCAGGAGCCAGGTGCTTCCTCCTGGTCTCCCATGCAGGTGCAGGGCCCAAACACTTGGGCCATCCTCCTCTGCCTTCCTGTGCCACAGCAGAGAGCTGGACTGGAAGAGAGCAACTGGGACAGAACCAGCGCCCCAACCGGGACTAGAACCTGGGGTGCCGGTCTCTGCCACCATCTAATTTTTAATCATTGTATATTATATCAGGTGAATGATGAACTAAATTTATGTTGGGGTATGGTTGGGACTTAACCATAGCATGTATTATTTGTGTCAAAGGACAAATTGACAACAATTTAAAGATCTTAACTGGCTTCACATAACAAACGTTCCAATGAGCAGAGCAGATAAACTTGGTTTTACAGGAAAAGGCTAAAGAAAACAGAAATATTGTTAAACGTAAAAGAGAATTAGCCATTTCAAAGTTACTTTTCTTGTATGGCAGGAACAGGCAGCCAGGAACATAACTGGTTGGTTAATAGGTTACTTCAGGTTACCTTTTCGTGTGAAGATTAAGGCCAAGGGCACTTCATCATGAAGCCAATCAAAACTGGCCTGTTGGAGAAATGTGCTGTTATCTCAATAATCCTGAGGTCTCCAAGGTCAGATCAGCAGCTGGTTTCAGCTTGGTCACTAGGGCGGAAGTGTGAGTCACTCTGTTTTGATTTTTAGCCTTGTGTGTTGTGGTCCAGTGTAGGGGCTTTGTCCAAAGTAATGGCTTCCTGTGGTCTTTATTTAATATCAGGTTCTCTGTTTCATCAAAGCATGAATTCCCAACATTTCACAATAAGACTTTCCTGCAAATCTATAGTGAGCATATACCAAAGACATTGAACTGCCTAAGGAGCAGGTCAGAAGAGAGCAAAGGTTGTTCAAAGGAGGAGAGGGGAGACTAACACATTTCAGTCCAGGGGAGAGAGAACATTGGCTAAAGATTGCTAGGGTAGGATTTTAAACACTGCTTCAAGTCTGCAAGTCCACAAGATTATCATCTTTGGGGATGTGTCCCCTATTGGAGACTATTTGTCCACTAGACAAAAATGATTTGCACTTTGCCAGTCTTTGACAAATAACATGTAACTTTGCAGTCTGGATCCAGTTAACAGGAAAGAGCAAGCAAAAGCAAGGCTGCAAGCTCTGACTGTCTTGAGGAAGGTTAGTTAGCTGAGGGTACAGGTGACTGTCAAACAACACACTGATGCTTCTGCCTTTGAGTTGTAGAAAATTTGTTGTAAATTTTCAAGCTACTTGCAAATAACCCCTTTAACACTATCCATCTAAAAACAGTATTTTCTATGCAAAAGGTATAGGTCCTTATGACCATGACTTTGGGTTACAGTGGACTTGTCTTCAGAAGCTCATGGAAAATGCATGAATTTCATTTTTTCCACCAACATAAACATATCTTTTAATTCTATTTTTATACAAATTGTCTAAAGTATCCTTATATTTGAATGGAAAGTCAATTTGGGAAATCTGTATATAGACACACAGCAAAGTTCCTAGGATATATAAACAAACATGTTTTTAAAAGTAGAATTTTATGTATGAATTGCTAGTCGGAATCAGTGCAGGTAACCAAAAAATTACAAATATCACCTTTATACCTCAAATACAAAACCTCAACTTTTTAAAGAAACTACACAACTTTGAAATTCATACCATATACTACACATCTTAAACTGTTTATTAAACTCAGAGCTTATTGCACACATTATTTTAATTTAAATTTAGTCCCTTATACTGTCAGTAATTTTGAAGTCGCCTTTTTCTGCCTCTATACACATAGAACACAAGCAGCAAAACAATCTGGATTTTTCTATTACTAACATAAAGTGCCATGAAAAGCTTTGTGGATAGAATACGTATTCCACCTAATCTTTTTTTTTTCTTTTTTACCTTTGCTGAAAGCAATACCTTTGGAATTATGCACTCCAGCGAGTGCTGCCCAGTACCCAGGTCCTTGACTTCAAGAAGGAATTCAGGAGTACATGAAAGAACGCAGAATGTCATTAGCCAACGTTTTATTGAGCAAGCCTGACACACACTGCACACACAGAGCAGGGCCTGTCTGCAGTGGAATGGCCCTGTCTCTGAACTGTGCTCATGCCATATCTGCCTGTTTAATGACAGGGGAGGCTGAGTCACAGTTTTTCTGGCAAGTAGTGGAAGTTGCTGCTGGAATCTGGCTGTCCTTTTCACGGCTCACACGATCTGTAAGGAGTGACCTGGCAGCTGGCAGGTGCGTCATTTCAGCATCCCGATGTATGACTGAGCATATGATGAGCTGTCAGTCAGTCTAGGTGAGCCTCGGCCCCCTAATCTGCTGAGCCTGATCCAGGAAGGTCTGTGTGTCTTCCGAGCAAGGGGAACCAAACCTCCTCCTGTGGGTCTTGAGATGGTAGGACTTCCCCCAAGTGGTTAAACTGCTTCCTCTACTTCCCTGTCAAAAGGATCCGTGCCTTTTCTTTCGAAAATTCATGAATCTTAAACAAAGAACAGAAAATCAGAAAAGTTGATCAGAGACTGCCGTGGAAAATCTACCTTACTATGCTGTAGGAAATACAACAGGTCTTCAAAGCTTCATAAGGAATGTGCATTATGAAAAAAAAAATCATGCATAGATTTCTTTTTGTTTGTTCGTTTTGGACCAAAAGAAATTTTTTTTAATTCCATTTTTCCAAGACCTTCTGGTAGTGCCCTGGAAGAACCCTAAGTTAAACCGCTGGTGTGAAAGACTTCAGACAAACCAGTGAGGAAGTACAGTCACCATTTAAAGAAGCCACAGGGCGTGAACAGAAAACTATGAAGAGGAGCCACTGCTCACTGCTCGGGAGACAGGCAGTGAGTGTTGTTAGCACTCAAAGGAAGCCAATTAAAGAAAAATGCCAATATTTACCTTAACTGGTGCTTAGGTTTCCTAGGACTGCTCTACCAAATTCCCACCAACTGCATGGCTTCCAACAACAGAAATGTATCCTGACTCCGTTCTGCAGGCCCCAGACGGGAGACCCAGACGTCCACAGGGCCAGCCCCCTCTGAAGACTCTGGGGAGGAGCCTGCTTCTGGGGATGTGGGCTGCCCTGGATGTTTCTCAACTGTCGGCAGAACTCCAGTCTCTGCCCGCATTTTCAATGAAGTGTCTCTCTCCCTCTCCCTCCCTCTTCTCTCTCTCTCTCTTTCTCTCTCTCTCTCTCTCTCTCTCTGTATGTGTCTGTGTCTGTGAATTCCCCTCCCCTTATAGTGACACCAGTCACTGGTTAGGGCATATCCTAATCCAGCATGATTTTATCACCCCTTTTTTGCATCTACAAAACCCGATTTCCACCAAACAAGGCTCCATTTTGAAGTTCCAAACGGGCATGCATTTCGGGGAGACACTATCCAAACCCATACAAGTAGCACGGATTTCTTCTTAATGGTATGTCCAGCGCCTGGCATCCACCATGATGTCTCCATCTCCCAGGCCCCATCCAATCACTGGTAAGGCTGCTGCTGTGTGTAAATACTATGTCTTCAGGACCTGCCTTCTCACCGCCATCTCTCCTTCCGGACTCCTGCAGAGGTTTCCTGACTGCCCGCCTGCAGCCTGGTCTCCCTATGTTCTGTCCTCCACACCACACCAGGGTGTGCCTCCAAATGTCACCCACTCCTTTGTTCAAAATCTGCCAGGAGCTTCCAGTCTCACTGAGAATGAAATGCAAAGACCTGGTCAAGTCTGACAAGAATTTTTTTTTAACTTTCATTTAATGAATATAAATTTCCAAAGTACGGCTTATGGATTACAATGGCTCCCTCCCCATAACGTCCCTCCCACCCGCAACCCTCCCCTTTCCCACTCCCTCTCCCCTTCCATTCACATCAAGATTCATTTTCAATTCTCTTTATATACAGAAGATCAGTTTAGCATACATTAAGTAAAGATTTCAGCAGTTTGCTCCCACACAGAAACATAAAGTGAAAAATACTGTTTTAGTACTAGTTATAGCATTAAATCTCAATGTACAGCACACTGAGGACAAAGATCCTACATGAGGAGTAAGTGCACAGTGACTCCTGTTGTTGACTTAACAAATTGACACTCTTGTTTATGGCATCAGTACTCACCCTAGGCTCTTGTCATGAGCTGCCAAGGCTATGGAAGCCCCCTGAGTTCACCGACTCTGATCATATTTAGACAAGACCATGGTCAAAGTGGAAGTTCTCTCCTCCCTTCAGAGAAAGGTACCTCCTTCTTTGATGACCCGTTCTTTCCACTGGGATCTCACTCACGGAGATCTTTCATTTAGGTTTGTTTTTTTTTCCCCCCAGAGTGAAGTCTGACAAGATCTTATGCCTCAGTTCTTGAGCCCCTCTCCAGGCTCTTTTTTAACCCTCGTTCACCTGGCTTGATAACTCTGACCTTCACAGAGGTCATCAGCACTCCCACAGCAAGCCATGTCCCCTGGTTCCCTCTCTGGGAGGTCCTCCCTTGAGATCTTACTATGGCTGGCAAGGCACTAGCATTAGACTTTGGCTCAACTGTCACTTCCCTCATGAGTCCTCCCTCTCAGCCAGCAAGCTATAGGTAGTAGAGTTCTGGAACATACACAGGTTTACAACCTAAAAAGAAAATCAAGAAGTACTACTTAATTAAACTCCGCCAGCAGGTTTCAAGCCCCCTAACTCTGGTGCTTCCGGTAAACTGCTGGAGAATGCAGGACAGATCTGAAGCTGGAATGAGACCTCCATGGCAGCTAATTCTTCAGGGTAGACCCAGCCTGACCTGCTCAGCCATGGCAGGAAAAGCAGTCCCTGAATCAGAGAACCTGGCTCTCTCCTATGTGGCTAGGCCTACCTGTTACCAGATACCACTTGGTCAGACCAAGCACAGCAGAGCCACCTGTGCCTGGATGCAGAAGAGAAATGATACGGTATAGGTTCAAGTTCCAACCACAGGTGCAAAGAACCTGACCAGTATTAAATGTGCATCAATGAATGTCAAGTTCTAAGTGGCTAGAATTGCCATCTTCTCAATTAGGGATTCATAGAGATGGGATTTGTCTCCCAAAAGAAATGTGCGAGACCTAAACCCCAGTATGTGTGAATTTGATCTTTGGAAATAGTCTCTGCAGCAGTAACTAACGTAAGAGGAATTCACGCACATTAGGGTGGCCCCCAGTGCAACCCCTTGTGTCCTTGTAAGAGGGAAAGTTGGACAGAGACGCACAGAGGGCATAGGTCATGTAAAGACTGGAGTCGAGATCAGCATGATGAAGCCACAAGCCAAAGCCCTGCAGAAGCTGGGGAGAAGCTTCAGAGGGGGCATGGCCCTGCCGCCATGACCTTGACTGCAGAATTCCAGCCCCAGAAGTGTGCAGTCGAAACTGTCTGTTGTTTCAAGGCACCCAGCTTGTAGTAGTCTGTTAGGGCATAAAGACACTATTACTGGGAGGATTAAGAAATGGGTTGGAGGGGCCAGCGCTGTGGTGCAGGGGGTTAAAGCCCCTGCTTAAAGTGCTGGTATCCCATATGGGTGCCAGTTCAAGTCCCAGCCACTCCACTTCCCATCCAGCTCTCTGATATGGCCTGGGAAAGCAGTGGAAGATGGCCCAAGTCCTTGGGCCCCTGCACCCATGTGGGAGACCTGAAAGAAGCTCCTGGCTCCTGGCTTCTGGCTCCTGGCTTCGGATCGGCACAGCTCCAGCCATTGCAGCCATTTGGGGAATGAAACAGCAGATGGAAGACCTCTCTCTCTCTGTTTCTACCTCTCTCTGTAACACTGCCTTTCAAATAAATAAATAAATCTTAAAAAAAATAAAAGAAATGGGTTAGGAGGGGCTGCACTGTCGTGTTTCAGGTAAAGCTGCCACCTGCAACACAGGCATCCTATATGGGCGCCAGTTCAAGTCCTGGCTGCTCCTCTTCGCTCCAGCTCTCTGCTATGGCCTGGGAAAGCAGTATAAAATGGCCCAAGCCCTTGGGCCTGTACACCTATCTGGGAGACCTGGAAGAAGCTCCTGGCTCCTGGCTTCGGATTGGCACAGCTCTGACCATTGTATCTGGGGAGTGAACCAGCAGCACATGGAAGATATCTCTCTCTCTCTCTCTCTCTCTCTCTCTCTCTCTCTGCCTCTCTGTAATTCTGCCTTTAAATAAACAAATAAATTTTATTTGAAAAAAGAAATTGGTTGGAGAGGAAATCTGCAAGAGTTCATTTGCTTTGAATCTCTTTTGCAGAAATTTTATCTGAGCTCTCAGAAGGAGCAGAAATGCAAGAGACAAATGGAAGTTCTCACTCTCCAGTATTTTGTGTCCTTTTTTCCCATTGCCTAAGCTGACGGTTCCCTGTGGGAAAACCCAGCTGAGCATCAGGGCAGCCTGTGCCACCTCCCTGAGCCTGCTTCTCGAGAGACTTCTGTTCCTGTGTGTCCCCCCGGGCCAGGGAGCCAGGGAGCTCAGTAGCAGGCCCAGTGCTCTCTGAGCTTGGCCAGAATGAAACTGTTTGCTCTATAAACACGGTACCCCTTAAGGCAAAATTAAGTTTCTTTTCTACTCCCTACTTCAGTATATGCTCAGAAATCAGTCTGAAAATATGCACCAAAGATGGGTTATGAGCTAAAACCACATCCTCAGCTCCAAGTTTGAGAATGAACCTCTCATTCCCGTTATTAAATTTCCAGAAAGAAATGAAGTCTTCAGCAGTCTGTGAATCTAAGCCTAAAGAAATTCAAGTTCAATATTCTTTCCTTCCTAGTTCTCTTTTCAGCACAGCTTCAGCACAGGAGGCTGGCTGGGGCGCTGGCACCGGGCTACCGCCACTAGAATGACCTGGCAGCCCTACTCCCCAGAATGCACTTCACACGACACTCAGCCTCTCAGGCCCACAGGCTGAGGACGACTCCCCACAGGCTCATGGATCTGAGCCCTTGTGATCTTGCTCTTTTATTACTGTTGTGATTATTATTACAAGTGTTGTCGACATTACTAGTGGTAATTAGGATAGCAGCTCATGTAAGAGAATCCACTATTTACCGTGTGCGTGGACACTGGTCTAAGGTCTCTACACAGTGCACCTCAATCTTTTCATCAACCCTCAGAGCTCTTTTTTTATTACACCCATCTTCCAAGCCAGGAAAGAGCGGCACCGAGACCCCATAGCGGTCACGGCTGCATCCAAATGTGACACTGTGGCTGCAGAGGCCAGGCAGGGCCACCGCACAAGCCTGACTTTGCAGACACAGTCATGCCTTTGGATCCAGACACAGATAGCCATGGGCCGATTTTCTGGGCACCGGGCTTCAGGCTGCTGCATTTGGGTCTGGTTATCTATTCCATCTCGCCTGTCGCCCTCTGAGCCCCAGCACATCTCCATGATGTCTGGGCTGCCCTCACCTGTGTCAAACAGCCTTCCTTATTGTTGCTTCAAGGTACCGTTCTTTCTCAGACAACTACTGTTTTTCATATCCGACTTGCCTTTCCTGTTTCTCCATGATACCTACGTTTGCAGATTCACATTAAATTACTACATAAAGGAATAATGATTCAATAAAAATTTTGCCAATATTAAGCAACACTGTCTCCTGGAGTTTTTTCAAGGCAGGTATTTCAGTCAGTGGTTCTTTTTATTTCATATTTCTCTTACAGTGGATTTTTTATAATGTACTTAAAACTTCATCAGAAAACTCTTTTTTATTTGTGGAAATCCCAATTGAAAATGTGTAGCTGCCCAGTCATCTATCAAAACTTTAACATATGACAATCTACATATGTATGTGCTGCTCCTAATGTCGCTCCCCCTCTTCATGGAGGAACGACACTAAACCCTGCCTAGGCTTCATATCCGAGTCACGGCACCATTATGTCGCTCCCCCTCTTCGTGGAGGAACGACACAGGACCCTGCGCTGTTCTTTCGTCTGCTCGGCCCTCCCCGGGTTTGCTGCTGGTTCTTCCCGGGTTGGCTACTATCCCTTCCACCTCCGTGGAAGGGCAGTTCCCCCTGGCCGCATTCCCCACTTCCGCAGGGGAGCGGCACACCGCCGGCCGGCTTTCTCGGGGGCTGCACGGGTTCCCTTAGATGTTCCCCATAGATGTTCCTGGTGCATGCCGTCTCTCTCCTCCTTTATAGTCCTCCTCCGCCAATCCTAACTCGGCTGCCCACACGCCGAGTACGCTGCTCTCCTCCAATCAGGAGCAAGTCCTACAGTTTATTGGTTGAACTGGAGGCAGCTGTGCGGAAGCTGTTTACTTCTCTCCCAGCGCCATATTGTGGGAGAGCAGATGCATAGAATAAGTCTTAATTCCAGTAACTCAGTCTAGTCCGGTTGCTCCCCACACCTAAGAGCAAAGATCTTCTTCAAACTACTTTATTCTTCAAATGTCCCTCTAAAAAACATTCTATGTGCTTTATTACGGAACAAGCTAGTCAACAGCCAAGTCCTTTGGGGAACAAGTTCTGGTTCTTGCCCGTGTTCTGACTCGGCCCTGTGAGTTCCCACATGTCTCTTCTAACCTGGGAGGAGGTAAACTAGGAAAAGCCTAATTCTCAAACCACTACAGTTATCTCAAGAGAACTTAAATCCAAATCTTTCCAATAAACCTCCTTCATAGCAGGTGCATTGGGCAAACAACACATAAGCTTGTCAATCATTCAGTTGTCAAGACTCTTGAAGGGAAACTGTTTTCTGAATGCCATTAGTTAGCACTTTAATCACCTAGCAGGAAGAGAAATTAACAAAACTAAAGAAAAAGATTCTGGGGGATTGTCTGAGGAAATTATACAATCTGGTTCTATCTGAGACCTACAGCAAAGCTACTTCCTTTTTTTAAAAAAAAAAAAGTATATTTCTCTTTTACTAAGAGTTGAGTTGGGTTTTTCCATACCCACCTTTTCCCAGAAAAAAAATGACAGAATTATTTTATGGTATAAAAAAATAACTTGTACAATAAGCTTTCAGAGTTTACTGTCTGGGTACTGGAATTTGATTTTTATTTCTCCCTTTCAACTCCTGACAATAAAACTCAATTTATAGACATTTATTTATTGCAGTGTAACAAATTACCCCTTAGTGCCTCAACAGAGGAAGAGTTTATTACCGTCATAGTTTCTAAGGGTCAGTAAGTCGGGAGCAGATTTGCAAGGCAGTTTGCCCTGGAGTTGCTCATGAGGCTGCAGGCAAAGAAAGCAGAGCTTGCTGTTCAGTTTAGCGGTTGAGATGCTGGTGTCTACACTGGTGCTCTTAGGTCCAGTGCCCAAGTCAGGCTCCTGACTCCAGCTTCCTGCTAATGCTGACCCTGGGATGCCATAGCTGATGGCTCAAGTGATTCGCCAGTTCTCAGCCATTGATCTAGAAGAAGTGATTGAGTTATTGGCTCCCACCTTCAGCCCTAGCCCAGCCCTGGCACTTGCAGAACATGGGATCTTTCTCTCTCTCTCTCTCTCTCTCTCTCTCACACACACACACAAATAAATGCATTGTAAAACAAATTTTTTTTACAAAAAAGGAGACAACAGGGCCCCCATCATCTGAAGGCTGTAAGGGTGGGGTCCACTTGCAAGGGAGCTGGCTCATGTGGCTGCTAAGGCTCTGCTGGGCTTGGCTGGGTTGCTCCCCGCGTGAGCTTCTCCCCAGGCCACTTGAAGACCCATGTGACACAGCAAGTGGCAGACTTTCCCCAGAGCACACAACGCAACAGGGAGCAACGTAGAGCTAGCAAGATCACTTATGACCCAGATCCACCACTTTGACCACATTCTAACTGTGAGCAGCCCGCCACTGATTCTGGCTCAGATTCAAGGGGAAAAACTTGGATTCCAACATTTGAAGAGAGAGTATCAAAATGTGTAGACATGTACTTAAACCATGAAATGTGACTTGCTGCATCCCTTACTTACTATAAAGGAAGCTTAACATAAACCTAAAAACCTCATAATATAAAGGAACTTCAAAACAGTCATGTAAAAAGGAATTATGATATAAGTTACCATTGGTGCAAAAAAAAAAAGATGAAATCCATGTATTTGAGGAGTTTGCAGAAAGTTCATGCAAAATGAATTTTAAAAGTTTTGCACCAAAATACACTTATCTTTTAATTCTATTTTTCCACAAAGTTTCTGAAGTACTATTATAAGTAATTTATCTTGTTCTCAAATATTCCCCTACACTCTCTCAACAGACTTACGTAAAAACCCCGTATATCCTGAAAAATGGTTCTCATATTTTTACTGCTATTCATCATACAGTATGCACCCTTTCCTTGGCACCATCAACACAACAGTGGTTGCACACTAATGGAACAATGCACGAGACTGGGGTTAAGCGTCCAGACTGAGATTTTGTTGTTCTTGTTCATTTATCTCAGAGTTTGCATTATACCTGTCACTAGATCAGCATTCAGCAAGCATTTGATGAATAAATTAAGCATCTATGTTTCTTTGTTTCATTTAACATTCCTACATCTACCATTTCCCATCATATTAATATACTAAAATAAAGAGTTTTACAAAAATGTTGAACTTTTTGCCCTAAAATTGATGGATATATAAGCCAGATAATTTTTATGAGAAAGTAGTTTTAAAAAAAAGTAATTTTGGAGAAATCAAAGCAAGAATATAGACAGTGATGCAAGGGAGAGATGATAAAGACAGATCATGGAATCTAACATGATTAATGAAAAGTGAGAACAAGCAAAGTGTCCAGCCTAGAAAAGATGTTGATTGAGACACCTGAGTCCCATATCTGAGTGCCTGAGTTTCATACCCAGCTCTGGCTCCTGATTTCAACTTCTTGCTAATGCAGAAGCTGGGAGGCAGCAGGTCATAGATCAAGTACTTGGGTCCATGCCACCCAGGTGGGAGGCCTGGACTGACTTCTAGACTCCTGGTCTCAGCCTTGTCCAGGCCCAATCATGTCAGGAATTTGGGGAGTGAACCAGCAAATGGGAGCACTCTCTCTATCTCCATCTCTGCTTCTCAGGTAAATTTTTTAAAAAGTGAAAACAGACTATGGTCAATGGCAATTAAATGAATATTCCAGAGGCCGGTGCTGTGGCATAGCGGGTAAAGCCACCGCCTGCAGTGCCAGCATCCCATATGGGCGCCAGTTTGAGTCCCAGCTGCTCCACTTCTGATCCAGCTCTCTGCTATGGCCTGGGAAAACGGTAGAAGATGGCCCAAGTCCTTGGGCCCCTGCACCCACATGGGAGACTCGGAAGAAGCTCCTGGCTGTTGGCATCAGATTGGCTCAGCTCCAGCCATTGTGGCCATTTGGGGAGTGAACCAGTGGATGGAAAACCTTTCTCTCTCTCTCTCTCTCTCTCTGCCTCTGCCTCTCTGTAACTTTGTCTTTCAAATAAAAAAAAAACTAAAAAATGAATATGTCAAAACAGCTAATCGAGAGAACTTTGAATGTTAATGATCAATGTTTGAGGAGACAGATGTGCTAATTACCCTACTCTGATCACTACACATTGTATACAGGATTTGAAGTGACACCATGTGGCCCATAAATATGCATGACTACTATATGTCAAATAAAAGTATAAGCCTATATTATGAAAAACTAAAGAGGACAGGAGGGAAATAACAGACAGTAAGAAGATGTGGGGTCAATGAATGGAGGTGCATTGGGGTCGAGGGGTTTTCAGAGGAGATTTTTACCTGGAAGAATAGTGTGGTTAGGGGAGTGGTAATCTGAGATCATGATCGTGGAGAGTTGGTCATGCGATGTCTAAGATAACACCGTAAGAGCACGCAGTTGGCATAAGGTGGAGCCAAGATTGTTGAAGGAGAAGTAAAAGAACTGAAAGGCAGACTTCTCATAAGCATGAGACAGGCTCTGAGAAAATGATCTAGGCCGGCGCCGCGGCTCACTAGGCTAATCCTCCGCCTAGCGGCGCCGGCACACCGGGTTCCAGTCCCGGTCGGGGCGCCGGATTCTGTCCCGGTTGCCCCTCTTCCAGGCCAGCTCTCTGCTGTGGCCAGGGAGTACAGTGGAGGATGGCCCAGGTGCTTGGGCCCTGCACCCCATGGGAGACCAGGAGAAGCACCTGGCTCCTAGCTCCTGCCACCGGATCAGCGCGGTGCACCGGCCGCAGCACGCCAGCTTCGGCGGCCATTGGAGGGTAAACCAACGGCAAAGGAAGACCTTTCTCTCTGTCTCTCTCTCTCACTGTCCACTCTGCCTGTCAAAAAAAAAATAAAAATAAATAAATAAAAATTTAAAAAAAAGAAAGAAAATGATTTAAACCTGGAGCTGTCTGCTCATCCAGACTGTCAGATACATAATCCAGTGATTTTTTTTTTTAACATGTAAGAACCAAGAGGCTGGCGCCGTGGCTCAATAGGCTAATCCTCCGCCTAGCGGCGCCGGCACACCGGGTTCTAGTCCCGGTCGGGGCACCAGATTTTGTCCTGGTTGCCCCTCTTCCAGGCCAGCTCTCTGCTGTGGCCTGGGAGGGCAGTGGAGGATGGCCCAGGTACTTGGGCCCTGCACCCCATGGGAGAGCAGGAGAAGCACCTGGCTCCTGCCATCGGATCAGCATGGTGTGCCGGCCGCAGTGCGCCGGCCACAGCAGCCATTGGAGGGTGAACCAACGGCAAAGGAAGACCTTTCTCTCTGTCTCTCTCTCTCTCACTGTCCACTCTGCCTGTCAAAAAAAAAAAAAAAAAAAGAGAGAGTAAAACATCCATAAACCATAAATATAAGTAATCTACACCAAACTACAAAAGATAAAATATGCCCATAAAATAACAAAGTGGTGCCAAAGAAGAGTATGCCAGCATCTAAGCATGACTTCAAAGAAGTGAAAGAATCCAGAAAGATAATGAAAGAATACCAGTTATATTCAGACACTTGGGAAATTTTCCTTCAAAAGGCAAAATTTAGGGGCCAGTGTAGCCTACATGGGCTGCAGTGGAAGATAGCCCAAGTGCTTGGACCTCTGCATCCACATGGAGGATCTGGAGGAGGCTCCTGGCTCCTGGCTTTGGCCTGGCCAGCCCCCACCATTGCTGCCATTTGGGGAATGAACCAGCAGTCGGAAAGCGCTCGCTCTTTCTCTCTCTCTCCTTCTCTCCCTCTCTCTCTCTCTCCCTCTCTCTCTCTCTCTCCCTGTGCATGTGTGTGTCTTCCTCTGTCTGTGTCATTCTAATTTTCCAATACAAATAACTCTTTTAAAAAGGCAAAACTTGCCAGTGCCGCGGCTCCCTAGGCTAATCCTCTGCCTAGTGGCGCCGGCACACCAGGTTCTAGTCCCGGTTGGGGCGCCGGATTCTGTCCCGGTTGCCCCTCTTCCAGGCCAGCTCTCTGCTGTGGCCCGGGAGTGCAGTGGAGGATGGCCCAAGTGCTTGGGCCCTGCACCCCATGGGAGACCAGGAGAAGCACCTGGCTCCTGCCATCAGATCAGCGCGGTGTGCTGACTGCATCACGCTGGCCGCGGCGGCCATTGGAGGGTGAACCAACAGCAAAGGAAGACCTTTCTCTTTGTCTCTCTCTCTCTCACTGTCCACTCTGCCTGTCAAAAAAAAATTTTTTTTAAATTAAAAAGGCAAAACTTGCAAGATGCAGAATGGTACAGGTTGAACATCACTAATCTGAACATTTGGAATCAGGGATAAAACAAAATCCAAAAACTGTAGGATTGCCAACGTAGCGCTAGAATTAGAAAGGTCCACACCTGACCTCAGTGTATATAGGACGAAGCTGAAATGCAAGTGCACTCAAAATCCTGCATAAAGTTACCTTCAAGGCTGTGGACGAATTTCATGTTAAGACTTGGGTCTGATCCCTAAGATGTTTCATTATGTGTATACAAATATTTCAAAATTAAAAAAAATCTGAAATCTAAAACATTTCTGGTCCCTATCATTTCAGACAGGGGACTCTCAGCTGTATTCCTTCTTTACTTTGACTGCAGTCACCCTACACTGTGAATCCTATGATGAATTAATCCTTCCACGCTTTGTATATAAACTGAGTTTAGAGACAGGCACCAAGTAACTATAACACTATAAACTCCTAATCTCAGTGTCTGTTTCAAGGATACTTTTAACAGGTTTGTGAGGAAATGGAATTAAAGAATGTTTATTTGTGTGCAAAAAACTTTGAAAGTCACACATAAGATTTTCACAATACACATTTTTTTGTTTGTTTTTTACAGGCAGAGTGGACAGTAGAGAGAGACAGAGAGAAAGGTCTTCCTTTCCTGTTGGTTCACCCCACAATGGCTGCTGCAGCTGGCGCACTGCGCTGATCCGAAGCCAGGAGCCAGGTGCTTCCTCCTGGTCTCCTAAGCGGGTGCAGGGCCCAAGCACTTGGGCCATCCTCCACTGCCCTCCCGGGCCACAGCAGAGAGCTGGACGGGAAGAGGAGCAGCCGGGACAGAATCTGGTGCCCCAACCAGGACTAAAACCCAGGGTGCTGGCGCCGCAGGCTGAAGATTAGCGGCGCTGGCCCACAATACACATTTTGCAAGAACGTTTTAATACCCTTTGTATACATGTATTTGAAAACATTTGGCATCAAAATAAAGTTATGTTTAATTTCATTTCCATGGAATTTTGAAGCACCTTCAATAGTTACACCAACAGTAAAAGTGTAATCATTGTAATTATTGACAACATTAAATACTTGTGTAACTGAAAAACAAGGAAGAGATCAAGTAAGGCAAATACATTAAGTCCTTCATTTTTCATGGCGGAAGGTGGTCGGTACTGCATAAATCAATACAAACAGGGAGACCAAGTATTTCACTTTGTGGAGGCCGGTGTTGTGACACAGCAGGTTAACAGCCTCCTGCAGTGCCAGCATCTCATGTAAGTGCAGGTTCGAGTTGCGGCTGCTCCACTTCCAACCCAGCTCACTGCTTTTAGCATCTGGGAAAGCACTGAAAGTTGGTCCAAGTGCTTAGGGTCCTGCCAACCACGTGGGAGACCTGGATGAAGTTCCAGGCTCCTGGCTTCAGCCTGGCTCAGCCCTGGCACCTGTGGCCATTTGGGGAGTGAACCAGCATTTGGAAAACTAATCTCTCTCTTTCTCCTCTCTCTCTCAGTAACTTTGCCTTTCAAATAAAAAAAAATCTTTTTTCAAAAAACATTTCACTTAAAGCAGAACTAATATTGAGGCTATAAATAATCACCTATAAAGTGGAAGTGCAAGTGAACTAAACTCTCACAGCAGGTAACCACATGGACAAGTTTAAGAAAATATTTACCATAAATAGTTACAATCAAATACTCAAAAAGATGAGAACAGATTGTTGAGAGCAGATGCCTCTGGGAAATGAGACAGCATCGACTTGGGAAGATGAGTTATTAGTATTTGTTTTCTGCCCTTTAATAAATGAAAAAAATTAACTTTAAAAAATCTATATTTTTTATCTTGTTAAAAAGAGAATTCTGAAGAGATCTGGAGAGTAGGAAAGAGTCTGGGATGGGGAGGAGGCCCCAGAATGGATTTCAAATCTGCTTTTCCATGTGTCATCTTAGGATAGAGGTCACTGCTTGATCAGGATTTAATACATTTCATTTTACTGAGACAATAATGCAAACACATCATTTTTAGCTTAAAAGTTATCTACTGACTTCAGTTTTCCTTCTCTTATTGTTGGTGGTACACTGCTATTTTTCAAAAACTTGAAAGAGGGAGACAGAGAGTAGAAACCTCAAAGGCCCGGATGAGATGTGGCGGCAGCGGGTCTGAGAGGCAGGCCCCTGGCTCAGGAGGAAGGCGAATCGGCAGCAGCCCCCATGGCCACAGACGGCAAAGATCAGCTTTCAGAGTTTTGCTGTCAGTGTGATCTGTCTCTAGCTCAGGGGGATGCCCTAAACAGACTTTGTATGTTAGAAGATTCTTCACGTCGTGTTTGATGACCGATTATGAACATTTCAATGAATGCAACAAAATTGATTGTAACTAAAGTAATTATCCAAATGAATGATTACTGATAGTCAATTTTTCAAGTGAAAGATGACTGATATGTTCAGTTGTGAGAATGTGACTAATTATATTAGTTCTAGTGGTTCACAGCTCTAATTTGGAGCAATCTGTCATGCTCATTTGAATTAATTCTAAGGAGGGAAAAGAATAAGAAAAAATCTCCTTTATTCTAGCTCCTGTGCCCTGTCACTGCTCTGTCTTTCTCTTTTGGTAAGTTCCTTTAATTATATCATCGGTTCAGACTACGGGCCCATTAGTGTGAAATAATCAACATGTAAGAGCTGTGACATGACATGAAATGGAGACCCTTTAAAATGTTGTAATTATTGGTTTATATCCTTCTTCCTTCCATACATAGTACTTTTTATTAAAAAAAAGCCTCTGGAAACAAAAACATCTCCTTCTTTACAAAAAGGAGATAACTATTTTTTTTTTTTTTTTTTGACAGGCAGAGTGGACAGTGAGAGAGAGAGACAGAGAGAAAAGTCTTCCTTTGCCGTTGGTTCACCCTCCAATGGCTGCCGCGGTTGGCGCACCGTGCTGATCCGAAGCCAGGAGCCAGGTGCTTCTCCTGGTCTCCCATGCGGGTGCAGGGCCCAAGCACCTGGGCCATCCTCCACTGCACTCCCGGGCCACAGCAGAGAGCTGGACTGGAAGAGGGGCAACTGGGACAGAATCCGGCACCCCAACTGGGACTAGAACCCGGTGTGCTGGCGCCGCAAGGCGGAGGATTAGCCTATTGAGCCGCGGCTCCGGCCGGAGATAACTATTTTTTTAAAAGCATGATCTTTTGAAGAGAAGAGTTAAGGGCAGGTGTTTTTCGTGATGTCTAGGACACCACTTGGGACATTCCCCCCCCCCACGTCAGAGCGCCTGGTTTCAAGTCCCAGCCTCATTTCCTGTTCCAGCTTTCTTCTAATGTGAATTCTAAGAGGCAGCCGTGATAACTCAAGTAGCTGGGTCCCTGCCACTCACATGAGAGACCTAGTTTGAGTTCTTCAGCTCCTGGCATTAGCCTGGCCCAGCCCCAGCTGTTGCAGGCAATAGGGCAGTGAATATGACAGTGAATCAGTGAACAGAGTTCTCTCTGTCTCTGTCTCTCCCTTACAAATAAAAATGTAAAAATTTTTGAAGAAGAATGGTTCTGTCTATAAGGATTTCCATAATTTGACTTGTATCACAAACCCAACACTGTTATCTTCCTAATCTTAAAGGGAAAAGTATTCGTTTCCTTAAAGAAACCTTAGCTGTTAATATTCTGGCCAATTTTCCCAAGTTTTATTTATCTAGTTATGTTATAACTCCACAAAGAACAATTAGACACTTCCTAACTTCTCCATAAAACACATGAACATCACAAGCCAGAACCAGCTGAGAACCTGGTGTTGCGATCAGTTCATCACAAGTTAATGTACACAAGCTGTACAGAGAGAGAAAACCATATCCCTAAAGTAAATCTGGGTGAGCATAAAGTTGTATTTATTTTTACAGACAGTACTACATATTTTGATGAATGAAAAGATACTAATATTTCAGTTTATAGTTTAATATTAAGGTTTCTGGTAGCCTTTTGGTACAAAATATCATGGGCATTTGGGGAGTGAAACAGCAGATAAACAATCTCTGTTTTTTTCCTCTGCTTTCCAAATAAAGTAAATATAAATTAAAAAAAAAAGATCAGAACCAATGGAACAGCAGTAATAATTAAATATACAACTAGAGAAAATCCTGAGGCTAACAGAGAACTGAGAATGCAGGACAATGACATCACTGTTTTCTGGGTAGAGTACAGTAAAATGCACTTGTACCTACACCAGCAAACCAAAGGAAAACAAAACAACAAAAACAAAATAGAACAATCACAAACAAAAAGAAAAAACACAGATGTTAAAGGGCAACAAGAAAGAAGCGGACCTCAAAATTCTCAGTAATTTCACTTAGCAAGAAAAATATTTATCACAGATTTGCTCATGACAGGAGAAAAGACAAACAATTGAGATGCCTATTAATACATTGTTTAAAAAATTGTGGTATGTTCATGAACTGGAAACGAGGCTGTAATTACAATTATACAGCTGGTGTGGGCATTGTGGCAGAGCAGCCTAACCCACCGCATAGGCTGCCGGCATGCCGTATCAGAGTATCTGGCTTGTGTCCTAGGTACTCTGCTTCCCATTCAGTTTCCTGCTAATGATCCTGGGAGGAAGCAGGCGATGGCTGATGTGTGGGGGCCTCTGACACCCATGTGGAAGACCAGGATGGAGTTCAGGCTCCTGGTTTCACCTTGACCCAGCCCCAGCTTTGCAGGAGTTCTATCTGTCTGTCTATCTAATCTATCTATCTATATTTCTTCTCTCTCTGGCACTCTGCCTTTCAAACAAATAAATATTTTAAAGGATAAGTTGGAAAAGTATAATAACATAGAAAATATTCACATATATTGAAAAATGAAGGGTGCAGGACAGCAAATGATTGTCATTTCTGCAAAAGTGAATTGGAATGAATGGTGAACACACACACAGAAATGGTGGGAAGAAATATTCCTGCTCCCTGACAGAGGATTCCAGGTGATGCTTTTCTTCTTGCTGTTATTTTCTAGATTCTGTGCAAAAATAAAATTGATCTATTAAAATCTAAAAACCAGAAATCATCAGTAATGTATGTCACTGAGCACTTTACATCCAACTGCTTGGGTCCATATTTTACAACAAATATCTAAATAGCATTAGAAATCAAATTTCCCTTAATAATATTTGGGAAACACTGATAACCACTTATCTTCAAGAAAACTACCAAGGCCACAGGGACACCACTATTTTATCTTGGCTTCTCTGTTTTTTAAGATTTATTTGAAGAACAATATGAGAGTAAGAGAGAGGCCGGCGCCGCGGCTCACTAGGCTAATCCTCCGCCTTGCGGTGCCGGCACACCGGGTTCTAGTCCCGGTCGGGGCGCCAGATTTTGTCCTGGTTGCCCCTCTTCCAGGCCAGCTCTCTGCTGTGGCCAGGGAGTGCAGTGGAGGATGGCCCAAGTGCTTGGGCCCTGCACCCCATGGGAGACCAGGAGAAGTACCTGGCTCCTGCCATCGGATCAGCAAGGTGCGCCGGCCGCAGCGGCCATTGGAGGGTGAACCAACGGCAAAGGAAGACCTTTCTCTCTGTCTCTCTCTCTCTCTCACTATCCACTCTGCCTGTCAAAAAAAAAAAAAAAAAAAAAAAGAGAGAGAGAGTAAGAGAGAGAGAGAGAGAGAGATCTTCTGTTTGCTGGTTCATTCTCTAAATGCCCACCACAGCCAGGCTGGATCAGGCCAAAGCTAGGAGCCAGGAACTCCATGCAGGTCTCTCACCTGGGTGTCAGGGTCCCAGGCACTTGGGCCACCACCAGCTGCCCACAAGGAGCAGCAGCAGGAAGCTGGATCAGAAGCAGAGCAGCCAGGCCTTGAACCGGTGCTTTGACGTGGGATACCAGCATTGCATGCGGTGGCTTCTCCTGTTTGAGGAAATAATTTTCTTGTCTCATTTCTGATTTTATCATATTACAAAGTTTTGAACAAACAGTAAGTTACATTGAAAACAGCGTTATTCTATAATCTCTTTTAAAATTTCTTTTCAAAATGGAATTCATTGCAACAAAAAAGAATAGAAAATATTCTAAATTCCACTATAAATTTCACTATTATAACATCTACTTATTGGACAATAGATATTTAAAAATAAAAAATAAATGAAAATAGGTGCAGTAATACATGTTTTTTATATACAAATAATAATAGAAACCTATTTTTTAACTTTTATTTAATGAATATAAATTTCCAAAGTACAGAATATGGATTACAATGGCTTCCCCCCCATAACGTCCCTCCCACCCGCAACCCTCCCCTTATCCACTCCCTCTCCCCTTCCATTCACATCAAGATTCATTTTCGTTTCTCTTTATATACAGAAGATCAGTTGAGCATATATTAAGTAAAGATTTCAACAGTTTGCTCCCACACAGAAACACAAAGTGAAAAATACTGTTTGAGTACTAGTTATAGCATTAAATCTCAATGTACAGCACACTAAGGACAGAGATCCTACATGAGGAGTAAGTGCACAGTGACTCCTGTTGTTGACTTAACAAATTGACACTCTTGTTTATGGCCTCAGTAATCACCCTGGGCTCTTGTCATGAGCTGCCAAGGCTATGGAAGCCCCCTGAGTTCACCGACTCTGATCATATTTAGACAAGGCCATGGTCAAAGTGGAAGTTCTCTCCTCCCTTCAGAGAAAGGTACCTCCTTCTTTGATGACCCGTTCTTTCCACTGGGATCTCACTCACGGAGATCTTTCATTTAGGTTTTTTTTTTTTTTAGAAACCAAACCTATTTTTAAAAATCTTTTTGAAACCATAAAAAAAAAAAAAAAACTACCTTTTTTTTTTTTTTTTTTTTTTTTTTTTTTTTTTTTTTATTGAGAGAGAAGTAGAGCTTCAGATATTTAAAAAGTTTTTTCTGGGGGCCAGTGTTGTGGTGTAGTGAGTAAAGTTCCTACAAGAGATGCTGGCATCCCATATGAGAGCTGGTTCAGGTCCCAGCTGCTCCCCTTCCGACCCAGCTCCCTGCTGGTATGCCTGGAAAAGCAGCGGAAGATAAACCCACGTTCTTGGGTCCCTGCCACCCACGTAGGAAAACAGGATAGAGCTCCAGTTTCCTAACTTTGGTCTAGCTGAGCCTCCGCCATTTAGGGATTGAACCAGCACATGGAAGATCTCTCCTTGTTTCTCTGTAACTCTGGCTTTCAAAAAAATAAGTCATCTTTATAAAACATTTTTCTGTAAATGTACCTTAATTGTGTTTATTTGGGCATTTCCTAATCTAACAGTATTGTAAACCACATCATCTGAATTTTTCCACAAGTATCAGATCTGCAATTTCACTATTTTATTAAAAAGTTTAATTAGCATAATATAATATAATTTACATTCTTTCCCAAATCTAATTCTCACCTAGTCTTTACAAAAATAACAATAATAGAAACAAAAAGAAAAAAGTAAGAGAAAACAAAGGCAAACAGCCCCCTCTTCAGTATGAGGTCAGTGTACCAGATGACCCACTTGGACAGTGGGAGATTACACAGGGTCATCCCAGGCCAGGCCTGGGAACCACTTGTGTGAGTGCACACGCCTACCCTCAGCCCACCCCCGGCCACAGAGCCCCACATATCAGCCAGCTGCACCGTGGCAGATGAGGAAGCTCCAGCAAGCTTTGTCCTGCTACACCACATGACAGCCAGGGGACACCTTGGAACCACAGCAGGCCCAACGAGGCCAACACCTCCAAGGAGCTGACTGCCCAAGACATGTGAGCAGAAAACACGGGCATGTACTGCCGTGTGCCATCAAGGGATGAAGGTGACTTGTTACACACCTGCAGTGCAGGGACAGGTACCTGTCACAGACAATGCATCCGCACCCTGTGGCATGGTTTTACAACAAAGCCAGAGAGGGGGATCTGGGACCACCTGTACAGGATGTCACAGTGAGAATGTCAGAAGTAGATGAGGACGGAATCCTGAGCAAGAGTTAGGAAGGGGTGCAGCTGGTGCTGTGCTGTAGATCCAGAGCCCAGGATCCCATGCAGGTGCCGGTTTAAGTCCCGGCTGCGCCACTTCCCATCCAGCTCTCTGCTAGGGCCTGGGAAAGCAGATGAAGATGGCCCAAGGCCTTGGGCACCTGCACCCAAGTGGGAGACCTGGAAGAAGCTCCTGGCTTCAGATTGGCTAGGCTCTGGCCATTGCGGCCATTTGGGGAGTGAACCAGCAGACGGAAGACCTCTCTCTCTCTCTCTCTCTCTCACTCTCGCTCTCTCACTCTCCCTTTCTTTTTCCCTCTCTTTCTGCCTCTGCCTCTCTGTAAATTTGCCTTTCAAATCAATACATAAATCTTAAAAAAAAAAAAAAAAAAGAAAGAAAGAAAAGAGTCAGGAAGGGAGCTGCCAGGCAGCCATTAACTCATTTCAGAGTCCCTTGAGAATTCTCATAACCACCAGGAGTGCACTCAGAGCTCAGTTTCCCAGAGCCCAACACAGCTTGGTGACTTTGCAATATTAAGCGCAGTTATTTAAAAGAGGAAGGAGGCAGGTAGGTGGCTTTGGAAGGCCAGAGGTCTTGAGGACTCTGTTTGAATAAGGTTTATCATTGTGAATTCCTTGAATTTGTAATCTTACAAGGGAAGGAGTAGAGAACAGAAAGTTAGGAGTGGGTGTCTTTTTTCCACACTGATCAGCCCCTGCAGGCCAGGAGCAACTTGCTTTCTCTCCCAGGGGCACCTAGTATGTGCTTTGGTGAACTGAATCAGACAATGATTAAATCATTTCCTTTTTTTTTTTTTTTTTTTTTTTTGTTTAAGTCCCACATTAGAATTCTCACCCATGGTGGTTCTGAAAGTCAGTTGAAGCTGACACAGAAGCCCATGTTTATTTGCACATCATTCATTTAAAATGTGCAACCTTCCTAAGCTAATTTCCGGTCATTACAAAATTAGCTTCATTGGCTCAGATTCAGGACTACAGAGCTGCAAAGAGAACCTGAAAGAGGTAAGGAGAAGTGGAGAAGTGGGGAGAACAAAGGTGGGAAGCAGGGCCACTGTGGTTCTAAGAGCAGAGACAAGAAAACACCCGTGCACTTTCAGCCAGGCGTCAGGTGGATGCTGGCTGTCCCTCTTGCACTGACGGGACCTGAGGCAACTCACTAAACATCCCTCAGCTTCATTTCCCTTGAGGGTTTCCAGTCTCTACAAAAAGGGGTGAAGAACTGCTCTGCTGACCTCGCTGATAAAGGGGAGACGACCTGAGCCTGGTGGAGTGGAAGCCACCGGCAGAGGTCACCCAAGGCACTGGTGCTCCTCCTCTTCACTGCAGTGACACCAGATTAGGGAACTCTCTATCCTCAGTATCACATTTATCTTGGGATAACGTAACACTGTAAAATAATTTTGTCCTGATCCATCCCTCTGGCCAGGCTACCAATACACCTAGAAGCTTCCCCAGAGGACCATGTGATCATTTGATCCCTGAGTCAGAGTGGCCTGGTTAAGTTATAAGGGCTACTCTGAGTAGCTTGCAATTATTTTATTTCTTAGACTATGAGTAATTTCCCCGTTTAAGTTACTGCGATACTCTGAGAACATGAGAGATGCCATAAATGCAACACGTGCAATCAGTGTTGCATGGAGCCTTTGCTGAAATGTAGTAATCTCACCAGGAAGGGTCAGAGACAAATCCTTGATGGCTAAAAAGGAGTCACAACAGAAGAGTCCCTCCTGGTAGAATTCATAAAAGAGAAAACTAATCATACGAAAGAAACGTGAGGGCTAATGATCACCTCTCCATGTAATGAGCAGTACACTGGACACACTGGAAATGCTTTCTGCTCATTCTGCAAATTCACTCCCACCTATAACAGGGTCTAGAGCAAGGCACTGAAGACCTCACGAGGCTATGCTTTCCCATTTACATAATAAGAGCCGTGCACCTACTTAAAAGTGCAGTAAGCATCGAATTAAGCAAGGCTTATTAAATAAGGATAAAGCATATATTACTCTGAGCCCCCCCCCCCCCATCCATCCTTCATGTTGTTAGAGCAAGTCCCAGTTCAAAGGCCAGTATGTGCGTCTCCCTTCCTCGCAGGTAAAGCCATTTCTGGAGAGCTTCGGCCCACTGTGTGCCATCATATCAGCCCCAGTAGGCCTTTGCAACCAGTGGCATTTCTTATCTACACACACTCCAAGGACTCGAGCTGGCAGACTCCGGGCTTGTCACATGGAACTATCTGCCCTGCCACTTCCACAGCACCTGCTGCCAACCCAATTTAGGGAACTGCAAAGTTGTTGCTTAGCAACCAGATGATCACGCACCTTCATCCCACCTTTCAACCTCCCAGTGACTACTGGAGAATTTTCAGCCAGCCAGCAACAGTCTTTAATCAGAGAGGAGATGAAATTCCAGGTTGCTGACTCAGGTAATTTTTTTTAATCTCTTTTTTTATGTTCACCAGGCCCAAGTGAAAAACAAAAACTGAAGAACTCACCGAAGAGGCGGTGATTAGCATCTGAACACCATCTGCCCAGGGCGAGCCGGTGCCGCTGCTCTCCAAAATTATCTATTTGAGCTGGATAAGAGCTTTGCCCAGAACCTGGAAAATCAGCAGCCACCTGCTCCTTCCTGGCTTGAACAGTGAAACGGACCTTGTCTACCTGCTAAGCCGACTGTCAGTTACAGGTGAAGCAGAGCCATCCTGTCTGCCCTTGATGGGAACACGCTGTACCTCAGCGGGAGGACGCTCCTTTGCCAAGAGGAAGGAAAAACACTAGAGGAACAGTGTAATCTAGACCTTCACTGTTCAGATCAGTACGAAGCTGTGTCTAAGAGAACAGACCCTGAGTGCGTCTGTCTCGCTTTGCAGTCTAATCTCCAGCTATAAATGATCATGTCCACCTTCAGGGATTTCAGCTTTCTCAAGGCATTCAAGGGGTAGTTGTTGTGGCACAGCAGGTTAACCCACCACTTGGCCTGCCTGCATCCCATAATAGACAGCCTGGGATCAAGTCCCACCTCTGCTTCCTATCCAGTTTCCCACCAGCACATAAGCTGGGAGGCAGCTGATGGCTTAAATATTCTGGTCCCTGCCATCCAGAGAGGAAGACTTGGATGGAATTCCAGGCTCCTGCCTTTTGGGCTGACCCAGCCCAATGAACCAGCCCGGTGAACCAATGGATGGAAGATTTTTATCTCTCTATTTGTCATTCTGCATTCCAAATAAATAAACTTAAAAAAAATAAAGAGGACACGAGAAATACCACATAGAATTCTTATAATTGCACCTTGTAAAAATTAAATACATGGTTTAATAATTATTATTGCCTAGAAAATATAAACCTGTCAAGTCCAACTAATTTCTCTATTTTCAAAAGAATGGGACATCCTACATTCAATGGTATCAGAAAGTTGAATAAACTCACATTCTGTGGTCGTGTCCAGAATACCAACCATAGAGTCTCTGGATTTGACTGACTTTCATAAGTTCTCAATAAACTTGGCTCGTTCAAAACAGTAACCACACACAAGAAAAAGTTAAGATATGAGATGTTTATTTCTATTTAAAACTCTCATCAGAGCCTTTAAAACTAGATTCTACTTTTTAGGAGCAAAAGAAATGGAAATGAAACAAAACAAGAATTTATGAAGTATAAAGAAGTAACTCAACCCAAGTAGAGCATTGAGCCACGGCTGATGCCATAATGAATCACCACCGGTGTTTTTTTTTTTTTTTTCCCTCTAAGAAATCAATAATCCCCTAAATGCAACACTTGGGAGGGCTTACTTTCAGTTCATCCAGTAATTTTTTTTAAATATTTATTTATTTGAAAGTCAGAGTTAGAGAGAGAGAGAAGGAAAGGCAGAAAAAGAAAGAAGTCTTCCATCTGCTGGTTCACCCCCCAGTTGGCCGCAACGGCTGGAGCTGCGCCAATCTGAAGCCAGGAGCCAAGAGCTTCTTCTGGGTCTCCCATGCAGGTGCAGGGGCCTGAGGACTTGGGCCATCTTCTACTAATTTCCCAGGCCATAGCAGAGGCTGGATCAGAAGTGGAGCAGCCAGGACTTGAACTGCGCCCATATGGGATGCTAGCACTGTAGGTGGCAGCTTTACCCTCTACGCCACAGCACTGGCCCCTCACCTAGTAATTGTAATCAGAATGCAGCGCAAGCGGAAGGGTGGGAGAACCTTGTAGAAATTGTGAATCAAAGCATCCAGATTTTCAAAACAAAACAAAGCAAAACAAAAACCCAGGCACGGTTTGCTTTTACTTTCCCCAGGTCAACAAACAGAAACGTGGCTGTGTCTGGGGCTTATATAGCTATCTTTCTTAGTAGACTGCTTTTTAAAAAGTCATTTTGAGCATTGCTTGCTGGCCTGGCCATGATCATTGGTGGCGTGTGTCTTTAAGACACTCTTTTCTACATGGGACTTTTCTTTGCCTAACAAAAGAGACTCCTTATTAGGGAGACAAATTGATAAACACGCATATATTTTGAACAGATGTCGAGGTGCTGTTTTGCTATCCTCCCAATATTTCCTGAACTTTCTCAAATGAATTCCAAATGTCATTTTGCCAGGAACATAAAAAGCAGAGACCCTCAGAAGTGGTTCAGTCAAGCAATCGGAGCACCTGGCCAGAGCTTTCCTATGGAGTCGCTTCTCTAACTCCCAGGCCAGCCCAGTTCGCTGTGATGATCTCTACGCACCTCTCATTTTCTTGGGGGAGCAGTGGGCCCTGAAAGACATGGAAGGTCTTTTTTTTTTTTTTTTTTTTTTGACTACGTGCTTGTCTGTTTTCTAAAACACCAACCAGCAAGGTAGAAAAGGAAAACAGTGAAAATGAAGACCATGTCACGCGTAAGGTTTATGAAGTTGGCTGACACAGTCTCTGTCGACTCTTTCTTCTCCTGCCTGTGTAAGGACACTTAGACGTTTGTTGCCTTGGGTAATGTGCTTTTGGGTGACAGAATCCTCAAAGCAGATGAGCCAGGCAGCACTGCCAGTCTCCTTCACCGTCTGACCTGCTCGGGTCTGGAACGGGAGGTATTTTATACACAATAGATAACGCTTTTTGGTGAAATTTAGGACTTTGTACCAAAGTTCCTCCTGTATTCACCTGCAACAGCGAGATGAATCATCTTACAAATGGGAATTGAAGGCACTGGTAAGAAAGACAGGAATTTTGGTGATGACTTTTGTGTAGAAGGTGTTTGGTGGAATTTGGCTCACAGATAATGGTGAGTCAAAAAGTTGAGGAATGCGGATAAATGGATAAAAACAAATCGAAGAACTGGAATCAACAAAGAGGGGCCAGTAATACCAGTGTCATCTAACCTCATTTCTCTAAAACTTTCAATTCTTTTTGAAAGGTTACAGAAAAGATAGTTTAAGAATTATCTGGAACATCATGCATAAACTTTGAAGAATTATGACCCCTGAAATAAACCTGACATCATGGGCACAGGGTTGGGGGAACGAGGAGTTAATCAGTAAAGAATTCCAGTTCTGAAGACGAAAAATTCTGCAGGTGGACAGATGCTCGTGACAGTGGTAATAATGTGAATATATTTAATGATACTAAACTGTGCACTTAAAAATGGTTAAAATAGTCTATTTTATGTTAAGTATATTTTATCACAAATTAAAAAAAAGTAACACAGAGGAAGATTGCAAAGGAAGAAACCGACTTGGTGATAAAATTGAAAGAACTAAGAGAAACTAAGTATATATACACATATATATACTTATATATATGAGAGAGAGAGACCTTCACCATTTCTGTGTTGGAAACATCAGAAATACTCTCTATTATCAGTTTTTAAACATTCGATTAATTCTTCTCAACCACGGATATCCTACTGTGCTATAGAAAATGAGAAGGGCCTCTATATTTAGAAAGAGAGAGTGCCGGCGCTCACAAACTCCCCTTGAAGTCTGATTTAGCCTTAAAGTATTAAGGAAGCTCAGCGAACCAGCGCCCTCTTGTGGGCCTCTTCGGTGGCAAGTGCACAATGAATGCATAACTGTCCCTCAAGGCCCCCTATTCTGTTGCATTCTGTGATCTGGTTCTTGCACCTAACCTCTATGCTTGCATTCCTTGATGGCAAGGGCCACTAGCACTTCCCAAAAGGGAACCCAAGATCAGAGACCAAAGGAAGAATGCAAGTGCATTTTGGAGACAGTTTTCTCTTAATTTCTTGATTGAAAGAGTTGAAAGTGTTTTACAGGCGGAAATGCAGTAGCTGTTATGCTAGTTGTAACCTAGAATGTTTACATCTGTGCTTCATTTCCGGACGCACCCGCTCTACAAGTAATGAAAACATCTGGGGTGTATTCTTTTGGGGGGAGATGTAGATCAACATTAATTCATGTATCAGTTCATTTTGTTCAGCTTCTCTGCAAGAGTAGCATTTCCTGTGACTTTCACTCAGCTTTTCTCCTAACAAATAGGAGTCGAGAGCAATAACCATCTGACCTCCACAAAGCGATGTGGTGTCTTTCCACATTAGATACTTCTAGCAACCTTATTTCAAGTAGCTTGGTCTTCTCTCTCTTTAAAATTGACACAGCAATGGTAAGCATGTATGCAGACAGAGTGGCAGTTAAAGAACATATATAATGTACCATGAACAGGTCATGGTAGCAGGCATATCCTTCACCTGAGACATTCACCATCTCTGTGTTGGAAACATTAGAAATCCTATCCATTATCAGGGTTTGTTTTTGGTTTGGTTTTTTTTTTTTTTTTTTTTTTTTTTTGACAGGCAGAGTTAGAGAGAGAGAGACAGACAGACAGAGAGAAAGGTCTTCCTTCCGTTGGTTCACCCCCCAAATGGCCGCTATGGCCGGCACGCTGCGCCGATCGGAAGCCAGGAGCCAGGTGCTTCCTCCTGGTCTCCCATGGAACAGCTGAAAAATCAACATAATTGCAGAAGTAGCCTCTGATAGGGAATGCTGCTTTCCCAAGATCTTATTTCACACCAAGCTCTGATTCTTGGGGGAGCTCCAGACCCCTAATGTCTGGGTAAGTCTTCCTCCATCATCCCACTCCATGCCTTCTGTCTGTATAAAATTCTTCTCAAGTTTTCTGAAAACTACCTAGGCCTTACGTTTTTTGATTCTTTTGTCTTCTAACTTTTTGCCCTTTGAATTAGTTTACCACTTGGATAGTATTTACACACACACACAACCCCACATTTTCTCTTCCATGCCATGTTAACCCAAGTGTGAAACTCAGTCATTTATTGGAGTTCCACGAAAGAAAAAAATCCAGTAAGTCCTATATTGTGTGTAATATAAGGTACTAAATTCAGAGAGAAGAAAGGATTGACAAGGTTTGAGACAACAAGACCATCTCAAACTGAGTAACAGGCAGCCTGTTACTAACAATCCTCTAGCAGTCCCAGCTGCTGCTCCCTCGCTGCAGGCTCCAGCTTCCTCGGCCTCCTTAACCATCTACCCACGTCTGTCTCTCCTCTTCCCTGCCTCCCCTCCCTGAATGGCCTCTCACCACACCAAGAAGTCCAAATTCAGTAAAGAAATCCACTTTGTGTTCCTCCAGTTGCTCCACGAAACACAGCAGCCCCCGGCTAGTATTTCCTCAGGAAGTGGAGTCCCAGCGAAGCAAGAATGAAGTCAAAAGCACAGTAATCAGGCCTGGTGCATGCATTTGCCTCTCCAAATAGTCAGGGGAGCAAGGAAGCAAAACAGGGCCCACTCCGTCTCCTGTCCCCCACCGGTCAGCTTCCTTCCAACGGCACATGCAGCTTACACGCAGGTTTCAATGTCATGTTTTTCGTCGGCCACATATGCACTAACATGCCTCGATTCACTCAAGTAGCACACGCCCCTTATGAATTTATCATCAGCTCTCATTCTCACTCTCATCGCCTTCCATTTCAAACAACCCCTTGCCAGTGTCCTGACTGCCGCTGGCTTGATACCTTTACGTTAGAGTTTGCATGGAGCATTACCAGAGAAAACTGAACTCCTCGGAAGTCTGGCCACAAACGCGTTCACGTGTCTGGGCTCTTAACATGGCCCAGCCCCACCTACTGCTTGGTTCCCTGGGTAGTTGGCTGTGCAGTTTTTGCTCAGTTTTAAGGCCGCAAGCCCGAAGCTCTCTCCTCACTCCTGGGAGATGATTTGACCTCCCGCTTCACAAGGAAAATGAAAACGGTTACACAGCCATCCCATCAAATTCCTAGCACCCAGTGGAGTGGGCCTGCAGGAAGTATTTACTGAACAGACACCCCTCTTCCTCTCCTGTTCCCTAAAGTGTAGTGGAGAAATACCCCTGCCACCTCCCTGCATGTCCTTTCTCATGTGCCTTTCAAGGCCATCACACTGTCCATTTTTCTACCTGCCACGGCTTCAACACCCTCCTCCCAACTGGCTCTCCCTGTGTACACACAAATAAGCCACTATGTGCATGTCCTGTGACTTCTCCATTCTACTGCTGGTCATCTGAGTTGTTTCCAGGCTGTGTTTGCTGATAGTGTTGCTGCACATGGACCCCTGCATGTTTTCTGGGGCACAGACTGGGATTTCTCTAGAAGAGGAATCTCCACGGCATTGAGTGCACCATGGTTACCCACACTCAGTCATGCCAAAGTACGATTGGTGGGAGTCTTCACACTGCTGCCAATTAGGTGGGAGGGTTTCCAGTGCTCCAAACCACCAGAACAAGATCACTTTTTCTAAATCAAATACCTTCTTATATTTGTGATCTTTCTGAGTATGCCATCTTTTGATAGATGGTCTCATTTTTAATGTAATTTAATTTATCATTCTTTTGCTTTGCGATTTGGGATTTTGTTTCTCATTTGAGAAATCCGCTCTGAGATCATAAAGTTATCCTCATGGATTGTCTTATAAAAGAATTACAGAATTCTCTAATCTGCCTATAACTAATTTTTGTGTATGTGTTAGCCAAGGAAACCCCAATAATCCTTGCCTCTGGTATCCACACCCATGAGTAGCATCTTGACTCACTGGGTAAAGCTCACCTGTGTAACAGATAGGATGCACCAAGATGCTGGTAATGGGTAAGAAGAGGCAGTTCAATTTTCACCTTGCTCTCCCTCTTGTGTCACCGGCCAGTTGCTGGGTGCTAAGCACTGTGGAACAGTCCAGGTGGTGGGCAACTGGCACCCGAGTCCAGAGCCGAGAGAGGCACAGAGACAAGCCACCTGGAAGTGCTTCCTGGGGTCTCAGCCGAGCTCTTGGGCATCAGCAGCACCTGCTTACGCTCAAGACACCATCAGAAAGAGAACCTCCAGAGGTTCTCCTGTGTTCCTATCCCATGGAGACTCTGTGAAACAACTGCCTACCACAGCTAGAAGCTCCAAGTTTGGGGGTGATTTCTGGCACAAGAGATAACATATGTATAAGATAGCATTCCAACTTCAGAATTTTCCATTTGCATAATTGGTTATCCCATCACTATTTAAAAACCTCTGTTTTAAGTTATCTGCAAGATCAGCTCTGTAGTAAACAAAGTTCCCACTTAGATGTGGCTCTGATTTTGGACTCTTGATTCTGTCTCATTGGCCAGGTTGTTCAACCTTGAGTGAATATTTCATAGTTTAATTATTATAGATATATGGTTTTTACGGTTAATAAGAATTATTTCCAAACGTCAATATTCTTCAAGAACATCTTATCTAAGTCTTTGTCCATTGATATATTTAGAATCACCTCATTTTCTGTAAGAAAATCTGTTGAGTTTTGGCAGGAAATGCACGGAATATGTGTAGAGCAGTTGGAGGAAGTTGATGTTCTTATTATATTGAATCTTTTTTTAAGATTTATTTATTTATGTGAAAGGCAAAGTTACAGAGAGGCTTAGGCAGAGAGGAAAAGAGGTCTTCCATCTTTTGGTTCACTCCCCAAATGGCTGCTACGGCTGGAGCTGTACTAATCTGAAGCCAGGAGCCAGGAATTTCTTCCAGGTCTCCCATGCAGATGTTGTAGCCTAAGCACTTGGACCATCTTCTACTGCTTCCCCAGGCGATGGCCGAGAGCTGGATTGGAAGTGGAGCAGTCAGGTATTGAACCAGTACCCATATGGGATGCCGGCACTGCAGACAGCAGCTTTATTCACTATACCACAGCACCAGCCCCCATACACTGAATCTTCACACAGAAGTATATCCATGGTGTGTATCTCTATGTACTTGGAGTTGTGTTTCCAATTGTTTTATAATTTTCTTTCAAAAGCCATATACATATTTTGTTAGTTTTATTCATAGATATTTTGTATTTATGCTCCCGCACACTGTTTTATAAAACGAAATGTTAGAGATGATACAAATTTAAATAGCATAAAATATATCAAATTGCTCAAGCCAAAAACTGTCATATGGTAAGAACTGATAGATACCTTAAAGCAGAGATAAGAATTAATAATGGGGGTGCAGTGCTGAGATGCAGCAGGTGCAGCCCCCACCTACAGCAATGGCATCCCACATCAGAGCGCCTGTCTGGGTCCCGGCTCCTCCACTTCTGATACAGCACTCTGCTAATGTACCTGGGAAGGTAGTAGTTGATGCTCCCACCCCTGGGGGAGACCCAGTGGAGTTTCAGGCTCCTGGCCTAGCCGTGACCATTGTGGCCATTTGAGAAATGAACCAGGGGATGGAAGATCTCTCTCTTTTTTCTTCTCTCTCTGTAACTCTGCTTTTCAAATACATAAATACATCTTTAGGGAAAAAAAGAATAAATTAATGGATGAATTAATCAACATCCACATTCATTTTAATGTTCCCAGTATACCTGTCTTTAAACCACTATTTCAGATTCCATTTGGTTAGATATTCTGTGTTCTCAGGGGATTGTTTAATCCACAAGAAGAAATCCTAATGCTGCAACATTTACGTCAATGTACCACCAAGAGATTCACACAAGATCTAAGGAGAGCTTCCCAATGGGTATAAAGTAGTGTCCTATCAGCTTGTCTTTTCCTTTTCCGAGTCTCTTCCTTCTTCACAACCTTTCACACGCGGGACTGAAACATGCTACGTACATTCAGCTGAACTTGCCAAACCTCAGTGAGGCTGCCACAACCTCTTGTTCACATGTAGTCAGAAGACAGAATTTTATCTTCCTTTCAGTTTAGTTGCTTCCTTCTGCTGTTGTTTCCTTTTGTTTGCTACTAAGATTAGTGCCTTATTAAATGTAAATACAACCAAAAAATTTTCAAAAATTATATTAGGGCCCCATAATTACCACCATCGTTGCTAGTCTCACTGTGTCAAGAATTTCTAAATACTTCCAAATATTCAGCTCTAAATGGCTCCTTTCACTGATATTTTTAAAAATTCTAAGTACCTCAGCAATTTAATAACATTTGTTCTGTTGTTCAAAATCTGAGGAAGAAAGTACTTGTTGGAACTGGTCCAACTGTACGCATTTCTCCTGTGGATAAGCAAAATTTCCTAAGAATGAAGCTGATTCACACAAATGTGCATCATGTAACTGCTAGAAAAAGCACTGGGAGTCACAGAGATGAAATAAAACCAGAGTTTCAAAATTTCCCTGCCGCACCCAGGCATCTGCTCAAGTAGGTAGTTGATTGCTTTGAAGTAATTTTAAAGAACTTCCTCAATGACTTGTAAAAATTTTTTTTGAAAATCTTGCTTAAACTATTCCCGGAAATACACCTTGAGTAAATTTAGAAGGGAATAAAGAAGATGCGGACTTTTGCTCTCTGCGCTAACTCACCCATGTGTGCACATGCAGTGCCCCCTGGAGTTTAATTACAGCTCAGCTCTTGCCACACGCTGCCTTCAACTCCTTTTGCAATCCAGTATCACCTTCAGCATCTCCAGAAACACATGACACTTCTTTGCACCTCCATGACTTTCCTTTGAATAGTTAGAAGCATTAACAGGCAGTTAGCAAGGGCCCCGGTGGGAACAAGGAACCAGGTATTCCTTACTGATGGTGAATCCTGCCATCAGCTGATTAGACAAAAGATATTGCCCCAAAAAAGTGAAGAGATCGATAGTTAGAGAGCACGATGAGTCTCATACCCATAGATAACCCCATGAGAGAGACTAGTGTCTGGCACCCGACCAGAACACACCACAAAGCACATGTCTCCAGTGCTTTGGTATAACCTGACTTCATTTGTCAGGTCAACAATATTTCTCAACTGTCACATCTCCCAAGTGGTTGACATGGTAATGTTTGTTAACTTGCCAGGAACCATGCCACTACAAAAGAGACACAGGGAAAAAAAAAAGGAAAACCCAGACATATCGAAATTATGTAGAAGAATTGATCTACACAGTCCCTACATAAGCTCCCAATACACAGGCATGGATGTGCCCCTTCTTTGAGGACTCCTCCTAGCAAACAGGAGTCTGTGTTTCTCAATAAAATCTACTTTCACTTGCTTTGCTTACCCCCAACCCTTTATTGTCTGGACCATAATTCTTCCTTGTTGTTAGACAAAGAACAAATTCTGAATTCCTGTAACAAATCTTTGGTGCTGTGACTCGGATAAAGTGACTTAGATCAGCAGAAGGGAGAGCAAGTGGATTGCTTCTGTCTCTGCTTTTCAGAAAACCTTACTTTCCATCATGGTTATTTTTGTTTAAAATCACTGGGACCCTGTCAGCCGTTAGAAGTGATTGACATTACATTCACTGGGGAAAATTCCTATCCTCCTACTGTGATCTTTTACCCCTTCCTCTGCTTATTCAACAGTCTTGGTGGCAAGAACCAGCACACTCCCTTCAAACTTTGGCCCTGAGAGTATTAGTTGAGGCTGTTTTTATAAAAGCTCACTTCCTAATTCAGGCATAGAAGACTTGACTCAAAGCTAGGGGAAGCAAGCCACTGTCTTCACTCACAACGTGGGTACTGGGTGGCAACATAGGCAAGGTGCAGGCATCTGGTCCTGTCCCCACCTGCTGGAGTGCACTGTCAGATTCCTGCAGGGTAGAGCGGCTTCTTCCCTCTTTGTGAACCTCAGTGCCTAGGACCCCACAGAGCACTAGGCAAGCTCCTGAGTATGGATACTGTCCAACAGGCTTAAAGACATCCAGCAGGAAACAGCGAGCCCAGGTTTGTTCACCTACTCCCACCAGCTACTTCCTCCTTCTTCGGAGACCTTGTGGTACACAGGACCCCAAAGAGCATTAAACGGAATACCCCCGGAGCTTAAAAGAAACAAAATCTTGTCTTTTTCTGCACCACCGTATAGTCTGGTTATAAGTTAGAGGCTTCCTGAGGAAACTAGATATTTCACTCAGCCTCTATCTCTACTTTCTGATGCAATTTGTTGTCATTTCAGATCATTCCCCACAAGACAACTGAAAAGTCCATTATCAGGTTGTGGAACCAAACTTCTGTTGTGCTTGTCTAAGGGCCTACAGAATTAAACCCAGCTCACCCCCAACTCCTCGATGGAAACCATGGCAGAGGCTGGTTTACAACAATCTCATGCATGATAAAGCCAGGGTAACACATCTAGTGCTATTTGGTTACATTGGGGTTAAAAGGATTTCTCCCACTTGGAGCTAAAAAAAGTCTCTGCTTCAAGAGATTGTTTTGCAACTTGCCAAAGTTGTTTTGTAGTTTGGTTAAATAGATCCAGTCAAAATAACAATGGGTGAACCAAACCCTGTTTTTATGACCTATAGGTTGTATTTTGTGAAATCAAAATCCTTAATTTAAACTTACGAAAGAAAATGATGGTGTTTTACTATAACAATGCTTGGCCTCAGTACTCTTGAGGCCAAATTGTTTATGTCACTGTTTTCCAGCTTGGGGTTAATTTATGAGGAAAAAGGAGAATAAGTTCTATAAATACAAACATTTATGCAGTTACACCAGAGTGAGACAATACAGAGTGGTTAAAAAAAAGTACTGATTCAAATGCCTGTTGATTTAAGTAAATCTTTGGTAACCTGCTTTAAATCTGTTTTTCTTAAACAGCGATAAAGATATATTTTAATGATTAACATACATTTGTGCCTGTGTTTGCTGGGCAAGAAACACTAAGCTTACTTTAGTCAGTTACTTAAAATCATAAAATAATAAAAACTCAGTTAAATGTATGATGTTCATTGTGTTTTGTGTATTAACTATGAAGACCTACTTAGTTTTCTTTAAAAGGAGAATGATTTAAAGTGATAACTATGCTTGTCTAATATCTCATTCTCTTAAGTTGTCTATACATGTAATTGCTAAATATAAATTGGGTAAAGGTAAATGAGATAAATGACTCTAGATAAAAAATTAAATACTCAGCATCTTAAATTCTATAGAAAAAGGACTATTTGAATTTATTAACAAGTATAGTCTCATAAATTTTCCATATATAACAAATAATTCAAGACTACTTAAATGTAACTAAAGGCTTAAGTAAGTTGCAACAGTTGGAAATAAGTCACAAAAAGTTTGAGAAAAGTAAATCTTGAAAGAAAAAATGTAAGTGTAATAAAATTCAATATAATTTTTAAAGTATCATTTACAGGGCTTTCAAAAAAGTAAGCATTAATGCCAAAGGTATGCTGACATAAAAGTAAATGTGATCCTCTGTCAATGCACAGAATGAGTCATGCACACAGAATGGGTAAAACTAAGTTTAACAATGGACACCAGCTACAGTTGATAGGAATCATTCCTTCTGAAAAATCTTTGCTGCTGAAATGTGGCTTGAAGGGTTTTTGACATTGACTCTTGGTCACTGAGCTCGCTCCTTATGTGGGACTGGCTCAACAACGAGGTCAAATCTGACCTGACTGTGGGAGACAAATGAAAGTTAGCTATCAGATGACTGATCAGCAATGTGCTCAAAAAAAGGATTCTGATCACAAGGAGAGAGCAAAAATCAAGATGCAGTCACTGGTGACAACCCTCAACAAAATTAAATATAGGTAAAAAGTTGTGAGGAAGAGTTCTTATGCATAGTTGCCTGCATGGCTGAAATGCTAGGTATGCTTTATACTATTGTTGTTTTATTTATTATTTCACAACCTCTGTAAGTGTCACTTCTAAAAACCTGGCCTTAAGACTCTGTAAAATTTGTCTCTGTTCGTTTAGAGGCTGCCAACCCATGGATGTGCATGGAACACAGATGGAATTCTCATTCTACCAGGGATCTTTAGTCCAACACTTGGAGAAGTGGTCTGCTGCCGATCCATTGGTACTCTACTTATCAGCAAGAATCACCCAGGACAGTTGTCACTCCACAATGCCCAAAAACAGTTAGGGCCCACTTTTTCTGAGGGGAGAATGTGAGTTTATGAGCTAGTAGATGGTTAGGAAAGGACCCTGTAGGAATAAGGAATATGGTGTTTGTATGAAACCTGCCATCTGCTGAGTAGGCAAAAAGACATTGCCACTAGAAAGTGAAAAGATTGATAGGGAACACAATGGGTTCCATACAAGTAGGCAACCCTATGAGAAACTAGGCTCTGGAACCCATACCAGAATATACCATAAAGCACATATCTCAGTGCTTAGCAACTGATCAGGTAGGCATAATTCATCAGGTTAACAATATTCCATTCATCAGGTTAACAATATTTCTCAACTGTCACATCTCCCAAGTGGTCGATATGGTAATGTTTGTTAACTCTCTAGGAACCATGACTACTATACAAGAGACATAGAAAAATAGCAGACTCCTGACATCTTGAAACCATGTAGAAGAAATGATTAGTGGATATGCAAGCCCTATATAAGTTCCCAATACCCACACCTTAATGTAGCCCCTCCTTTGAGGACTCCTCCGGGCAAGCAGGAGTCTGTGTTTCTCAGTAACATCTATGTTCACTTGCTTTGCTCACCCCTTTTGTTGTCCAGGTCGTAATTCTTCATCACTGTGAAATAAAGAACCAATATTCCGAATTCCTGTAACACCCTCACATGGTTCTCTCTCCTGGTGTTTTCTCCCCACAACCACACTTCATGATCCACTGGGCAAACACCAAACAGCACCTTTCCTAGGTGACTTTCAATGACTGTCCTGTCTCTCTCTGCTCTAGGCCATTCTATCAATGGTAACCATGCACTGTATTGATTTACTTGCATTTCCTACTGAGCAATCATGAGTTATTTGCAAACAAAAATTGCACCTTACCTTGGGATTATTAGCACTTTACAGGGCTTTTCTTTCTTTTGATCTTTGTTTTTAAAATTTATTTATTTATTTGAAAGGCAGAATGAGAGAGAGAGAGAGTTAGTTTTCTATCTAATGGTTCACTCCCCAATGGCTGCCATAGTTGGGGCTGGGCCAGGCCAAAGCCAGGGTCCAGAAATCTATCCTCGTCTCCCATATGGGTGTCAAGGACCTAACTACTTGGATCATTATACAATGCCTACCCAGGCACATTAGCAGGAAGATGGATCAGAAGCTGAGCAGCTGGCACTTGAACTGGTACTCTGATATGACATGGACACTCCAAGTGGTGGCTGAACCCGATGTGCCACAATGTCTGCTCTTACAAGATTTATTTTTCAAGATGAACTTATTGGGCATATACTATGATCAGTGAAATTTAGTCTTGAAAAATCAATGAAAAAATACATGAACACCTATATTTCCATCATTGACTTACTATTTGATCAGAAAATTTTTTTTCAATTTTATTCTCCCTAGTGCACATGGAATGCATAACCTCTATAAAAGTGAAGGAAATACATTGTCATTGATCATAATGCAATAAAAGCATATCCCAAGTAACACAGACAGGGCCAAAACAAGATGGCAGCTGAGCAAGATGCTCCAGCAATCCATTCCCCACTGAGACACCAATTTGAAGCCCTAACCGTGCACTTAGTCACCTTCACAAGAGAGATGCCTGCTTAGGGGAGAGAGAGGGAATTAAATCCAGACCTCAGATTTGAATTGCAGTACCAGGTCTGCTAAGTGAACCTAGAGCCAGATGAAGCCACACAACCTCTGTCACCACATTAGTGCCTAAAGACAACCTTTGGGCCCTCCTAAGCTGTGAGATCATTTCTATCATCCCAACTTCTACATTTTTATTGCAGAGTTCAGGACTGTGTCTTAGGATCAGGATTGGCACTGACATGCCATTCTTTTGATGGTGTTCTATGAGAAAAAAGTGGCTAGTTCAACTTGCTTATTTTTTTTAAGGTTTTTTATTTATTTATTTGAGAGGTAGAGTTACAATGAGAGTGAGAGAGAGAAAGATCTTCCTTCCACTGATTCACTCCCCAGCTGCAACGGCTGGAGCTGCGCTGATCCAAAGCCAGGAGCCAGGTGCTTCTTCCTGGTCTCCCACGTGGGTGCAGGGGCCCAAGGACTTAGGCCATCTTCTACTGCTTTCCCAGGCCACAGTAGAGAGCTGGATTGGAAGAGGCGCAGCTGGGACTAGAACTGATATCCATATGGGATGCCAGCGCCACAGGTGGAGGATGAACCTATTGTGCCATGGCACCAGCCCCAGGCTAGTTCAATTTGTAATTCACACAAGTGCTTCCGTTCCAGACAACCATTGTGCTTTAGTGAGCAGTAGAGTTATGTGTACCTTCCATTTCATTGCACAGAGTATTAGCAAGATGTTCACAGGTCTGAAGATTAATAACATTAATAACTATTACTGGGAGCAGGCATTTAACCTAGCACTGATCATAGGAATGTGTAGATCCATTCCAAGTCCTGGCTCCGGATTCCAGCTTCCCACCACAGCAGACCATCAAGTTGATGGCTCAAGTGACTGGATTCCTGCCACCCATGTAGGAGATCTGGATTGCACTCCTGACTCTGGACCCCACACAGCCCTGGCCATTGTGACATTTGGGAAGTAAACCAGTGAGGGGAGCTCTCTGTCTCTCTATGTGTCTGTCTGCCTCTCAAATAAATGGATAATTTAAAAATAATTTTTACTACTTCACCAATGTTACACTTACTGAAACATACTTTTTTACTTTTGCTGCAAGTTGTTTTTTATTTATTTTAAATTTTTTGAAATAAATTAATTTCAGAATCAAAGAGAGAGAGAGCTCCCATCTGCTGGTCCACCCCTCAAATGCCCAAGATGGCCCAAAACTGGCCAGACCTGAAGCTGAGATCCAGGAAACCAATTCTGGTCTTCCATGTGGGTGGCAGAGACCTAAATACTTGAACCATTAGCTGCTGCCTCCAAGAGCAGGCATTAGCAGGAAGCTGGAGTTAGAGGGACGCAGAACTCGAGCCCAGGCACTACAACATGGGACATGGGTGTCTTATCCACTAAAAATATCTGCCCTTGTTTGTTTCCTGTTGTGAAGAACGTAATGATCCTCTTCCAGTTAGTGCTGGTTGCTCTGGTTGGTCTTGACTCACACGGAGAGGCCAGCAGCACCACCCACCTTACTTTTGCATCGTGAATGCACGGGTAACATAAGAAAGACTAATGACATCCTATCCACCATTGTAAGAGTAACAGCCCGTCAGCCCTGGAAAGGTTCGTGGGTGTCCCTCCAGCATGCCTAAGAGCACATGTTACTATCTGCCCACAGACGGGTACCATTCTGTGACCCATCTTTCAGTCTGTTCTCCCCAAAGCACCCTGAAGTGGAATGAACTACTCTCTCCACACCTATGTGTCCAAGGACTTATCCCATCCAGAGAGTCGGGTGTGCCCTGATGCCTCCAGCCAGCTGCTCACCTGTACCAGTAGAGGGGACTCCTTGCTCTCCTGCAGTTCTTCACGTACACCCTTCTCAGGAGGTCTCTGCTCTTCCGGCATACGGCAGAGTTTTCCTCGTAGACACTTCTGACTCAGTTTCTCTCTTCTCTTGGCTTTCTGCTTAAATACCACTTCACAGACAGATGTCACCTGACCGCAGCCCGTGGCGGCACGGGCCTCACTCGCAAGCCCTGCCCGCTTTGCTCTCTTTTTCGCTGCTTATTTGTTAACTTGTTATTGCCGCACTAGAATGCCAGCTTTATGAAACCAGGGATTTGAGTTTGCTCACTGCTTTTCTCCCATGCCAGGAACATAAAAGGCATATAACAAAAGTTTGCGAAGAAATAAACAAACTGCATGCTATTAGGTCCACCAAAGTGAATTCGAAGGAATGTATTTGGCTCATAGAAACATAATGACAGTATTTCTTAAGTGCAAGTTCGCAGATAAGCTGCAATGAATTAATGCCTGATAGTTCTTAACGTCTAGTACTGAGGTCCCACTTGCAAAGATTCTGATTCAGTTAGTTTAGGGTGAAAAGAGATACTATAAGCATTAAAAAAAAATCCCCCATGTAACTCTGAAGAATGTCAGTTTTGTGGAGTGACTGCTAACAGGCCTGCAGCTTCTTTGGGAGATGAGAAAATACTCAACAATTTTACCAGAGGTTAACAATTGATGGGTTAATACTACTAATATCAATTCTTCCATCATCTCATAGAAAAGCATATGCCAAGTGTATCCACAAAAGCAACTGCCAAGGTATCCATGACGTGTTCTGACCAACCCTACTACCTCCTGGGATAACCAAAGAAAACTCACCAGGAGGGGATCCAGTGAGCTTCCAGGTTAACTCTTGCCCTTTGTTTCCATCTCAACTGAAAAATTCATGAACTGATCACATTAAAGTGAGTCATTATCAACTACAGGGGCGTGGGGCAGGATCAAAAGGAATAATTTTCTTAATGCATACTAATGGGGCATAATAGAAGTAGGTGGGAATGTGTGTTCTTCCTGGTCTTTCTCACATGAGTTCACATGCTACCTAGCACTAAAATGTCCTTTCCTGTAAAATCAAAGCATGTACTCATTATGTATATTTTATTTTCACATAAAAATTATCCAGATTAAAGAGCACTAAATGGTATAGAAAGTTTTATTGTGATGAAATACAAATAGCAATTTAATAATTTTTAAGTATGCAGTTTGATATTAAGTACATCCACATCATGCAACCATCATTGTCAATGACTTTTGTATAAATCATTCAATGGAAAATTCAAGCATAATCAAATCACCTTCAATTTTTAAAATAAAGTCATAGTTCTAATAAAGAATGCTATCAGATGGTTCTAGATAAGCTAGTAATCTAATCCTATTGGCAAATTTCTGACATTCCCATTTATAGAACTGTATTTAAAAATATATTTGCCCTTGTAATTTCCTCCTACAACTCAGAGATCTTCATCCAGATTTCATATTGAAAATAGACTCATTGGCTCATCATGAGACAGATCATATATTAAGAATATTAAATGTCAGGCTTATTATTCTAGTTTCATTATTTGGAAAACAAACTTTTCCGTAAGTCATGGGCAGATGTTGATAAGATAATAGCAGCTATGGTGAGAATGCATTTTCATTGAGGAAAAATGACAATGTTTTTCTCTAATAATTAAGTTTATTAATAGCTTTTTGAAAGTATGACTCAGAAGTCACTACAAGATATTTTTAGCAAGAGTGTGCAAATCAGTAACTCTTTCACTGCATTTCTCATTGTGGTACCAGCTGCCACTGTTCTTTTTCTGTTGACAAGACATCAGATCCCAAGGCTGTGTCTACCTGACCCTATCAGACAGGCCTAAACATAGCCACCTCCTGACTAAGACAATTGTTTCAGCTTTTCCTCTTCATTCATGCCCTTCCTTCCTTGCGCCTGGGCCTTTTATTCATGTGCTCCTAGTCCTTAGGGGAGCTGTGCCTTTATCTTTAAACTTCCAAGTTTGGAACAGGTTTCCTACAATAGCCTCAAACTCATTGCCTGTTGTCGATCCTACTATCCAGACTGCCCGAATCCTCTTCCTAGTACTTAAATCTAATTATTTCCTTTACTTAAAAATCCACCAGTAAGAATAATTAAATGTTACATCTGCCTGATGGGACCAATACTCCCAGCTTCAGACTTTCTACCACGTCCTCCACACCCACTATTCCCCACAACCACCCTTCTTCAGAGCCAAATGGAACCTAATGAACTTCTGCAATGAAGAAAGTAGTTTTCCTCCTCTTTCAACACCCTCTCAGTTTGCCATCATCCACACAAGCTGGCCATCACTCAGCCTATGAAATGTTCTTTGTTCACAGCCCTCCCACCCTCCTATTTGCCTTTCATTTGTTTACTTAAAGTTGCCTGGACAGACCTCTTCCTGCTACATTTACTTTTACTTCCTCTGCAAGACTCCTGAGTATTGAGGGAAAGGAAGGTGACTTACTCACCTCTGTTGTGTGAGTAGCACAGTGTTTGGCTCAGTAAGCCATGAAGTTTTGGTGAATGAACACAGGCGTGGATTAAATCAATTAAGGTATTTTGATTTAAATGCATAACCCGCCCCAATCATACATAGAAACCTAGAATTACTGCTCTACTGCTCAAAATGTCCCTTCACAAATCCAGTCCACTCAGTGGGTTTCACTTGGGTTAATTCTTAGACAGGAAGCTTTGTGTATGACAGAAGCCCTCTCATTCGATTTTACAGGGTTTTACTTTTCCTCATTTAAGCAATCCACTGTATATGCAGACTCTGGTGAAAAAAATACCGGCGCTTAACTTACACATTCAGTTGGTATGCTTGAGCAGGCACGAATATAAATAACTCCCGCCTCTGACCCAACAGTGAATCCAGGAACAGCAGCCCGTCACACGGGGGCTTACTGCCTGCAGCTCTCTAGAGAGAGCCAAATGCTGGAGCTGGCTGGTGTGTTGGCTTATTTCTGCCTTTTCCCACTACCTGACAATGTCAAGCACAGAGTAAAAGCTGAGCAGTAATTTTAATTTTTAAAGATTTATTGTATATATTTAAAGGCAAAGTGCCTGAGAGAGAGGCGGAGAGTCAGAGAGATTTTTTCCACCCACTGGTTCACTCCCCAAATGGCAGAAACGGCCAGGGCTGGAGCCAGCTGAAATGAGGAGCATGGAACCCCACCCAGGTCTCCAACAGGGTGGCAGAGCCCCAAGCACTTGGGCAATCATCTGCTGCTTTCCCAGGCCCATCATCAGGGAGCTGGACTGGAGGTGGAGCAGCCGGGACTCGGACCAGGGCTCCAGTATCGGATGCCAGTGTCCCAGGCAGGGGTTTAATCTGCTGAGCCACAATACTGGCCCCTGAAAAATTTTGTTTTATATTTATATAGCAACTTACGTTTAAAAGTACTTTCAAGTTAATTTTATTACCTGAAGCATTTGCTGAGAAGTCAATTTTACTTAATCCTTCTGGATTTTACCAGTTCTAACAAGAAACAAAACTAAGGGTCAATTTTACTATTTCTTAAAATTAAAAACCAGATGGCACAGTGGGTTAGGTCACAACTGCGGATGCCCACATCCCACATCAGAATGCCTGGGATGGAGTCTTGCCTCTACCTCGGACCTAGCTTCCTGCTAGTACGTATGGGAAGCAGTAGATGATGGCTCAAGTACTTGAGTCCCTGCCACCTGGTTTGAGTTTGGGATAATGGTTTCATCCTGGCCCAGCTCTATCCACTGTGGACATTTGGGGAGTGAACCAGTAGATGGAAAATGTCTCTGTGTCTTTTTCTCTCTCTGTCACTGTCATTCAAAGAGGTAAAATTGTATAAAGAAACTTCAACAACAACAACAAATACTGAGGAAGGCATTTAGTCCCAAGCTGAAGATGCCCACATGCCACACTGAAGTACTTGGGTTCAGTCCCAGCACCACCTCCCAATTCCAGCTTCCTGCTAATGCAGATCCGAGGAGGTAGTAGGTGATGGCTTAAGTAGATGGGTCTCTGCACCTACATGGGAGATGTGGATGCAGCTCCTGGATCCTTGCTTTGGTCTGGCCCAGGCCCAGTGCTGCAACCATCTGGGGAATGCATGAGGAAATGGGAGTACTCTCTCTCTCTTCTCAAAGTTTTTTATAAGAAATTAAACAGCAACTCTTCTGAAATATTTATGGTATTTTAAGTACTTTTTGAATTTCAAAAACGGTCTGTCTTGGAGCAGGCATTTGGCATAGCAGATACACTGTCGCTTAAGGACACCCACATTCCATATATATATATATTTTTTTTTTTTTTTTGACAGGCAGAGTGGACGGTGAGAGAGAGAGACAGAGAGAAAGGTCTTCCTTTGCCGTTGGTTCACCCTCCAATGGCCGCCGTGGCTGGCACGCTGCGGCCGGCGCACCACGCTGATCTGAAGGCAGGAGCCAGGTGCTTCTCCTGGTCTCCCATGCGGGTGCAGGGCCCAAGCACTTGGGCCATCCTCCACTGCACTTCCCTGGCCACAGCAGAGAGCCGGCCTGGAAGAGGGGCAACCGGGACAGAATCCTGTGCCCCGACCAGGACTAGAACCCGGTGTGCCGGCGCCTCAAGGCGGAGGATTAGCCTAGTGAGCCGCGGTGCCGGCCCACATTCCATATTAAAGTGGCTAGGTCTGAGTCCCAGCTCCACTCTACGTCCACCTGCCTGCTAATGTGCAGTCTGGGAGGTAACAGGCAATGACTCAAGTAATTAGGTCCCTGACAGCCAAATGGGAAGCCTGGATTGAGCTTCCAGCTCCCAGCTGAGGTCTAGCTCAGTCCTGACTAAAGTGGGCATGTGGGGAGTAAACCAGCAGATGGGAGAGCACCCTCCCTCTTTCCTCTCTTTGACATTCAAGTAAGTAAAATAAATTTTAAAAATTGAAAACAATAAAAGTATTCTATCTTCTACCTTATGTTACTTTTAAATGACCTTTAGGTTGTTTATTTTCTATAACAATAACTACAGGTATCATTCAGAAAAATTCATAGCTCTAATCTGAAGTGTCCCAGTCACTTCTTATGGGTTGACCTTTTGCTCCAAATTACTTCTGTAAGTAGAATCTCCATGGAGGAGACCCCATTGCTCTTTGTTTATCACTCGACATGCTTTTCTAGTAACAAAAGGAAAATGTCAACTCACTCCTTCACTTTGAAGTTGCTCATTATTCTTGTACCATGGCAAGCCCCTTATAAATATTCTATTTTCTTTCATGGGAGTAAAATAATACTGTTATTTCCAGCTGCCAGGATGGTGTTTCATTTTCTCTCTTGTCTTACTCTTGAGTCTACACCTTTGAAACCTTCTGCACTTATTGGTAGATGCTATCCATATTCATATCAAACTCCCAGGACTATACCAACAATGCACAAATAATTTATTTTTTTTTTATTTTTTATTTTTGACAGGCAGAGTAGACAGTGAGAGAGAGAGACAGAGACAAAGGTCTTCCTTTGCCGTTGGTTCACCCTCCAATGGCTGCCGTGGCTGGTGCACTGCGGCTGGTGCACTGCACTGATCCGAAGGCAGGAGCCAGGTACTTCTCCTGGTCTCCCATGGGGTGCAGGGCCCAAGCACTTGGGCTATCCTCCACTGCCTTCCCTAGCCACAGCAGAGAGCTGGCCTGGAAGAGGGGCAACCAGGACAGAATCCGGTGCCCCGACTGGGACTAGAACCCGGTGTGCCGGTGCCACAAGGCGGAGGATTAGCCTAGTGAGCCGCGGCGCTGGCCCAAATAATTTATTTTTACAAATATGTGGCTTATGTAGCTTTAGTCATAATTACATGGAGTCAATACAGTTGTCTATATGATTAGCCAGGCACTGTTACAACCCCGTGATACAGCCGGGAACATACAGTGCCACCACTTACGTGTCAGTCCCACAGAGGGACTGTGTGCTTCACAGGAAGACTCCTGGTGTCCATCACCTGTTCAGAGGGACACCTGAATTTTTACATCTATTTTTCTTATCTTAGTATTTGTTTGCCCTTCATACATTTTTGTAATATATTTTAGTTGACACCTCCAAAAGTACACATATTTATGGGGTACAGTGTGACATTTCAACTGATGCATATAATATCTAGTGATCCGATCTGTGGAATGGGTATATTCTTCACCTGAGACATTGCTCATTTCCGTAAGTAGTTTTAAGCTTCTTGATGTCTACAATGCCTTCAGTCATTACAGAAACACCCGTGACATCAATAACCAAACGCATCTTGATGCAGAGGCGCATCTTCACCTTAGATCCAATGCACACGTCACTCTTGCCTCCAAAGAGGGAACAGGAAGGGGCTTCCCCTCGCCTCAGCAGAAGAGAAAGTGGAGCTCTCGAGTGGGGCGTCAGACAGCAGTAAGTACCACAGGAGAAGAGCCAAGAACCACTCCCGGAGTATCTAGTGGCACACATTTCGTAAAGCAAATTTTTAGTAATGATACTTATATTTTAACCAAATGGTGGCTACTCAAGTGAAATCTGAAGAAATGATTCAACTTATAATGCAGAAAATTCTACAAGACATTCAATTTAATGGGATTCTGTTTTTTTTTTTTAATTTTATTTAAGGCATGCAAATTTCATGTATTTCATATACAGTTTTAGGAACATATGATACTTTTTGCCCATGCTGCCACCTTCCTTATTCCTCTCTCTCCTATTCCCATTCTTTTTTTCTTTTCTTTTTTTTTTCTTTTTTTTTTTTGACAGGCAGAGTGGACAGTGAGAGAGAGAGACAGAGAGAAAGGTCTTCCTTTGTTGTTGATTCACCCTCCAATGGCCGCCGCGGCCGGCGCGCTGCGGCCGGCGCACCGCGCTGATCCGATGGCAGGAGCCAGGAGCCAGGTGCTTTTCCTGGTCTCCCATGGGGTGCAGGGCCCAAGCACCTGGGCCATCCTCCACTGCACTCCCTGGCCACAGCAGAGAGCTGGCCTGGAAGAGGGGCAACCGGGACAGAATCCGGCGCCCCAACCAGGACTAGAACCCGGTGTGCCGGCGCCGCAAGGTGGAGGATTAGCCTAGTGAGCCACGGTGCCGGCCTCTACTCCCATTCTTAATTATTACAATGATCTATTCTGAGTTTACTTTATACTCGTAAGATTAACCCCATGCTAAATAAAGAGTACAACAAACAGTATGAAGAAAAAAACACTATTAGAGGCACATAATGATAGACATAATGACATAATGATAGATAAAATGATAGTGTTGGATTTTTCAGATATTCTAGATATATTAATCTGATTTGCCAGTTTCAGAAGTAGAAGTGTGGGTGTTCCGTTTATCAGCTAAGATGCTGTGTAAGACATTCACAGTCCACACTGAAATGCTTGGGTTCAACTCATGGCTCTGGCGCTTGCCTCCAGCTTCCTGTTAATGCAGACCTGGGGAGAGAGCAGTGACAGCTAAGTGTCTGGCCTCCTGCTGCCATGTGGGACTGATGGAATAGGCTGTTCAACTCTCAGCTCTGGTCCCAGCACAGCCCCAGCTGTTTGTGGGATTTGGAAAGTGAACCAATAGATGGGAGCACTGTGTATATGTGTATGTATGTGTGTGTGTCTCCCTGACTACCAAATAAATGTTTCCATGTATGATAAAAAAAAAACTGTGCACAGATTTAAAAATTTTTTGCACTAAAAAAAAATCTGTTTTTCAACTCAATTTTCTATGATCTTTTTGAAGTCTCCTTTAAAATTACCACTACCAGAATAAATTGTCTACCTTTACCTGCTATTCTATTCTAGGGCTATGTATAAGATTCTCAGAAGATAGTACCGAATATGGTCAATAGAACACTGCTCACGATCTCAAACAGTACAATCAGCAGCAGGGACAGGTGACACTTTTGTAAATTTCACCTCAATTCATCAATCATTCTAAAATATAAGCAAAATGAAACAAAAAAATAGGTCGGTAAGCATTTCCCATAAAATAAGGCTGTGTTAAAAGAAATCTTCCCATTCATTATTTAGAAAATGCTAATATTTGTCTTTGTTTTTTATGTTTTTTTTTTTTTTTTTGACAGGCAGAGTGGACAGTGAGAGAGAGACAGAGAGAAAGGTCTTCCTTTGCCGTTGGTTCACCCTCCAATGGCCACTGTGGCCGGCGCACCGCGCTGATCCGATGGCAGGAGCCAGGTGCTTCTCCTGGTCTCCCATGGGGTGCAGGGCCCAAGCACTCGGGCCATCTTCCACTGCACTCCCTGGCCACAGCAGAGAGCTGGCCTGGAAGAGGGGCAACCGGGACAGAATCCGGCACCCTGACCGGGACTAGAACCCGGTGTGCTGGCGCCGCAGGCAGAGGATTAGCCTAGTGAGCCGCGGCGCCAGCATTTTTTATGTTTAAAATAATTTAAACTTTTTCTCCCATAGTAAAGCTTGAAGAAGGTGTGCTGGATTAAGAATTATTTTTTTAGCCAGTGTGGACAGAGCAGAAAGTTGGGGTTTTATCTACCTCACCACTTATGCTTATTTAGGTGCATTTGTGTATTCAATAATAATACAAATACCTGTATTTATTTTGTGCATATCTGGCATAGGCTCCTGTAGGCTTTATAAGGGAGTTATGATCTCCTTCCAGTAACTTCTTTTGTTCTTTGTTTTACACAAAGTCCGTTCCTGTTGCCAGCAATCAGAGAACCCTATACAATTCAGAATCAAAACCCAAGGCAGCCATTTCTTTCTCCATCTATGTGCTGTGTTCCCAGTGTATACCATACAACTCAGCATCAAAGTTCTCTCATTCCAGGGACAGTTTTGTCTCCTAGCTCAAGGATACACTCCTGGGGCATTTACGTTATTCCTTCCCATGACCTACCACAGGCCATGTACTAAACTGATGCACAGACGCTAAAAAACGTGTTGAGCGGGATCAAATGGTAAGGGATGGGGTGGTGGGTAAGGAGGAGCAGAAACGAATCTGTACACTGGGGAGCACCACAGCAGGATTCCAGAGCTGCCCACTATTGTGTCCTTTAACTATAAATGACCATGGCTATGACCCACACATAGCTCTGCAGTGGACAGCTATATGAACTAACATAAAGCACATGGTGGTCATGCCAATTTGCATTTATCCAAGCTCACCCTCACCCATATAGGAAAAAGTGGTGGGCTCACTGAATAAATCAAAAACACTTTTTATTTGCACAGTATAAAAAGTGACACAGATTTGTATGATGCTCTTTCACCAGCATTAGTGATTATAGAAAGTATTAAGGAGATTGACAATAAGAAAAACTGTAATTTCTTAATAGATACCAAAATGTAGTATTTTGAAGAGCTGTTAAAAATCTTGGGAGCAGTGCCTGTTTTCCTCAGCTTACAGGGTATAAACACTCTCAGAACGCTCAATAGGAAAGGGTGGTTACTTTTAGTAGATTGGAGCATTGAAGGACTGTGTGTTTGCTGAAATCATTCTGAGACATGAATCAAGAGGGTTTGTTTATTATTTGCGAGATATGAAGCCGGCGCCGCGGCTCACTAGGCTAATCCTCCGCCTTGCGGCGCCGGCACACGGGGTTCTAGTCCCGGTCGGAGCACTGGATTCTGTCCCGGTTGCCCCTCTTCCAGGCCAGCTCTCTGCTGTGGCCAGGGAGTGCAGTGGAGGATGGCCCAAGTGCTTGGGTCCTGCACCCCATGGGAGACCAGGAGAAGCACCTGGCTCCTGCCATCGGATCAGCGCGGTGCGCTGGCCGTGGCGGCCATTGGAGGGTGAACCAACGGCAAAGGAAGACCTTTCTCTCTGTCTCTCTCTCTCACTGTCCACTCTGCCTGTCCAAAAAATAAAAAATGAAAAAATAAAAAAAACACTGCCTCAGCAGGCCTATCATGCTTTCCTTCATTCCTATAATTTACCTTGAAACTTCTCTTAAAGACCTATTATTACTGGAAAGCACACAAGGCATAATTTAGTAAATCAAAACTTTGTATTTTTATTGCATAAAGAGCATTTCCTAAAGCTAGCATTTGTCTACAAAGTCATGAACCTAGCCTACAAAACTACGTAACAGGGGGCCGGCACCATGTCTCACTTGATTAATCCTCCACCTGTGGCACTGGCATACCATATGGCACCAGATTCTGTCCTGGTTGCTCCTCTTCCAGTCTAGCTCTCTGCTGTGGCCCGGGAGGGCAGTGGAGGATGGCCCAAGTGCTTGGGCCCTGCACCCCATGGGAGACCAGGATAAGCACCTGGCTCCTGGCTTCAGATTGGCGCAGCGCCAGCTTTAGCGGCCATTTGGGGGGTGAACCAACGGAAAGAAGACCTTCCTCTCTGTCTCTCTCTCTCTCTCACTGTCTATAACTCTACCTGTCAAATAAAAAAAAAAAAACTACATAACAAAGAAGCTGAGGAGTTAATCCAGCAAATATCTGCAGAATTACAAAAAGGGAAATAGACTATACAAGAATTAAGGCCCATTATGTCTCATTCAGAATTGGAAAGAAACCCCAAAAACCTAGAGAAAAATTAAAAGTGTCACAAATCAAGGCTACCAACTCATCCCTGGCTCCCCTCCCTATTTAGCAGCAACATTTAGTAGCTGTTAATTGCCTACAAAGAAGCAAGAGGCACAAATGTCGTTGACTGGTTTTTAGAGTAAATCTACAAAGTGTAAAAAATATAGCTTCAGTGAGTATAATCTTAACTACAGATAAAACAGCACAACATAATCAGGAGACAGGGCAAGGGGCGTTGGAGGTACAGAGAGTCTGGGAAATGCCTCTGCCTTCTGGGAAGGAACCAACAGCAGTTGGCAGTGAGTCAAGAAAGGGCTACCAGAAACCAGCCCATCGGGCAGCTGTGAAAACTTCAGCTTCAGGGTGTTTCTTACACACGCCCTTTGCAAGGTCCTGGGAGGAGCACTTGGCGACTCTGCACCTGTCTTTCTGATTACATTCCCTTAAAAGGCATGTGCTCCTAAGTGTATAAATTCCAGGCCTTCCCATTACTGAGATCCAATCCTGGAGGGCTGGGAAGCTAAAAGCGTCTTCAGCTGCACCGTAAATCTACCTGTGAAGGTCACCACCAAAACAACTCTAAAGTTCTGGACAATGATCTCAGCCGAGCTGAGAGGGCTCAGCAAGGAGGGAACATGGAACTGGGGCCTTTTCCCTCTGTAGCCATCGCTGCGGTTTTATTTATTTTTCACCCTATTCATCTATCATTATTTTAAAAGATGGCAAAATTAATTTACCATGTATTTAGTCAGTATGCCTCTTCCATTCTATGCTCATGTGAGCTGTATGTTGAAGGCAAACGATGGCTGCAGTGGACAGAGGCACTATTTTCTACATTTTCCTACGACTGTGGCAGCCATCCTTAGTGTTTCTTATACACACATTTATTTGCTTGCTGCCATGTTTCAAGAAAACAGAAATCCCATATGGAAAGGCAGTGGTGTGTCAGATGCAGGAAAAAAAAAAAAAAAGGCCTGGCATTACATTCTCATCCTCAGGAAAAGTGACCACAACAAGCTTCAGTGATGGCCTTTTCTTATCGAATACAGGGTATTACTGATAAGACACTAAGAAATGGGATCTTTGTCTTTTTGAAGAGTTTTCTCTTGAATGGAGAGCTTCTTCTTTCCCAAGATCATTAAAAAAAAAAAAAAAAAAGGAATTCGGGTCATAACAGCAGCATTTTGCTTTTGTCAACAGCTCATGGCATCACTTGGGGCAGACACACTCACAATCCACTTATAGAGATAGTTTCAGGGATAAAGGATTATCTGGCCGAGATGAAGCCTGCTTTCTCAGATAACTGGCCTGTTCTTCCCCTACCGGAAGGAATGCAACAGTAAGCAAATCAAAGCCAAAGAGCAACCTGCAGCTCCGCGTTCTGCTTTTCAATACCTGAGAAATGTCCTCTCTCTGAACTTTTCTACTTGGGCATTATTTTCTGTTACTAACGGATGAGATGACTTAGCATCACAGGAAGTATTTAAATTGAAAGGCGCTACTGGGCCATTCAAGGACGTCAGACAGGGCAGCCTTGGCACAGAACAGGAACACAAGAGGAAGACACAAGAGAAGATCGCGTGGGATGGGAGCAGACTTGACAGGGGTCCCCTCCTGGACACAGGGGAGGTCTCTCTGCTTTCCTTAGAGCAGCTGAGAGTACCAAGAGGATCTAATGTCATTAATCAATGTAAATACACATCTTCTCATTTATTCACACTGCTTACTTCCAGCTGAGCAGTTCATATCGTCAATCAACTTTTTATTACTTTATGGACTCGAATGTAAATTTGGTGTTAAAGATCTGTAGTACATATTTGTTTGGGAGTGTAGAGATGGTTAGCCTCCAGCTTGTGGTTTTTGAGGGTTTTGATTTAATTGATGCTTCATTTTTGAGTTTTGTTAAGAAAGTCTACATGGATATTACTAATACTAGCTGCGCTCTTAAAAGCATTATGAAAAAGGGCATTTTAGAGGACAAGATATTAACAAATGGAAGCATTACATATTAGAATGTTAAATATTGCTTAAAGGTGGTCATAGATTAAAAAGAGTTCACCAGTGGAATGAAAATGAGATAACGCATCTCCAAGGTCCATTCAGCTCTATATTTCATTAAGTAGCAGCAAAAGACCACATCAGGAAAATCAGAGGCAGAAATAAAGAGTTGGATTTTTCAAACTCTAAAGTACACTGGAAAAATACCTACTATAATGGCATAGGAGGCTACAGTAGGCATGAGTGGAAAATGGAGAAAACGAAAGTCTGTAGGAAAGCAAAAACACATGCTTTGGGAAAGTTGCAGAACAGAGGAGAAAATTCTAAGATCTGTAGGAAAAAATACGTATGGTTGCAAAGTATTAAAAGCCCAGGGAGGGGCCCCAGCACTGTGGTGTAGAAGGTTAAGCCTCCACCTGTAGTGCTGGCATCCCATAAAGACACCAGCTCGAGTCCTGACTGCCCCAATTCCAATCCAGGTCCCCACTGACGCACCTGGGAAAAGCAGCAGAAGATGGCTCACATACTAGGGCCCCTGCACCCATGTTGGGGACCCTGAAAAGGCTCCTTGCTCCTTGCTTCAGCCTGCCCCAGCTCTTGCCATTGAGGCCAGTTGGGGAGTGAACCAGCAGATGGGAGATCTCTCTCTTTTTCCTTCTCTCTCTCTCTCTCTCTCCTTCTCTATGAAAAAAAAAAAAAGCCCAGGGATGCTAATGAGAGCAGAATAAACAGTAAAAATAGTCTGAGTTATTTTTAAAATGAAAAATGAATAATTATATTTACTATGCAATAGCAACTGAGGTGTTAGCAGTTGTAGAATACCCTGCAAGCACAATGAAGATGGAATGAATGATTCATACTCTAGAATTCAAAGGATCAACAAAAAATTAAGAGTTTTTCAGTGGAGAACGTTTTCTGCTGCACGACTCTGTTGGCTGTGTCCATGCTATTTCTCTAGAATCACCTCGTTGTTCATCGCCTCTGTTCTGGGTACACTGGTTTCCTCCCTTATTTGAACTTGGCCAGCCCTTTGCCAGGCTCTGCGACCCCTGCTCACGTTGCTTTTGCTCCAGGAGCAGTCTTCCTTCCACTCCTCTTGATCAGTGCCTTACGCTTCTTTCACTTTGAGCTGGAAATGTTGTCTTGGACTTTTCAAGTCCCAACTCAAGCAAAGTGCTCATGCCCAGTTTCTCTGCAGAGCCACTAAGTGCCATTATTTCCTATCTCAGCTATATTTGTTTCTTTTTCTGTATGAAATGTCTCAAAATTTGCAATTGTTTTGTTTTTTTAAGACTGTGAATTGGTTTCAAAACTGGAAGACGTTCAATAAGGGAAGCGACTGTGTCCCTCCCAGCCACTGCTGTGAGTCTAAGCCCTAGTATTGCATTTGGCATACAAGAGGTAGAAACTAGAGTGGAGAGAATGAGCTGATGGATTAATGAATAAATAAGCAACGCTATGTAAAGACAATGTACAATACAGTGGAGTAGGTAGACATGCACCTCTGGGAAGGCTGCCTTTTGCAGAGTGTGTTTCCCTAAGTGCTCTGTAAAATGCTAGCTTCCCTTAGGCCACAGTCCACAGGGCGCTGCCAGGGATCATAGACAGAGGTCAGAGCTGGGGTCAGGCTCTGAGCAGCTCAAGCCTCCTGAGAATTGTGCCCAACAAGAGCCAAGTGCCCTCATGTGGGAATTAATGGTCTGTAAGAGCTGGAGAAGGGCTCTGTAGCAAAGAAACAAGGGCTGCTACTGAATGCCTGAAAAGTGCCTACCAAGAACCGACTCAGTGCCAAGTCTGCAGCAGACAAACAAGGTCAACAAGACAGCAAGCCACCTCTGCTCTCAGGAAACCCAGCGTCCAAGAGAAGCAACACACCTGCACACACGCACCTATCTCCACCCTCAGCACAGTGACGGGACGTGGTATGCTAAAAGGGATCGCAGAGATACAGGAGTGTGTGTGACAAAGCTCCCAATGAAAACAGGAAGGAAAGTCATATTAAAGCTGAGATATGTACAGCCTTTAGAGAAGTCTTTGAAAATGACACTGTGTCCTTTGAAACTAAAACTTCACATTCAGTTTATTAGGGCTCTTCTTTAAAGTTTTAAGTTCAATATTCAAACATACTCTACTTAAATTTTAGCAGTTTCTGAAGAACAGAGTATAAGGTTCCATTTAGTATTTTAAAACCATACTTATAAGATATCCCAAATCTTTAATTAGATTAGCTTTATGACCTAAAATCCCCCCAAGTGTGAAGTTAGTTCTTAAAAAGATAATGAGTTAAACTTTAAAATAATTTGGTTCTTAAGTCTTAGTAAATGTTTCAATATATATGCTTAATAAGGGTTTGATTAAAGTTAAGTCAAAATAAAACACTAAATTACAAATTTTAAAATAGATTTAAATGCTTTACATGTTGCTCCAAAAAATCATTTTTTTCATTACAAGGATATACCAAATGTGCTCAATTTCTTTTTTATTTATTTGAAAGTCAGAGTTACACAGAGAGAGAAGGAGAGGCAGAGAGAGAGAGAGAGAGTGTTCCATCCGCCGGTTCACTCCCCAGTTGGCCACAACGGTGGGAGCTGTGCCGATCCGAAGCCAGGAGACAGGAGCTTTTTCCTGGTCTGCCATGTGGTGCAGGGGCCCAAGGACTTGGGCCGTCTTCTACTGCTTTCCCAGGCCATAGCAGAGAGCTGGATCAGAAGTGGAGCAAACAGGACTCAGACTGGCGCCATATGGAATGCCGACCCTGCAGGTGGTGGCTTTACCCAATATGCCACAGTGCCGGCTGCCAAATATGTTCAATTTTACACACAGAAATAGTAACAAGATTCTGATTCTTTTAACATTTCTGTACCTGATTCTAAATATTCTAGTAGTTGAAAGATGCTTGATAAGAAAGTCATTATGTCTTCCTGAGCAAATTTTACCATGACTTTACCAAGCAGAGTTTCACAACCAGATCTCCTGGCTCAAATGTTGACTCAAGCTTTCTTAGGGAATGATGGGATAGAAAAACATTACGATCCGGCCGGCACCTCGGCTCACTAGGCTAATCCTCTGCCTTGCGGCGCCGGTACACCGGGTTCTAGTCCCGGTCGGGGCGTCGGATTCTGTCCTGGTTGCCCCTCTTCCAGGCCAGCTCTCTGCTGTGGCCAGGGAGTGCAGTGGAGGATGGCCCAGGTGCTTGGGCCCTGCACCCCATGGGAGACCAGGATAAGTGCCTGGCTCCTGCCTTCGGATCAGCGCGGTGTGCCAGCCGCAGCAGCCATTGGAGGGTGAACCAATGGCAAAAGGAAGACCTTCCTCTCTGTCTCTCTCTCTCACTGTCCACTCTGTCAAAAAAAAAAAAAAAAAAAAAAGCAAAAGAAAAACATTACTGTCATCCTGTACCACTGTAATGTGAAGCCCCCTGATTGTTCTCACTCAGCCCTAACCTTGGTGCTTATCTCAAACAATTTCCTACTTCTGGGAACACATAAGCACTTTGATTATTATAATAAAAAATAATGCAGTTTTAATATTTCAATGGCACAACCTAACAGTACAATCAGAACTTCTGAATTTGTCAGAATTCAAGTTAAACTACCTGTGACAAAATATCTGAAGAAAAATAATTTTAAAACAACTGCTTTTAGTTTTCTTGTGTATAGGAACACAGAATTGGGTAGAAAATGACTGACAGCACAGTTTCACAACAATGCCAGAAAACAAACTCTGTCACTCTCTCAGCCTTCCTACCTCCAGGGACAAAAGATCTTGCATGCTTAAAAAGCAAACAGCAGCAGGCACTTGGTGGTTAAGACTGCCTGGGTTGCCTGCATCCCATATCAGATTGCCAGTTTCCAGCCCTGCCTCTTGCTACTGACTCCAGCTTCTTGCTAATGTGGATGCTAGGAGGCAGCATATGAAAGCTCAAGTCACTGGGTACTTGCCACCCTTATGGGACACCTTGATTGAGTTCCAGGCTCATGGCTCCACCTGGCTCAGTCCAGGCTGTATTGAGCATCTGGGGAGTGAGCCAGTGATTGGGAGTGGCTGCCTCATTCCCTCAAATAAATAAATAAAAAATTTAAAACCAACAAAAAAGTTAGCATATTAAGTAGAAAAAAGGTTGTGTGCTTTTATAAATGAGACCTGTAATCCTTTAAGCTTTTCAACAGCTTTGTTAACATATAACTACCTGTGTATCTACCTGTGAAACCATCACCACAAACAAGACAATGAGCATAAGCCATCCCGCCAGAAGTCGCCTCAAACTTTTGAAATCTCTTCCTGCAGCTCCCTTCCTACCCACCAACGCCATCCCCAGGCCTCCAGTATCTGCTTTTATTTATTTATTTTTACTTCAGACTGATTTGCCGTTAGTATAATTTTATATAAATGGAGTTTTACAATATGTACTATCTAGCTTGTGTATTGAGCATAATTATTGTGAGATCCATCTATGTTGCAACTTGTATCATCCATCTATGTTGCAACTTGTATCACTGGCTCATTACTTTTCAGTACTAATTAATTTTTCATGAATGTGTGCACAACAGCTCACCTGTCATCTGTTGATGGACATTTGAGTTGTATTTGTCTTTTTCTCTACTACAATTAAAATCTCCATAAAGAATGACAAGACTTTGTATGAATATCGGCTTTCACTTCTCTAGCAAACAATTAAGAACGAATTTGTAGAATGACATAAAATGTATATTTTTAACCTCTTAAAGAAAATGCCAAGCTATTTTCAAAATATATTCATAATTTTACATTCACATCTGTAAATGAATGTTGTAGTCCCACCACATCCTTGCAAACACTTGCAATGATCAATAGGTTTAATTTCAGGCATTTTATTGGGTACATAGTCATCCCTAGTCATGTTCTCAATTCACATTTCCCTAGTGACTAGTGAATGTCAGTCAATACCTTATTTGTGTATTTGTTACCCGAATACAGTTTGGTAAAGTGTTTTCCCAAGCATATTGCTCATCTTTTAATTGTTTTTTTTTTTTTTTGTGCTTTTTTTTTTTAAATTACAAAGTGTCAAGAGTTTTTCATATATTTTGGATATGAGTTCTTTATCACGTATATGATTTGCAAATGTTTTCTGCCAGTCTATGACTTCTCTTTTCATGCTCTTAAAAGTTTCTTTTCATGGCCGGCGCCGCAGCTCAATAGGCTAATCCTCCACCTGCGGTGCTGACACACAGGGTTCTAGTCTCAGTCAGGGCGCTGGATTCTGTCCTGGTTGCCCCTCTTCCAGTCCAGCTCTCTGCTATGGCCCGGGATTGCAGTGGAGGATGGCCCAAGTGCCTGGGCCCTGCACCCCATGGGAGACCAGGAGAAGCACCTGGCTGCTGGCTTCGGATCAGTGCAATGCATTGGCCGCAGTGCGCCGGCAACGGCGGCCATTGGAGGGTGAACCAAAGGCAAAAGAAAGACCTTTTTCTCTGTCTCTCTCTCTCTCTCACTGTCCACTCTGCCTGTCAAAAAAAAAAAAAAAAAGTTTCTTTTCATGAAAGAACATCTAGGATGAATTAAGCCTCATTATACAAGACACAGTAATAAAAATTATTTATAAATCTATACAATGAAAACGTACATGGCAAAATTAAAAGTATATATAAAGTATATATTACTTACAACTGCTTAGTCAAGATGTAAACACAATAAAACATGTACAGAATTTATGGGTCCCAAACTCCGAAATGCTGATGAAAGAAATCCAAGACCCGAATAAAAGGAAAGATAAATATAATTATTGGTTGTAATGCTCAACAAATACACAAAGATGTCAATTCTCTCCCAAACTGATATAAAGGGTTAATATAATTCCTATCATAAATCCTAGTGAGGCTTTTTGTAGTTATTTATAAGACTGTCCTAAAATGTTTATCAAATGCCAAGTGAAATAGCACAGCATAAAAAAAATCTTGAAAAATATGATTAAATGGGGAAGAATCAGTTTATTCAATTTTAAAACTTACTATATAGTTGCAGTAATTAAGATTATTTGACATAGTGGGAGGGATCAATACATAAATCAATAGAGAAAAACAGAGAACTCAGAAATAAACCCACAAATAAGCACAAATAGTGTTTGCCAAAAGCGCAAAAGCAATTCAACAGCAGAAAGACAAACTTTCCAAGAAAATGGTCTGGAGCAAATGGACATTAACAGGCAAAATAATTAATATTGATTTAAGCCACGCACCTTTAACAAAACTTGATTTAAATGGACAAACGGATTAAATATAACACATAGTTATAATTGCTGTAGAAAGAAAACAAAGCAGAGAATCTTCTGGATCTAGAGAATAGCAAAGAGTTTTTAGATTCAAAGCCAAACACATAATTCCTACAACAAGAAAAGTGATGTTAGATTTCATCTAGATTGAAAAGATTAAAAGCTATTGCTCTACAAAACTCCCCATTCAGAGGGTGAAAAGACAAGATACAGACCAGGAGAAATATCCAGTAAAGTATTCGTATCTAGATCATGGAAGGAATTAGCACAGGTCAAGAGCAGAAAAACAAATAGTGCACTTAAAATAGAAGCAAAGTACACACAAGGGAGAATTTACTGGAAAGGATACACAAATGGGCAATAAGGACATGGAAAGATATCAACTATCAGTGGACTTTAAGTAATGTGAATTGAAGCCAGGTTGAGAAGCTACTGCACACCTGTAAGGAAGGCAAGAATAAAACAATGTGACAGTATCAGGTGCCAGTGAGGACCTGGAGAATCCGGATTTCAAGACCTTTGTCCTCCCTGGAAAGATTCAGACTCAATCATTTCTATTTGAGTGAGCTGTAATAGTTTATCTGGAGAAGTATTTCTATTTTGTCAGGTTGTTTGGCATGAAAATTTATATTACCCTATTATTGTTTTCCTATTTGTAAAATCTATAGTGATGTAGCCTTTCATTTCTGACAGTTACTATTTATGGATTTTTGTCCCTTGATCAGATGTGTGGGAGGGTTACTGCTTTTATTTCTCTACTTAGAGAATCATCTTTTAGTTTCGAAGTTTTTTTATTTTTTTTATTGTTGTTGTTTTTCCCCCAAAAGAGACCTTTTATTTAATGAGTACAAATTCCGTAAGTACAACTCTAGGAATACAGTGATTCTTTGCACCATACCCACCCTCCCACCCCACATTCTCCTCCCTCTCCCATTCCCAGTTCCATTCTCCATTAAGATCATTTTCAATTAACTTTATACACAGAAGACCAACTCTATACTAAGTAAAGATTTCAACAATTTGCACACACACACACACACACACACACACAAACTTTTGAGAACAAGTTATACAGTTAATTCTCATAATACAACTCATTGAGGACAGAAGTCCTGAATGGGAAATCAGTGCACAGTGACTCCTATTGTTAACTGAACAATTAACAATCCTATGTATGATGTCAGTGATCACTCAAGTCTCTAGACATAGGCTGCCAAGGCTATAGAAATCTTTTGAATCCACAATCTCCATCAGTATTTAGACAGGCCATAAAGGAAGTGGAAGTTCTTTCCTCCCTTCAGAGAAAACTACATCCTTCTTTGATGGTCACTTCTTTCCACTGGGGTCGCTCTCACAGAGATCCTTAATGTCGGACATTGTTTTTTTTTTTTGGCCACAGTGTGGCTTTCCAAACCTGAAATGCACTCATGGGCTTTTCAGCCATACCAGATGCCTTAAGGACTGATTCTGAGGTCAGAGTGCTAAAGTGATTGTCATTCTATGAGTCTGCTGTGTGGACTGCTTCCCATGTTGGAACATTCTCTCCTTTTTAATTCTATCTGTTATTATTACTAGACACTTGGTCTTATTTATATGATCCCTTTAACACTTAATCCTATCTATATGATCACTTTAACACTTAAGATGGTCACTTTAACACTTAAGATGGTATTTTTACCACCCAGCTTAATGGATTTGGGGTCTCATGGCAAATTTTTAAACTGTACCCTTAGAAGTAAATCTGTAGGAATGCATGCATAACTATACAGCTTTACAGTTACAAACTTCCTCCTCCCTCTCTTATTCCTACTCTTATTTTTTACTAAGATCTATTTTCAATTGACTGTAAACACATATGATTAAGTCTATGTTAAATAAAGAGTTCAACAAACAGTATGAAACAAGCAAACAAACAAAAAACCTGTTCCTTAACAGTCAAGACAAGGGCTATTCAATTCATTGCTTCTCCAAGTATCAATTTCACTTCTATGGATAGCCTTTTAGGTGCTCTATTAGTTATCACAGGTCAGGGAGAACATGTGGTATTTGACCCTTTGGGACTGGCTTATTTCACTAAGTGTGATGGTTTCCAGATTCATCCATTTTGTTGCAAATGACTGGGTTTCATTTTTTTACCTGCTGTGTAGTATTCCATAGAGTACATATCCTGTTGCATAATTTCTTTATCCAGTCTCAGATGATGGACATTTAAGTGGATTCCATGTCCTAATTATTGTGAATTGCAATATTTTGAATTATTATGAGCTGCAATAAACATGGGGGTAAAGATAACTCTATTATTTGCTGATTTCATTTCCCTTGGGTAAATTCCCAGGAATAAGATGGCTGGGTCATATGGTAGGTCTATATTCAGATTTCTGAGGTATCTCCAAACTGATTTCCATGGTGGAAATCAGTGGATTTCAGTTGGATCCACCAACAGTGGATTAGAGTACCTTTTCCCCCACATCCTCCCAAGCATTTGTTGTTTGTTGATTTCTGTATGAAAGCCATTTTAACTGGGGTGATGTGAAACCTCATTTTTTTTTTTTTGACAGGCAGAGTGGACAGTGAGAGAGAGAGACAGAGAGAAAGGTCTTCCTTTGCCGTTGGTTCACCCTCCAATGGCCGCCACGGCCGGCGCGCTGCGGCCGGCGCACCGTGCTGATCCGATGGCAGGAGCCAGGAGCCAGGTGCTTTTCCTGGTCTCCCATGGGGTGCAGGGCCCAAGCACCTGGGCCATCCTCCACTGCACTCCCTGGCCACAGCAGAGGGCTGGCCTGGAAGAGGGGCATCCGGGACAGAATCCGGCGCCCTGACTGAGACTAGAACCCGGTGTGCCGGCGCCGCTAGGCGGAGGATTAGCCTAGTGAGCCGCTGCGCCGGCCCTGAAACCTCATTTTGATTTTGATTTGCATTCCCTGATGGGTAGTGATCCTGAATATTTTTTCATGTGTCTGTTGGCCATCTGGATGTCCTCTTTTGAAAAATGTCTATTTAAGTCCTTAGCCCATTTCTTCACTGGGATGCTTGTTTTATTGTTGTTGAGTTGACTGATATCTTTATATATCCTGGTTATTAATCTTTTATCCGTTGCATATTTGCAAAAAATTTCTCTCATTCTGTCAGTTGCCTCTTCACTTTCCTGAGTGTTTCTTTTGCAGGACAGAAGCTTCTCGATTTGATGTAATGCATTTGTTAATTCTGATTTTGACTGGCTGTGCCTCTGGGGTCTTTTACAAGAACTCTTTGCCTGTGCTAATGTCTTGCAGGGTTTCCCCAGTGCTCTCTAAAAATTTGATGGTATCAGGTCATAGATTTAGGTCTTTAATCCATTTTGAATGGATTTTTTTTGTGTAAATTGTAAGGCAGAGGTCCTGCTTCTTATTTCTGCATGTGGAAACCCAATTTTCCCAGTACCATTTGTTGAATAGACTGTCCTTGCTCCAGGGATTGCATTTAGCTCCTTGGGAAATTTAAGTTGGTTGTAGATGCTTGGGCTGATTTCTGGCATTTCTATTCTGTTTCATTGGTCTATCCATCTGTTTTTGTACCAGTACCAGTCTGTTTTGATTATAACTGCCTTGTAGTATGTCTTGAAATCTGGTATTGTGATGCCTCCAGCTTTGTTTTTGTTGTATAAGATTGCTTGAGCTATTTGAGGTCTCCTATGTTTTCATATGAATTTAAGCATCATTTTTTCTGGATCTGAGAAGAATATCTTTGGTATTTTGTTTGGTATCACATTGAATCTGTAAATTGCTTTCGGAGCAATAGACATTTTGATGATATTGATTCTTCCAATCCATGAACATGGAATTTTTTCCATTTTTTATATCTTCTTCTACGTCTTTCTTTAATGTTTTGTAATTCTCATCACAGAGATCTTTGACATCCTTGGTTAAATTTATTCCAAGGCATTTCATTTTTTTGTAGCTATTATGAATAGGATTGGCCTTAGAAGTTCTTTCTCCGCCATGGTATTATTGGTGTGTACAGAGGCTGTTGGTTTTTGAGTACTGATTTTATATCCTGCCACTTAATTAAATTCTTTTATGAGTTCCAATAGTCTCTTGGTGGAGTTTTTTGGATGCCCCATATATAGAATCATGTCATCTGTAAATAGGGATAGTTTGACCTCCTCTTTCCCAATTTCTATCCCTTTGATTTCTTTTTCTTGCCTAATGGCTCTGCCTAAAATTTCCAGGACTATATTGAATAGCAATATTGAGAGTGGGCATCCTTGTCAGGTACCAGATCTCAATGGGAATGCTTCCCACTTTTCCCCATTCAGTAGTACACGAGCCATGTGTTTGTCATAAATTACCTTGACTGCGTTAAGGTATGTTCCTTCCATATCCAATTTGCTTAGAATGGCTGTTGTATTTTATCACATGGTTTTTCTGCATCTGAGATAATCATATTTTTTGTTCTTCAGTTTGTTAATGCAATGCATCACACTGATTGATTTGCAAATATTGAACCATCCCTGCAAACCAGGGCTAAATCCCACTTTGGGTGAAGGATCTTTCTGATGTGTTGTTGGATTGATTGGTAGAATTCTCTTGATGATTTTTGCATCTGTGTTCATCAGGGAAATTGGTCTGTAGTTCTCTTTGTTGTATCTTTTTCAGCTTTAGGAATTAAGGTGATACTGGCTTCATAGAAAGAATTTGGGAGGATTCCCTCCCTTTCAATTGTTTTGATTATCTTGAGAAGAACTGAAGTTAATTCTTCTTTAAATGTCATGTAGAATTCAGCAGTGAAACTACCCAGTCCTGGGCTTTTCTTTGTTGGGAGGGTCTTTATTACTGATTCAATTTCCTTCTTGGTTATGGGTCTGTTTAGGTTTTCTATGTCTTCATGGCTCAATGTAGGTAGGTTGTATGTGTCCAGGAATCTATCCATTTCTTCTAAGTTTCCCAGTTTGTTGACATACAGCTCTTTGTAGTAATTTCTGATGATTCTTTTTATTCCTGTGGTTTCTGTTGTTACATTGTCTTTTTCATCTCTAATTTTATTGATTTGGGTCTTCTCTCTCCTTTTTTTGGTCAGTTGGGCCAATGGTGTGTCAATTTTATTTTTCACAAAAACCAGCTCTTCATTTTGCTCATCTTTTGTATTTGTTTTGGATTCAATTTTGTTTCTTTCTTCTTTACTCTTAATTTCTTTCTCTTTTTTTTGACAGGCAGAGTGGACAGTGAGAGAGAGAGAGACAGAGAGAAAGGTCTTCCTTTGCTGTTGGTTCACCTTCCAATGGCTGCCGCAGCCGGCACGCTGTGGCCGGTGCACCGCGCTGATCCGAAGCCAGGAGCCAGGTGCTTCCTCCTGGTCTCCCATGGGGTGCAGGGCCCAAGCACTTGGGCCATCCTCCACTGCACTCCCTGGCCACAGCAGAGAGCTGGCCTGGAAGAGGGGCAACTGGGACAGAATCCGGCGCCCCGACCGGACTAGAACCCGGTGTGCCAGCGCTGCAAGGCCGAGGATTAGCCTAGTGCGCCGCAGCGCCAGCCCTTAATTTCTTTTCTACTACTAGTTTTGGGTTTGGTTTGCTGTTGTTTTTCTAGATTCTTGAGGTTCTAGATAGTTCTATGTCGCTCCCCCTCTTCATGGAGGAACAACACTAAACCCTGCCTAGGCTTCCTATCCGTCATGGCACCATTATGTCGCTCCCCCTCTTCGTGGAGGAACGACACAGGACCCTGCGCTGTTCTTTTGTCTGCTCGGCCCTCCCCGGGTTTGCTGCTGGTTCTTCCCAGGTTGGCTACCATCCCTTCCACCTCCGTGGAAGGGCGGTTCCCCCTGCCACCTTCCCCACTTCCGCGGGGGAGCGGCACACCGCCGGCCGGCTCTCTCGGGGGCTGCACAGATGTTCCTTCAGATAGATGTTCCTGGTGCATGTTGTCTCTCTCCTCCTTTATAGTCCTCTCCACCAATCCCAACTCTGCTACCCACACGCCGAGTACGCTGCTCTCTTCCAATCAGGAGCAGGTCCTGCTGTTTATTGGTTGAACTGGAGGCAGCTGTGTAGAAGCTGTTTCCTCCTCTCCCAGCGCCATATTGTGGGAGAGCAGATGCATAGAATAAGTCTTAATTCCAGTAACAGTCTAGTCCGAGTTGCTCCCCACAGTTCCAGATCTTTTATTTGGTGCCTTTTCAGTTTCTTGATGTAGGCACCAATTGCTATTAGCTCTCCACTTAACACTGCCTTTGCTATATCCCACAAATTTTGGTATATTGTATTATCGTCTTTACTTGTTTCCAGAAATTTTTTGATTTATCTTTTGATTTCTTCTATGACCCACTGTTCATTCAGGAGCATGCTGTTTAGTCTCCATGTGTTTGCATATGCTCTAGAGATTCCTGAGTTGCTAATTTCCAGCTTCATTCCATTATGGTCCGAGAAGAAGCATGGTATGATTTTTATTTTTTTGAATTTGCTGAGATTTACTTTATGGCCTACCATGTGGTCAATCCCAGAGAAAGTTCCATGCACTGCTGAGAAGAATGTGCATCCTGCAACTGTAGGATGAAAGTTCTGTAGTTACCTGTTAGATCCATTTGGTCTATAGTGTCAATTAAATCTGCTGTTTCCTTGCTGATTTTCTGTTGGTTAATCTGTCCATTGCTGAAAGTGGGGTATTGAAATCCCCCATTACTATTTTATTTGTGTCTATGTCTCCCTGTAGATCCCTTAACATTTCTTTTACATAGCCAGGTGCCCTATAATTAGGTACATATATGTTTATAATACTTACATCTTCCTGTTGAATTAATCCCTTAATCATTACACAGTACCCTTCATTGTCTCTTTTAACAGTTTTTGTACCTGATATTAGGATGACTGCACCAGCTCTTTTTTGGTTTCTGTTAGCATGGGATATCGTTTTCCACCCTTTCACTTTCAGTCTGCGTGCATCTTTATTTGTGAGATGTGTTGCTTGTAGGCAGCAAACAGATGGGTTTTGTTTTTTAATCCATTCAGCCAGTCTGTGTCTTTTAACTGGAGAGCTGAGGCAACTTACATTCAAGGTGACTACTGACAAGTGAGGACTTCACCCTGCCACTTTTCCATAAAATTCCTCAGTCTGTAACTGTTTTCATCACTCTGTAACTCTCCCTTTCAAATACATCTTTAAACTAAATAAAATAAGCTATCTTTTGAAGAACTGATAACACCATTCCTGATGCTGCTTACCAACAGGACTTTCAGGTACATGCAACAACAGTTTTGTAGTGTTCATGAAGGTTTGAGTATGGGTTTCCTGTTCATAAAAAAACCCTGTGAACACTGATACAGTATTACTGATACAGTATTATTGTCTCCCATTTTACAGAGGAGAAAGCCAAAGCTTACAGAGAATAAGTGGTTGAGGGTAACAGTCAAGGAAGGAGCCGAGTGAGGATATGAACTGCGTTGCCCTGCTCACCTTGGTGCTGGCACCACCTTCCCCAGACCAAACACACACTGTTTAATATGCAAGAATGCCTCCCCACTCTCGTTATTGACAACATCTTATTTCTTACTCTTCTTTCTTGCTTGCCTTTTTTTTTCTCAGAGGAAACAGTGTCTGTCCTCTCCCACTAAGACCGCTTATCTTCCCTATCATCTTAGGGATTTTGTTTTGTCCATCATCCAAACTCCTGAATTGTTTGTTGTTTCCACTTGGGCATACAAATAAATTCAAGCCCTGCCTAACTCCCACTATGTCTCTTGGTCCAGGTAAGTCTTTAAGCTCCTCTTTGCTTTATCACATTGACCAAAAGACCGTTAGAAAAATGCAGCCCATAATGGCTGTTTTCACTAATTTGCTTTTAATTGAAATTGTTGTCTTAGAGTCTCTGAGGGAGAAGCGGCATCCCAATGCTCCCCACCCAAGAGATGATGTGATGCATCACAGGTTATGCTCCTGCTCAGGCCTTGCTCGTTGGAAGGTGGGGTCAGGTGTGCTCAACTAGGACTTCTCGCCTACTTTGCCCCCTGCAGATCCACACGGGATGTTATCCATTGGGATGTGCTGGCCATTTTTTCTTCTTTCTCTCCATTTCTGCCTACCTTCTTCCATCTCTTTCCTCCCTCTCGTTAGTGTAAGTCAAAGGAAGACAAGACTTTGGAGGAAGCAACCAAGCATCTCTATTATCTCATAACTAAGCCACTGGGCCCATGTATTCCCTTTGTACATATTAATGTTTATTCTACTATACGTACAGAAAAGAGGAGGGGCCAATAAAGTAGGATTGCAGCATTACTAGGTTTCCTGTTGCCAGTACTATCAAAACAATGGTGTGATCCTCACTGATCCCCATCTAATGACTTTCTAGTACTCAGATTCCATGATTTCCCATACATTTTCATTTTCTTTGATTTCTGCATAACAGAATATCTTAACTAGTCCCTACTTCTTGAAATGCTTTACTTGGCTTTTATACCAAGTTACTTTCCTAGTTACTTACAGTAACTCAAGTCTGTTTCATTGCTACATTTATTTGCCAGAGTCTGGCAAAACAGTACATCACATTTTTCATATAATTGCCCCTACAAGGTCAGCTTCTGTGACCCACCTGCACTCACAGCTCAGGATGTGGACACTGATTGGCCCCAATCTGATCATCAACCTGTGATTTCTCAGCCACAGGAATCGGATCAAGATCAAATTAGATACAAGTTTGCCAGGACTTCAGAGAGAGGTCCTTGTTCCACGTCCTCAGAGGTGAATGGAAAAAGATGCAGAGCTTGCAGCCCACTGTGGCCACTCTGAGCACACAGAGTGTGAGAATGGAGCACAGGCAGCAAGAAATAAAGTGGAGAGAAATGTCTTGGTTTCACCTGCTCTCAAAGCCAGTCTATTACAGACTTTTCAGAGACAACAGCCTATCTGCTTTAATAAAAACCCAGCGGAAGAGATTGCTAGGCAGCAGAAGCGATGTAAAGATACGTAGCAGGTCAATTAATGGCTGCTCTATACAGTGATCTGCCATCAAGGAGAGCCAACAGGCCAGTCCACTGCAGTGGCTTTCCGTATGGAAAGCCAGGGCTTCAGCAGGAGTCAGCTTATGAAGAGCCCAGGCAGCTCTGCCAGCCAAGAGTTGGGTCACTGGAAATGGAACTGCCCTGGAGTTGAAGAACTTCCGGTCAGAGCCACAGATCTTTTTAGCTCTAACCTTCACTCGGCCCAGGTTTAAAAGAAACCACCACTGCTGAGGGGACGGTCAGGTAGGGTCAGCAACACTGCAGGCAGAACTGTAGATTTCCTGTTAGAGACGCCAAGTGCTTTTTCCTGTGCAGCTCTTCCCCCAGGCCAGCTAGGTAATGGAAGTCAACAGAGTGTATCTTCCCCAAGGAGGTTCACACCTCCCTTAGGATGTATGCCATGTGAAAAGATAGGTCTGGGCCTCCTAACTGGCAAGGCCTTAAACCCACCTGATTATTATCAGGCCCCTTTTGTCGGTTTCTATTTGCCTCTCAATCAGAAAACTTGGTAGTGATTTAGACACCAGCTTTCTTAGGTCCTCTAATAACAACTCTGTCCTTTATTCTAGACACTGTCTAGCCCACTTGGGGCCTCATCCCTTTGTAAACATAGCCTCTACTCAAACATAAATGGCTCAACTCCCAACCCCTGTGTATTGATGGTCCTCTCCCCAACTTGATGTTTTATGATTGTTCAGGATTTTCTCTACAAAACCCCTCTACCCACAAAAAATGAGTGGCCTTTCTCCCAGTCTTGGTTGGGATCACTTCAAATCACATTCATCTAACAGTCCTCAGTAGGGTCCATAGACCCCCTCATTTCCTCTCCTCTATAAAATCCTCTCAATACTTGGTTAATGCCACTACTAGGACCGTTGGCTGCTATTCTAACCCTGGCTTTTATACTATCTTATCAGTGTAAGTGTTTACAGGAGGTGGTAACAGAATTAGTCAAAGTCTTCAGTAGCCAGGCGGTCAACCAAATGCTGCTACAGGGATATACTCGGCTCCCCACCCAGGAGTTTGCGGCTTGAGACATCGCCTGATACCACAGGAGAGTAACCTATTGCCCTGTCAGCAGGAAGTAGCTCTCAAGACAGATCATCGTCCCTCCACTCCCTCCTGGACTTTTAGAGCTGATGTAATCCCATGGAACACTTGCTTTATGAAAAACAAAAGGGAGGACTGTTAGTAAAATGGCACAGTCTTGTCTGTGGGGCGATCTATGCCCTGGCCACCCTCCTGGACTCTGGCCCCCAACACCATTGCTACAGATGACCAAACCACAGGTGTCAGCTCCACCCCCCCAACCTAATTGGATTCACTGCTCCTACCTCCCTGCCCCTGCAGAGGTATAAGACCTGCTTCCTGCATGCGTGCATGCGCTCTCTAACTCACTGTCACTCTTTCACTGTCTTAGCCTCTCATAGTACAGAATAGTATAGATGATTATTGCACTGCAAAATGATTTTGAAATCCATGTATACTTCTTTCATATTATGCATTTTCCAAAAACTATTTGAAGACATCTTGTATACACATAAATGTATAAAGTTCTGGAAAGATACATTTGAAAGTGATTATCTCTGCAGAAAGGGGCCTGTAGAGTTAAGAAAGGTGACTGACTGGGGGTGACATTGTGGCTTAGTGGGTAAAGCTGCTGTCTGTGATGCTGGGTATCCAGTATGGGTTCTGATTCAAGTACTGGCTGCTAACCCTAACCCTAACCCTAACCCTAACCCTAACCCTAACCCTAACCCAACCCTAACCCTTCCAATCCAGCTCCCTGTTAATAGCCTGGGAAAGCATCAAAACATGGCCAAAGGTGGTGGGGGGGGAGAGCTGGTGCTGTGATGTAGTAGGCTAAACCGCTGGAATCCCATATGGGTGCCAGTTCCTGTCCCGGCTGCTCCTTTTCCAAGCCAGCTCTCTGCTATGGCCTGGAAAAGCAGGAGATGATGGCCCAAGTGCTTGGGGCCCTACATCCATGTGAGAAACCTAGAAGAAACTCCTGGCTCCTGCCTTCAGATTGGCTCAACTCCAGCCATTATTGCATCCATGTGGGGAGTGAACCAGCAGATGGAAGACCTTTCTCTCTGTCTCTGTTGGTAACTTTACCTCTCAATAAAACAAAGAAAAAAACTGGAAAAAAAAAAAAAAAAGAGGGCCCAAGTGTTTCGGTTCCTTGCCCTCTAAGTGGGAGACATGGAAGAAGCTCCTGAGTCCTAGTTTTGGCCTGGTGAAACTCTAGCTCTTCTCACCATTTGGGGAGTTAAGCAGCAATGTAAGCTCGCTCTCTCTCGCTCTTTGAAGTGAACAGATAAATCTTTAAAAAAAAGTGATTGGGAAGGGAACTTTATGTTCTCTTTCTTGTTACACTGCTTGATTACATACAAGGATGCATCAGTCATGTAATTAAAAATAAATAACCAAGAAACAAAGAATCCACTCTGCTACCATCCACTCCCAAGGTCAGAACTGGAATGATTACCAAATTACCCGCATCCCTGCTTGAAAACCAGGCTGTGCCGCCATATAGAAAAAACCTCTCTTTCTCTCTTCTGTGGTGGAAAAGCACCAGGAGAACCAATCTGAGGCTTATTACCACGCAACAGCCAGCAATGAGATTGTAAAAGTACTTTACACATTCGCAGGAGACGTCTGGCCCCGCCCAAGCCGTGGCACGTGAGACTTGAAACTCAGTAAGCTTATAGCAGGCTAGTATTTAAGGTCATCGTTTCCTGCGGCCTGTGAATGAGGTTACAAACATCCAGTTAACCCTTAATAGAAAAAATGGTCCCCATGCTTGCAGCAGCCACTGCACCACGACCGGCTCCGACACGGAACACCTGAGACCCTTGGCAGACGCTCCGCAGTGAGCGGGGGTGGGGGGCTCTAATCCACGGCTTCTCACGCCCAGCTTTTCCAGTCCCCAAGACCTGCAGCTGAAGCGGACTCCGGGCAGCGTCACTGTAGACCCTGCTCTGGTGCTAAAGCCAACGTGGTTCCCTCCACTGTTCACCTCCTTTTCATGCCACATTTCTTTCCAGATGTACTCTGACCACAGCTCTGGACGTGTCCTGATACAGGACGGAACCTTTTGAAGTATTTTTGCGCCTTGGGACCCAAAACCTGCATTTCAGCAAAGCACGCTCAAGGCACACAGGGGTTCACCACCCCAGCTAGGGTTACAACTCAGCTTGTGTGGCCAGCATTGTGGCGTAAGGGGTTAAGCGGCCGCCTCCTCGCTGGGCGCCCGTTCCAGTCCTGGCTGCTCCACTTCTGATCCAGCTCCTTGCTAATGTGTCCAGGAAAGCACCAGAAGAAAACCCCAGAGCATGGGACCCTGCACCAACTTGGGAGACTCAGAAGAAGCTCCTGGCTCCTGGCTTCGGCCTAGCCCCGTCCTGGCTGTTGCAGCCATTTGGGGAGTGAACCAGAGGATGGAAGACTCTCTCCTCTCTCGCCCCCACCCCTCCTGACTTTCAAATAAATAAATAAAAAAACCAAACTGCAGCGGCGTCCTCTCTGCAAGGCCCATGGAGCCGCTCACCAGCAGGGGGCGCAAGTCCACCACGGCGGGCAGGATCCGGCGCGCTCTCACCTGAGCCCTGCCGAGGCCGGAGTCGCCGCGGGTGCCCGCTCCGGGGCGCGTTCCGTGGAACGGATCCCGGGGACGCTGCTCAGACGCCCCGTGAGTCCTCGCTCAGCTCAGCCGTTCGTCTTTGCATCCTGCCGTATGTTGTGCAGATAATCGTGAGTGATGGCGCAAACGAGAGGCGGCCCTCAACGCTCAACTTTCTATGGACAAACACCGTTTTCCCTAAAAGGATGGAAGTTGTCCACCGCAGGAAAAGGGGCCCCCGGGGGAGCAGCGCCCTTCGGCTCAAACAAGGGAAAGAAGGGCTTGCACTGGACGCTTCCCTTACCTCGCGCCCTCGGGAGGCAAACCCGCGGCGGCGGGACTACAACGACCCACGGGATTCGCACACCGAGGCGGAAAAGCCCGCACCGCGCGGCCACGCGCACCCTCGCGTGGATACCCAGGCGGCGCGGGGCGTCCGGCGCGCCCCTCTGCACCCGGCGCCGGACCGCACCTGCGGGGAGCCGGCGCCCGCGGCCTGAGGGGAGGCGCTCCCTCGCCCCGGGAAGCGGCCGCGCGAGGGCGGTGTCGGGCGCGGCACAGGCAGCCCCACGGCCGCGCCGCGGTCTCCCGCGGGCCGCCCCTCAGGCGCTGCACCTCAGCATCCCCCCGGAGGGCGGGGCACCCCAGGGCCACGCCCACAGAGGGCGGAGAGTCGCGGCGAGGCCACGCCCCGCCATCGGGTGGGTGGGAGGAGCGCCCGGCCCCACCCCCAGGCCGCACGTGACCGCGCCCCGCCCCCGCCGCTCCGCAGCGCCAGCTCGGCAGAGCGTGGACGCCGCGGCCGGCCGCAACTTTGTCCCCGGGGCGCCGCGGGCCGAGCGGGAGCAGCCCGCCGGGCGCCTGCCCCATGTCCCGCGCGGCGAGCGAGAATGTGGAGTACACGCTGCGCAGCCTGAGCAGCCTGATGGGCGAGCGGCGCCGCCGGCAGCCCGAGCCCGGCGCGGCCAGCCCGGCCGGCGAGCGCAGCCTCCTGGCGGCCGCCGAGTCGAGCGCCAGCCTGCAGAGCGCGGGCGCGGGCGGCGCGGCGGAGCTGGAGCGCGCGGCGCGGCGCCAGTTCCAGCAGGGCGAGACCCCCGGCTTCGTGTACGTGGTGGCCGCCTTCTCGGCGCTCGGCGGCTTCCTGTTCGGCTACGACACGGGCGTGGTGTCGGGGGCCATGCTGCTGCTCAAGCGGCGGCTGCGCCTGGACGCGCTGTGGCAGGAGCTGCTGGTGTCCAGCACGGTGGGGGCGGCCGCCGTCGCGGCGCTGGCCGGCGGGGCCCTCAACGGCGCCTGCGGCCGCCGCGCCGCCATCCTGCTGGCCAGCGCGCTCTTCGCCGCGGGCTCGGCCGTGCTGGCCGCCGCCGCCTCCAAGGAGACGCTGCTCGCCGGCCGCCTGATCGTGGGCTTCGGCATCGGTGAGTGGCGGCGCCGCGCGCCCTGCCCGGCTCTGGGCGCTCGGGGGCGCCTTGATGCCCTTTGCTTTTTGGGTGGGGAGGGGGCTCCCAGCCTGGCGTGGCCGTCGTTCCGGGTCCGCCGACCGGGACCCGGAGCTGCGCTGGGTTCCCCCGCCTTGCTCCCCGCCCTGGTCCTTGCTCTCCGGGCGGGCGGGACGTGGCGCCCTCCCCGTGGGCGCTGCTGCTGTGCCTGGTGGCTCTGCAACTTTCCTAGCCTCCCTCCACGCGCGCCGTGGGCTCTGCGGGCCCGCGGGGTCCTCGTTCGCCACCGCGGCCGGGCTGTGCGCCCCGCCTGCCCTGCTGTCCACCAGCGGAGCAGCGAGGGAAAGGGCGCGTCCGCTTCGCTGGTGCGTCCGGGGGCGGCTCCCGCTGGGGGTCCGCGCCCCGAGGGACGCCTGCTTGTGGCTCAGTTTAGGACACGGAGGGGTTTACGCCCGCGGCTCGCCCGGCCAGGGCAGGGCCGTCTGGCACGGGCTCGGCAGACGGAAGTTGTTAGAAAGCACTCACTGGTGATTATTTTCCAGGACGCACCGCTGATGCTGTTTTAGTGTCCGGTCATTAGGATATTTTTTGCTTCCCGTAGCGGGGCTGGGTGGCTCCCCTGGGCCGGGGCCGCTGCCCACCTGGCCGTTCTGCGCGTGCTTCCCGGGGACGCTTCGCTTCTGATGAGCCCCGTGGCTTCCAAGGCAGGCAGCGAAGAAGCCGCCGGTTCCCCGCGCCGCGTCCGAGACACCATCCTCGAACGCAGCCTGGGCGCCTTAGGGCTGACTTGGCTTGAGTTCGTTTTGTGCGGTGTGAGTGAGGCTCTCCGTGTAATGTTAAGTCGGGCCACAGGCTCCAGAGTGGCCCAGCCCTGAAGCTGAGGTTAACCCCGCCTTCCTTGCACCCGCCTGTGTCCTTAGGGCCCGTGCGCAGGTACCCTGCTCTAAAGTGGGCGGCCAGGAGACCCTGATACCCTACCCTAGCTGGGCCACCAGGGTACCCTGCCTTGAGCCAGGTGACCAGGATTCTGTTCTAAGCCTTGTCTGCTTGGGGACACCTGAGTGGCTTCTGTTGGATAGAATGTGGGAATAACATCGTTTTGGGTAGCAAGATTTGTTCGGTAAACAAATTGGCGATGTTTTCCAGAGATCTCTAAATGAAGCCTCCTAGTATTCAGTACCCTTTGGGGGGGGGGGGTGCTGGCGGGAAGATCCAGCCCAGGTTGTGCGTCATGTCCTCTCCCCGGTGTTGAGCCGGTGCGAGAAGAGGGAGGGGTCGATATTCCTGACAGCCCCCCAAGGTAGAGCTTGATGAGAGGCTAATACGAGTGCAGGACTCAGTGACCCCAGCAGAGAAGGTCAGTTGCCTTCTCCCTTGGAGATGGTCCATCGACACAGGGGTAGTTTCACTGGAGAAATGAGCAGAGAGGAACCTAACGCAGGGGACCCATGCAGAAAGGGAGAGTGGGATGTGCTCAGTGGGTGGTGTCAGAACAGCCAGGATGTGAAGCAGGCGGTCAGAGCGGCAGGGGCTGTGGGGTCTCTGTGTCCCAGCCCCTGCAATGCTCTCAGGCTCCCTGGTTTGGGGTGTGGCCGGGACTAACCCCAAGGGGGCCCATCTCCCTTCTCCTGGCAGACACACACTGGACCAGGTTTCCTCGGAGCCCTCCTCTTTGGCACCTTGTTTTAGGGTCATAGCTAGACTTTGAAATAGGGCACATTGAGAAACCACAAAGCAGGACCAGCGTTAAGCCGCCACCTCTGAGGAGAGCATCACCTCCGGGCGCCGGTTCGAGTCCCTGGTGCGCCACTTCCCGTCCAGCTCCCTGATAATGCAGCTGCAGCCACTTGGGAGACCAGGAGGAAGGTCCTGGCTCCTGGCTTCGGCTTGTCTCGGCCCTGTCTGCTGCTCCCACTTCGGAAGTGAACCAGCGGATGGAAATCTCTTCCTTTGTATCTCCCTCTTTTTCTCTGTAACCCTTTCAAATACACTTTTTTTAAGTGAGAAACCACAAAGCCAGAAAAGCTGCTTCAAGGTAGGATCTGGTCAAAGCGTTTAGCTGTACACACGAAATCCTTAAAACTCCTATTGATAACCAGCCTTCTAAAGGAGAAGTCACAACCATTATGATTTCTTTTTATTTTCATTTTTTACTTGAAACAGCGATTCCACCTGCTGATTTACTCCTCGAGCACTCAAAACAGCCAGAGGTAGCCCAGGGTGAAGCTGAAAATTCCATCCCTGTCTCCCATGTGAGTGGCAGGGATCGAGGCACATGGGCCATCACCTGCTGCACCCCCCCCCCAGCCCCCCACCCTGGTTGGTGAGCAGGAAGCAGAAGAAGAAACTGAATAGCTGTGTCCAACCAGGCAGTGCCAGGTGGGATCCAGGTGTCCCGAATTGTTACTTAAGCCGTGGTGCCAGATCCCCAGTGCACAGCAGTTAGATCCAGCAACCCGGACATGGCCCCCAAAATGTGGTTCTGCTCGCTTCTGCAGATAAGTTTGCCAAGGCAACTCCTTTCCTTGACGAACTTAACTGCGGAAAGTGGGGGCCCGGCCCGCGGGGCAGGGATTTTTCTTAATTTTGTTCACTGATGTGTTCCTGACAGGTAGGACAGATGAGCTGAATAAATGAGTGAATGATTGTGAACAGTCACATGAAAAAAGCCCCATTGCTGGTGGGATCTCACCGTAAGTCAGAATCGTTCTTTGCACAAAGGAAAGCTGGTGCGATACAAGTACTTGAAAGGTCATCTGGAGGTTTTGGTTGTAATAGGTGAGTGAAATCACCCATTTATCTATTCAACACGGCTAATTAAGCTTCCGTTATAGATGCTGTCAGGATTGGGGTAGGCAGTAATTAGGTGGAGAAAAACCCCACCCTGGGGTGTACGTTCTTTAATGGAGCAGGAAGACACTCAGGGAGCAATTAAAGTGCGATGGAGATTTTGCTCAGGTGCCCAGCGGGAACGCAAGAAAGCGGGAAATTGAGTCTCTTGAGGGAAGTCAGTAGGACACAGGACTGAGGAAGACTTCGCAGGATGGGTATTTAAGCTGGGGTTTGACGGGTGAGTAGGAGTTCAACAGATGGTAGAGAAGAGGTGCTTGTGTGTGGAGTGGGCACCCAGGCAGGGCTAGACTTCCGAGCTGTTTGACTGGAAGGCAAACCTGTTTATAGTAGTTAAATGACAGAGTCGGCATTCCAAACAAAACCACACAGCCTTGCTCTTTTAACACCCTGCACACTTACGGTGAGGTATGCACAGATCTTGCTCTTTTAACACCCTGCACAGGTGTCTAGGTGAGTGAGAGGTGGGGTTGGGGTCGTCTCGGAACAGGAGTGTGTGTGCAGGGCTCAGGCTGAGCACAGCTTGTTTGGCCAGATGTGTTCATGGATAGCCAGTGGAGGATTTTGTTTTTGTTTTATTTAAGAGGCACAGAAGCAGAAGCGGACAAAGCTCGCATCTGCTGTTGGTACAGATGCCCACAAGGGCCAAGGCTGCACTAGACCAAAGCTAGGACCTGAGATTGCAGCCTCGGTGTGGTCTCCCGAGGTGGGAGGGGGGGGGGGCTCAGGTACTAGAGCCCTCACCACTGCCTCCCAGGGTGCTCATTAGCAGGAAGCTGGAATCAAGAGTGGGGCTGGCACACAAAGCCAAGCACTGTGGTAAGGGAGCAGCAGCTTAACCATCAGGCCAATGCCCACCCCCATTGATGGTTTTTAACTGTCAGTGATGTAAGGAAATAGCCCTGGAGTCTGATATTTTTTCTTTTTGGTTTATTTATGTATTTGACTTTTAGTGTCCCTCCCTCCTTTGCACTTTCAGGCTCTTAGAAAGTCTACAAACAAACCCTTTAGAGTTGCTCACTACAGGGTGGGAGAAGCCAGGGTGTGGCTGTGAATGGCTGGCACAGGAACAGCCCAGGGCCTTTCTGCAGGAAGTTTGGACAGACAATGGAGTCCTGCAGTGGAGGGAACTTAATCTGTGCTAAGTGAGTCAGTAGTAACAGACCCAGGCATCTGCAAGTCAGGGGCTCCTGTTTGTTACTTTAAGGTTCTGCTTCCTTGAAGGGTTGCAACAAAGTCTGTTGATGGCCTGCCCTGGCTGGATCATTGTTTTCAGTATTTTCTTTGCCCTCATGAGTTTGCTCTGGGACTAGACCCCCCCAGGCATGAGGCCAGACCCTATCCATTCTTCCTATCCCTGGCTGTCACCACTTGGGCTTGGGAAACTCAAATTTCTAACAGGATACCAATTTTCTATCTCAGAAATCACCTGTTCTGGCATAAAAAGGTGTCTGTGTATCAGGGTTGTACCTGTAACTCAGGTTTTAACATATGGTTAGTTACATGGTTACAGCATGTAACTAACATGTGAGTTGCCCAGGCTTGCTTTATGTGGTTAGTTCCTGTTACTTTGTATCTCTCCTGCATGATACAGGAGTGAGTTGTCTAGGCAAGACAGATTCCTAGAGCATAATTCTATTGATCACTATTGGCATATACGTGGCCAGCCAGAAGACATACAGAATAGCCCTTTCTCATGCTGTTGGTGTTTATTTAGTGTCTGTGGGCCTCTAAATTCTGATACTCCCCAATTTTGAGATGCTTTACTAAGAACTGAGGGTAATTTGTACAGCGTTGGTCTTTAGTTAATCACATCAGTTTCTCCTCCATCTTCCTGTTGCAGGACTCCCTCTAGTGGAACACAGTTGTAGCCGCATATAGGAAGCAGCCTGTAATTGGCTTGTTGCGAAACTACTAGAAATACAACATATTTTATTCTCCAATAGCACTTGAAATTTTTATTCCTTAATGTAAAGCAAATATAAAATCTTTTTGGATGAACAAATCATGCAAATCAAGAGTAACATTGATAAAGACTTCTGTGTATGGTAAGCTTTCTCAGCCAGATGCAGCCAGATGTTCAAATAGCAAATCAGCTCATGGAAATGTTTTTGTGGGGATAGTGATCACAATTTTTCCTACACCCCCCCTCCTGGTTTTCTTTCTTTGTCTTTTTTTCACAGGACTTGTGTATAGGATTTTTGCCTCCTACTAGTAAGAAATGGACATGAGGGGCTGGTGCTGTGAAATAGTAGGTAAAGCCACCGCCAACAGCACGGGCATCCCATATGGGCGCCTGTTCAAGTCCTGGCTGCTCCACTTCCAGTCCAGCTCCGGGGTAACATACCTGGGAAATCAGCAGAGGATGGCCCAAGTCCTTGGGCCCCTGCACCCATGTAGAAGACCCACAAGATGCGCATGGCTGCTGATCAGCTGAGCTCCTGCCATTGCGACCATTTAGGGATTGAATCAGCAGATGTAAAATCTCTCTCTCTGTGTCTCTGTCTCTCTCTGTGTCTTTCAAGTAAGTAAATAATAGAAAAAGAAACAGATTTGAGAATAACACTTGATTCTCTTTCCTTGTTTTCTATATATTAAGAGTTTTGCTCCCTCACTCCCTCCCTTTTCTGTCTGGTGGCACAGGGACTTACAAGCTAAGTATGTTTGCTTAGTGATATTGTAACACCCTCTTCAGGCGACTGACAGAAGTCTGTTAACTGATGTTAGACATGAGTGATGTGGAGTTGATCACGTGACTTCTGTGGGAAACACTACCTTTTCCCTCATCCACGTTTCCTTTTATCACAAGCTCCAAGTGAGAACATGGTTAAAGTTAGATGACTGACGCCAGCATCTTTGGACACAATGTAAGATTTATTAATAGAACTCAGATAATATATTTATTAATAGAACTCAACAAATTTATTTTGTCTGAAAGATAGACCTAGCTGTTGCATTTGCTTGTTAGCTCCCCAAATGCCTGCAGCCACCGGGACTGGACCAAAGCCAGGAGCCCAGAACTCAGTCTGGATTTCCCACAGCTTCTTGAACCATCACCTGCTACCTCCCTGGGGGGCACTGTGCAGAGCTGGGTCTGGGAACCCAGGCATTGTAGCATGGAATGTGGGCATCTCCAGCAATTCTTAACCCCTGGACCAAACGTCTGCCCAATCTGTGGGCAGAAGTATGTGAGCCCGTTTTTCTCTGATCAAACCTGGCTCCTTCCACGTGATCCTCTTTCTGCAGCTTTTTCATTTCTTTTCCTTTCTCTTCTGTGGTGGTCGGAGTCCGTAAGCAGCAGCACCTCGAATCCACGCTGCTGCCGGTCGCAGAGCTCCTGCTGTCGGAAGGAGGAGCTGTGCTCACAGGGAACCTCGAACCTTTTCCACAGTCAGAATTTTATTTCCTGGGCCAGCGCTGTGGCATAGTAGGTAAAGTCTACACCTGCAGCACTGGCATCTCATATGGATGCTGGTTTGAGTCCTACCTGCTCCACTTCTGATCTAGTTCCCTGCAGATGGCCTGGAAAAGCAGCAGAGGATGGTCAAGTGCTTGGGCCCCTGCACCCAAGTAGGAGACCGAGAAGGAGTTCCTGGCTTTGGATCTGTCCAGCCCTGGCTGTTGCAGCCATTTGGGGAGTGAACCAGTGGATGAAAAACCTGCCCCCCCCCCCAACTCTGCCTCCCACATAAATAAATAAATCTTTAAAAAATCCATTTCCCTTGATGTAGAGAAAAAAAAAAAACATTTTAATGGGACCTTCTAAACTTAGGCTGGGAACACTGTGCATTTCTGTTTAGGCCTTTTATTATTTTACTAAGTGTTAGCACCACAGATGGGAAGTGCATGGCCTGCACTTTGCATCCAGGTCACCTGGCGTGGGCCTCGTTTTCTGGCAAACCTGAGCGGCGTGCCAGGGGTCGTCATCTCCCTGCCCTTTGCCGGGGCGTTCCAGGTGGTCTTTCCTCACAGCAGAATGTGGACTGGCAAGCACTTTAGCTGTCCACACCCTGGCTCTGGTGACGCCTGCCTAAAATCTGTTGAATGCTTGCACTTGTAGACATGTTGCAGGTACTAATGCATGGTCTTCATTCTAACCCAGTGGCATAATGAATACTATCTTTATTTTAAAGTGAGGATGTTGTGGAAGAAAACAAGGGAAGTAATTGCACGCTGGTCACACATGTACTGGGAGGAGCCCGCGTTGGCACTTGGGGTACGGCCGGCTCCAGGAGCTGGCTGTTGGCAGCTGCCGGCAGATGCTCACCTCTGCCTGGATCCAGCATCACTGGTGTTCACCATGACAGTCAGTGAGCATACTTTTGTGTGCTTTAGTGTAGATGCATTTTGTTTCATTATTATGGTGAAAGAGTAACAAGAACTTTGTAATCTTTTTTTAAATTTATTTTTTAGAATTTATTTGAAAGTCATAGTTATACAGAGAGAGAAGGAGAGGCCCTCCATCCACCAGTTCACTCCCCAGTTGGCTGCAATGGCTGCAGCTGCACCGATCCAAAGCCAGGAGCTTCTTCCGGGTCTCCCACATGGGTGCAGGGGCCCAAGGACTTGGGCCATCTTCTACTGCTTTCCCAGGCCATAGCCGGGAGCTGGATCAGAAGTGGAACAGCTGGGACTTGAACCTGTACCCATATGGGATGCCGACATTGCAGGTGATAGCTTTACCCTATATGCCAAAGCACATTTCCCGCCATCTTTTTAGAATTTTTTTGGACAGGCTTTCTCCAGGAAAGTTGAGTGGTCTATAATTTTTATTTTTTATTTTGTTTTTTCAAGATTTTATTTATTTGAGAGGCAGAGTTACATACAGAGGGAGGGAGAGGCAGAGAGAGGTCTTCCATCTACTGGTTCACTCCTCAAATGGCTGCAACAGCCAGAGCTGGGCTGATCCAAAGGCAGGAGCCAGGAGCTTCTTCCATGTCTCCCATGCGGGTGCAGGTGCCCAAGGACTTGGGCTATTTTCCACGGCCTTCCCAGGCCACAACAGACAGCTGGATTGGAAGTGAAGCAGCTGGGGCCAGAACTGGCGTCCATATGGGATGCTGGCACTCCAGGTGGAGGCTTATCCTGACACAGGACTGGTCATGAACTTTGTAATTTTAAGGATTGTCATGTCTCAGTACAGTAGTGTTCAGGCTGTTCTCCTTATTGCAAAGCAGATCTCTGGAGTGTTTTCATCTTGAGACGTTAGAGAGAGGAGGGGCAGAGAGAGAGAGAGGTCTTCTATCCGCTGTTTCACTCCCCAATTGGCCACAACAGCCACAGCTGTGCCCATCTGAAGCCAGGAGCCAGGAACTTCTTGTGAGTCTCCCATGCAGGTGTAGGGGTCCAAGGACTTGGGCCATCTTCTGCTGCTTTCCCAGGCTATTAGCAGAGAGCTGGATCGGAAGTGGAGCAGCTGGGACACGAACCGGCACCCATATAAGATGCTGGCACTGAAGGTGGTAGCTTTACCCATTATGCCACAGTGCTGGCCCCACCTCTTTATTTTATTTTATTTTATTTTATTTTATTTTATTTTATTTATTTTTTTGACAGGCAGAGTGGACAGTGAGAGAGAGAGACAGAGAGAAAGGTCTTCCTTTGCCGTTGGTTCACCCTCCAATGGCCGCCGCTGCCAGCGCGCTGCAGCCGGCACGCCGCGCTGATCCGAAGGCAGGAGCCAGGTGCTTCTCCTGGTCTCCCATGGGGTGCAGGGCCCAAGCACTTGGGCCATCCTCCACTGCACTCCCGGGCCACAGCAGAGAGCTGGCCTGGAAGAGGGGCAACCGGGACAGAATCCGGTGCCCTAACCGGGACTAGAACTCGGGGTGCCGGCGCCTCTAGGCGGAGGATTAGCCTAGTGAGCCGCAGCGCCGGCCTCACCTCTTGTCTTTTAAACAGTAATTCCCACCCATCTCGGCCCCTTGGCTTCCGCCTGTATGCTTTATGTTTTTGCGATTGGGACTGCTTTACATTGTGGGATCATGCAATGCTTTGCCTTCTGTCTGGCTTAATTCACTTAGCTGAGTATTCTAGAGGTTCATCCATGTCACCTCAAGTGTCAGAATTTTCTTCCAGAGATTGTGTAATACTCCATTGTATTGCTGGTTACACCATGTTTTCCTAATGCACTCATCTGTTTATGGACATTTGGATTGTACTCCTCTGTGGGCTGTTGAGGACAGTACTCAGTGTGAGAGTGCAAATCTCTCTTACAGATACTGCTTTGAATTCCTTTGCGTTTGTATCCCGGAGTGGAATTGCTGGACCATACGGTAGTTGTGTGTGGTTTTTTTTTTTTCCTGCACCAATGTGTATGTATATGTTTGCATATGGTATATGAAGGCACTTCCAAAGCTTGTGGGAATATGGTAGTTGTGTTTTGAATTTTTGGAGGGAACTGCATACTTTTTCCCATAGTGGTCGTACCATGTTATCTCCCTCCCCACTGTGCACAGAGGTTGTAGTTTCTCTCCATCTTCACAGGTGCATGTTAATTTATTTTCTCTTGACAGTTGGTCATTCTGACAGATGTCCAGTGATGTCTGTGGTTTTGATTTACATTTTTCTTAGGATTACTGAGGTTGAGCACCTCTTTATTTACTGATTGGCTATTCGTATATCTTCTTTGGAAAGTTGTCCATTCAAGTCCTCCACCTGTTATTTTTAAAAAGTGTTACTTCTGTATTTGAATACGAGAGCTCCCGTGCACTGGTTTTCTTCCTAAATGCCTGGGAGCCGGGAATGCAGTCTGGGTGGCAGGAGCCCGACTACTTGGCCCCTTATGACAGTCTCGCAGGGTACGCATTTGCAGGAAGCCAGACTCACGAGTGGAGCCGGGACTGGCACATGGGTAGTCTGCTAGGAGCCCTGGGTATCTTAACCTCTGCGTCAGACACCTGCCTGTGCCTGGGGAATGGGTTTGTTTCTGATGGGGTGGTTGAGTTGTGTTTCTTGCCTGTTCTGAACCGGAAGCCCTTCCCTGATGTGCTGCATGCAGATCCCCCCTTCTGTTTAGCAGCTTGCCTTTGGGTTGATGGTGTCCTTTGATGTGCAGAAATTTCCAACGTGATGTCATCCTGTTTGTCCTTTTTCACGTTTGTGGCCCATGTCTAGGAAGTCATTGCCAAGTCTAGTGTCCTGAAGCTCTTCCCTTCGCTTCCGTCTAGAATGGTACAGTTTGGGTCTTAGGTTTCACTGACTTTGCTCATGGTGCCAGTTAAGGATATGCTTCATTCTTTTGCACGTGGTTACCCAGTGCTCCCACCACCATTCGTCGGACCATCTTTCCCTTGAACGTCATGTTCAAAGTGCACACTGTGGAGTGTGGCAGGTGTTTTTTGGACACGCCCTTGGCATTTAACAGGAAATGATGTTTAGCAAACAACCCTGGGTAGAGCATTCCTTGCCCTTGCTGGGGCTGGGGAGCAGGATGCCTGTGAGTGGAGCAGCTAAAACGCAAACCACACGTTCCCAGCGTGCCCCCTTGAAGCCCCTGCTCCTCTCTGCTTGCTGTGTGCTTTTCCTTGATGTTCCCTCCAGCTCCTGCTCTGCATTCACTGAGTGCTGACTTGTCGGGTGCCAGAGAGACAAAGGCAGAGACAGTACCTGTTCTTGAATGCCTTGGGCCTGGAAGGGGACGGCGGACTGGAGAGTACAGGAAGGTGTGGTGACCCTGTGCTGGAAGCCTCTGCCCAGGCCAGCTGTCTGGCCACAGCGGTGTGTACCTGCTTGGTCTTTTTTTTAGCATAGCGCATCTCTCCTGGTAGATCAGAGACTCACTGGGGGCAGTTAACGGGGAGCTAGCAGTATTTACATCCCCCCTCTCCTCATCCATGCATTTTCACATATCAAGCCACAAGTACATAGCAAACTGAAGAATGCACAAAGTAATTTGCAGTAGAAGAGTGCTGTAGCATGGTTGAATATGAGAGACCCCAGGTAGGTAGCCGATTGTGGCACTGTTACGTAGGAAACGGAGTCGCACGTCCCACCTGCCCTGGTTCTCACACCTGCTGAGTAGGCACAGATGCTGCCTCCTGGTTACTGGCATCGACGAGTTCATTGTGGCAAAGAGCTGGCAGCTGCCTGGTGCAGCGGAGAGCCCCGGTGTGCTCAGCGTTTGCCCACCAGTGTGTATCCTTGGCCCAGTGACACTGCGTGCTCAGTGCATGAGTCTCCAGTGTGGGAGTTCACACAGCACTGAACAGATGGGCCTGCTCCGGACTCCCGGATGTGGAGGTGCCTGGCTCTGCGTGATCGCTGGCCCTGGTCCCCGTCACGGCCCTCATACCTCTTTGATTGAGAGAGAGGAAGCTCCTGTTGGTTTGATGTCTCTCCTTACTGGTAACCGCAGTTTGTATTGCACAAAAGAAACAACCCTTGTGGGAGACACACAGCACTGTTCTACTGTACGTTTCTCGCTCTGTCCACCTTTCCCATGGTCTCGGTCACATGATGTCAGCCGCACCCAGTGAGTGCTGATCCTGGCACAGTTGGGTCTGAGAGAAGGGGCTTGTCTGTGCCAGGAGGCGGAGCCCAGCCATGGAAAGCACAGAGGGAGCAGGGGTTCCACCTGATGCCCTGGGGACTGAGAGAGGAAGAGCTGACAGTGTGCACCTGTTGCTGGTGGTGAGGCCCAGCGGAGCTGGGCTCTCACATCTGTGTTGTGCTGTAGTTATTTTATATGCCTACTTACAGACAAGATAGGTTGGTTCCCAATGAAAAGATTTATTTGCCATTCCTGAGGCAAGGAATGAATAGTCTTAATAATAATAATTAAAAAACATTTGAAAGTACTAGCTGTAGGGTAAAAGGAATTTTAATAATAGAAACTTTTTTTTTTTTTTATAAAACTCCATCACCATGTTTTTGGGCTTAGTTTATGACTTCATGTAAGGAGCTCATTCCATACAGCATAGAGAGAAAATTGGGAACTGAAATTATGTGGATGGTATTTAAGGGCCAAACAACCATGCACCTTCTTAAAAGTTTTTATTATTTTTGTTTAACAGGTAGAGAGAGAGAGAGAGAGAGAGAGAGAGACAGACTTTGAGTTGCTGGTTCTCTTTGGCTGTTAGATTGGGAGCTGGGAGCCCAATCCAGTCTGCACTGGCAGTGGCAGGAAGCCAATCAATCCCGTGAGCTGTGGCCTGCTGCCCCGCAGCTTCTGCAGTAGCAGGAAGCTACAGTCAGGAGTGGAGCTGGAAATCAAGCCGAGACACTCGGATATTGCATGTATAAGTGATATTCAGGATAACGTTGCTGTGCTGTCTCTGACGGCTGGAGACGTAGATCAGCAGTGAATTGTGGTGGCATTAATTGGGACAGCAGAGTAGTGTGGGGTTAAGCTTCAGGCCTCTCTACAGACAAAGACGTCATCCTGTAAGGTAGTGTTGGGTAATGTGATGCAGGTATTGCCCGTGTTTACCTCATTTTAGTACTTCTAAAATCATAACACTAGGGGCTTCCACACCTGTTCCCTCTACTCTTGCTTTAATTAAATTTTTGTTTCTTTATTGGGAGAAGGACAGAGGCCCTGTGGTAGCCCAGGAGGGAACGGGGATTCTACAGTCAGCAGCTGGAGCTTGGTATGGAGCCCAGGTACTCTGATGTGGGCTGATGTGTTATGTGTTATGTGGGTACTCTGATGTGGGCTGGTGTTAGGACCTCGAGGCTCAGTGCCCGCCCCCCGTGTTCTTTGGGGTAGATGGGTGTATTCAGGGTAAGGACCCACCATCTGTGGTTTGGCAGCAGGTGCGCCGGTGTCCAGAGCGACTCTGAGGTCATGCACACCCCAGGCCCTGTCCACCTGGTGGTGAGGCTGAGAGACCTGGGAGCTGCACGCACACCAGCACTGGAGCACTGGTCCTGGCCTGCATCTGTCTCTGTCTTCTTTTCTTTTCTTTTCTTTTCTTTTCTTTTCTTTTCTTTTCTTTTCTTTTCTTTTCTTTTCTTTTCTTTTCTTTCTTTCTTTCTTTTTTCTTTTTTTTTTTTTTTGACAGGCAGAGTTAGACAGTGAGAGAGACAGAGAGAAAGGTCTTCCTTTTTCCGTTGGTTCACCACCCAAATGGCTGCTGTGGCTGGCACTGCACCGATCCGAAGCCAGGAGTCAGGTGCTTCCTCCTGGTCTCCCATGGGGTGCAGGGCCCAAGCACTTGGGCCATCCTCCACTGCCTTCCTGGGCCACAGCAGAGAGCTGGCCTGGAAGAGGAGCAACCGGGACAGAATCTGGCACCTCAACCGGGACTAGAACCCGGGGTGCCGGTGCCCCAAGGTGGAGGATTAGCCTAGAGAGCCTGAGCCACGGCGCCGGCCCTGGCCTGCATCCGTCTTGCAGAGAGCAAGCTTCCTGGGAGCTCCCGTGCAGCTGTTCACTGTGCGATGGCGATACGTAGGATCCTGCAGAGTTTACTCGTCCTTCTTCCTCTCATCCATCTTTTTTTTTTTTTTAAATGATTTCTGATGTTGAGAGTGATCTAGTTTGTTTCAGTCAGCTATTGCAAAGAACATAGTGTCCCAGCAGAAGGTCATTTCCCCTGGAACATACTCGGTCTGTGCAACCCTCTAACCTGACTTTCATTCCGCAGACTATGGGAGCCAAGGAGAGGAGCTTACTGTAGGTGCTGTGAGAGCCTTCTGAGGGTGGACTCCACAACAGAGCTGTGTGGGTTGTGGGTGCGTCTGCTTGTTGAACAGGAGGGTTAGTGTTGAAGTTCAGGGAAGGGCGTGCTCGAGAGTTAGGTAAGTTAGCACTGTTGGTGACTGTGCCAAGAGTCTCTCTATTTGATAAAAACAAATTTTAGTAATATACACAGATCAATTTTCATGTATTTCATAGGTACAATTCTAAGAGGGTAACCATACTTCCATCACTAATTTTTTCCTTCCTCAATCCCCTACCTTCCTTCATTTTTTATTTTAAATTTAATTTTTGAAAAAATAAATTAATTTTTGCCAAAGCGTAATTTCACTCCACTCTGTCATCACAGGCTTAATATACCACTAGCCATGATATTTAACAAGTAAGAAGTGGAAAGACTACAGTTCCACAACTGTATAAACAAGGGGTAAAAACAGCAATCAGATTACAAGATGCGGTTTTCATTCCTCTGCATGTGTTTTGGTTTTCTATATCTACTGTAACTTAGATAAGCAGACATGATTTGTCTTTTTGGGACTGGCTTATTTCACTAAGCATCATTCATTGAATCCATTTTGTTGCATAAGACAAGATTTCATTGTTTTTGTGCTGTGTTATATTACAGGGTATATATATGTGTATGAATTCATATACCACATTTTCTCTATGTAGTCATTAGTTGATGGACATCTGGTTGGATTTCACATTTTAGCTATTGTGAATTGAGTTGCTGTAAACATGGGGGTATAAATAACTTTCATATGCAAATTTCATTTTGTTTGGGTAAATTCCCAGAGTAGCATGGCTGAGTCATTTGGTAGAGCTATATTCAGATACATGAGAAATCACCATACTGTCTTCCATAGTGGTTGTACTACTTCACATTCTTTCCAGTAGTATATTTAAGTACTTTTCCCCCACATCCTCTCCAGCATTTATTGTTTGTTGATTTTTGGATGCTAGCCATTCTAACTGGGTTGAGGTGAAACCTCATGGTGGTTTTTATTTACGATTCCTTGATGGCTAGTGATCCTGAGCATTTTTTCATGTGTCTGTTTGCCATTTGTATTTCATCCTTTGAAAAATACCTGTTCATATCTGTTATCATTTCTGAACTGGATTGTTTTGCTGTTGTTGAGTTTCTTGCGCTCTTGATAGATTCTGGATATTAATCCTTTGTCAGTTGGATAGTTTGCAAATATTCCCTCCCATTCTGTCAGTTGCCTCTTCACTTTGTTGTTGCCTTTGCAGTGAAGAAGCTTCTCAGCTGGATGTAATTCCATTTGTCTTCATTTCACTTTGATTGCCTTTGCTTCTGAGGTCTTTTCCAAGAAGTCTTTGCCTATGCCAATGTCTTGCAGAGTTTGGCTGATGTTTTCCTCTAGTAATTTTGATGTTATCAGATCATAAATTTGGATCCTTGATCCCATCTGAGTTGCTTTTTGTATGAGGTATAAAATAAGAATGTTATGGATCCAATTATTGCAGCACCGTTTGTTGAAGAGACTGTTCTTTCTGCAGGAATTGATTTCAGCTCTTTTGTCAAAGATTAGTTGGTTGTAGCTGTGTGGATTAATTTCTGTGGTTATTATTCTGTTCCACAGTTCTACATATCTGTATTTGTGCCGGTACCAAGCTGTTTTGGTTATAACTGCCCAGTAGTATGTCTTGAAATCTGGTTATGTGATGCCTCCATCTTTGTTTTTGTTGTATTAAGATTACTCTAGCTGTACAGAGTCTCTGGTATTTCCATATGAATTTTAACATAGTTTTTTTTCTAGATGTGAGCAGAATGTCATTGGTATTTTGAGGTTGCATTGAATCTTTAAATTGCTATGAGTAGTATGGACATTTTGATGATATTCTGCCAGTTGACAAACAAGGAAGTTTTTTTGTACTTTTTTGTGTCTTCTATTACTTTATTTAATGTTTTGTAATTTTCATCAAAGATATCTTTTACCTCCTTGGTTAAATTTGTTCCAGGGTATTTACTTTTTTTTTTGTAGCTGTTATGAATATTAGACATACAATTTTTTCTCTGCCATGGCATTGTTTGTTTATATAAAGGCTATTGATATTTGAGTGTTGATTTTATATCCTGCCACTTTACCACACTCTCCTGTGAGTTGCAATAGTCTCTTAGTGGAGTCTTTTGGTTTGCTGTATATAGGATCATGTCATCTGCAAACAGAAATCATTTGACTTCCTCCTTTCCCGTTTGCATTCCCTTGATTTCTTTTTCTTGCCTAATGGCTCTGGCGGAAACTTACAGGCTTGTGTTGAGTAGCAGTGATGAGAGTGCACATCCTTGTCTGTTTCTGGATCTTAAGTGGAATGCTTCCAGCTTTACCCCTTTATTTTTTTTTAATTTTTATTTTTTTAAAGATTATTGAAAGAGTTACACAAAGAGAGAGGGAGATACAGAGAGAGAGAGGGAGAGAGAGAGAGAGAGAGAGAGGTCTTCCATCTGCTGGTTCACTCCCCAGTTGGCTGCAACAGCCAGAGCTGTGCTGATCCGAAGTTAGGAGCTAGGAACATCTTCCTGTCTCCCACATGGGTGCAAGGGCCTAAGGACTTGGGCCATCTTCTACTGCTTTCCCAGGCCTTAGCAGAGTGCTAGATTGAAAGTGGATCAGCCAAGACTCAAACTGGTGCCCATATGGGGTGCAGACAATGCAGGCAGCAGCTTTACCCACTATGCCGCAGTGCCAGCCTCCTATCTCTTTAAATAGGATACTGGCTGTGGGTTTGTCATAAATTGCCTTGATTGTGTTGAAAAATGTTTCTTCTATACCCAGTTTGTTTAGAGTTTCCATCATGAAAGGGTGTTGTATTTTATCAAATGCTTTTTCTGCATTTATTGAGATAACCATGAGGTTTTTATTCTTCAATTTATTAATGTGATGTATCGCATTTAGTGATTTGGATGTGTTGAACAAGGGATAAATCACACTTGGTCTAGGAGAATCATTTTTCTGATGTGTTGTTGGATTCAATTAGCCAGTATTTTGTTGAGGATTTTTGCATCTGTGTTAATCAGGATTATTGGTTGGTAGTTCTCTTTCCTTTTTGTGTGTTTTTTTTTTTTTTCCTGGTTTTGTAATTAAGGTGATGCTGGGCTCATGGAAAGTTTTGAGAGGATTCAAGCCTTTAAGTCATTTTGAATAGGTTGAGCAGAATAGAAACTAGTTTTTCTTAAAAGTTTGGTAGAAGGGGGGCCACCTCTGTGGCACAGCAGGTTAAAGCCCTGGCCTGCAGCACCGGCATCCCATATGGGCACCGGTTCAAGAACCAGCTGCTCCACTTCCCATCCATTTCTCTGCTGTGGCCTGGGAAAGCAGTAGAAGATGGTCCAAGTCCTTGAGTCCCTTGCTCTTGCGTGGGAGGCCCAGAAGAAGCTCCTGGCTTTGGATTGGCACAGCTCTGGCTGTTGCGGCCATTTGGGGAGTGAACCATCGGATGGAAGACCTCTCTCTGTTTCTCTCTCTCTCTGCCTCCCCTCTCTCTGTGTAACTCTGACTTTCAAATAAATAAATAAGTCTTTTTAAAAAAAAGTTCGGTAGAATTCAGTAGTTAAGCCATTTGTTTCTGGGCTTTTCTTTGTTGGGAGAATCTTTGTTACTGATTGAATATCTGTCTTGGTTATTGGTTTATTTAGATTTTCTAAGTCTTTATGAGTTAATTTTGATTGATTGTGTATGTCCAGAAACCTATCCATTTCTCCTAGGTTTTCCAGTTTGTTGGTATATAGCTGTTTATAGTAGTTTCTGATGATTCTTGTTACTTTTGTGTTATCTGTTTTAACATCTCCTTTTTCATGTTTGATTTTATTAATTTAGGTCTTCTCACACTTTTTTTTTGTTTGTTTGCTGTTAGTGCCAGCAGTGTATCGATTTTGTTTATTTATTTATTTTTTTTAGAAAACCAGATCTTCATTTCTCTGATCTTTTGTGTCTTGTTTCTTGTTTGAGTTTTGTTCTCTTAATTTTAATTATTTCTTTTCTCCTAATTTTGAGTTTGCTTTGTTGTTATTTTCCTAGGTCCTTGAGATGCATTGTTAGATCTTTTATTTAATACCTTTTGAATTTCTTGATGTAGGCATTAGTTGCTATAGACTATCCTCTTGGCACTTTTTTTTTTAAACTATCCAATAAGTTTTCATATGGCATTGTCATCTTCCTTTGTTTCTAAGAATTTGTTGATTTCTGTTTTGATTTCTCTTATGACCCACTGTTCACTCAGGAGCATGTTGTTCAGAGTATTGGCATATTTTGTAGAGTTTTTTTTATTTACTTTTTTATTTTTGACAGGCAGAGTGGACAGTGAGAGAGAGAGACAGAGAGAAAGGTCTTCCTTTTTGTCGTTGGTTCACCCTCCAATGGCTGCCATGGCTGGCGCGCTGCGGCCGGCGCACCGCACTGATCCGATGGCAGGAGCCAGGTGCTTCTCCTGGTCTCCCATGCAGGTGAGGGCCCAAGCACTTGGGCCATCCTCCACTGCACTCCCTGGCCACAGCAGAGGGCTGGCCTGGAAGAGGGGCAGCCGGGACAGAATCCGGCGCCCCGACCGGGACTAGAACCCCGTGTTCCGGCACCGCAAGGGGGAGGATTAGCCTATTGAGCCGCAGCGTGCGGCTGTAGAGTTTTTTAAGTTGTTATTTCCAGCTTCATTCATTTGTGGTCAGATAAGATTCAGGGTATGATTTCAGCTTTTTAAAATTTGTCGAGACTTGTTTTGTGGCCTAGCGTATGGTATGTCCTAGAGGAAGTTCCAGGCACTCATGAAGAGAACGTGTATTCTGTAGCTGTGGGATGAAATGTTCTGAACTTATCAGTTAGATGCATTTGATCCGTAGTGTGCACGAGCCCTGTTTTCTCTTTTTGATTTTATGTCTAGTTGATCCGTCCACTGATGAAAGTGTGGTGTTGATGTCTCCCTTTATTACTGTAGTGAAGCTTACGTCTCCTTTTACATCCATTAACATTTTTAAAAGATTTTTTTTTTTACTTAAAAGAGTACATAGCAAGGCAGAGAGGAAGAAACAGAGATATCTTCTATTAGCTGGTCACTCCCCACATTGCCACAACAGCCAGGGCTGGGCCAGGCCAAAGCCAGGAGCTTCATGTGGGTCTCCCGTATGTGCGATGGAGGCTCAGTTTTGCTTGGACCATCTTCTCCTGCTTTTCCCAGGCCATTGGCAGTGAGCTGGCTTAGAAGTGGAGGATCCAGGACTCAAACCAACGCTAATGTGGGATGCTGGCATCCCAGGCAATGGCCTTACCTGTTTTGCCACCATGTTGGCCTCAACGTTTGTTTTAAATACCCAGTTGCCCTGATATTGGGTGCATATATGTTTACTAGAGTATATCTTCCTGTTAAATTGATCCCTTAATCATTACATAATGCTCTTCATTGTCTCTGCCCCTCATTTTTGCTTTTTGTTAGCATGGAGTATCTTTTTCCGTCCGTTCACTTTCAGTCTGTGTGTATCATTGGGTGTGAGGTGTGTTTCTTGGCAGCAGCAAATAGGTCTTGTTCTTTAATCCATTCAGCAGTCTGTGTCTTTTAATTGGAGAAATTAGGCCACTTAAATTCAAAGTTATTATTGATAAGTAATGACTTGGTGCTGCCATTTCTCCATGAATTTTCCTATTGTTTCTTTTGGATTTCAATTGTACTTTGACCAGGAGATGTTCTGCCGTCACAGTCTTTCATGATGTCGACTACCTTTCTCTGTATCTGTGTAGTACACCCTTAAGTATCATTGGTAAGGCTACATGAGTGGTAAAAAGTTCTTTCCATTTCTGTTTTTGGTTTATTTCACATTTGTTTATACATGAGAGCTTTTCTGGGTGCAGTACTCTGCTTTGGCAATGTTTTTGTTTTGGGTCTTGGACTGTGTGTCTCCATTCTCTCCTAGCTTGTAGGGTTTCTGGTGAGAAATCAGCTTTCAGTCTAATTTAAAATCCTTTGGTGGTAATCTGGCATTTCTCTCTTGTACAATTTAGAATCTTTCTATGTTTTACTTTTGAAAGTTTGACTACAATGTGTCATGATGAAGATCTTTTCTGATAATGTCTGTTAGGAGTTCTCTGTGCTTCCTGTACTTGGATGTCCCATGTTTCTCCAAATTAGAGAAGTTTTCTGCTAGTATTTCACTGAGTAGGCTTTCTAATCTATTTCTTCTTTCTACTCCATCAGGAATTCCTAAGACATGAAAGTTTGGTTGTTTAATAGTATTCCATACATCTTGAACACTAATGTCAGCTTTTCTAATTTTTTTTTTCTTTTTTTCTGACAGATATTTCAAGAGATTTGTATTTTAGCTTTGATTTTCTTCCTGCCTCACCAAGTATATTGTTAAGACTTTCTGTTGTATTTTTTGACATATTGAATTCTTCATTCTTTTTTTTTTAAAGATTTATTTATTTTATTTGAAAGTCAGATTTACAGAGAGAGAAAGAGAGACAGAGACAGAGATATTTTATCTGCTGGTTCACTCCCCACTTGGCTGCAACGGCCAATGCTGCGCTGATCCGAAGGCAGGAGCCAGGAGCCTCCTCCGGGTCTCCCATGTGGGTGCAGGTATCCAAGGACTTGGGCCATCTTCCACTGATTTCCCAGGCCATAGAGGAGAGCGAGATTGGAAGTGGAGCAGCCAGGACTCGAACTGGCACCCATATGGGATGCTGGCACTACAGGTGGCAGCTTACCTGCTACGTCACAGTGCCAGCCCCTGAATTTTTCATTTCTAGTACTTTAGTTTGATTTCTTTTGAAAATCTGTCTCACGGCACAATTTTTCATTCATGTCATGCATGGATTTCTTTAACTCATGAATCCATTTGTCTGTGTTTCTGAGTGATCCTTTGATCATTCTTTTCTAATATTTGATTGCTTTCTACATCTTCATGTTCTAATATTGAAGTGTGATTATGTTCCTTTTGGGGAGTCCTATTGTCGTCCTTGTTCGTGTTTCTTACAGTTCTGTGTTTATTTACAGGCACTAGTTGGTTTTCTCCTCTGATACCTTTTACCTTTGAACTATGCCTCTGTGACTTAGTGGAGTGTCTGGTCCCTCAGTGGATGTCCAGAGGCATATGCTGGGTGTGACCGGGGAGCTCTGCTCCGTGCTCAGGAGTGGGACAAGAGTCCAGGGTGTCACCATGTTGGGCCTGGTGGGGCTCCTCTGTGGTCTGCAGGGAGGAAGAGAGTGTCATCATATCAACTGGCATGATCCTGGGTGTCAGCCCCTCTCAGCCATGGTGAACCATCCACCAAGTGTGAGCCTGCCCTCAGCCTGACAGTGCCCAGGCACCTCACCCACGCAGGCGTTAAAACCACACGAAAGATCTGTGCACACCATAGTGTGGGTGCAGAACCTGGAGCCTCTGAAGCCGGACACAACAGTTGCCCAAAGGCCCAGCCACATTCTGTTGCACAGCCACAGGGAGCAGGGATCCCTTCTCACCCTGCAAGCCTCTCTCATCTGTGCAAAGAACTGGTGTTCCCAGAGCCAGCTGCCAAACCAATAGGGATTGGTTGGTGCTTTGCCTTGGTTGCTGGGCACTGTGATAGAGTGAGGGGAGGGGTCTGCCTAAGTGGGTGCCCTTCCTGCCCTCCCAACCCTCAGACCAGACTCAGATTTATGGAATTATTTTCATTTTATTGCTAGGGGGTATACACACACACACACACACATAAATAAATGAAGAGAGCTTCCATTTGCTGGTTCAGTCCCCAAATGCCTGCAACAGCCAGAGCCGGAGCAGGTTGCAGGCAGGTGCCTGAAACTCAGTTTGGGTCTCTCCCATAGGTGGCAGAGGCCCAAGTACGTGAGTACCACCTGCTGACTCCTAGGGTGTGAATTAGCAGGAACCTGGCTTGGAAGCAGAACAGTTGGGGCGGAACTGGCACTCTGACGTGGGTTGCTAGCGTTGTAAACAGAGACCTGTCACCAGCCCCTGCTAATAGTCATTGGAACAGAAATTTCACTCGTGAGATTATAAGGAAATGGGAAATAAAGACCTTGCATTTGGCCTGGCGCTGCGGCTCACTTGGCTAATCTTCCGCCTGTGGCGCCGGCACCCTGCGTTCTAGTCCTGGTTGGGGTGCCGGATTCTGTCCCGGTTGCTCCTCTTCCAGTCCAGCTCTATGCTGTGGCCCTGGAAGGCAGTGGAGGATGGCCCAAGTGCTTGGGCCCTGCAGCCGCATGGGAGACCAGGAGGAAGCACCTGGCTCCTGGCTTCGGATCGGCACATTACGCCGGCTGTAACGGCCATTTGGGGGGTGAACCAAGGGAAAAGGAAGACCTTTCTCTCTGTCTCTCTCTCTTTCACTGTCTAACTCTGCCTATCATAAAAAAAGACCTTGCTTTACATAAAGATATTTATGGAGGTACAATATGAAATTTTTAAAAAGATTTATTTATTTGAAAATCAGAGATACACAGAGAAGAGAGGCAGAGAGAGAGAGAGGTCTTTCATCCAATGGTTCACTCCCCAATTGGCCACAATGGCCTGCGCTGATCCGAAGCCAGCAGCCAGGAGTTCTTCTGGGTCTCCCATGTGGGTGCAGGGGCCCAAGGACTTGGGCCATCTTCCACTGCTTTCCCAGGCCATATCAGAGAGCTGGGTTGGAAGTGGAGCAGCTGAGTCTTGAACCAGCGCCCATATGGGATGCCGGCTCTTAACCAGGATGTTAACCTGCTGTGCCACAGCGGTGGCCCCGAAATTTTTAAAAAGCTATGATGGGAGTGGATGGGGAGGAGGAGTGTTTCCCATTGGTTGGAGAATGCCCATGTAGGCCATGGGATGTGTTCAAACCTTGTGTTGCCAACTTGAAACATGTAGAACTTAGCTATACAATCCACAAACAATAAGCACCCTGAAGAGGACAATAGAATCAATGGACATGTTGATTGTAACTCCTAAAAAACGATGATGGGGGAGGTGGTGAAGCCAATGCCCATGACACCTTTATCCGGTATTGAAACTGCTCCGCTTCTGATCCAGCCCCCTGCCGAAGCACCTGGGAGAGCAGTAGCAGCAGCAGATGTCCCAAGTACTTGGGTCCCTGCCATCCGCGTGGGAGACCTGGATGGAGTTCCTGGCTCCTGGGTTGGCCTGGCCCAGCCCCTACCATTGCGGCCATTTGGGGAGTGAACCAGCAGATGGAAGATCGCTGTGTCTTTATCTCTGTGTGTAACTCTGTTTTTCAAATAAATACATAAATCTGAAAAAAATCACAGTGGATGTAGAGTTTAGAAGAAGTTGTATATGTAGTGTACATATGGTAAAAGCGTCTGTATACTTTTTTTTCTTTATATTTGTCATTATAACTTGGCTAGGGTTTCAGATTTCTGTTTTAAAATACCCAGACACATACATAACAAGACTCCAGCAGTAGTTTTTTTTCCTCTGCAAAATTAGATTTTACCTCTTATCCTGGGGAATAAAATTTTAAAGAAATGATGACAAAAATGTTATGAAGAGTATACTCAGGAAAGCCATGTGGTGTATTTTTCCCTGAATTTTTAACTCATCACCTGAATTAGCAGAACCTCTTGAGAGATGTTTCTTGGGTCTCATTATCATCTGTGTTCCTGGTTGGCATCCCCCTGCCTTTGCCAGTGAGAATCCCCTTCCATTCCTCCGCTCCCCTCCACACTCATCCCAGTCTCCCACTGCCCCTGGCTGCACCTGTGCCCCATGCTCTCGTGGGTGGTATCCGTGCTCCTGACTCAGGCTAACCTCCCTCTTACCCTGTGCTCTCATTCCAGCCACTTCCCCTTCTCTTTTATCTCAAGTCCTCTCTTGCCAGACGATCTTTCCCAGAAGCATGCATACATGATGTTATTTTTGCCATCTTTTAAAAAAGCGCTTTCTACCCCATTTCCTCTTTCACTTACTCTCCCATGTGACTCCTTAATGTAAAACAGTTGCCTATGCCCTCGTCCCTCAGTGTCTGCCCACGGATTAGCCCCAGGTCCCCATATCCCAAACCCGTGGGTATCTGGGTCCCTTACGTGTCTGTGCAGAACCCTAGCACATCTTCCGTTAGACCTCGAAGCATTGCTGGATTCCTACAACACCTGAGCCCATAGAAATGCTCCGTGTTGTTGAGGGAGTCTAATGACAAGCAGAACTGTGTGTGTGCCCGCTGCAGGTGCAGATTTTTCCCTGAATATTTTTGATCTTCTTCGGTTGAATCCGTAGACATAGAGGGCTGACTGTGCGTCTTCTCTTCAGCTCCTCTCTTCCTGTTTCTTTTTTTGTTTTCGTTTATTTGAGAGACAGAGCGCTGCCGCTCACTGTTCCCTTGTAGATGCTTGCAACATCTAGGGCTGCACCACTTGGAAGCCTAGGGCCAGCCTGGGTCTCTGTGGTGTGGGGACCCCACTGCTTGAGCCATCACTGCTGCCTCCCAGGGCACACGTTAGCAGGAGGCTAGATTCAGGAACGGAGGTGAACCCAGGCACCCCAATGGTGGGATGTGGGCATCCCAAGTGACTGTTCACGGCTGCACCAAATTCCACCCCTTCCTGTTCCTTCTCGAACCCTTTCCAGGCAGACTTTGGCTCTTGTCACTACAGCAACAGCATTGCTCTTGTCAACATTTCCACATCCTAAGAGTTGCTCATTTGAAATTCATTTTTTTTTGAAAGGCAGAGGATCACTGTCTGTCCACTCCCCAAAAGTCCACAGCAGATGGTGCTGGACCAGGCCGAAGCCAGGAGCCAGCAGCACCACCTGGGGTTCCCGCATGGGTGACGGGGCCATAGCATTTGAGCTTTCATCTGCTGCCTCCCAGGGAGTGCATCAGCAGGGAGCTGGACTCAGCTGAATGGGAACTTAGCCCCAGGCAGCCTGGTGTGGGATGTCAGGTCCCCTGCCCCAACAGCTGGTTCTTTGTCCCCATCCTGCAAGTCCTTTCAGGGGCGTGCGGCACAGTACTTCAGGCCATGAACCACTCGCTCTGGCTTCTGGGGCTACCACACAGTCCCAGGGTTTCCCCTGGGCTGCTCCTTCTCAGTGTCCTCCCAGATCTGCCTCTTCTCCCAGGCCTTTGGGACAGGGACAGGGACAGGGCCACGGCCACACCTCCCAGCTCTGCCCCTCATCCCTTCCTTTGCCAGTCTCTGCTGTCAGCTGGCATGGAATGCTGATTGTATGCAGAGAATTCCCAGATAGAGATCTCAGCCCAGCCTCTCCTACACTGCAGACGGCTCCACCCACACCCTCACCCACCTTCCTACTATGCTGGGCTCCAGGGGCCAGGTAGAAGCTCCCTGCCGGTGCTTGGAGTAGAAGCCTTGCTGTGCTGCCTTTTTTTTTTTTTTTTTTAAAGATTTATTTATTTATTTGAAAGGCAGAGTTACAAAGAGAGAGAGAACGGAAGGGGGAGAGAGAGAGAGAGCGAGAGGGAGAGGGAGAGAGAGATCTTCCATCCACTGGGTCACTCCCCAAATGGCCACAAAGGCCGGAGCTGTGCTGATCTGAAGCCAGGAGCCAGGAGCTTCTTCTGGGTCTCCCACGTGGGTGCAGGGGCCCAAGAACTTGGGCCATCTTCTACTGCTTTCCCAGGCCATAGCAGAGAGCGGGACCAGAAGAGGAGCAGCTGGGACTCAAACCGGTACCCATATGGGATGCAGGCTGTAGGCGGTGGTTTTACCCGCTAAGCCACAGGGCCGGCATCTGCAGTGCTTCTTAGCTGTTGCCCGAGTCTCCTCCCCAGTGCCCTGGGACGTGCTTTGACTGCCGCTTCCAGTTGTATGTAGAATCAGTTTCCCATCATCTCTGCTGCCACCCTGATCCCAGTGCTGTTGCTCCCTGGGGTGGTGCCTGCCTGGCGCCTCTGCCTTCCTCTTCCGCAGGATTTAAAGTTTGAATATGAACACGGGTGCCGGGCTGTTGAGGGCCTGCGCTCGCTCCCTACAGTGCTCACAGTAGGCGCTGGTGGCCTGCAGTGGGCTTGTCCCACTTCCCTGCTTCTGGCACCTTCCTTGCCTCCACTTTGCCTTCACTCTGGCTCCAGCTGCTCCGGTGGCTCTCCTCTGGCTTTGCCGTGACCTGCGCACTGCAGATCTCACACTAGTCCCTCTGGATGAGCTCTTCGTGGCTCCCTGGGGAAGGTCACAGCAGGTGCAAGAGCAGGTAGGGGGATCCCCAGCTCTCCTCACCTCCCAGCTGTGTTTTCCTGCGTAGCACTTGTCCCTGGCTGGCATTTATGTTGCTGACAGCTCCCGTGCACTGCAGTGAAATCTACAGGAAGGCAGGGTTTTACTTTACATAGAATGGTGCCTGGGGGCCAGTGTTGGCGTAGCAGGTAAAGCTGCCACCTTCAGTACCGGCATCCTATATAGACGACGGTTCCTGTCTGCTTCTCCACTTCTGTTCCGGCTCTCTGTTGTGGCCTGGGAAAGCAGTGGAAGATGGCTGAAGTCCTTGGGCCCCTGCACCCATGTGGGATACCCAGAGGAAGCTCCTGGATTGTGGCTTCAGATCAGCACAGCTCTGGCCATTGCGGCCAACTGGGTAGTGAACCAGTAGATGGAAGACTCTCTTTCTCTCTCTCTCTCTCTCTCTGCCACTCCTCCTCTCTCTGTGTAACTCTGACTTTCAAATAAATCTTAAAAAAAAAAAAAAAAAAAAAAAAAGAATGGTGCCTGGTATACAGCTGGCATCAGATACTCAGTCACTGAATAGGTAAGACATTCGACACTGGAGAGTAATTTGGAGGCTAGGATTGGAAGTCTGTATCCAAGATACTGTAGGAAATCTATATAGTGGAGACATGAGACTCAGTCTAGGGCTGCTTTTGACTCAAGACAGTAGTTTCAAGCTTTTTAAAGGAGTTGAGGGAAATATTTATTATTTTAAGTTCAGTTCAGTTATTTAAGTTCAGTCTCAGGGTGACAAGACAGATGTCTTCATCTGTCTCTGAGCAGGAAGAATGGAAGTTGATCTGTACATGAACAACAGTTGACTCTCAAGGATGGCCTTGACTAATTCTCCTTCCAAGTGTCCTTGGCGTCAGCAGGATTGCAAGCCCACCACAGGCTCTGTGACCTTAGCCACCATCTCCTTTTTCCCCAGGAGAGCTTGTGGTAGGTGGGATTACTGTTCTAATAGCTAGGTCTTTGCAGTTGACCTGGAATTCAGGGGTGGGTATTGGAGTTTGCTTTTATCCAGGCTAAGGGGCGTAGTCAGTTTTCCCCGGCTTTGATGATCTCTGATGATTTAAGTTTCCATAAGTCAGTGACTCTCTCTTTTTATTTTGAAAATTACTTACTTGTTTTAAAGGCAAAAATAAACAGAGAAGGAGGGAGATGGAGAGAGGAGAGAGAGAAAAGAGAGAGAGAGATCTTCCTTTGGCTGGTTGACTTCCCAAATGGCCTCAATGGCTGCATCTGGGCCAGGCCAAAGACAGGATCCAGGAGCTTCTTCCAGGTCTCCCACATGGGTATGAGGGCCCAAATAATTGGGCCATCCTCCACTGCTTTCCCAGGTGCATTGGCAGGGAGCTGGATTGGAAGTGGAGCAGCATGGACTCCCCAGTGCCCATATGGGGTGCAGTATTGTAGGCAGAAGTTTAACCTTCTACATCACAGCACCGGCTCCAGTACATCTTTCTCTTGAAGAACAGTGATAGGGAATTTGAAATCTAGTTTGGAGTTTTCTCTGTAGTCTGTCCTTATTTCAGACTCTAATAAATTTCTTTAGGCAGCTACTGAGCATTTCTGTTAGGCGAAGCACCATGCTGGTGGCTTGGAATTTAAAACAGAATACATTTTATATTCTGTTGTGGATCTGATTATAAGCTTAGGGGACAATATATAGATAAGTATTATTATGGTACAGTGAGGTTTTGTTGTTTTTTTTTTTTTTTTTTTTTTTTGACAGGCAGAGTGGATAGTGAGAGAGAGAGACAGAGAGAAAGGTCTTCCTTTTTCCGTTGGTTCACCCCTCAATGGCCGCTGCGGTTGGCGTGCTGTGCCCAGTGCACCATGCTGATGCTTCTCCTGGTCTCCCATGCAGGTGCAGGACCCAAGCACTTGGGTCATCCTCCACTGCACTCCCGGGCCATAGCAGAGAGCTGGCCTGGAAGAGGGGCAACCGGTACAGAATCTGGCACCCCGACCAGGACTAGAACCTGGTGTGCCAGCGCCGCAGGTGGAGGATTAGCCTAGTGAGCTGTGGCGCCGGCCGGTACAGTGAGATTTTAAACATGGTAGTAAATATACGGAGTTTCAAGAATAATTCTGAGGACTGGCATTGTGGTGTAGCAGGTAAAGCCACCATCTGAGGCGCTGGCATTCCCTATGGGCACCGGTTCCAGTCCTGGCTGCCACACTTCCAACCTGCTCCCTGCTGATGCACCTGGGAAAGCAGCGGAGGATGGGCCAAGTGCTTGGGTCCCTGCTACCCATGTGGGAGACCCAGAGGAAGCTCCTAGCTTCTGTCTTTGGTCTGGCCCAGCCTGGTGATTGCAGCCATTTGAGAAATAAAGCAGCAGATGGAAGATGTCTCTCTGGTCTCTCCCTCTCTTTTTATAACTCTGCCTTTCAAATAAATACATCTTTAAAGACGAGTAATTCTCTACAGGAGCAAAACCAATGTTGTGTCCTGCTCCCCTGAGCCCAGCAGTCGCACAGATCCTGTGTGAGCAGATTGCTGGGGGAGTTCACCCCACACCAGGCCGGCGGGCAGGCAGGCGGGCAGTGCTGCAGCACAGCAGGCTCCGGCTGGGCGTCCTGGTGTGGATCCCGTTTCACATAGTCTTCCTGGGCACAGCGTCAGCTCCGCAGACAGAGGAGCCCCCCAGGCTGCACCCTCTTCGGATGCCGTTTGCAGGTCCCGGGTGGTTTGACCTGTGCTTCTGGAAGCAGCTATAAATTGGTTGCACGCAGTTCTGCCTTTGGCTTCACTTCGTGTGCTAGAGCAGCTCCCAGTACTTGGGCAACACTGAAGTGCGCTGATTTATTATAAAGGGTGTTACAGTGGACGTAGATGAAGAGGTGGCTGGGGAGTTATGGGAGAAGGGCACGGAGTTCCATGCCCTCCTGGTGTGCCTCCCTCCTTAGAACCTCCCCGTGTTCCAAAGCTGGAAGCTCTGCACACACTATTCTTTTCATTACTTTTTTTTAAAAAAATTATTTATTTGAAAGGCATAATTAGAGGGAGAGACACAGTGAAAATGAGTTTTTTTTTAAACATTTTTTTCATTCATCTATTTGAGACGCAGTCACAGACAGAGGGAAAAAGAGAGATAAGGAGAGAGAGAGAGAGAGAGAGAGAGAGAGAGAGAGAGAGATATGTCTTCCATCAGCTAGCCCACTGCCCAAATGGGAGCAACAGCCAGAGCCAGGCTGATCTAAAGTCAGCAGCCAGGAGCCTCCTGAAGGTCTCCCATTCAGGGTCAGGGGCCCAAGCACCCGGGCCATCCTCCACCGCTTTCCCAGGCCATAGCTGAGAGCTGGATCGGAACTGTAGCAGCTGGGACATGAACTGGTGCCCACCTGGAATGCCAGCATCCCAGGCAGAGAACCAGTGTATTATGCCACAGCACCAGCCCCTGTTTTGTATTTCTTTAAACTTGACTTGGGAGGTAGGAGCTCCCATTGCTGGTTCACTCCTCAAATGCCTGCAACAGCTGGGGCTGGACCAGGCTGAAGCTGTAACTGAGAATCCTCCCAGGTCTCCCACATGGATGACAGGGGTCTCAGCCCCTCGAGCCTGCATCAGCTGCTGCCCAGGATGTCCATTAGCAAGAAGCTGGACTTGGGAGCAGAGCTGGCTGCAGACCCAGGCACTCTGATAGGGACTGTGAACCTCTGAACAGCTCTGCCAGACACCCGCCCCCTGTTGGGGTTCTGTGTGGGCTTCACTGTGTGGTCTGGTAGAAGCACGCACAGGGACGCGGAAAGGTGATTGGACAGGAGCGCATGTTCCGAGTGGGGACTCGGATCCCTGCGTGTTCCTGCCTCAGGGGCATGCTGCAGGACCCCTGCTGTAACATGGGCCCAGGACCTAGCAGAGGAGCTAGGTCAGCAGCTCCCAGGTGGAGGGGGGGAGATGGGCGTTTCTGTGACCTGCCACAGGAAGAGAAGTTCTAGCCTGTGCGGCCTGCCCTGGGGGGAGAGCTCACAGGGATGCAGGGCAGAAGGTGAATCTTTCTTCACCTTCTCGGAGGAGTGAGGCACCCCCACCTGCTTATTCTGGTCGATGAGGAAGTAGGCCTCTGGGCGGTAGGGCCAGGAACCATGGATGACACAGAGAGAGTAGTGTGCACGTAGAAATGTGAATGTTTATTCAAATATGCAAAAATGACTGTGTATTGTAACATCATGTCATGCTTTTGAGGTTGCTCTGGTCCTTAGATGACCTAAACTTGAACTCGGGTGTGCATTGTAGGGTGAGGGTTGAAGTGAAGGCGTTCTGTAAGGGGTGGCGTCACTAGTCCCAGTGTGGTCATCAGAACACAGGCTTCATGATTATGCACGAATGACAGTCCTTCAGGGGAATGTGGGTGCTTAAAGTGTCGTTTTGAATCCTGAAAACCTTGATTGTACCAGATTTTCTGATTTGCCATTAATTTAAAAAAATTTTTATTTATTAAAAGGGAACAAACTTCCTGTATTTCATTTACAATTTTAAGAGCGTAGTGGTACTTCCCACTCTGCACTGTCTTCCTCTCTCCCTTCCCCCTCTCTCCTCCTGTACACTTTTCCTACCTGGGAAACCATGCTTGCCACCCCCCCCCCCCCAACAGAGTTATGAGCCACGTGTGTCACTGCCCATAGATGAAACCTGTCTTTTGTTGGTAAATAGAGTCATGGGAAAACAGCGAGGCCCAGGGGTGGGGGCGCGGCCCAGGAGGGTGGGGGAGGGTTGATGGTGGCACATTTGCTTGCAGGACATCACAGTTCTCATGAGGCCTCATTGATAAAGTATTTCCCGCTCAAAGCTGAGTGTGGTTTCCAGCACTGAGTAAATATTTGGAAAATAACAGGCATGTTTATCACTGCACTTGGATTTTTATCTTGCCGTGTCTACCACGCTGAAAGTTTTACCAGTGCTGAGACCAAGTCTTTTTATTTATTTATTTATTTATTTATTGACAGGCAGAGTTAAACAGTGAAAGAGAGACAGAGAGAAAGGTCTTCCTTTGCCGTTGGTTCACCCTCCAATGGCTGCTGCGGCTGGCGCACCGCACTGATCCGAAGGCAGGAGCCAGGTGCTTCTCCTGGTCTCCCATGGGGTGCAGGGCCCAAGCACCTGGGCCATCCTCCACTGCCTTCCTGGGCCACAGCAGAGAGCTGGCCTGGAAGAGGAACAACCAGGACAGAATCTGGCGCCCCAACTGGGACTAGAACCCGGGGTGCCGGCGCCTCAGGAAGAGGATTAGCCAAGTGAGCCGCGGCGCCGGCCGAGACCAAGTCTTATGCCCACCCCATCTCTCTCTTACATCTCTAAAGTCTTGCCCAATACCTGATAGGTTGACTGCACCTCCATTGAATTAACTGATATGAAGTTTATTTTCAGTTTTATCTCGTGTTGGAGACAGATGTCAACATCCATTGAGCTGGTGAACCAAACCAGACCATGCTGAATTAAGTTTTCCTAGCATATTAGTAACAGCATACAGATGCATGACAGAACATTTTGGCCGTAGGCTTCTATTGTTAGATTAGATTTCTTCCTTATCCCGTTGAGTTTGGTATTTCACACTAGTGTCAGTGTAATAATTTGCAGTGAATCTAATGATACTCAAGTGTTTGAATATCCTTTGTCAGTTTTCAGCTCGCTGCACAGGATGTGATGTGTGAGGTGAATTCAGAAATCTGTTTTCTATAACAGAACAATATCTCCGGTGTGCCTACTTAGGAGAGGTCTCTCACTGGACTCCAAGACGGGAACTTCATTTGCTTTTTTTTTTTTTTTTTTTTTTAAATTTTTTTATCTTTGACAGGCAGAGTGGACAGAGAGAGACAGAGAGAAAGGTCTTCCTTTTGCTGTTGGTTCACCCTCCAATGGCCACCTCAGCCGGCGTGTTGCGGCTGGCGCACTGTGCTGATCTGAAGCCAGGAGCCAGGTTCTTCTCCTGGTCTCCCATGGGGTGCAGGGCCCAAGCACTTGGGCCATCCTCCACTGCACTCCCAGACCACAGCAGAGAGCTGGCCTGGAAGAGGGGCAACTGGGACAGAATCCAGCACCCTGACCAGGACTAGAACCCGGAGTGCCAGCGCCGCTAGGCGGAGGATTAGCCTATTGAGCCATGGCGCCGGCCTCATTTGCTTTTTTGTAAGAAAATATAAATAAAATGGATATAAGTAGAATGTTGCTTGTTATGAATACTTCTGGAAACTTGGGGAATAAACTGTTTTGTTGTTTTGGTTTTTTAAAAAGAGGTTTGTGGTTTGGTGTTTGCCCTAGCATTTAAGGCCTGTGTCCCATGGCAGAGTGACTTGGTTGCCTGCCCAGCTCTGGCTCCCGACTCCAGCTTCCTCCTGATGCAGACCCTGGCTTCCATCTTTGACTGGCACAACCCTGGCCATGTGCTCATGCCCCAGTGGGTGGGGGAGTACCTTGTTCTTGTTCTCATGCTCTCCGTTCTCAAATCTTTTGAAAAGTGTATAGTGCAAGTAGAGAAAAGGAATTTGGAAGGGAAACGTATCATGGTTACAACATACATTTGACTATTTTACAATTACTTAGCATCATCTGTGCAGCAGGTCATTATAATCTGGGTTGTTTTCACAGTTGTGGTTTTCGGGGTTGGCGCTATGGCGTAGGTAGGTAGGGCTGCCGCCTGCAATGCCAGCATCCCATATGGGTGCCTGTTCAGGTCCCAGCTGCTCTGCTTTTGTCTAGCTGTCTACTGCGGCCTGAGAGAGCAGTGGAAGAGGGCCCAGGTCACTGGGCTCCCACCCGCATGGAGATCTGAAGGAAGCTCCTCGCTTCGGATCGACCCGGCTCCAAGCATTGCAGCCATTTGGGATTGAACTAGCTGATGGAAGACCTCTCTGTGCCTCTGCCTCTCTCTAGCTCTGCCTTTCAATTGAATAAGTAAATCTTTTTTAAAAAAAGCAATTTAAAAAGTTTGTAGTTTTCTAAATATAACAGCCATTTTCATATATAAATTTATATGAAGTGGTGAGTATTATAAGCATTAGAACTTGAGATTTGGGTCACTAATGCACTTCTGTTTACTTTAACTGAACATCTGTCTGACTTAAATCCATCTCCAATTAACAGAACCTGTAGATGTGAATGCAGAGTCACTGTCGATTAAGTTTATTGTAAATTTTGACACAGTCATGAAGATGCAGTATCTGGAGATAAGCCATATGAGCTAACAGGCCCTAAGTTTTCAAAGAGAGTGAATTTTGACAATTTACATGTTAAACGACCTGGTGGTAGCTTCTAGCAAGATGATAAGGTATTACAGTGAAGGTTAGACGCTCTTGGAGAAATCTGCAGATTCCTGGACGCTCGTGTGGGTTGATGGGGAGTGTGCCTCCCAAGTCTCTCCCTGTGTTCTTCATGGAAAGCAACGCTGTGCTGAGCACGTGCACTGCATGTGGTGTATTCCTTTTTATTTACTCTGCTGTAAGCAAGATGGGCTTTGGTCTTCTCGGGGATGCCGATAACAGGTCACCTCTGAAAGTGGGCAAATCCGAAAGATGTGGGCTGGCTGCTCTGACTGGTAGGCTGGGAGCTCAGGCTGTCAGGCCTGTCCACCTACAGAGTCCAGAGCCAGCCGAGTGGCTACCAGGCTTGATGACGGAGTTAGCGTGAAACACTCCTGAAAGGTCCCGGCATGCTTTGAGAACCAGCAACGGTGGAAAATAAGCAGTCACGTATGTATAGCTGTCTGTGCCACATGTGCAGTCTGTTTGTGTTGTGTTCTTCCATGCACACTTGGACCTGTTGAGCCAGAGAGACCGGCGCCGTCCAGGGAAGCCCCCGTGCACAGTGTGTGCTTGTCTCGGTCATGAGGGCGGCTTCCTGTGCAGCTGGGCAGAGACGTGTGCGTGACCTCCAGAGCCTGGCAGGACTTTTCCTGTCTCACCAGGTCATCACGTGTGCTGGGGAGCTTGTCCTGTGACGCTCGGCCGACCAGAAAGGCGGCTCTGTGTCCCTGCTTTCAACTTGCCTGAATGTGCAGGAAGCATTGCTGGGCTCGTTGGCCGTACCTGAGTCCTTTACTTTGCTGCTTTTGGCTGCAGTCTTTGAGTTGATCGGATTACCTTTACCTCGCCTGAGCACACTGGGGACGGCTGTGGTGCAGTCGAGACTGTTGTCTGGTGTTCTTGTCAGAGTGTCTCGCAAGTGAGAGGGTGACGGTTGTGACTGTTCTGACAGCCGTGCGCCCCGCACCTGCTCTCCAGCTCCTCAGCCCCTCCTGTCTCCCTGGTGGCGAATTCTCATCCTGCAGCTCTCCACTCCAGAAAACCGACCGCTGCGTGTTCTGGAGGTGGTGGGCTTGCCGGTCAGCCTGGACTCTGGAGTGCGTTTTCTGTTTTCTGAAAGCCAGAAGTGACTTCTCCATACAACTCACGGTTGAGGTCTGTAGCTCGGATAGGCACGGATCCGAAGACCGGGCCCCACACCTCCTTGCCTTAGGCCGGGTTGCACATTCCTGTTTGATTTTTGTTGTCAGAAAACATCTCCCTGGAGAAATGAGCGTCTTGCAGAAATGAACGCCTGCTATTTGTCACTCACCCTTCCCAGAGCTTCGGTTCCTGGCTCTTCCGCATCCCTTCTCTCTCAGGTCCCCTGACGGCCCACCACCCCTGCCGACCACATGCACACCCCGTGTTCCGATGTTGCAGAGTCTCCGTGGAGGCTGTGGAGAGCTTTGCTGTGCTTCTCAATGTGTGACCTACAGTCCACGCAGTACACTTGCCGTGCCGGTCCACGCCCCACCCCCTCCAGTGGACAGATGGCCCAGATGCCGCCCACCGGAACTTCTGTGTACACGATGTTCACCTTCCAGCGGCAGCCTTTGTTGGTTCCTGACTTCAAATAAGTAAAAACGTATTTTGAAAAACTGATAATTCTTCCCCCAAACAGCAGAAGGACTAGCCAGGAGGGGTTTTTTCCAGCTTTTATTTCCTCTTTGTATGTGATACTGAAGTTGGTCAGGGCAGCAACACGTTGTGATTGGTCTAAGGAGGATCAGGGTTTGCGTGGCATCTTCTTCATTTAGATACTGATGCATTGTTCCTATCAAGCAACTTTTTTTTTTTTCTTTCTTAAGAACTGCCTTTACTTTGGCTTCTCGTTTTTAAATATTCCTCTTTGGAGCTTTCATGCCACAAGAGCAATACTCTACCGTGTATTTATTTATTCATTTATTTACTTGTTTGTTTATTTAACAAATAGAGTTAGGCAGTGAGAGAGAGACAGAGAGAAAGGTCTTCCCTCCGTTGGCTCACCCCCCAAATGGCCGCTACGGTCCAAGCTACACCAATCCGAAGCCAGGAGCCAGGTGCCTCCTCCTGGTCTCCCATGCGGGTGCAGGGCCCAAGGACCTGGGCCATCCTCCACTGCCTTCTGGGGCCACAGCAGAGAGCTGGACTGGAAGAGGAGCATCCGGGACTATAACCCGCCACCCATATGGGATGCCGGTGTCGCAGGTGGAGGATTAACCAAGTGAGCCATGGTGCCGGCCCCCATGTATTCCTTTTAAGTCAATAAATCAAACATGTTTTCAGGCCATTAAAAGTAACAGAAGCAGCTTCCTCCTTGTTCCTTCCTAGGAAATGTCGTCAGCAGAAGAGAGCAGGCCCTGGGTGCGAGGGGAGCACCAGGCCGAGCTCTGTTAACGCAGAAGTCGCACAGTTCTTCTTTCTTACGGTGTTCACTTCCCCGGGCATTGCTTAGACTCCAGGCTATGGTAGATTTGCGTTTTTCACAGGTGGGGCCTTAAGCACAAGGCAGTGACACGACCTTGTCCTGAGATGTGTATCTAGTAGCTTCTGTAGCTCAGACTGGAACCCAGGAAGTTTCGTCCCAAAGTTGGGGTTCTTCTCTGTTGTACCATGGTGCTTCTCGAGAGGGCTACGCGACCACCTGCCTGAGACCAGTGCAGTAGGGTCAGCCTCCGCCTGCAGCGCCAGTACCCCAGATAGGCACCAGTTCGTATCCCAGCTGTTCCTCTTCTGATCCAGCTCTCTGCTGTGGCCTGGGAAAGCAGTAGAAGATGGCCCAAGTGCTTGGGCCCCTACACCCGCCTGGGAGACCTGGAATAAGCTGCTGGCTCCTGGCTTTAGATCGTCCCAGCTCTAGCCGTAGTGGCCATTTGGGGAGTGAACCAGCGGACGCAAGACCTTTCTCTATGTCTCTCCCTCTGTCTGTCTATAACGCTGTCCCACAAATAAATAAATAAATAATCTTTTTAAAAAAGGAAAAACCACCTGCCTTATGCAGGTACTGTGAGAATGAAGTGAGACAGCAGGGTCTGACACATGGTCAGTCTGTGGTAGATATTGGCTTTCAACCTCCTTGTAATTTTATAATATCTACCCTGTCTTCTTCCTCGGTGGAATAGTGTCAAGGGATATTCATACCAGTTAATAATGTGAATTTCACAAACTTGCATAGGTTATTGACTCCTTCTGAACTGTAAGTTTTTCAGCTTTAATGATAGGAAAAATAATATGCACTTTATAGTGGTTTCATGACTATTAAGTAGTGTTTTTTAGAAAACACAATTAAGTCATATTATGCAAGGGTAAGTGGTACATTTGAGTTGCCAGCACTGTTGGCCTCCTCTGCCCCCTTATGAGGCTCTTAAGGCCAGGGACTGCGGTTCCTCTTTTTTCTTGTATTTATCGTAAGATCCATCACTGCTTTTGTCAGGACGCAGCAGGTGCATAGTGGATGCTCGCAGGACTGGAAAGAGAAAGGCTGGAAGGAAGGACGAAGGTAGGGATATTGTTCCAGTGGAGACAACTTTGCTCCTGGTCCATATAGACAGACCACTTACAGGCCACGTGGACCTCAAAAATGCTTAGTTTTTAAATTTAAAGGTTAAAATGTTTACTTTTTTTATTCTAAAGTATTTCACAACTAATTTTATGGCCCCAAAGGGAATGATGAGGATGAAAGGGGAAGCACAGAGGAGGGAGGCCTGGGTAGTGTGGTGGAGGTGTCCCACCTTATTCCCGGCTCCACCCTCAAGGGTCCCTGTCCCATGGCTTCGGGATTATCAGATTATCAGGTTATTATCAGACTATCAGATGACTGACCTTTGTTTTAGAAGTGTTGTTGTTGGACTTTGACGTCTTCAGTGACTCCTCTCTGAATGGTTCTGCAGCCAGGGTGGACGTGGAAGTTGGGGACGGTGTGTGTGGTCGCATCCTGTGTGGTTGTACTATGTGCAGCCAGAGCCAGCAGCCCGGGGTCCAGCGAGGTCCACGTGAGGACGGGGTGCATAGTTGTTCTCCAGCTCCACTGTCAGGCTGCTAGTACCTAGGAGGCAGGCGCTGCCTTTGCCCGGTGGTTCTGTGGGTCTCTCCAAAGACTTGACAATGCCTCTTGGCATGAGGGAGGGACAACTGTGTTTCCTGGGCCTGAGCCTGGGTAACTCCATTACAAAGACAGGTTTGCCTGTTCAGACTCCGCTCTGTTTGGCACCGTTTCCAGAAACTGATGCTGTGTTAGGTCAAGGGCACCAGCCGGGTTTCGTCCTTGGCTTCACAGGCAGCACCCAATCATGTTACCCTCCACGGGTTCTGGCACCTGGGCGTGCCGTGCTCTTGTTGCTGGCTTTTGCGCCTGCAGGTCTCAAACAGCACATCCTTTGTTTCTTCTTAGTTTAAACCGAATTAGCTCTCTGTACTGCAGCGTCTGCAATGCCTTCTGCCCTTGATGCAATAAGAAAAAGTATGTGGCAGGTTACCCAGTGGGGAAATTGGAAATGAAGCCCGAGGGTGGGCATGAGGCTTCTCACTTGCAGGCCTGTCTTTTTCCGTTCAGGCTTAATTCTGCCTGGTGTTCTTCGTGGCAGGTGGAGAAAACAGGTGGCACCTGAGGAAAAGTGACGTTTTCTTTTATTATGGCATTGAGTGTTTACTCTTACTAATTTTTTATGAGTGGATAAAATGAAAAGCCTTCAGATTCACCTGTTGCTGGGAAGGGGGTTATCCAGCGGGAGGCTAGAGTGTAAAAGATCACCCTCTGAGGCCACCTGCTGTTGTGTTGCCAGCACACCTGCTCTTGGTGCCTGCGCCGGCACCTCCCAGGTGCCGCTGCCATTAGCTCTTCAGGTTTTGCCCTGGCCTCAAGTGCCAGGACGTGGGATGGTCTCCTGTTTCTGAGCAGGTCACTTCGTGCCTTTGCGCTTGCTTCCTCTTCGGTAAAATAAAGTATTACCAAAACCTGGGAAAAGTTTCTCTAATCTAGCCGCTTCAGGAGCAGACAGGTGAACAGGGAAAAAAAGGCACAGTTTTGTTCCTCGATATCCACACGGGATCATTTGCGTGTCCCCCTGGAAAAGCCAAAGCTCTCCATGCTCAAGTCTGTCACACGGAAGGCCTGGTTACACATGTCTTAGAACCTTCGCTCAGCTACCTCAATCCCTGTTACAAGGCCGGTGCCACGTAAATAGGTGCTTTGCTGTAGAGGTCAGGGGATAATGGCGAGGGACAGGCACAGTTTTTTCTTGAATATTTTCATCCATGGTTGGTTGAATCTGCAGGTGCAGAACCCATGGATCCTGACAGCCGCTGTCCTCTGATTGTCTGTCCTCTCTGCCGGCCGCTTCCTCTGTGTGAAACCGACGGTCATGAGGGGCGAGCTCAGTAGACCCCAGACCCGTGGGCTCAGCTTCCATGGAGGATACGAGTGGATTCATAAAAGAACAGGGAGATTGAAGCCACACGCTGTCGTGGGGTGCTTGTGACCCCCGTTTACTCTGGATCACTGTAACTTGAAATGGACGGTGGCCAACCGAGACGCGTTCAGGGCAACCCTTCCTCTGCAGTGCGTGCCCTAGCTTGGGTTTTGTGGTGCAGGCAGGAGTGCCGGGCCGGCCACTCGCGTATTTCTGGCCGTTGAAGGCCTCTTGCTGAAGCTGAAGAGTGCTCGCTCTCTCAGAGTGCTTTTCATGGCAAACCGATGTATCAGGAAGTGGCCTCGTGGTTTTCCAGATCACACACATCTGAGCCGGCGCACATGGTTTCCAGGACATTACTAGCAGGTGGAACAAACAGGGGAGTGCTTGTGAATCTGGGACGCGCAGTTGCAAGTATTTGTGGGAAGAAAACACAGTGACAGCCGGGTCTGGAGCACTCTGATTGTTGTTGCAGTCTTAGAGTAGCCTGAGGTTTTGGCTGTTGCCCTCCCCTGTGTGCCCTTCCTTGGACTTCAGCCGGGTATATTTAGATATACTGGCCTTTGGTCCAGAATCCCAAATTCTGAGTCCTATGTGACTGACATTGTTGGAAGACCTGTCACTGCCTCCCAGGTCCATGTCTGTACCTGTGCCGTGTGCAGCACGGGGCGCAGGGGCGTCTGCAGGGGTGAGTGATGGCTGGTGCTGGGCGCGGAGGAGGAAGTCCTTGGGGCCTCTTGGCACTGACAGCCGAAGCCCCTGCAGTCCTGCACAAGGCAGCTGAGCGCTCTGGGAAAGAAACCACAGTGGGCAGATCTGGGTTACCTCTTCTTTCTTCATCTCCTGTCTTTTCCCTATGGACTGCTTGAGTCCCAGCACTGCTCAGTGAACTCCAGGAGCGAGAAAGAAAACGAAAAAGAAAAACAGAACGTCTAGGCAGAGCGCTGAGCAAAGGGAGCTGTGTGAGCGCGAGCTTGGAAGGGATCGCCATCCCCTACCTCTGTCTGCCCCTCCTGGCCCTGAGCTGAGGCCTGTTCCCAGCCTCCATGGCTGCACTGAGGTCCCAGCCTCAGCTCCTCCTCCTGCTGGGAGGAGCCTGGACTTGGGTCTTGGGGGCGGGATCACTGTGCCTCTCTGCCCTACAGGTTCTCTGGCTGCCATGCCCCAAGGGTGGTTCCAGGTGTGTGGAACAGTGTGGGAGAGGCAGGTCAGTGTGGGAGAGGCAAGCCCCAGGAGCACCCCTTGCCTTTGGGATTGGAGACTGGGGGGCAGGGAGGTCCCGGAGGGCTGAGAGCTGGAGCAGGTGTTGTCTCCTGTTCTGCTGTGTGGATTGGCACAAGTCCCCAGCTCACAGCCAGGCTGCTCCTGCACTGTTCAGGCTCAAAGGGGTCTCACAAAGGTTTTGAGAACAGGAGTGTAAATACTATGCAAATGCAGACTATCTCCAAAGCAGGGTAGGCTTGGGTTCTGCACCTACCTGAGCTGATTAATAGGTAAAAACAGACAAAACATAAACAGCATTCTCTGATGGACTTTCACAGAACCTGTACACCTGCAACGTATGTCCAGATACATCCCAAAGTTACTCGACATATGAAAAGCCAGAGAAATCTGACCAATTCTTAAGATAAAAAATCACCAGATGACAACACAAGATGACCCAGATGATGGGTGCATCAGACCAAAATTTAAATAAGTTTTTGTAATGGTGACTTAAGGGATAAAGGTGAGTACTCTAGAAATGAATAGGAAGGTAGAATTTCTCAGCAGGAAGATAGAAACTCTAAAACAAACAAGCAAAAATTTTAGACTTGAAGAATACAGTGTTCCCCCTAAAAAATGCATTGAACAGTGGTTAGTAGCAGAAGGGAGATGACAGAAGAGTCAGTGGCTGTGGGGAGCAACCCGGACTAGACTGAGTTACTGGAATTAAGACTTATTCTATGCATCTGCTCTCCCACAATATGGCGCTGGGAGAGAAGTAAACAGCTTCCGCACAGCTGCCTCCAGTTCAACCAATTAACTGTAGGACTTGCTCCTGATTGGAGAGCAGCGTACTCGGCGTGTGGGCAGCCGAGTTGGGATTGGCGGAGGAGGACTATAAAGGAGGAGAGAGACGGCATGCACCAGGAACATCTAAGGGGAACATCTAGCTGAAGGAACACCCGTGCAGCCCCCGAGAGAGCCGGCCGGCGGTGTGCCGCTCCCCTGCGGAAGTGGGAATGCGGCCAGGGGGAACTGCCCTTCCACGGAGGTGGAAGGGATAGTAGCCAACCCGGGAAGAACCAGCAGTAAACCCGGGGAGGGCCGAGCAGACAAAAGAACAGCGCAGGGTCCTGTGTTGCTCCTCCACGAAGAGGGGGAGCGACATAATGGTGCCGTGACTCGGATATGAAGCCTAGGCAGGGTTTAGTGTCGTTCCCCCATGAAGACGGGGAGCGACATAATGGTGCCGTGACTCGGATAGGAAACCTAGGACGGATAGCAAACTTAGGAGGGAAGAAACGGGAAGAAGCAGGAAAATACCAGAGAGAGAGATTAGCAAACAGCCTAGGGAAAAGCCGGACGAAAAGGGTGCCGGAAGAAGCTATTGAAAGCCTAGGCATAGATTCAGATACGGACTACAGGGGGAAGCTGGGAGAAATCTCTAAGGTCGAAAGCGAAAGTGAAAGCTAGAACAAACAGACTCGGATGCGGACTGTGGGGAGAGGCCAGGAGAAATGAGGGAGGAATATTGTTGGAAGAAAGCTTGGGGAAACATACCGGGTAGAGAAAAATGTTAGGGAAATTGAAGCCGCGGGGGGCAGGCCAAGGCTGAAACGAAAGCCACTTTGGGATTCTCAAGTTAGCCCGGGAATGGGGGGCGAAAAGTTGAAACCAGAAGCTGAAACGTAAGCCAGATTGGGATCCGTCTGATTAGCCCGGGGAGCAAAGGACGGGAAGCCAAACCGTGGGGCGGAGACGTATGCTGGGTTGAATTCGCCAGGCTAGCCCGGGGAACTTAGATTGAATGCTAGTGGCGGACACGTAAGCTACGCTGTGTTACTCGCGGAAGCCGCCGCGTGCAGAGAGAGCACGGGGCGTGAATAGATAGGGAACGGGGCTGGCGCGAGGCCGTGGTGCAGACGCGAAGGGCGTGGAGACCGCGGAGCGCGCGAAGCCAAGCCGCGCAAAGCCGGGAAGCCTAGCAGATGAGAGAGGCGCGGGCTGAAGCGGCTCAGAGCCGAAAAGCTGCCGAGAAGCAGCCTCGGGGCGGGCGCAGCTGGGAAGCCGCGGGGATAAGAATGAGACCGGGAAGCTGCGGGGATAAGAGAAACAGAAGTTTAGAAGTAAGATGAGAGAAATAGGAATGCTGGAAGATAGAAGTAAAATGGGAGAAATAGGAATGCCCGGAGATAGAGAAATAGAGAAATAGAAAGGCCTCCCTACAACACTGCAATGTGAGAGCTTGGATTCGGTCTGCCTGATTAAGTGAGGCGATGAGCACGATGAGCACCTGCGGCGGCTAGCAGCTTATGCGCCGCAGGTCACCGAAGACAGGCACGAATTAACATCAGTAAGGCTTCCCCACAATGTAACAATTAGGAGGCTTGGATTCGGTCTGCCTGATTTAAGGCGGTAAGCACCAGCAAGCAGCTCGACCAAAGCATGAGCTGCAGGTCACCGAAGATAGGCACAAACCAACACTAATAAGTCTCCCCCACAATACGGCAATGAGAAGGCTTGGATTCGGTTTGCCTGATAGGTTTTGTAAGCACCTGCAGGCAGTTCTAGCAGAGCAGAGCATGCGCTGCAGGGCACCGAACACAGGCACGCATCAGCGCCTAAAAACCTCCTCACAACATGGCGAAGAGAGGACCCGGATTCGGTTTGCCTGATTGATAGGACTTGTAAGAACCTGTGGCAACTCTAGCAAGTAGAGCAGAGTGTGTGCCGCGGGACACCAAAGACAGGCGCGTATCAACGCCAAAAAATAAAAAGAAAGGGGGATCTGTGGGGAGCAACCCGGACTAGACTGAGTTACTGGAATTAAGACTTATTCTATGCATCTGCTCTCCCACAATATGGCGCTGGGAGAGAAGTAAACAGCTTCCGCACAGCTGCCTCCAGTTCAACCAATTAACTGTAGGACTTGCTCCTGATTGGAGAGCAGCGTACTCGGCGTGTGGGCAGCCGAGTTGGGATTGGCGGAGGAGGACTATAAAGGAGGAGAGAGACGGCATGCACCAGAAACATCTAAGGGGAACATCTAGCTGAAGGAACACCCGTGCAGCCCCCGAGAGAGCCGGCCGGCGGTGTGCCGCTCCCCTGCGGAAGTGGGAATGCGGCCAGGGGGAACTGCCCTTCCACGGAGGTGGAAGGGATAGTAGCCAACCCGGGAAGAACCAGCAGTAAACCCGGGGAGGGCCGAGCAGACAAAAGAACAGCGCAGGGTCCTGTGTTGCTCCTCCACGAAGAGGGGGAGCGACAAGTGACCTTCACATCCATTGGTAGAAATCATCGAAGCAATAGAAATTATCAAAGGAGAAAATTGAAAAACTCAAGCCACCAGTACATTGTTGAAAGTTTGACACTGGGCGCATCAGAATTGCAGAGGAAAGAGGAAAACGGTACAGATAGGCACTTTGAAGAAATAATGGTTAGAAACGCCCCAACTTTGGTGAAAGATTTAAAGTCAAGAAACCCAGCAAACTTCAAGAGAGCATTATAATAACACGGCTAGGAATAACAATCAACCATGTGTGTGACAAGCCTAGAAATCTCTGCTCCATCCTTACAGGCGAAGATTAGACTGAAAAATCAATAGCTGATTGCTCTTTTTTTAAAAAAATGTATTTGCTTTCATTTATTGGAATAACACAGTTACAGACCAGTGTGTGATCTTGTCCTTACTGTTGTCCTTAGATACATGAAGAGAGGAGGCTCAGAGACAGCAGACAGCTTGTCTGAGAACATACAGGAAGGGACTGGGCGAGATTTGCACCTAGGTTGAGTTTTTTTTTTTTTTTTTTTAAGATTTATTTATTTATTTGAAAGAGTTACACAGAAAGAGGAGAGGCAGAGAGAGAGAGAGAGAGAGAGAGAGAGAGAGAGAGAGATGTCTTCCATCTTTTGGTTCACTCCCCAGTTGGCCACAATGGCTGGAGCTGTGCCGATCCGGAGCCAGGAGCCAGGAGCTTCTCCTGGGTCTCCTATGGCCTCTTCCACTGCTTTCCCAGGCCGTAGCAGAGAGCTGAATCAAAAGTGGAGCAGCCGGGACTGAAACCTGTGCCCATATGGGATGCCGGCATTGGAGGCAGTGGCTTTACCTGCTAATCCACAGCGCCGGCCCATCAGTTTTTTTTTTTTTTTAATTTATTTTATTTGTTTGAAAGTGAGAGTTACAGAGGGAAAGAGAGGGAGAGACAGACAGATCTCTTCCATCCCCTAGTTCCCTCCCTAAATGACCCCAGGGACTAGGGCTGGGCCAGAGCAAAGTCAGGAGCCAGCAGCTTCTTCTGGGTCTTCAATGTGAGTACAGAGGCCCAAGCACTTAGGCCATCCTCTGGCTTTTTCCCAGGTGCCTTAGCAGGGAGCGGGATTGGAAGTGGAGCAGCTGGGAATTGAACTGGTGCTTATATGGGATGCTGGTATTGCATATGGTGGCTTTACCTGCTTTGCCACAGCGCCTGCGTACCAGTTGCTCTTAGAAGAGAAGTGAGGTCAACTGGAAACCATTATAACTTAGTGAAATAAGCCAGTCTCAAAAAGATAGGTATGGTATGTTTTCCCTGATCTGTGGTAACTATTAAGAGTATCTAAAATGTAATGTATTGGAGTGAAATTCATATTTTGAGAATTAATGATTGTTTATATTCCTCATCTCAACTACTGAAGAACAGTGATTTTTTTCTTCATACTATTTGTTGAACTCTTTACTTATTGTAGGGTTAATCTTATGAGTATAAGGTAAACTGGAAATAGATCTTTGTAAAAATCAAGAGTAGGAATAGGAGAGGGAGGAGGAAGAAGGATGGGAGTGTGGACGGGTGGGCAGGAGGGTAGGGTGGGAAGTACCACTATGTTCCTGTCTGTATATATGAAATCCTTGAAATTTAGATACCTTAAATAAAGTCAAAGAAAAAGACGAGAAGTGAGGTCACCAGGAAGACTACTGCTCCCAAACTGGACAGGCAGGTGGACAGCAGAACCTGTGAGCACAGCCACCAGGGCTGGGAACCAGGGCTGGAGCAGGCAGACCCCGCTGTGAGGGCTGGATTGTCCCTGGCTGTGCCCAGTCCTTCAGAGGTGGAACTCCAGGGGAATCCATTGCCTCCTACCCCTGCAGCTGGGGGAGTTTGACCTCCTGATGCTCCACCAAGTTCTCACAGTGGTCCTGGGGAGAAACCCCTCTGCCTCCTGTAGAGGTGTGAGGAGGCTCTGTCTTCTGACGCACGCTGTCTGTGAGACCCTGGGTGAGCAGAGCCGAACTGCTCTGGGGAAACAAACGGTCAAGTCCAGCCCCGTCTCGAGTTCCCCGTGGAAGAATGGAAGCCTCAGCTCTAGCAGCCCATCCAGCCCGCTCACGGCAGGAGGGGGCCGAGAAGCCCCACCCACAGACACTGCCTCACTGAAAGACTGACACCCAGTCATCACCCACAGAGATCTGCACCTACCCCCACCCCGTTGCTGGGTTACTGAGGGCCTGTTGACTCCCGTACCTTGGCTCAGCGTTGCTGTGTTCTGCATTCAAGGAACATTACAAGGTGAACTAAAAGGCAGAAGCAAAGGTTAAAGAGAACAGCAAGCATCAGAGCTGGCCTCATATGACAAGGATGTTGGCATCGCCAGATTGGGAATTTTAATATTTTTTTATTTGAAAGAGTTAGAGAGGTAGAGACAGAGAGAGAGGTCTTCCATTTGCTGGTTCACTCCCCAGATGGCACCCCACGTGGGTGCAGGCGCCCAAGGACTTGGGCCATCTCCTTCTGCTATCCTAGGCCATAGCAGAGAGTTGGATGGGAAGAGGAGCAGCCGGGACTAGAACCGGCACCCATATGGGATGCCGGCGCTTCAGGCCAGGGTGTTAACCAACTGTGCTGGCCCCTAGATTGGGAATTTTTAAAAATGCCTATGATGGCTGTGCTTAAGGCTCTGATGGCTGAAGCTAACATTCCCAAGAACAAACAGGTACTGTAATCCAGGGACTAGGGGTTCTAACGAAATGTCAGAAAGAGCTGTGGATCAAAAACCCCACAGCAAGGAAGGGCGCCTTTGAGGGCTGTCAGTAGGCTGCACGTGGCTGAGGAAAGCGCCTCTGAGATGGAGGATCTCGGTGGACGCCTCCAGCATGGAGAAGCAAAGACTGAAATAAAACGAAGCAGAGCACGGTATCAGTGGACAAGGGTGGAGCTGGTGCGTCAGGCAACCCAGAAAGAAAAGGGACTTAAAGAAACATGTGAAGGCATGGAGACTCTAAGTGTCCCACCGTGAGGGTCAGAAATCAGACCCCAGACCTGGGAAGTTCAGGGAACACCAAGTAGCATGGATGCCAGAAAAACTGCTCCAAGGCACGCCACTTTCAGGCCGTAGACAACCGAAGGAGAAATCCTGAAAAGCCAGAGGATGACAAAAAGGACCCCTTATCTATGAAGAGGGCAGTGATGCTGATTTTATCTGACCTCTCCTTAGAAGCTGTGCATGCCGAGAGTGGAGTTGAGTAAAGTGTGGAGAGAGCAAACCCCACCCATCCAGGATTCTACCTCCTGCAGAATTCATGGTTTAAAAAGGAAGAGGAAGTATAACTTTTTATAAACAAAGATCAGGGAATTTTATAGACACTAGACGTGCATGAAGAACATCTAAAGTTTTTTAGAGAGAAGGAAATTATACAGGTCAGAAACTCAGTGCAAACAAAGCAAGATCACTGGAGGAAGAAGAGTGAGGGCTAAATAAAAACATGCTTGATTTAAACATTCTTATGTTCATTCGGTTTGAAGGGCAGAGGGAGAAGGTTTAGGAGGGAGAGAGAGGTCCTCCCCCTGCTGGTTCACTCACCAGATGCCTGCAACAGTCAGAGCTGGGCTGGTGGCAGGAGCCCAAACCTAGAATTCACATGAGTGGTAGGAATCCCAGAAGTTGAGCCACCATCTGCTGCTTCCCAGGACATCAGCAGGAAGCTGGATCAGAAGTGGAGGACCTGAGACTTGAACCCAGACACTCTGACATCAGATGTTGATGCCTTGAATGGCATCTTACCTTCTTTGCCACATGCTTGCCTCTAAAAATTCGTTTTTCTTATTCATCATTGATCTAACATACAAGAGCTGTTTAATGACAATGATACATTCAGTTATGTATGCCTATGTGTATATTTGCAGATATCTACACCGTGTGTCTGTGTATGAATGTGTATATGCTTCTGTGTAAGTGAAATGAACAGAGACAGCAGGAGTGGAAGTGAGGAATTCAGATTATTTTAGAAATAGATTATCTGTGACGTATACAGTGGTGTTTGAAAGTGGACCTGGATTAATTGTACATATGTATTGCAAACTCTAGGGCATTCATTAACAAATTATAATAGAAGTATAACTGATATGCCAAGAAAGAGAAAGTAGTTTTTATAAAATGTTGAATAAACTGCAAAAGACACAAATATGAATAAAGAATATGGGCACTGAACAGGAAACAGTGACAGATACGGCAGATATGAATTCAGCTCTATCAGTAGTCACTTTGAATGTCATGGTCTAAGTGCATCAAGACAGAGATTGTGAGAACTGGCTAACAAGACTCGCCTGTGTCTTGATCAGCTCTTGTCCTGACGGTTGATGTACAATGTAATGCTTTATCCATTTTCGTATTTTTTTTTTTGTTCTAGTACCATTGGTTGAACTCTGTAATTAACACAATTATTCTTAGGTGTTTAAATTTTAACTGAAAAGTGATCCCTGTTAGGAATTTGGAAAACATTATGCTGAGTGAAATAAGCCAATCCCAAAGGGACAAATACCACTTGTTCTCCCTGATAGGTGACAACTAACTGAGCACCAAAAAGGAAACCTGTTAAAGTGAAATGAACACTGTGAGAAACGGTGACTTGATCAGCCCTCACCCTGTTGATGAACAACTTAATATGTTATCCCTCTTAGTATTTTTGTTTGTTCTACTTAATACTTTTGGTTGAATACTGTAATCAATACACAATTCTTCTTAAGTGCTGAAACTTAACTGAAAAGTGATCACTGTTAAATATAAGAGTAGGAATAAGAGAGGGAAGAGATGTGCAATTCGGGACATGCTCAAACTGACTTGCCTCAAACGGTAGAGTTAGAAACATACCAGGGGATTTGAATTCAATCCCATCGAGGTGGCATGTACCAATGCCATCTCACTAGTCCCAGTGATCAATTTCTGTTCACAATTGATCGTAATGATAGGACTAAGAACCAAAGGGATCACATAAACAAGAATAGTGTCTGCAAATACTAGCTGATAGAATGAAAAAGGGAGAGAATGATTCAACATGGGAAGTGAGATACACAGCAGACCCATAGAATGGCAGATGTCCTAAACAGCACTCTGGCCTCAGAATCAGCCCTTAAGGCATGCGGATCTGGCTGAAAAGCCCATGAGAGTATTTCAGGCATGGAAAGCCAAGACACTCTGGGGAAAACAAACAAACAAACAAACAAAAAAAACTAAATGAAAGATCTCTGTGAGTGAGATCCCAGTGGAAAGAACGGGTCATCAAAGAAGGAGGTACCTTTCTATGAAGGGAGGAGAGAACTTCCACTTTGACCATGGCCTTGTCTAAATATGATCAGAGTCGGTGAACTCAGGGGGCTTCCATAGCCTTGGCAGCTCATGATAAGAGCCTAGGGTGATTACTGAGTCCATAAACAAGAGTGTCAATTTGTTAAGTCAACAACAGGAGTCACTGTGCACTTACTCCTCATGTAGGATCTCTGTCCTTAGTGTGCTGTACATTGAGATTTAATACTACAACTAGTACTCAAACAGTATTTTTCACTTTATGTTTCTGTGTGGGAGCAAACTGTTGAAATGTTTACTTAATGTATGCCAAACTGATCTTCTGTATATAAAGAGAATCGAAAATGAATCTTGATGTGAATGGAAGGGGAGAGGGAGTGGGAAAGGGGAGGGTTGCAGGTGGGAGGGACGTTATGGGGGGGAAGCCATTGTAATCCATTAGCTGTACTTTGGAAATTTATATTCATTAAATAAAAGTTAAAAAAAATAAAAGAAACTTTAAAGACAAGAAGATAAAAAGTTAAAGGGTGGGGAAATGTGTTCCATGCTAACAGGAATCAGATCAGAAAGCAGGATTAGCTATGTCATTGGCAGAGTTCAGAGCGAGTGACGTTTTGGAGGCTATCACGTAATGGCCACAGTGTCAGTTCTTCAGAAGGGTGCAGTCTTTAAACCGTGTGCTCCTAACAGGAGAGCATCAGAGTAAGTGTACGTGAGGCAAAGACTGGAGATCAGTAAGGAGAACACATCAGTCCACTGTCACAGATGAAGATTTCAGCGCCTGTCAGAAATGAGCAGAGCCAGCAGGCAGAGAAATCAGCAGGTGCAGTGTTGGACTCAACAGCGTCGGGTGAACGTGATTGGCGTTTGTGGACTGCAGTGGCCCCTCACTTAACAATGCTCCGATTTAGGGTTGTTAGACTTTGCAGTTGGTTGGCTTGTAACTCCATCATAAATTGAGAAGAATCTGCACTTGGGGTGATTTGACTTGGGATTGTTCAATTTTGCCATGGATTTATGTGAGTAGTAAATGCAGTTCTGACTTAACTGTAGTTCCAGCTTTCTTTGAGTTGATCTGGATGGAGCCCCATACTAAATTGGAGCATGTGCACTTGGTGCTGTGGCACACTCAGGTCATCACTCACCAGGATGGACCACATTCTGAACCAGAAGAAACACCTGGACAAGTTTGGAAGCAGCAAGACCACAGCTTGTCTGTGCTCAGACCACAGCAGAATTAGATTAGGAATCAGCAAGGGTAGCCAGATAACTCCAAATACTTTGACATTAAATAAGCTCCTTCCAAATAACTCATGAATCACAGAATAAGTCTGAGGACAAATAAGAAGATTTGAAGTCAAATGAAAGCACAGCTAACTTATCAAAATCTGTAGGATGCATGAAAGTAGCGGCTTGAGGAAAGTGTATGGCAGTGAATTCGTGGTAGAAGCAACACCTGCAGTCAGTCATCGAGGCTTTTACCCTAGGGAACTAGGGAAAGAGGAAGATGATGAAATAGAAGTAAGCAGAAGAAAAGAAATAGTAGAAATTGGAACTGCAATTTGTAAACTTACAAACAGGAAATAAGAGTATCAGTAAAGTGAAAAAGGTACTTCTTGGAAAAGATAAAAAAATCAGTAGTCCTCTAGCCAAGGCAACTAAGAAACAAAAAATGGCCACAAATTAATATCAGATATGAAAGAGCTGACTGCTCCACAGATGTTTTGGTCATTAAAAGACACTTTGCAAAGAAATATTGAGAGCAGTTCTGTGACCTCAAAATTGGTAACCAAATGGGATTAATTTAATCCTTCAAAGACTCAGTGTGCCAAAACTCACATAAGAAATAGATAGTAGGGGGCCGGTGCTGTGGTGCAGCAGGTTAATGCCCTGGCCTGAAGCACTGGCAACCATATGGGTGCCGGTTCTAGTCCTGGCTGCTGCTCTTAAGATCCTGCTCTCTGCTATGGCCTGGGATAGCAGGCCCGGGATGGCCCAAGTCCATGGGCACCTGCACCCACGTGGGAGACCCGGAAGAAGCTCTTGGCTTCTGGCTTCAGATTGGCGCAGCTCCAGCCATTGCGGCCATCTGGGGAGTGAACCAGCTGATAGAGGACCTCACTCTGTCTCTTCCTCTCTCTGTAACTTTGTCTTTGAAATAAATGAAATAAATCTTAAAAAAAAAATAGGTAGTGTGCATGGCCCTATATGTGACTATATAAAATAAATTGAATCAGCCATTCTTTAATAAGCTTCGCAAACAGAAAGCTCCAGGCTCATATGGGTTTACAGGTGAATTATACCAACAATCAAGGAAGAGCTTGTACCAACTGTCTATAGTATCTTTCAGGATAGAAACAGAGGCTATGTTTCCACAGTACTAAACCAGACAAAGACCTTACAAGAAAAGAAAACTGTATAGACTGATATCTGGTATGAAGATAGATGAGGACAAAGCCCAACAAAATATTATCAAATTCAACAGTATACAAAAAAATGTTTTAGTGAGACCTAGTGTGATTTTTCCCAGGTTTACAAGGGTGGCTCACTGCTTGAAATAACAATCTCTTTGCTCAGGGTAATAATGGTTGACTGGTTAAGCTACATCATATTCCCTTTATTCCTTCCCGAGGGGAGGTTATTACTTTTTTATAACTTTGATGTTTGGAAACTCCATTCAACCGTTGGTTTATAAATGACCTCTTAGGGAAAACACATTGGCTCTCTTCTAATGATGGCAAATAGCTCCCTTCAGTTGATCACAAATAGGAAGCAATGAGCAGTATTAAAAAAAAAAAAAAAAAAAAAAGGAATGCATTTCGTGTGAAACATTTTGATAAATGCAAAATTTAAAGTGATACTAATGTGTGATCAGAAAGAATTTAAGTGGCAATAATCAGGTGTAAAAATGTGGGTGCTTTTGTTGATCAGTTGGGAGAGCTGCTGAAGAAACTGTCCATTTCTCCGCAGACTCCTGATGCATTCACATATTTGCATTTCCATGGTAGCAAGGTAGCAACTGCAGACTGTCATCTAGGAGTTGCTAATGGATTAAAATAAAAGGCCCTGTTACAGAAAGGTCAGCTGTCGCACTGGAGCCCACAGTTCCTGACGCTTCTCTTTGTTTTCTCACTTCATTTCATCGTATTGCTGGATGCATGAGAGGTGCACATAGTTTTGCATGCAATTAATATTTTCTCTTATTAAATGGATATAAAAAACAAATAACTTGATTACAGGATACCAACAAAAGATTGTTGAGAAACACTTAGTGAGTAAATACTCTGTTTTTTTCCTGAAGCCGTACGCACATTCCAGTGTGGTGTTTCCACCAGTGGACACCACAGAGGGTTTGAGACCCAGTGACTGCTGTTGTCTCTCTCTTCATACTTTCCTCTTTCCTTCTCTTCAACAGTCACTAAATATCTAATATTTGAAAAATCAGATGAGGTTCTTGTACTTTATTTTTGTAACTGTTACAGTGTTGTGAAGTATGTCATATCCCCCATTATCTGAGCATAAATGAGAGATGTAGAGGTTTGACAAGACTGCTTCCCCCTGCCTTTTGTAGGGTTCACGAGTCATCTGTTCACTGGGGGCCACTCCTGACCTTGCAGGCACCTGTTTGGGGGCCATTTCACAGCTGCTTTTACCTTTAATCAGTGAATGGATATAAGGGAGGAAGCACTCAGATAAGTTAATTAGGTTGACATTTAGGAGTTACTTCCTTCATTACATTCTGTGGAACCTTTCCATTATTATGTTTAAATCATACCTAAAATTCAGAAGTTTAAACTCCATGTGAGAGCATTTGTGGATCACGACAAGAATGAGCAGCCTTCGCCAGATGTGAGCTGTCTGTCGTGTTGAAGAGTGAGGAAGGGGAAAGAAGACGAAGTCAGTAGACACGCTGGCACCTCTGCCGAGCGACCTTTGAGTAAATAAGGTAAAAGTCGAGGAGAAATAGAAACACACACGGTTTTCTTCACTCTGATAGCGGTAGTTTGTGCCGTCCTGCGTGTCCCCAGCAGTCTGTCATAACCTGAGTCAACCTGGTGTGCATCATGAGCCCTAACGTGCATCAGTACAATGAGGTGGAAGAAATGAATAGAAAGCTTAGAAAGCTGTATGTTTTGCAAGATGCTAGAATAGTATTAGACATGACTGCTGTTTCCGTAGAACTGGAAATTCTGAGTATAAGAAGAAATATAGCTGATTAAGGTGTTATTTTTTATTTTTAAAGATTATTTATTTGAAGGGCACAGTTACAGAGAGGGAAGGGGACACACACACACAGCTTCCATCTGCTGGTTCACTCCCCATGTGGCTTCTATGGCACTGGGTTGGCTCAGGCTGAAGCCTAGAGCCAGGAACTTCATCTGGGTCTCCCGTGTGGATAGCATTTGGGCCATCTTCTACTGCTCTTGCAGGTGCATTGGCAGGGCCCCGGATCAGAAGTGGAGCAGCTGGTGTTTGAGCAGACACACATATGGGATGTCAGTATCGCAGGTGATAGCTTAACCTGCTGTGGCACAATGCCAGCCTTGTTTCTGTCTTTCTCTCTCTTTTGGCTAAAATTTTTTGAAAAAAAATGTTATGTTTACTGTATTTAAATATCGTAACCAATTACTGAAGAGTAAAGTTTCAAATAAATGAAATTCTTCTGTATAAAATAACTTAGATTAAAAATTTGACTTTAAAGAATGGTTGGGGCTGGTGTTGTGGCATAGCGGGTACAGCCACTGGCTGTGGCACCGGTATTCCATATGGACACCAGTTCAAATCCCAGGTGCTCCACTTCTGATCAGCTCCCTGCTAATGTGCCTGGGAAAGCAGCAGAGGATGGCCCAAGTGCTGTGCAGCTGTGCTCACGTGGGAGCCCCAGAGGTAAGTGCCTGACTCCTGGCCTCCTCACTCTGGCTGTTCCAGCGTTGGGGCCATTTGGGCAGTGAACCAGCAGATGGAAGCTCTCTATCTCGCTCTGCCTGTCTCTCTCTCTCTAACTCTGCCTTTCAAGTACAATAAATATTAAAAAAAAATGAATTTAGGAAGGCAGCACTTTATGCTTACCCCACACATTATGGAATTGAGTCACAGATGAGTGAACTGAGACCTGCTGTGGTGCCACCTGGAGTCCAGTGGCGGAACTGCAGCGAGAGTATTTATTGTCCCTTACTGAAACCCCAATACTCTCTTCACAGGCGACCCTGTGAGGGACTTCAGTGGTTTCCTTCCATTAATTTCCCTAAAAATTATAAATTAAATCTTAGGGCTTGTGTTTTTTTTTTTTTTTGTTTTGTTTTTTTTTTTTTTTTTTTTTGACAGGCAGAGTGGACAGTGAGAGAGACAGAGAGAAAGGTCTTCCTTTGCCGTTGGTTCACCCTCCAATGGCCACCGCGGCCGCCTTGCTGTGTCCGGCACACCGCGCTGATCCAATGGCAGGAGCCAGGTGCTTCTCCTGGTCTCCCATGGGGTGCAGGGCCCAAGCACTTGGGCCATCCTCCACTGCACTCCCTGGCCATAGCAGAGAGCTGGCCTGGAAGAGGGGCAACCAGGACAGAATCCGGTGCCCCGACCGGGACTAGAACCCGGTGTGCTGGCACCACAAGGCAGAGGATTAGCCTAGTGAGCCACGGCGCCGGCAAATCTTAGGGGTTTTTAAGTCTCAGGAGCTTTGTTTTTCGGATCTGAGATTTCATGGGTTTTTTTTTGGACAGGCAGAGTGGACAGTGAGAGACAGAGAGAAAGGTCTTCCTTTTGCTGTTGGTTCACCCTCCAATGGCCGCCGCGGCCGGCGCACCGCGCTGATCTGAAGGCCAGAGCCAGGTGCTTCTCCTGGTCTCCCATGGGGTGCAGGGCCCAAGCACTTGGGCCATTCTCCACTGCACTCCCGGGCCACAGCAGAGAGCTGGCCTGGAAGAGGGGCAACCAGGACAGAATCCGGCGCCCTGACCGGGACTAGAACCTGGTGTGCCGGCGCTGCAGGTGGAGGGTTAGCCTAGTGAGCCGCGGCGCCGGCCTGATTTCATGCTTTGACAGTGATGTGGCTGTGACAGCTGTTCACTGAGATGGAACAGTGCTGCTCTCGCTAACTGACTTCATTTCCACCCGCAAACCTGCTCTCTGGTGAACCTTTCTGAGCCCTCGGCCTGCTGCTGTGAGTTCAGGAGGTCAGGGCTGTTTGTCCTGGCCAGGGGCACACTTGCCGTGTGGTTAGGCCTCATAGTCGGCATGCATTTTCATGGACTGACTTTGTGTTTTGCTTCTCTGGCTACATTAAAGTTCTTTCTGTTTTGTATGTGTTTAAAGCAGAATGTGTTGAGTATTTCTGGAGTGAGTGATGGGTTATTTTTGCTTGATTCTCTTGCAGTGATTCCTCTGGGTCTTTGTGGGGGCTCCTTCTTAGCGGGGGGTTTTAAAGGAAGAATGTGAAGAGCTGAACTGTCCTTTATTTAAAAAAAAAATAAAACTTGTTACTTATGGTTTGAAAGAGAGGGAAGGGGAGAAGTCCAGTCTTCGATCTCATTCATTCTCCAAATTCGTGCAGCAGCCAGGGCTGAAGCCAGGATCCTAACACTTAGTCCAGGGCTCCCCAGTGGGTGCCGGGACCATCGCCTGCTACTCCAGAGCCTGCATTAGCAGGAGCAGGATCCAAAGCACACCTGGTACTCGAAGCGAGCGTTCTGGGAAGGGTTGTGGGCATTTCAGGAGGCGACTGGACAGCCTCCACCATACGCCCACCCCATTTTCTTAGAGTTCGTGTTAAGGCAAAGAAGCATGTTGTTTCTAGAGACATTCATGCAGAGCTCAATTTAACTTTGGGCACTCACATGAGGGGACTTCAAAGCTCACAGAAAAATGAAATTAAAAGCTAAGATGACTTCAGTGAAACCTTCCTGGTTTTTTTTTTTTTCTTGCAGGCGGCATTTTCTGTGAAATTTTGAAGTCCTCTTTTCAGTCGGCAGGCCTAGAAGCAATGTCTGTGGGTTTCTTTATGGCTGGCTTTGGGGCAGTAACTCAGTGTTAGAGCAAGAACAGCTTGTTCTTGGACTCACTGCATTATCCATCATGAGTTGAAAGCCGGAGGTTTCCGGCCAGGCCTCCACCTGGACACACTGGTAGAGTCGAGGGACTACAAGCTACTGTAATAAATGTTTGACCTCAAATTGGAGTTGCAGCCACTGGGCAGCTCAGTTTAACATGTGTGCACACGCTTACTTTGTTTTTAATGTGTAAGTTTTCTAAAACTGTTCGTGAAAGTATGTCAAGTATAAATATTTTCAGAAAGACTCTTGACTGCGTAAGCATGAATATTGGGGTTAGACAGTCATATTGCTTACTGCCTGTGTGACTTTGGGTACCACGTGTAACTCAGTTTTCTGATTTTTTAAAAAAGATATAATTAATTTATTCGAAAGTCACTTACACTGGGAGTTGGGGAGAGAGAGGAGGATACCTTCCATCTGCTGGTTTGCTCCCCAGATGGCCACAGTGGCCATGGCTGGGCGAGACCTAAGACTGGAGCCGAGAGCTGTTTCCATGTTGCCCACATGGGTGGCACAGGCCAAGTACTGGGGACATCTCATGCTGCTTTGCCACTTGCCTTAGCAGGGAGCTGGATCAGAAGTGGAGTAGGCAGGACCTGAACCGACACGTATGTGGGATGCCAGCGTCACAAACAGCAGCTTTCCCAACTTTGTGGTTTTTTAGCTGGTTGTACAATGTGTAATTCCACGTGCTGGTCAGCGAATTAAAGAAAAGACATGTATACCAGTGCTGGCTCATAGTATGCATTCAGGAAATTAAGATCACTTAGCTCTCAGTTTATCTTTTCTTCATTGTAGTTGCGTTTTTTGGCAAATTATATCGATAAAAATTTCTGTGTTCTAAAATTAACTCTGCTTGGGGTCGCCTCAGGTTGTGGTAGAGAAGGTAAAAGGTGTCTGTGTACCATGGGTATTGAGGTTTGATACAGAGTCCTTCTAGACGGCTGATTTTCAAAGAGGAGGGTGTGCAGGGTAGCAGAGAGAGGTGAATAAGCTAATAGTGCAGCCCAAACACTCTTTAATTCGCGTACAATCCCAGCAGCTCATGTTAACTCCGCTTTCGTGTTCAGGTAGGCAGCCTACCCTAGACTCAGTTAGCCTTGTTTTGCGTTCTGGTCTCGTTGTAGTTATTGGTGCTGTACTTCGTTTTGTAGGAGCTGGAATGCAAGCTTTCAGGATTAAGTATAACTTCCTGGTTTCAGTGATGTAGATCAGAAATGATATTTGCTGAGTTAATTATCTGAGAAGTGTAAGTGGAGGATTCTTTTCCTGTGTCATTTAATTTAAGGATATCAGTGTTTGTATTGTTTCAAAGGATTTTTTTGAATTGACTTCTATATTAAATGTTACTGCAGTGAATTGTGATTGCATTAATGACCCATCAGTGGACAAGAACTTGATGAATTTCTTGTGATGTCACCAGTGAGGGAGCTTGATGGCTGCCGTTCCGTCTCACCGTTAGTTGGTGTCTCACAGTGGCCTTGGGCAGCATCCTTGACGGGACAGTCCTACTTTGATGAGGTAGTTCGCTGTACAAGCTGTGATATAAACTGAATCTGCTGAGATGGTATTGTGAGATAGAGGGGCTTGTAATGGATTCCAGGTTGGTCCTTTTTGAAAGCAGAAAGCCGTGGGACACTTAGTTCTTTTGAGGGTCCCCTGATCTTGCAAAGAAAGCCCTGGCAGTGTGAGCACCATTAGTTGTTTTCAAAGATTATTGTCATTTTCATTTCTCCCTTCTTTGGTCAGGAGTTACTCTGCATCAGGTGTCCGTATTTACGTTGAAATACACTGTATTAGCCAGCTTCCCCGCTGCACCTCTGCAGTACCTGAGAGGAGCTTTGTGGGAAGAAAAACGAGGTCTTCAGTCTGGGGCTTGGGTGCCCCATTCGTCTGGCACCCGGTGGAGCAGGCACACAGGAGCAGTCCCCTGGGGAGCCAGGAAACAGAGACAGAATAGGCTAATTCTCCACCTGTGGCGCTGGCACACCGGGTTCTAGTCCCGGTTGGGGCGCCGGATTCTGTCCCGGTTGCCCCTCTTCCAGGCCAGCTCTCTGCTGTGGCCTGGGGAAGGCAGTGGAGGATGGCCCAAGTGCTTGGGCCCTGCACCCCATGGGAGACCAGGAGAAGCACCTGGCTCCTGCCATCAGATCAGCGCGGTGCGCCGGCCGCGGCGGCCATTGGAGGGTGAACCAACGGCAAAAGGAAGACCTTTCTCTCTGTCTCTCTCTCTCTCTGTCTCTCACTGTCCACTCTGCCTGTCAAAAAAAAAAAAAAAAAAAAAAAAAAAAAAAAAAAAAAAAGAAAGAAAGAAAGAAACACACACCCTTCTGTCAAGAACTCCCATGCCAACTTCCCAGAGTGAGCAGCCTGAGACCTACCAGAGGTAGTAATCAAGTCACATCCCCACCCTTAATCCATCAGCCATTGACACAAGGCTTCTGGGTTTAAGTATCTACGTGAGTTTGGGGAGCAAGTCCTGTCCAATGCAGAACATAGCAACATCACATTCATTATTTATTTGTGAAAATTAAATGTTAAAGACATTGGATGTATGATTTAGAGGATATTTACCCTTGGTGCTGAAGATTTCTCATACAAAGAAAACCGTTGGAGAAAGGAGAGCCAGTGTCTGATGTGTGCTGGGTAAGCCCTGATGTTGGGGTTTTAAAGTCGATGATACCACATGGTCATTTTTCTGGGGCAAAGTAAAGCCAACGATGAGGTTAAGTTTTCAGCATTATTAGACCTAGGAACCTTTGTTAGTCTGCCTCCCACGCCTTTCTTGCTGGAGTCACTGCAGTGGTTAGAAGCAGCCCTGGGTGGGGACCCAGACGTCCACACGCGCCTGTGCGTTTGCAGGCCTTTCCCGCTGTGGCGGTTCGCGCTTACTGTGGGAGGCGCCGGCACGCTCCTGAGTGAGGGTCTCCGAGCGCCGGCTTGGAAGGGGAAGAACGGGGTCCTTGTCACAGTCGCTCTGTGACTCCGAGGAGAGCTGCGGCAGCTGCGGCTTCTCAGGTTTTCACTGATGCAGACGTACACGTCATGCTTCAGTGAGCTCTTGGCAGGAACGTCTCCTCATCGCCCAGTCTGTCACGGGGAAAACAAATTGCGTCTCAAGTAATATCAGGGCCAATGGTTTGTGAAAGTTCCGCTAAGTAGTCCAGGAGCAGGGCTTTCTGGTGACCTTGGGCTTTCCTGGTGGACTCTGACAGGCTGCGGGAGTACCAGCAGACAGCTGGGTGAGGAATTGTATGGCTTGCGCCCACTTCTGAAGACAGAATAAAAACTTGAGTGGTAGGATTAATGAAGAGCTAGCTTTCTTTGTAAAAGGACATGTGGGACCAGCGCTGTGGCATAGCAAGTAAAACCGTCGCTTGCAGTGTAGGCATCCCATGTGGGTGCCGGTTCTAGTCCCGGCTGCTCTGCTTCCCATCCAGCTCTCTGCTATGGCCTAGGAAAGCAGTGGAAGATGGCCCACGTCCTTGGGCCCCTGCACCCATGTGGGAGACCCAGAGGACACTCCTGGCTTTGCATTGGTGCAGCTCCAGCCATTACGGTCATCTGGGGAGTGAACCAGTGGATGGAAGACCTCTCTGACTCTGCCTCTCTGTAACTCTGCCTTTCAAATAAATAAATATTTCTTTTAAAAAAGGGACATGTAAAATAGGTACTGGAAAAATGGTAGCTACATATACATATGACTATCTGGCTGTTAACTCTGGTGTTAAGTGTCATTTTATACTATACTTGATCTAAGCCAAAAGGCTGACAAGTGATAAAAGTGTCATTTTACATATGAGATAGAAAGACTTGTTATTCTTGGGTCTCCAAGTTCTCATACAGGTAAATAAAGCAAGATATTAATTCAAGCTTTCAAAAGGAAGAATTTTCTGTAATTTTAAAGCATAATTGGTATTTTAATGTTAGTGTTATCCTCAAAAGCTTGAGGAATTTTTTTAAGACTCAATATGAATTTGAATGTTTACATAAGGGCACTTCAAAAAGTTTATGGCAGATACCTATTATGAAAAAATCTGCATGAGATCTTTCTTTTGCACCAAAATTAACTTAAATTTTGATTTCATTTTTCCCATGAACTTTCTGAAGTACCCCCTTGCTAAATCTGTTAAGTTTTCTTAATCACACAGTATTGCTTGTTTTTAAGCAAGGAAACGCAGTACAACTTTCTTTCTTGAAGTACAAAAGAGGATATGATGCAGTGAAATTTAGCATAGCCATTGATTTTTATTTTTAATTAAATTTTTTCTTATTTGTGAAAACTCTCAAATATAGTATATGAAACCAGGGGTGTGTGTGTGTGTGTGTGTTTTCCTTTGTGTCTCTCCTTATGTCCTTCTCTGTGTACACAACTATGAATCTTTTGCTTTCTTTCTGGACCTGCAAGAGAGAACAAGAATTAAATGTGTTTTTACTGATCTCTTTCCTGGATCTCCAGGTCTGGCCAGAGCACCATGCTGCCCCTGCCATGGGCTTGGTTTTAGATAGAAGATTAGGGGATTTACTTGTTAAGAAAGAGTGGCTAACAAAAGCTAACCTGGACCACTTACATTCTAAAAACGTAAGGTTTGCTTTGGGGACCTGTTTCTTTGAGCCCTTGGGAACTGATTTCTGTATACAGTGGAAAGTAGGGGTTCAAGTCCATGTCTTGGCACATGGATCCTCAGTCGTCTTGTTACCGGGTGTTGGAAGGGCATTTTGCCCTTTATCTAGAGCCCCTCAGACACGGAGCTCTGGCTGGGCCCCATTTCTCTGTGCTGTGCTGTGTTGATCATGGTAGTCTGGGCGGACAGGTCTTGGTGTGTGTGAGGACACGTCCTCCTTAGTTTTTCTCTAAAGTGCTATTCCTGGTCCCACGTTTTCTATCACTGTCAGGTTACAATTTTAATTATTTCTTCCACCTTCCAAGTTTAAGAAGCCCAGAAGCTTAGAATGTTTATATGAATTGATATGAACGTGTATGTCAATTGGGAAGTATTAGCGTGTTTATGCTCTTGAGTTTTCTGTCCCACAAACATGGTAAATCTGTCGGCATTTACGTGTTCTCTAGGATCACAAAGTCAAAGTCTTCTGTTTTTTTCCTGCAGTCTTTTTTATATTTAGTGTTTGGACTTTAGTTTTATGCTACTATTTATTAATGACATTTATGATTTTTGCTTCTAGGTTGTTGCTGGTGTGTAGATACATAGTAGATTTATTCCTGTTTTTTAAAACTTGGGTGACACTGCTGAACTCATTAAATTCTTTTTTTTTTTTCATTTTCGATTCTCTTTATATACAGAAGATCAGTTTGGCATACATTAAGTAAAGATTTCAACAGTTTGCTCCCACACAGAAACATAAAGTGAAAAATAATAGATGATTTTTTTTTTTTGTTTTTTGTTTTTTTGTTTTTTTTTTTTTTTACAGGCAGAGTGGACAGTGAGAGAGAGAGACAGAGAGAAAGATCTTCCTTTGCCGTTGGTTCACCCTCCAATGGCCGCCGCGGTCGGCGCGCTGCGGCCGGCGCACCGCGCTGATCCGATGGCAGGAGCCAGGAGCCAGGTGCTTTTCCTGGTCTCCCATGGGGTGCAGGGCCCAAGCACCTGGGCCATCCTCCACTGCACTCCCTGGCCACAGCAGAGAGCTGGCCTGGAAGAGGGGCAACCGGGACAGAATCCGGCGCCCCAACCGGGACTAGAACCCGGTGTGCCGGCGCCGCTAGGCGGAGGATTAGCCTAGTGAGCCGCGGCGCCGGCCAATAGATGATTTTTTAAATGATGATGAAATCAGATCAGACCTATTGTCATGTTTAATCCCAGTGAGAGTCAAGTTGGGAATTGATAATTTCTTCTTCTTTTTTTTTACAGAAGATCAGTTTAGTATACATTAAGTAAAGATTTCAACAGTTTGCACCCCCATAGAAACACAAAGTGAAATATACTGTTTGAGTACTCGTTATAGCATTAAGTCTCAATGTACAGCACATTAAGGACAGAGATCCTGCATGAGGAGTAAGTGCACAGTGACTCCTGTTGTTGACTTTACCAATTGACACTCCTGTCTATGGCATCAGTAATCTCCCTATGCTCCAGTCATGAGTTTCCAAGGCTATGGAAGCCCCTTGTGAACTCATTAAATTCTAATAACTTATCTATAGTATTTTTTAGATTTAAAAATGTATAATTACACCATATAGGAGGAATGATAATTTTTCCATGTCTTACACATAATTTTTTGCCTTATTTTGCTAAGAACCTGCAGTGTTAACTAGAAGTGGAGACAGCAGGATCCTGTCTTGGTCCCTGTAATTCTTTTCTGTTACTTATGGTGGTTGTTATGTTTTTTTTTTTTTATAAATTCTCTTTACAAAATTAGTATTTTCCTTTTTTAGTTTGCTTTCTTAAATCATGAACCATGCTGAATTTTCTATCGTTTAATACACACGTGTACTATTTCATTTTTGTTTCCTTCATAAAGTAATTACATTAATTACTGTTGTATTGGGGTCTAGTTTTACAGTACTGGGATATCATACATTTCTGTGTAGTGGATTGATTGTTTGGACTGACTGTATTGTTCTAGAATTTTTTCAGCTGCTCATTATTGGGACGGGCGCTGCGCTGGCCTTTTGGGTTTGGACGTGTGAAGCCTGCTCGCAGCTGGGCAGTTGAGGGTGTACAGCTGAAGCAGTGCCCAGAGGATGAGCGCTTTGGCAGCTGGTGCCTGCACCCTAGACCCTGCGTGGATGGGCTGGTGCCCACCTGAGTGTGTCGTGCTTCAGCAGCGGATCTCATTAAACACGTTCTAAGGGACAGCTAGCATTTTGCTCAGGAAGGAGGTACTAACCGCTTCACAGCCGCCCTGAGTGCTGGAGGGAAACTGTGTGTCTTACATGGCCGTGTTCTGTATTGACATCTTTGAGAGGGCCGTGGAACAGAGGTCAGTGCGTGCTGGCCTGTGGGATGGGGCAGAGGTGCAGGAGTTCCCCGGGAGGTGTCTCTCAATGTGGGGGGCGCTGCCTTTTCTGATGGTATGGAAGAGTTGGTGTAAGAATGGCATTTCTAGCCTCCTGAGTGTTTGTGGGAACAATTAAAGGAAGCCATCTAGACAAGAAGTTTTCCTTATGCGAAGAAACACTTTGATTTTTTTAGATCATTGATCCAGTGCTTGATAATTACAGGATGTTCCAAGTATTCCTTTTCTTCCTGAATAAATGTTTCTAGGAATATCTCCATTTCTTCCATGTTTTCAAACTTACAGGCGTGAAGTTAGTGATGGTGGGTCTCTATTTCTTTTTCATGTCTTCCATTTTTGCAGTTAAGAGCTCCTTGATTCTGGGTACTAGTTGCTTAGGGTTGCTTTTTCTTGTGAAATGTAATAATGATTTTGCAGAAGCCAACTTTTGGTTTTTAGTCCTCTTACTTAGGCCTGTCTTCTCTTTCGTCAACATCTGCTCTTTAGGATCTGTTTTCTCTTGCTTTTTAGGTGGCTCTCTTTCCCTACTTTGTCCCAGTGAATACCTTGTATTTTCTGAAATGCCTAAAATTCTTACAGAAATTCTTCTTTGGTTCAGTCCCACAATGATTGATGTGTAGTATTTATAATTTTTATTACTTCCCAAAAATTTAAATATTCAGTTTGTTGTCCTTGACCTGTGGGTTGCATGAAAGTGTACTCTTGACTTCCTGAGTATCTGGTTAGATGGTTTGGGTTAATTAAAACTTTTAAAGTCATTTGTTTGTGTGTGTGATGGTGTAAAAATTGGAAATCATGATTCACTTTATCTTAGCCCTTTGACACATGAGTGGATTGCAAAAAGGTTGTAGAAAAATGGAATTGAATTTAGGTAGGTACCTGATTTTTTTGAAATCCATGGATGAATTTTTCATCATATACTTTTCATATGCACTTTTTTTAAAAAGAATTTTTATTTGAGAAGCAGAATTACAGACAGAGTCAGGTCTTCCATCTGCTGGTTCTTTCCCCAAATGGCTGCAATGTCTGGAGCTGAGTTGATCTGAAGCCAGGAGCCTCTTCCAGGTCCCTCCCACGTGGGTGCAGGGGCCCAAGGACTTGGGCTGTCTTCACTGCTTTCTCAGGCCGTAGCAGAGCTGGATCGGAAGAGGAGCAGCTGAGACATGAACCAGTGCTCACATGGGATGCAGGTGGAGGCTCAGCCCACGGTGCTACTGCACTGGCCCCTCCGTGAGCTTTCCGAAGACTCCTTTGTGTTGAGAGCTAGCGTTATGGACCAGTGGGTGGTCATTTTCTATAAATGCTGCTTTATATATTTGACAGGCTGCGTTACAGACAGAAGGCAAGATTGCCCATCCTCAGATTCACTGCCTAAAGCACTCGGCCGTCTGCTGCTGCTTTCCCAGGCACGTTAGCAGGGAGCTGGAACAGAAGTGGAACGGCTTAGAATCGCGGGAGCACTCACAGTGGGTGCTGGCGTCACGGGCAGCGGCTGAAGTCTGCCCCCGTGCTTGGAGGGGATGTGTGCCCCTCACTGGTTGGATTGTTAGAGTTCATAAATTGGATGCTGGTCCATGTTAACTGCAGTGTTCACACCTGTTATTTTCATGGCGTGTTTGTTTCCTGAGTCTTATTGATTTAGATGTGCTACTGTCGCCCATCATTCTGCTTGTGGATTTGTCTTTTTCTTCTTATGCTTCAGTCAGGTTTTGCTCCATGTATTTTGAAGTCGTGTTGTTAGGCCCTGTGTCTTGTAGTTTCTCTCCCTAGTGAACTGTACACTGTGTCATGATGCAGTAACCCTCTTGATCTGTAGGTAGTAATATTGTGTGCTTCGTACTTAGTGTTGTCTGGATTCCCAGGGCTACCTTAGCTTTCTTTCATTAGACTTTTTTGTTCTTGTGCTCTAATTTTAAAAAAAAATATTCAAATGAAAGAGTTACAGAGACAGAGAGAGATCTTAGAGATCTTTGATCCGCTGATTCAATCCCCAAATGGCGGCCATGGCTGGAGCTGAGCTACTCCGAAGCCAGGAGCTTCTAGTGGGTCTCTTGTGTGTGTGCAGGAGCCCAAGCACTGGACCATCTTCCGCTGCTTTCCCCGTTGCATTAACAGGGAGCTGGATCAGAAGTGGAGTAACTGGTGCCCGCAGGGGATGCTGCCGCTGCAGCCCAGGGCTTGAACCTGCTGCGCCAGTGCCGGTCCCTGTGCTTGCAGTGCTGTGACTGTCCTGTTACTTGTGTTTCCTCTCGAACAGTAAAGTGTAAACTCTAAATCCAGGCTCATCGCTCTTCTTTCTGCCTGGCATGTTTAATCCATTTACCGTGGTGGGGCTCACAGAATGTCACCCCAGAAACCTGGCCTTTTGTGGCTCGTTGAGCGAGTTGGTCTAAAGGAAATGCAAAGTCCCTAAAAGCAGACTGGGAATCAAGGTCCCCCTCAGCACGTGCTGTTTCTCTCCAAGGCAGACAGAGGCTGGCTCTGTCTCGATTTCTCTTCTCTGCGTCAGGACCCACCCGCAGAAGGAGCTTAATTGCCTTCCATCCCCACTCTCAAATCTCCTGTCAGCAGAGACGACGGAGGAATGGAACCACACTCCTGGAGGGACCTCCTGCACAGGATCTGTCTCCGCCCTGGCTTCCCTCAGTTTCCTGGGCGCTTCTTTCCATCTCCAGGACCCCTCATTTCCCTAATAATCCTTGAGAGCCCCTCAGATTGTCTGGGTTCTGCATTCCCCCTCCCATGTAGGAAAGGGAGCATTTAAGCTGAATCCCGAGGGGCTAGTGAGGAGTTGCATGTGTGACTTCGGGCTTAGTTTATTCCAGAGAACCTTCAGAGGTCATAGGGGGACCTATGGCTTATGGGTCCTGGGCTTCTGCAACCTGTATTGTAATTAACATTGCAGTTGAGTTTCTGTCTACCGCTTCATGTTGCCTTTTTTTTTTCAATTGTTTATGCCGCTTTTTCTCTCCTTTTTGCCTTTTTGAAGAATTACCTGTTTTTTCCTTTCCTTTTTTTTAGACCCTTTTTTAACTTTCAGCTAGTGTGGACATAGCATTTTGCTGGTGTAAATTTTTTAACATCCAAGGTTTTTTTTTTTTTTTTTTTTTTTTTTGACAGGCAGAGTGGACAGTGAAAGAGAGAGAGAGACAGAGAGAAAGGTCTTCCTTTGCCGTTGGTTCACCCCCCAATGGCCACTGCCGCTGGCGTGCAGCAGCCGGTGCACTGCGCTGATCCGAAGGCAGGAGCCAGGTGCTTCTCCTGGTCTCCCATGGGGTGCAGGGCCCAAGGACTTGGGCCACCCTCCACTGCACTCACTCCTGCATATTCGACATTGTCGTCAGAAGTAACACAGTGTCTTCATCATAGTCTCCCTTTGACTTTCTCCAGCGTTGGTTCTGTTGCTATATCGGTTGATTCTTTGATGGAGTTGGCATTCATAAGGTATTGCCAGTGGGTTTTTACAATTTGTTTTACAGATTTTCCTGTGTATTTTCCACTTTCTGTGGTTTTAATCCCTTGCTGTATCTTTATTTTGCAGTGTACATTCATAGCCACTGTCTATGTGAAAGACACTTTCAGAATTACCTAACTTAGGGATTTTGCTCAAAGAAGTGTTTTCTTCTTGGGCAAGAAACATGGACTGGCGTGTAATTTCTCACTGCACTGTGAAGCCAGCATTGGCAGTGTCTTCTGGGTTCTGTTGTTAGTGATGAGAAGTCTGCTGGAATTTAATAGAGAAGTTGCAGCAGCAAGCAGATTTCTTGTCTCCTACTTTAGTAGTTTTTCAAAGACAGAGATATACATGGACATTGCCTTTTCTGATTTCCCATGCCTTCCCGTAAGGCTTAAGATGAATGCAGGCATACGGTTGGGATATTTTTGAAAACAGGAAGTAGGGTTCCGGAGTTCCTAGACAGGGGGAACGGATGGACGTTTTTAAGTTTTACACTTAAGGCTTCTCACTGTAGCAGTTCTATCCAGGTGAAGTTAACCTTGGAAAATGCAGAGTGTGAATGCCCTTCCGGAGTGTATCTGTCACCTGGTACTCAGCTGTCATGACTTCCACATCCTCCCGGGCCTGTCTGTCTCATCCAGCAGTCCTCTGATGGTTCTGCGTGTGCTGTTTTCTCTGCAGTGGAGTATTAGCTTCCTGTGTGGACAAGCGATTGAAACGGGCTCTCAGTGCACTTGCAGGTGGAGATGGGGTAAACTGTGGTTGATAAGGGTAAGACAGTGAGTAGGCGTTTTTACAGTTAGAGCATTAGGACGTGTGCGTGGGAGCAGTGCTGTCGCTTCATTCACCCCATCCTTTGTCAAGGAAAATCGCAGCTTCTCTTCCGGCCAGATCTCTGTCTCAGGCGGCTGGCAGAGAAGCAAGCGATAATGCCAGCGTCAACACCTGCTAATTTGGGCCGGAGCTAGATGGTGCCAGCGGAGTCAGAGCTGCTGCTAGCTCTGCGTGCAGAGTGAAAAATGTTCCCAAGCCCAGGAGGATAATGTGCCCATGCATTTTCATCAGCTTGTTCTGAAGCCAGCGGGCGAGAGCCGGGCCTGTCCTTTTCACAGTCAGCTGGCTGGTCCCGTGCTGGGCCTGGCCCTTGGAGTCTGTGTCTGACAATGTCCTGGCTCTGTGGTTAGGACATCTTGCTTATCACCCTTCCTGGATCTGAGGCTCCCACGCACTCTGTGCAGACCCTACAGGCAAAGCCATTGAGACCACAGGTTGTGAGATGAGGCGCTGTGACGAGTGCCTGCTGTTGGAGAGACTTCTGTAAGCAGCCTTGGACTTCTGTGTGCATGCATTGGATTTCGGCATCTCCGTGGAAGGAAGACTTGATCTTGGATACGTCTGTGAAAGCGGTTGTTTGGCTGCATGTGTAAAGAGAACCTAAAAACTTAGCCTCTCTGTTTGGGGTACAGGACTAGAGCCCCTCAGTATAGTCTTTGCTTCATTTTCTTTATTCTTATTATTGTGCTTTGATCAACTCTCCCCACTAATATTTCAAAAGCATCCTCAAGGGGCCGGTGTTGTGGAGCATTGGGTTAAGCTGCCATACTTGTGTCCCGTATCAGAGTGCAGGTTCAGGTCCCAGCTGCTCCATTTCCAGTCCCGCTCCCTGCTAATGTGTCTGGGGAGGCAGCAGAGAATGGCACATGTGGGTGACGTACATGGAATTCCAGGCTCCTGGCTTTGGGCTTGGCCAGTCCTGGTTGTTGTGCCATTTGGACAGTGAACCAACAGATGGAAGATCTCTCTCTTTGTCACTCTGTTTTTCAAGTAAATAAGTATTTTTTAAAGTGTCTTGGAAAGCTTACCTTGGAATAACTCCCCGTTTAAGTCAATGAGAGAAAGCACAGGTTGACTGGCCAATGCCCATCCCCAAGCACTTTAAAATTTATTACCGTTAGGGGCGGGTGTTGTGGCACAGCAGGTCAAATGGCTGCCTGCTATGCTAGCATCCCTTATGGGCACTGATTTTAGTCATGGCTGCTTTGCTTCTGATGCAGCTCCCTGTTAATGTCTGGGAAAGTAGCCACAGATGGCCTGAGTGCTTGGTTCCCTGCCACCCATCTGGGAGACCTGGATGAAGCTCCTGGCTCCTGGCTCCTGGCTTCAGCGTGGCCTGGCCCCTAGCCAGTGTGGATGCTTCAAGAGTGAACCAACAAATGGAACATCTCTCTCTCTCCATCTCTGTCTCTCTCTCTCTCATTCAAATAAATAAATAGATCTTTAAAGATTTTTACTGTAGTTAGATTCCCACAGATGCCGTGGATCGTTTGTGAAGAGTTTGGCAAAATCAGTTTCATGTGCCTGCCTGGATAGCTTAAAAATACAGCTTTTCCCCTTGCATTTTGCCCTGGTCAGGATTTTACTCCGCTTACTGATTTTTAAGTGTAAGCATAGATGCGTTCATTTGCTGCAGATGGAAAGGCAATGTTAGGAGAGGCTGAGCAAGATTACATCTGTTGGTGGGCGGCTCAGACACTCCTCACTACCTTACGCAACTCAGAAACCATGAATAGAGATCTTTCTTAAGTAAGATGGACATTATGATGTTCTGTGAACCTGTGCTTTTTTGAACATTAAAAGAAAAGTAGACCTTTTTGGTCAAATAAGGACTCAGCTGGTGGTTCGAAGTGGTCAGGGGATAGCCCAGAAGTTCTGTCTACATGACTCAAGCAGGGTGCCGCTAGGGACTGAGAGAAGAGAGAAAGCTTGGATGAGGGGGCAGAGGGAGTGCCCCGTGGGCTGGTTGTTCTGGTGGGGTCTGTAATCCAGTCTGAAGGGCAGACACTCAGAGCATTGAAAGCAGCTTTGCTGTGTGTCGTGTTGCTGACTGGTTAAGAGGTAGTTTTAAAGATAGGATATGGTGGTGGTGGTGGTCGGGGTTGGGGGGGTGCTTCTTAAGGGCATCTGAAATTTTTCCTGACAATGACTTTCACATCCCCACTCCTGAAAGACACCCCGCAACATAAAAAAAACTCTCCTCGTCAGTTCCCAGTCCTCTGCAGTGGCCTGCTTTTTTATGACATTGTGGAGAACCCAGGCTTCTCCTTCCTGCCCTAGCATAAAATACATTTTTTTAAATCAGTTTTTGTTATTTTCTCAAATTACAGAATTTCCCAGTCCCTTTCTCTCCCTTAGCACCTGCACCCCAGACCTTTTAGGCCTCTTAGTGATTTCTTGTTTCAACAGTGTCTTTTGTCATTTTAATTTCCCATGCTTTCCTTTCTTGGAGAGCATCTCTGGTTGCTGTCCCGTACTTTGGATTCAGATCTCACAGGGGACAGTTCTGTTCTCTGTGGGCTTCCAAAGGGTGTTTCCTCCCGATACTGTGGATAATTTCTGTGGTTAAATTTTTATTGCTCCTGCTGCCCTTACTCACCCCACCTGTGTCCTTGTTGAATTTCATTCAGTTGTCTCTTCCCTCCTCATGGCTCTCTCAAGTACTTCTTCTAGACAAGATCATATGTTTTTATACTGAAGAATGGCTTAAAAAAATGAAGGAGTTTATTCGGGCATTTGACACAGTGGTTTAGATGCCGCTTGGGGATTGGTGCTGTGGCTTAGTAGGCTAAGCCTCTGCCTGCAGCACCAGCATCCTATTTGGGCGCCAGTTCATGTCCCAGCTGCAGCTCTTCTGACCCAGCTCCGTGCTGTGGCTGGGAACGCAGTAGAAGGTGGTCCAGCTGCTTGGGCCTGTCAAGGACTGGGAGACCTGGAAGAAGCTCTTGGCTCCTGGCCTCAGATCAGCTCCAGCCTTGTGGCCATCTGGAAAGTGAACCAGCACGTGGTAGTTCTCTCTCTCCTTCTCTCTCCTTCTCTCACTCTCACTCTCTTTCTCTCTCTACCCTGTCTCTCAAAATAAATAAATAAATATTCTTAAAAAAAAAAAAGGTGCTGCTTGGGATGCTTACCTCCCGTATGGGAGTAGCCACATTCAAGTTCCCACTCCCCTCCCAGTGTCGCTTCCTGCTGACATGCAATGCTGTAAGTTTCTGGGTCCCTGCTACCCCTGTGAAGAGACCTGGATTGATTCTTGGCTCTCAGCTTCCACCTAGTCCATTCATGCTGGTTGCAGGCATTTCGGAGTGACCTGTGGGCGGGAACGTTTCTCTCTCTCTCTTCCTCTCTCCATCTCTGTGTATTTGTGTTTGCTTCTTTCTCTGTCTCTCAAATAAATGAAATAATTTGTTGTGAATTGGGGGGGCATAAGCTGTGTTCATTTGATATTTTGCTACTCTAGTGCATCTTAATAATCCCTTCTACTGGCCGGCGCTGTGGCTCACTAGGCTAATCCTCCGCCTTGCAGCGCCGGCACACCAGGTTCTAGTCCCGGTCGGGGTACTGGATTCTGTCCTGGTTGCCCCTCTTCCAGGCCAGCTCTCTGCTGTGGCCAGGGAGTGCAGTGGAGGATGGCCCAAGTGCTTGGGCCCTGCACCCCATGGGAGACCAGGAGAAGCACCTGGCTCCTGTCTTCGGATCAGTGCGGTGCGCCAACTTCAGCATGCTGGCCACGGCGGCCATTGGAGGGTGAACAAATGGCAAAGGAAGACCTTTCTCTCTGTCTCTCTCTCTCACTGTCCACTCTGCCTGTCAAAAAATAAATAAATAAATAAATAAAATAAAAAAATAATCCCTTCTACTTTGCTCCTCATCTGTATATATGTATTGCATAAATATTTCTACAGCCTGGTTCTGGTCCTGGGTGCACCTTGCTCCATGCATATCCCTTGTGTGTCTCACCAGCACCTTGCAATTAAAATCTGCACGTAAGTGATTCATAGCCTTTTAGCTCCCATTTAGGTTCGTGGGATTGCTTGACCTCTGCGCATCTTTGTCTCCATGTCACGTGGAGTTAAATGTGATGAAGCGCTACTTGGGCTCCCGTTTGCTGACTTCACTGCCGTGGGGGGAAGCATATTGATTTCTTATTAAACCTTTGGGCGCTCTGAAGTCAGCCGTAAAGGCTTCTATTCTCTAGCCTCCCACACGGCTGACTCCCCGTACCTTTGAAACCTCCTCAACGCAGCCCCAACAGTCTTCAGGATATCTCCTCCCATCAAGAAGTTCCCACCTCCTCTGTGCCTTCCAGGAACATTCCTTCTCTTTTTGATGTTTTCATTTTTTGAGATGAAACTCTTAGTTTTAGTTCATGAATGTTTTCCTAGAGAGGCAGAACATTGCTTTCAGTTCCTGAAAGCTGCAGGCTCCTCCAGTGTGTGTGGAACAAGACGGCAGTGGTTATGTGAATTATGTGAATCTGCATATTCCAGTGTTGCCGTTTAAAATGTTTTGTACCACAAGGATTCCAAACTGGTGTCCAGACGGTTGCATGTGGCTGTGGAAGGAGGTGTTTTCTTGGACTGCTTACTTTGACCACTGGAGTTGCATGTTGGTTGTCATCACAAGTGATGTAATAACTGATATTTCTGCCCAGCTTACAAAGACTTGAGGCCCCTCTTAAAGAGATAAGACTGTTTTAAAGAGAAGTAAAACGTTTGCAGCATCGCAAATGAAAGTAATGACCTTGTGGAAAAATACTGAAAGTTGTAACCAGATCTCAGCAGTGGTTACCTGTAGGTGATAAAAGGTGATTTTTGTTTACCATGCTTCTTACCTGCGGTTTCCACATTCTCCCTAACTTATGTTTACTTTGAGTTAAAGACCAATCAGCTAACCCTGATAGAAAATAAAAATGCATTTATTGTATGCACCGCACAGCACCAATCCCCAATTGTTGATGGGTTGGTGCTGTGGCTTAGCGGGTAAAGCTGCTGCCTGCAATGCTGGCATCCCATGTGGGCACTGATTCTAACCCCAGCTACTCTACTTCTGATCCAGCTCTCTGCTATTGCCTGGGAAAGCAGTAGAAGATGGCCCAAGTGCTTGGGCCCTTGCATCTGCCTGGGAGACGTGGAAGAAGCTCCAGGCTCCTTGCTTCAGACTGGCCCAGCTCTGACTGTTTAGGCCATTTGGGGAGTGAACCAGCGGATGGAAGACCTCTCTCTCTCTACCTCTGCCTCTCTGTTAATGGGGTGGTCACAGCCCCCTTGTTTTCTGTGCTACAACTTGCCTGGGTGTCAAGACCACACCTGGACATCTGGTAGGCATTCAGCAATGGGGGATTTCCTTTTTTTAAAGATTTATTTATTTTTTTGAAAGGCAGAGTTAAAAACTTGAAATCCAGCTTGAAGAAACGAACACAGTCCAGACTGGACTGAGAGGTTACAGTGACGAAAGACATGGGCAGATGGACAGAGTGTTGTCAAGTCACCCAGAGGGAGAGGTCCCTACAGGCCGGCAGAGACTGCCTGGCACCGTCCCTGGGTTTGTTAAGAGCTCCTTAGGACTCGAGAATGTTGGCTGTGCTCTTAATCTCCCTACACACAGTAATCCTGCCTCCTTCGCATCTTTCATTGCAGCCCTTTCGTGCTGGGTTTGAGGCCTAGTGCCATGGGAAGTTGCCTGGCATCCTTTCTGATTGTCTTCCGCCGTCCTGGAGGAAAGGGAGGGCTGGATTCTGAGTCGTCAGCAGCCCCATAGCTGTAGCAGCTTGACTGTGTGGAAGAATGCACACATCCACTGTGGGCAAGAGCGTTGAGCTGAGACAGCGCAGCCAGAGGCCCTGTTTCCCTGGACTGGTTCTGCTCCTTTTATTAAAATCCCTTCTTTAGAGATGATGAAGCATTAATTTACAAAATGAAATTAGGACATCATAATCCTCCTGTTCAAGCAGCATTATTATTAAGAGGCAGCTTCATGTGCCTCTGACAAGCTAATTAGCGGCTGCCTGGCTCATGCTAGGAGGTGCTGGGATTCGTGGGGCTCTATCCATCGCAGCAGGCTTTCTAATGCTATTTGGTTATGAAATTACTTACCGTTCTGACTCAGGCCTTTCAAAGGGCTTCCAGCAGGTTTGAAAGCTGGCTTCTGCACCCTGGCGCGTTCTCTGCTGTTTGGACAGTGAGTCAGCCTGGCCACGTGGCGGGGGTGGGGTATCCAGCTGCTCTGCTCTGGGCCGCTCCTCCTGCCAGGCGTGGTAATGAGTTTTCATCGATGTAGACCTTATTGCATTGTAAGAGATCGAACTTGTAAGCATTATCAGGAAACGATGCAACATGGTGTTTGGGGCCTTAGGATTACTCTAATAAGTTAGCATCAACGGCTTGCATCACTCCATTCTTGGTGTTGATTTCAGTTCATGAGTTTAGCACGGACTAAAGATGATTAATTTTTTCTTTATTAGACGTTTATTGAATGATTGGAAATCAAAAACTCTGCTGAGTCTGCTAAATTTTATGTATGGTCCGTTTTCTCCATGTAGTGCTCAAGTTTTAATTTGGAGGAATCTCACATCATCATCTTCAGCTTATGGTGTCAGAGCAAAAATATGAGGCTCGATGCTTTTCCTTTCTTTACAGCAGTGTTTCAGGGGAAAACAGGAGAAGTTCTTGCTCATGCATTTGTGTGTTTCTGTGGTTTATCTAAATCTAAGGAGGAGTTACACAAGAACATAGTAGTGATTTAAAACAGACTTTAGAGTTAAGTGGTTTCACCTAACTGTCATCTTTTGGAACAATGAGCTTTGTCTAGAGACAGAAATTCATTTATTTCTCTGAAGTAGGAAGCAGATTTGGGGATATCAAAAGTTAATGTCCGAAGTTTTATGGAAGTAGGTTTCATGTTTAAAAATCTATCAGTTGTGGTTTGCATGGGTTGTTTTTGTGAACAGAAGATGAGATAACAGGGTCTTTGCCTACCATACTCAAATAGTATTGGGCAGACGGGAGTGAACATGGAGCCTTCTACTTGTCTGCTTTCATCAAGTTTTAAAATTAGCTCAAAATTGTTCAAGTAATATACTTCATTTCCCATTTTTCTTTGTAAGAATTGATTTACTTGAGAGAGAGAGGGCGTGAGTGAGAGCACGTTCTGGGCCTGGGCCAAGCCACAGCCAGGACCCAGGAGCTCCCTCCGGGTTTCCCACGTGGGTGGCAGAGGCCCCAGTACGTGGGCTGTCTTCCACAGCCTTCCTAGGCGCTCAAGCAGGGAGCTGGATTGGAAGCCAAGCAGCCAGGACTCCACACTCCAACACGGAATGAGGCATCAGAAGTGGTAGCTTTACCCATCATGCCACAGTGCTGGCCCCCTCAGATTTCTTATTCTTTGCTGATACACCTGGTGGCAGTCCCACAGCAGGTGGTAGGGACGGGGAAGAGAGGATGCCATCGGGTCCCTGGCATGCAGTATGTGCTCCAGCTCAGATAGGAGGATCAGAAGTAAAGGTGTTTCTGAGCATTTCTGAAGAATCAAGTTCTACACTAGGCTTAGCACTGGGTTCTTGAATGCACATTTCAAGGGTTGGGGGCCCTCTCTGAGCCAAGGTTGCTCTGTGAGTTTCAGAAAATCTTACTAGGCAGCTCCAGAGGAGGCTCTCCCTGTCCTAGAGGGCCATGAATGATGTCTGTGCTGCCTGCCTCCCGGAGGGTGACACTGTGGTCCCAGGAGAAGCCCTCCGAGGTCACCAGGCGTCTGCAGGAGAGGGAGATGCGTGCTGGGCGTCTGTGTTCTCATTTCCTCCCCCACTGCAGTCCTTTCATGATGGGAATTCTGAGGACTGTGGTGGGCGCTGTTTGCCTGTTCCGTGTCTGAGTGGTCTGATGCCTTCCCATAGTTGCCGTGTTGTGCATCAGCCGCACAGCAGCACCTTTGGTGGTGTCTCCCTCCCATGCCCTACTTGGCCCAGCCCCTCATTGAAGATGCCTCGAAAGACATCTGGTGCCGGAAGTAGAAGCCGTGGAGAAGCAGCACTGCTCCTCTCCGTGTCCTGCTGGGAACACAGGAGCATGTGGGCTGTCACTCAGCACCGTCTCTCCAGCTGTCTGTAATGCCCCCTTCCACCCACTCAAGGCTCACTCCCCACTGTCTCCTGTGTCTTTGCCTCTGAACTTCTCCCAACAAACCAAATCGCTCAGCTGTTTTGTTTTGGTCTCCGACCTTTTGTGCCCAGCAAGCATGGATAGAGCTCAGAAAGTAGGCTGAGAAGGTCCAGATTCTCCCTTGAGGGTTCGGGAGCTAAAAAAGAGAGGCTGGTTATTCTGGCAAAGACTTTCTGGATATGGAGGTAGGAGAGTGACTGGGAGCATCCCCGTGTACGTAGGACTCAGCTGGCTCGCTGGCCGCCTGTGTATTTCACACCTCATCTCTGACTCAATCTGGCCGTGACTTAACCTGATAAGGAATAACCTGGTTATCTTCCTCCCAAACCTCCTCCTCCTCCTCCTGCATTTCCTTATCTCTATGCAAAGTACCCAGCATGCTCCTGGCCTCTTATTCCAGACATCTGAACGTCATCCCGACTTCCTTTCTCCCTCAAATCCCACCCAAACCCTCCTTATCCCAGAAACAGCATTTACTTCTCTCATCTCCCCATTTCACTCCATCTCCACTGTTGCTAATGCACAGGGGGTGTTCAGATTGTTCACGGACAATGCATGTTGTGAACTGCGCATGGATTTAAAAATTCTTTTACACCAGAATAATCCTGTGCAACGTATTATAGCATGTCTGAATAGGATCTCATTTGAGACAGTAAGAAGAATAAAACATCACCATAAAAAGAGCTCTTATCAGTGCACCATGAATTCTGCTAAAACTGAAGCAAGAATAGAAATCGGATTGATGACGAAGCTTCGGTGGAAGAATGGTGAAACCCTGATGCTCTGTGACAATTGTACAGGGCAGTGCCTCAGGAAGTCTGCTGTTTACAAAAGGGTCACACGTTTTAAGAAGGTGTAAGACAGTGTGGAGAACGAAGCCCACGTTGAAGACCATCCATGCCAGTTTGTGAGAAAAAAGTTAATATTGTTCATGTCCTAGCTGAAGAGGTCTGACAGCCGACTGGAGATGTGATAGCCAATTCCTTAGATGTCTCAGTTGGTCCTGCTTACACAGTGCTGCCTGAAAAATCCAAGTATAGCAGACTCTATGCTGATGGGTACTAAGACCGTTCTCCCCAGATCAGCTGTAGACAAGAGCAGAGCTTTCAGTGGAGACTTTGAACAAGTGGGAGCAAGGTCCTGAAGCTTTGCTGTCAAGAGCTGGAGCAGGAGATGAGACTGGCTTACGTGCTGTGATCTGAAGACAAAGCGCAGTCAAAGCAATGGCTCCATAGAGCGGGAAGTGGTCCAGTCGCAGCAGAAGTGGGTTGCTCAGGGGAAGAACGTCATGGAAACAGTGTTTTGGGGGTTGCTGAAGACATTATGATGCTTTCTGGAGGCCAAAGCACAAGAATATTTGCTTATTAGGAGAAGATTTTGAGGCAGTCAGCTAAAATGTTCGCAAGAAACACCTGGGAAAACTTCACCACGGTCCTTCTCCACCACAAGGCTCCTGCTTACTGCTCTTGTCACAGGAGGGCAGTTTTGTGGGTGTCCATGGGAAACCATTAAGTGTGTGTCTCTCTGTCCTGACTTGACTCCTTCTGACTCTCTCTGACTGTTTTCTCATCTTGATCTTTAAGGGACACTCGTCTTCCTTCAGTTGGTCATGTAAAAAGGAGCACATTGACATGGTTACCCCTGGCATGCTTGGTACTGTAGGGATGGACTCAGTGGCCGATACTGTTGCTTGCAGTAGTGTCTTGAACTTGATGGAGCTGTTGAAGAATAAAGTTCATAATTTTTATTTTCAATTTTGTTTTCCACAAGCTTTGTGAAGACTTCTCAGACTTGTTAGTCAGCTGCAATCACTTTTCCATACTCCAGCCAGAATGATTCTTTACAAATGTGATGTGATCATGCCTTTTTCTCCTGTCCACTATTCAGATGCTTGGGTCTCTCCCTCCCCCACGTCATCCACACACTTACTCTGTCTTGGTCTCTCTATCTGCTTCTCCGAAGACCCTGTGTCATTCCTTATGTCTTAAGGCTCATGTTGCTGCGGCTGCTCCCCTCTTCTTCCTTGTTCTTCTTTAGTTTTTAAATTAATTTATTAATTTGAAAGGCAGAGCAACAGAAAGGGAGGGAGGGATTGATTTTCTGCCCACTGGTATACTCGCCAGGCGGCAGCCGACAGCCAGGTCTGAGCCAGGCAGAAGCCAGGAGCCAGGAACTCCATCCTGGTCTCCCACACAGGTGGCGGGGTCCCAAGTTCTGGGGCCGTCTTCTACTGCTTTCCCAGGCATGCTAGCAGGGAGCTGGATTGGGAGCACAACAGCCAGACTGGAACTGCTGCTCCGATCTGGGATGGCCGCGTTGCAAGGGGTGGTTTAACCCACTGTGCCACAATGCCCACCCTAAAGCTTCTACTTCTCTGTGCAGAACTGTCTGCTGGATCTTTGGTAGCTGTTGTCCACTCACGGTCAGTGTGCAACAGTTGCCAGCATCACAAGTTAGAACTCAGGGTAGAGCTTCACCCCCACCCGTCCCGTGTCATTGTGAAGTTTGATTGCAAGTGTTTGTCAGTAGGGGTTGCATGTAGCTTCCTTTGTATCTTTTCTTGTTTGTGTTTATCACATCCACACGTAATCCAGATTGAAATAAATTGAAACAATAGGGATGCCTCACAGCTAGAGATAATGGTGATAAGAGAAATGATTGTTGATGCTGCCGCCTGCCTTCCGTATGCTAGACACAAAGCCTTGTGCTGTACTCACTCACTGAACTCTCTCAACCCCTCTGCGGGGGTCCCTGAGACTTTTATTGCGATTCTTCACATTTTATGGGCAAGGAGTTGGGGGCCCAGAAAGCTGCAGCAAGTTGCTCTGTGTACCCAGCTGGAAAGAGGCAAGGTTGGAGTTGAAATCCACTGGTGGCAGAGCCCACCCTTGGGTGTGATGCTCAGCCCCTAAACTCCTTGCTTGGGGTCTCACTGCCTGGTTCTTCCACTCCTTTTTCATGCGCCCTGGGTCTAGGCCCTACTCCTGGAGAGGGAGAGCAGGGGACATGTCCTTCCCAGGCAGTTTTTTTTTTTTTTTTTTTTTTTTTACAGGCAGAGTTAGAGAGAAAGAGAGACAGAGAGAAAGGTCTTCCTTCCATTGATTCACTCCCCAAATGGCCGCCATGGCCGGTGCACTGCGCCGATTTGAAGCCCGGAGCCTGGTGCTTCCTCCTGGTCTCCCATGCAGGTGCAGGGCCCAAGCACTTGGGCTTCCCAGGCATTTTTGAGGATTAAGTCAGGTGGTGGCCCTCTGTAAGTTCTCTAACATAGTACAGGCAGTTGTTTAAACACTCCTCTGGGTTTCTCTCCAACTCTCCATTGGGTGGTTTTGTCCCTTCTGGTTCTCTAGTCTTCTCTTCTTGCCATTGCCTATTGCTTGTCAGTGCTCTGGTGTTATAAACCATCCTCCTGATTTCCCCTTTGCCGGGACTTGCGGTCTAGACAGTGGTCGTGGCTCCCGGACTGAAGGGAGCAGCTGAGTTGCTATTAACGACCACACTGAAGCAGCAAACAAAATCCAAATGATGAACTGGTGTTTGGTTTTTAAAAGTTGATCGAGATGTTGTACAAGTAAAAGAGCTAAGAGAATATGCAATTAAGTTGTCAACATTGGCAGCAAACGTTTCTTCTTTCCAAGTTAAATGAAGGATTTTGGGGGTAGTCTGTGCTGTTAAACGGCTTAGCAGTCAAGTGGAAATTTTCAGCTGTGTAGGTAATGATTTAATTGTACAGACAACATCTAACACATGCCTGTTAGTCTGTGAAGCTCATAAAATCATAAGATTATTTTTAGTGTCTATATATTGACAAATGCTATTTAACAAATGACATTGGTGGAAATAACCATGTGTACTTCTGAGTTTTTTTTTTTTTTTAAATAAAATTGTTTATTTGAAGGGCATTCTGACACACACAGAGACAGATCTTCCATCCACTGGTTCACTCCCCAAAAGGCCACAAGTGAGACTGCGCTAGCCCAAGGCATGGAGTCTGGGACTCCATCTGGGCCTCCCACGTGGGTTGCGGTCCTAAGTAGTTGAGCCATCTTCCACTGCTTTCCCAGGTACATTAGCAAGGAGCTGGATCAATGTAGAGGATTTGTCTGTCAAGACTTGAACTGGTGCTCATATGTGACACCAGCTTAACCTGCTTCCCACCCAGTGCTGACCCCAGCTCTGGGACTTAGGAGTCTGACTTGTGTGCATGTTGTTGTAAATAACACAGTGAATTTTTCATGAGTAAATACATATTACTTTGATCGGTCTGTCCATTTATTTGGCTTGTTCAAATACAAAACTAATAAAAAGAGTGAAAAATATATTTATAAAAGTGAAGATTTAGCGCATCAGGATATCAGAAGGCATTTTAGTTCACAAAACAAATATGAAGCCCATAACACTGGGCAGAGAGAGGCAGATCTCTTCGATTGTCTCTGTAGAGTGAGAAGCAAGAAATGCTATGCGATTTTTAATGGGCATCAACAACAGAAGTATCAGTCATTGAGAAGCACATCTCTTGTAGTTACTGAGATGGTTGAGAAATGTCTCTTACTGTAGGAAATGTGACAGATGGCACTGCCAGCAGAAAACACAGCCACAGGCTTCTCGGTGCTGCCGCCTTCAGCACGCACTACTGTTTGGCATCGTTGAGGTCAACTTGTTGAAGTCAATTCTGTGTGAGTCCGATATACAACATACTGAGGTTCTGGCTGAATTGAGGGGTCAGTTTGCAGCATCTGCAGAAACAAAGACTAAATTTTCTTAGTAACCCTGCTTAGTTTTTTTTGTTGAGTATGGATTAGATACTAGTTTTAGGCGAGCTACTCAGAAGTGTTGGAAGTTGGAAACACCACAGCATCACAGGCAGCAGCTTCCGCTGTGCCACAGTGCACGCCCCGTCTTTGTGTTTTTTATCTGGAGGAAGTGAGAAGGCTCATTCGTAGGCACTCTAAGGTTATCTTAGGTCTTCAGCGGCGTTGTCATGTTAGGCTTCCACGTGGTAATGTGAAAAATGGTACTCTCGAGACTGGAGTGTCCCATGGTGCTCTGTGTGTCTTGTGGAAGCCCCGAGCTAGTACACTCTGAGAGTAACATGGTGCCATCTTCTGTGGTGCCTTCCAAGCCCCGGATGCCGTCCTGGGCTCTGGCCCCGTTGCCATCTTGTACAGTAAGCGTAGTCCTAACTTACTTGAAGTCAAGTGACCAAATGGCCCAAATGCAAGCGCCAGCTCCTCCCCCATCCTGACGGGATTCGCTGCTCCCACTTCTTTACCTCTACAAAGCTATCTATGACCTGTTCTCCTAGTATGGGCTGCTGTTTCTCTTGTGCACGGGGAGGCAACCGTCGGGTTTCCCCCATATGAGAGTAAAACTTTTCCCTTCATCTGGTGTTCGGTGTGTTTTGTGGTAGCCTTTTCTTTCACACACCAAATCTTTAAGAAGATGATAATCCATTTCAAATAGAAAATCAAGCCCATATATGTATGTTTATGTCTTAATATAGAAATAATAATTCTTTTTTTTATTTTTGAGATTGGCATTGCAGCATAGTGGGTTAAGCCACCACCTGCAGTGCCAGCATCACATATGGGCACCTGTTCGAGTACCGGATATTCCATTTCCAATCCGGCTTCCCTGTCTGGGAAAGCAGCACATGATGGCCCAAATGCTCGGGCCCCTGCACCCATGTGGAAGACCTGGAAGAAGCTCCTGGCTTCAGCTGGGCCAGCTCAAGACATTGCTGCCAACTGGGGATTGAACCAGTGGATGCATGACTTCTCCCCCGCCCCCTTTCTGTAACTCTGCCTTTCAAATAAATAAAATGAGTCTTCAATAAAATTATTTTTTCATTTATTTGAAAGACAGGAAGACAGAGGCAGACAGACCTCCCATCTGCTGGTTCTTTCCCCAGATGCCTGTGAGAGTTGGGGCTGGTTTAGGCCAAAACCAGGAACTGGGAACTCAGTTTGGGTCTCCTATGTGCACAGCAGGGACCCAACTGCTGTCTCCCAGGGTCTACATGAGCAGGAAGCTGGGATTAGGATCAGAAGCCGGGCACCCTGCTGTGGGTGAGGATATCCCAAGCAGCATCGTAGCCACAGTGGCAAACACCCATGCCGGCTGTTGGGAAGAACGGCGGAGGTCTTGAGTAGATGTCTCACGTTTGCCCTTTCCTATTTCTTGACAGGTATTGCCTCTATGACTGTGCCTGTGTACATCGCCGAGGTCTCACCACCCAACCTGAGAGGCCGGTTGGTCACCATCAACACCCTCTTCATCACTGGGGGCCAGTTCTTTGCAAGTGTGGTTGATGGAGCCTTCAGTTACCTCCAGAAGGATGGATGGAGGTGCGTACCTGGTTCCCGTGTTCAGTTTCTGAAATGCCTCGTAATTTGGGGAATGGAAACTCATGGGCAAGCTACAGCTGATACTTGAATCGTAGTGAATTCACAAGTGGGTGGATTCGGGGCTCAGAGTTACTGAAAGTGGACAAGAGCTGGTATTCATTTTAATGATGCACAAGGAACCTACCATTAAGAATTGATATTTACAGGGATTTTTAGCATTTAGGTGACATTTCTCACACTGTGTAATCTTTTGCAGTATTTGTTGAAAAACGAATGCAATGATAAATATGCGTGGGTTCCTGAATTTTATTAGTGAATGGCAAACTTCTTGTGAACCAGAAGACACAAGTGGCATCCTTTATTGGATTTAGGTAGCTCACTCTGCTCTGCAAGGAGCTATCTTTTAGCATACAGATTTAGTTACACAAAAAGATGCTGTATGTGTGTGTTTAAAATACACACGTTATTCTTTGGTCTTTGTTTGGCTTATTTTGAATCAAATGATAAAACTGCTACTGAAAACTGCATTAAAAGAAATTTTAACTGAGTGTTGTTACGAGCAAACACATTTTAGACTAAAGCGTAAAGACACAGACTCCGACTTCTAATCTCCTACTTTATTCTCATCTGTGTTCAGCACATTCACACATCTGTTCCAGGGGCTTTTGTCAAAGGCACCCCAGGGCCCCCTGTTTTCTTCCTTGCTGCCATTTGTTACAACAAATGTTTGCTCAGCATCGACTTCTGTGTAGGTGTCGGGATAGAGTATTGAGCAAAATAGACTCCCGCTCCTGCTCTCATGGGGTTTTACCATGTTCAGCTTCGCCCTTCAAACAGAAGACAAAGGGGTCGATGTGATCGGGATGGAGGGAATTAATCCTTTGTGTGAGCAGCATGATAAAGCCAGGAGATGCAGGATGAGTCTCTGCAGACTCACACCGGTAAAGTTTTCCTAAAAATCATCTGAGAAAGCTGTGCAGCCAGCGAGGGAAGGCATAGTCGTAAAATGTGGTAGTAAAATGTGGTAGCCGTATCTGTAGGTGTCAGTTTCTGTCTTGGGAGGAATTGGTCTCTGCCACGCTGAGAAGTCGTTGGGAAACTGAAGAAGCGGACGTTTTCATCTGTCGTTTCTACTCTGCAGATGAGCAGAAAGAGGGTATCAGCATAACCTGGTGTTGGAGAATTTTTCTTGGAAATTCAGGAGTCAGTTACCTTTCAGCCCTGATGGCACTAAATCATTTTGGTTAAAAATTGCATTATGTAACTAATATATAAACATATTCAGATATATGAAATAGATCAGAAATTAATGGAAATGAATATTATCAAAACTGTGCATTGATTTTAATCATTTGGCATTAAAACAAATTGATCTTTTAGTTCCAGGTTTTGAACTTTTTGGAGTACCATCATATTGCATGCAGTCTGTAAGTCAGCCTGCTCACTTAAGTGTGACAGTTTCAGTATCTTGGTGCTCATTAGGAAAGCAGGAAAGAACGTAGAGTAACAGTAAGTTTACGGGTGTAGGGTGGCCCCAGACCTCTTTTCAGAGGCAAGGGGTGTGTTTGTAGACAGCCTGGATTCAGATATGTTTTCTGTCATTCATTAATGATGAGCCTTGGAGAAATCATCTGAGCTTCCGTTTTCTAACCAGAATACTTAACCTTGTGAGATTGCTGTGGGGTCTGCATTAATTACTGTGCATGAAGTGGCTCCTCGCTTAGCATTGGCAGACACTTGAGCGAAGCTGAGTCAGGTGTGTATTTCCCAGTGTGATGAACGAGTAGGAGACACATGTGCTATGGGTGGGAAGTCTAGATTTCCCAGTCTGATGGACGAGTAGGAGACACGTGTGCTATGGGTGGGAAGTCGAGATTTCCCAGTGTGATGGACGAGTAGGAGACACGTGTGCTATGGGTGGGAAGTCGAGATTTCCCAGTGTGATGGACGAGTAGGAGACACGTGTGCTGTGGGTGGGAGTCGAGGGAAGCTGAAGCAGTGTGAGCTCTGTGTGGCTCGTTTTCTCTGTTGATGAGGCTGGGGCTTGCAGGCCACACAGCAGCGGCCTGGAGGAAACAACTGTGATCCGTCGAGCTGTTGCTGGAAGGCTGAGATGGAAAAGACTGGACAGGACACCTGGTTGCCAGGTAACCAGCCAGGAGAGTAGATTTGCAGTAATGCCAGTCAGTCTGCCTGTGTGTGCTTTTCCTGTAACACCAGAGGGCCTGGGTGAAAAACTGAAATAAAAAAGGGCGAGAAAACTAGCTTGTGCTCATATTCAGACCTAGGCATTGTCAACCAGGTTCCTCAGCGCCCAACTCATGCTTTGTGGGACTCACGTGTAGTTATGTGTACGTGAAAGCGTGTTTGCTGTTTTATTTTTTGAGATTTATTTATTTGTTGAAAAGGCAGAGTCACACACACACACACACCACAAACACACATACAGATTTTCTATCAGCTGGTTTGCTTCCCAAAAGCCTACAACAGCCAGGCCTGGCCATGCTGAAGCCAGCAGCCTGGAACTCCATCCGACTCCAGTGTGAGTTGCAAGTGCCCTCAAGGGCACATTGGCAGATGTGTGCATCACACTCGCACCAGCATTCAGATATGGGGGGTGCTGGTGGCCGAAGCCACTGCAGCTCCTCAGTGGCCCCATGCTTCCTTTTTGTAAGGTGAGCTTTCTGCGTGCTGCTGTCTTGTACCCTGTGGCTTCCCTGGCTGTCTGTTTACCTCACCTGACGTGGGGGACAGCAGGGACATGGCTATAAGCAAATACACTTTTGGTGAACTACCTTAGCCATAACTTCAGACTCTGGAGTTGTTAGCAGTTAGAGCTTATGCACAGAATCAGTATGTAATTTACCAGTTTTATGGCTTTATAAAAACCCTTGAAAATAGTTGTTAATTGTTCATCTAAAATCTCATATTTTCATGTATTCTTAATTGAGGTGCTTCGCACGGTCTATTTTTGATTTTTTATTTATTGATTTTTATTTGTTTGAAAGGCATTCAGAGAAAGACAGAAAGATTTTCCAGCCACTGCTTCATTCCCCAAGTAACCACACAGCCTGGAGTTTGGGCCAGGCTTGAAGCCAGGAGCCCATAACTCAGGCCAAGTCTTCCACGCTGGGGCAGGGTCCTAGTGAAACTGGAAGCAGAGTTGGGAGCTCGCACCCCGACACTGTGGTTATGGCATGCAGGGGCCCGAGCAGCCTCTTAACTGCTACACCCTGCGCTCCCATTCCCCGCCTTCTGAGAGTCTGAACGGTGAACACTTCTTTCCTTTTGCCTCGTGTCTTTCATTGCCTGCCGAACTCTGCTGCACCTGCCTGGCGTCTGAGTTGTGCCACACACCCAGTGCCCCAGATTCGGAGCTCACTAGTGTGACAGCAGTTTCAGAGTCTGCTGGTGACTGTCATCAGGTCCTTACAGAATCACGAGACTGTCAGAACTGGCTTTTTCTCGTTTTGCAGGTTTAGTAAATGCGGCTTGGAAAGGCTCAGCACCTCCCCATGACCCCACAGCTGCTGCATGAGCCACGTTTTCTTTTTCTGGCCGAGCCTCTTCCTTCTGATGATTCAGCTGTGGGAGTTCACCTTGTGAAAGTCACACCCGTTGGTAATTCTTAGGTCACTGAATGGGTTCTGACACAGGGGAGATGACATTGATTGGCAGAAAAACATCTTTGATTTTGATGTCGTTAAAGACTCTGTCTCACCTTTTGTACTGAGCGCGTCAGCATTTCTAATTTCTCACTGTTAGAGCCGCCAAAGTAGGTTGTTTACTGCCGAGTGACTGGAAGGCTAGTTTTTCTAGAAGGAAGGGCCGCCCGTGCACACCGAATACTGGTAGTTTTCTGGCACGGTGGTTTTGCCATGTTTTGTGTCGGGAAAGGACATCACTGGCTCCCTGAAGGAACGGAAAATAGGATTTTGAAACAATCATTAAAGATTTTCTGTTTAAAAGATGACTTTATTGAGATAAAATTCACATACCATCAGCTCACCTGTTTAAAGTGCCCAATTAAATGGCTTTTACTGTGTTCACAGAGCCGTGCAGCCATTACCATAACCAAATAGCGTTTCCATCACCGCAGAAAGAACCTGCACGCTGCTCAGAAAACCGCCCTGAGCCCCGCTCAGCCCCTCCCAGGTCCAGGCACCCTCCGTGCTCCTGTTGTCCCTGTGGGAAGTGTCTTATGTCCCTCTGTGGGCCTTTGTAACTGGCTTCTATCAGTTGGCAACGTGAGAGCACACTCCTCCGCTGGCTCACTTCCCAGGTGCCACAATGGCTGGGCTGGACCTGGGCAAAGCAGGCAGCCCGGGAGCTCAGTCCAGGTCCCACATGGGTTGCAGAAACCCAGTTATTTGAGCCGCGGCCATTGCTTTGCAGAGCTGGCATAAGGAAGCCGGTGCTGAGGCTGGAACTCGAACACAGATCCTCGGAGGTGGGACTTGGTCATTTTCACTGGCGTCTTAACCACCAGGCCAGCCGCCCACCCCTGCCTCCTGTGTTTTTAGGGCTCCTCTGTGTTGTAGCTGTGTCAGCACTGCGTTTGTTTTCTGCGGGCATGTCATAACGTGTCTGTGCTACATTTTGTTCATGTGCTTTTTCACTTGGTGATGGTGTTGGCACGTTTTGGCTGTCATTGGTAACGGCTGTGACCACCTGTGCACACGTTATAGGCCCGACATTCGTCATCGCTTCTCCTAGGTGTACACCTAGCAGTGCAATTGCTTGGTTGCATGGAACTGTGTGTAAGCCTTGTAGGATTGATCAGACTCTTTCCGTAGTGGCGGTACTATTTTGTATTCTCAATGGCAATGTATGCTGGTTCCAGTTTTTCCACGTACTAATAAATACTTGTGATGCTCTGTCTGTTTGATTACACTCATCCTATGGTTGTAAAGTGGCATCTCAGTGTGGTTTTCTATTTGCATTTCTCTGAAGACTAACGGCGCTGAGAAAGATTCGATTTTTATCTAATGCAATATGGTGCTTATAAAGCTGTCAGAACCATTTTAGTAGTTAATATTAATGATAAAGCTCTATCACTGTTGGCCTTTGTCTTTGCTAATATTTTTTAATCTTATTGAGCACAGTGTTAGTCACTTATCATAAACTGCTGAGTTAAATATTGCAAATAGAAGACCCTAGGTGAATACGAAAGTGAACTTAGTAGCCACACAGTGATCTGCCCCAACCACTTACCTGGATATGCTGCTGTTTAAATGCAAATACAAAACAAAATCAAGGTTTTTATCTTGGCTCGTGCTATCCCATCTTTGCCTACTATTGCAGACTTTTGCTTTTTTCTTTTTTTCTTTTTAAATTTAACAGGCAGAGAGAGAGAAATAGACAGATTTCTTATTTGCTGCTATACTCCCCAAATGACCGCAGTAGCTGGGACTAGGCCATTCTGAAGCCAGGAACCTGGAACCCTGCAGGGCTCCCATGGGGGTTGTCAGGGGCCCAGCTACATGAACCATCACTCCGCCTTCCAGTGTGTGCGTTCGTAGGCGGCTGAGTTAGGAGCAGAGCCGTGACATGAATGGAGCACTGCAGTGGGACGCAGGCATCTCAGGTGGTGTTAGAACAGCGAGCCACTTTCCTGACCATCACAGTCTCTCCCCTCCTCCTCTATGCAGTGACTCCTGTTCACCTCCTAATTGTTTTTCAAGACATTAATGTGTTTTATTTATTTGAGAGACACAGATCTGTCATCTGCTGGTTTATTTCCTAAATGCCATTAAGAAATGGCTGGGACCAGGCCAGACCAAACCTGGGAGCCAGGAACTAAATCCAGGTCTCCCAGAAGGGTGGCAGGAACTGAGTTACGTGAGTCACTGCTGACTGCCTCCCAGGCTGTGTATCAGCAGGAAGCTGGATCAGAAGTAGAGCTGGACTTGAACCCAGTATTCTGACGTGGAGGATGGGCTTCCCACGCAGTGAAGGTAGCACTGCATCAAACATCCACCCCCTGTTGGTTCTTTAAATCTCTGCTCCTGGGGGTGGACGTTATGATGCCGCTGGTTAGGCTGCTGTGGGGGTACTCGCATCCCATACCCAAGTAGCTGGGATAGAGTCCTGCCTTCTCTCCTGATCCAGCTTTCTGCTGATGTACACCCTGAGAGGCTGCAGATGGTGGCACAGGATCTGGGTTCTTCTACCCCATGGACGAGCTAGATAAAGCTCCTGGCTCTTGACTTTGGCCTGGCCCAGCCCTGGTGATTGCAGGCATTTGGAGAGTAAACCAATAGATGGAAGATGACCTCTGTTTCTCTCTGTATGTATTACTCTGCCTTCCAAATAAATAAAAATAAACAAGTGAACTTTAAGTATCTGCTACTGTCTCACATAGCACTGTCCTTGCCCCATTGTCCTTTCAGAATACTGGACTTAGTTTCATGTTTATGAGCCCTATATGTTTTTGTTTATTTAATTTTTAAAAAGACTTATTTATTTGAAAGGCAGAGTTAACAGAGAGAGAGTGAGATTTTCCATTACTGTTTCACTCCCCAAATGGCTGCAACAGCCAGGGGCTGGGCCTTGCTAAAGCTAGAGCTTCACCTGGGTCTCCCAAGTAAGTACAGGGGTCCAAGCCATCCTCTGCTGCTCTCCTAGGTGCATTAGCAGAGAGCTGGGTCAGAAGTGGAGCAGCCACGTCTGGAACTGGCACCCACAGGGAATGCTGACGTCACGGGCGGAGGCTGAACCCACCCCCACCCCCTTCCACAACCCCACAGTGTGATTGTGAACTAGGTGTGTGTTTTCTCTGATTCACTCAGGACTTCCTGCCTGTCATTGACCTTTTCCTCACTTCAAAGTATGGGAAAGTGCCTGCACCGCAGGAAATGCACAATAAATGTTTACGGAGCTGAGCTGAACTTGATCGAGTCAGAGGGAACGGACTCTGCAGAATTTTTTTTAAAAAGATATTTTTATTTATTTGAAAGTCAGAGTTACAGAGAGAACTTCCATCTGCTGCTACATTCCCCAGATGGTTGCTACGGTCGGGGCTGAGCCAGGCCGCGGTCAGGAGCCAGAAGCTTCATATGAGTCTCCCACGGGGGTGGCAGGGAACCAGATGTTTGGGCCATCTCTGCTGCTTTTCCCAGGTCGTTAGCTGGCAGCTGGGTCAGATGTGGAGTGGCCCGAGCACTAAGGGCACCCATGTGGAATGCTGGCATTACAGGCCATGGCTTTTCCTGCTATGCCACAACACCAGTGGGAAGGGACTGTTAGCTAAAGTAGTAGTATGCCGATTATAGCCCAGAATCCCAATTCATTAATTTATACTGAGAGAGATAGATATGTAAGTCATACATAGTGGAAAAGCTAAATTATTAACCCTATAGTGTGTCTCACTGAACATAAAAATAAGTGAAAATTTGTGTCTAAGCTCATGAAAGTTTCCATCCCTCAAAAGAATATAGTTTTATGGATGTGAGGACATTTCTGCCTGTCTCTTGGACGGCACTGGGTTTTCAGGTGAGTGTTTCTCCCTTATGAAAACTGTATATAAACTTCCATGGGGTCTGGATGACTGTTTGTACAAGGGCAGGTTCTTGCTTTTGTGTTGAGTTTCAACTCCTTTTCTTCTTAGATTGGGTTTTTTTTAATGCTAAGGTTTTCTCATTCCACCTCACTGTGTGTCACCGTTGGTTTTAGCTGTTTCACTCTTTACTTGATGCTATAGAGATGTGGAAGGGGAGCCCCAGGACTCACATCCCAGCAAGATCTAGATGAGCTTGCCTCAGAGTGCACTGCGTCCAAGTTGGGCACAGTGTGAGGCTTGAGAGGAGCTTCGGAGAACTGGGAGGGGTCAGGTCGACAGTGGCAGGCACGGGTGGAGGGTGGGCCGGCTCAGGCAGCGTGAGCCTGCTGGGGTGGCCTTGGCAGTAGACTGGACCCAGGTTCTAGAGGGCTGTGACTTCCAGTCCAAGGGTTCTGAGTTTCTAACCCACAGGAAAAGGGAAGCTGTTAAGTGTTGGGCAGGGTTTGCCACGCTGAGTTAGAGTCGTGTGACAGCGTTGCCCAGAAGTTCCTGGGACTCCGGCTTTGGGGAGGGTTGAGGGAACCGAGTTATGGGGCTGCTGCCGGAGCTCGGGTGTGACGTGCTCCTGCAGTAGTGCAGATGGTGTGGACGCGGTTCTGTCGCTGATTTACAAAGAGGTGTAGGGCGTTTACTGCATCCCTCTGCTGTGCCTGGTCCTAGAGGTGGAACGGTAGATCAGAAACCTTCCCATCCTCAAGTGTCCCACAGCCTTATAGGGGAAAGAGACCTGTCACCAGCCTGTTCGTTAAATGATGGGTGTGGCATTACAGCAGCTTCCACAGGGAGTACATGACAAGAACAAGGTATTTAAGCTGTCTTTATTATTATTATTATTTTTAAATATAATTATTTATTTTCTTTATTAAGATTTATTTATTTATTTATAAGGCAGACTTACAGGGCGGCAGAGAGCAGAGAAAGAGCGAGAGAGTGCTACCATCTACTGGTTCACTCCCCAAAATGGCTGCATTGGCCACAGCTGGGCTGATCCAAAGCCAGGAGCTTCTTCCAGCTCTCTCACATGGGTGCAGGGAACCAAGCACTTAAAGGGCCATCTTCTACTGCCCTCCTAAGGTCATAGCAGAGAGTTGGACTGGAAGAGGAGCAGCCGGGAGCAGAACTGGTGCCCATATGCAATGCAGGCGCTGCAAGTGGCGGCTTTACCCTAGACTACAGTGCCAGCCCCATTTGAGCTGCCTTTTATGAACAAAAGAGTTCCAGGCCCAGTGAAGGAGAGGAAATTCTAGGGAAGAGGGATTCGCAAAGGCCCTAACAGCCTGGCAGAGACAGGTGTGGTGGGACAGCAGTGAGGACTTGGGGCAGCCGGGTGGGGGGCCCCTGTGGTCCTCCAGGGGTCTGGCGGGAGTGGAGCCATGGCGAGAAAGCTGCTCTTCAGAGACTTTGAATGGAACTCTAAATCCATTGCTGCCCCTTTAACAGCACATCAGCTGTCAACTCATTTGTTGAAAGTCACAGAATTTTTTTAAATCACTCACTTTTAGATGAAAGAATTGCTGTTTCCCTCCCCTGTAATAGTTGACAGGTTTAAAGCCATGTCAGTGAGATCCTTCTCAGGATGACATTTAAAAGGGGGAGCTATTTCTAAACAGATTTATGCTAGAGAAAGGGTTTCTGTAATTTAGTGCTCATAGATCAGAGCTCGACTGTGTATGAAGTGTGGAATGAGAGGCATTCTGTATCTCAAGTACAGAAAAACGGACTTGGATGGCACAGAATTAATTGGAGGCTAACAGACTGCTCAAGAGCTAGTATCTTAATGTTGAAGATACTTGTAGTTCTGTTGCTGATACAATTAAACCGACAGCTCTTCACCATAAAGATTGAAGGAAGGGTGTGCCCCAGGCTCTCAACAGCATAGGAGTTTGTCTGAGGTCCACCATCTTCACCTAATGAATATTCCAGAAATCCTACAGTGGTGTTGTGAGCATTAAACGAATTAATGCCTGTGATCATATCTAAAAACTGTCCAAAACTGGCATGTATTATTTTCTGTTGTTTTTAGAAACCCTTTGTTTGGTCTCTATATCGTGTATCTTCATTAATGATAAAAATTGCCATCACCTTCAGTTACCTTATTTTAAAGATTTCTTGATTGATTTGAAAGTGAGAGTTACACAGAGAGAGAGAGTTCTTCCATCCGCTGGTTCACTCCCCAGTGGGTCACAATAGCCAGGGCTGCGCTGATCTGAAACCAGGAGCTTCTTTGTGGTCTTGCACGCAGGTGCAGGGGCCCAAGGACTTAGGCCAACTTCCACTGCTTTCCCAGGCCACAGCAGAGAGTGCCCATGTGGGATGCTGGCACTGTAGGCAGTGGCTTTACCTGCTACGCTACAGTGCTGACCCCCCCGGTTACCTTTTTTTTTTTTTTTTTTCTGGCTAGAAGGTAAATATGGTTTGGTAATGACAGAATAGTTCATGCTAACTCACTCTCTTGAATATGACGATTGAACATCATGAACTCATGAACAAAATTAAAAAGAAAAAAAAAAACCACTTGATAAAGACCATAGCACTGAGGAGTTTGAGGGTGGTAAAACCTATGACACTGGGATGGTAGGTCTGTGGTGCATTTTTCCAAGCCCGTGGGACTGTGCAGCACTGAGTGTGACCGCAGATGTTAGCTCTGGGCGATGGAAATTTTCCAGTAGAGGCTCATCATTTGTTACAAAGGTACCAGTCTTGTGGGGGATGTTGATGGAGGGGAGATGTATGTATGTATGTATGCATGTATGGTGGCAGGAGATGCATGGCATCTCTCTCTACCAGACTCTCAATGTCAGGATGATAGTAGCAGACAAAGTTGGAGAGAAAAAATGGAATTGTACATTTGTAAAGTGTACTCTCTTTAGGTAGGCTGATAGGTGAAACATGCATATTTTTATTCTAAGAATAATTGTTAGAATACATTACAAAAAGAAACACCTGAGAAGCCACTTGGCGAATCAAAATGGAATACTTAAAATATTTGGATAAGCTGAATAAAGGCAAGAAAGTAGCAACACAGTAATAAATATGCAAGGGTACAAACAGAAAGCAAATAAGCAAGTGAGATACTTAAAACACCATGATAGGATTAGATTAGTTAAGTTTAATATAAATAATTATTGGGTACCAAAAACATAGCACAGATCTGCACTGTGTAAAAGAGACATGTTAGTGCTCTAGAGGGGTTGAAACTACAGGATGGGTAAAGACTTACTATGCAGACATTAGGGTAAGAAAGCCAGTGTGGCAGTAGTAATAATCACACAACGTAAACGTGAAGACCAGCAGTGTTATCAGATGAACAGGGATGCTCCCTTATGGCAGCAATTAATCAGAAATAATGATGCCAAAATTTTAGAGTTTCCCTAAAAAGAGAGCTCCAAAACGCATACAGCGAAGTTGGCAGATGGTGGTTACTCAAAAGTGTTACTACACATCACGGTATAGAGGTATACACTTCAAAGTGGTTAGAATGGTGTTCTACGTTTATTTTTACTGCAAGTGGAAAAATCAGCAGAACTAAAGAAAAAAAGGTAAATCCCACCTCATTTTTGAGCGTTTTTAGCTCTCTGTCCCAAGTAGATGATAGAACAACTAGATGAAAAGTAAACCAGGTTAGAAAACTGTGCACCCCCACCAAGTACCCTGCAGAGTCTGGGGGCGGCTTCAGCCAGCACTGCCGCTTTGTGCGGGGTTCTCTAGAGTGGGTCATACTCTGGCATGAAATACGTTATTAAATTCTTAGTAAGTTTAAAAAAATGAAATCTTACAATCTATGTCTCTGATCATGGCAAGATCAAATTAGAAATGATTAGAAATTAAGATACCCAGAAAAATTCCCAATATTTGAAGATGTAAACAATGTTTCCTAATAACCCATGGATCTAAGGAGAAACCAGAACAAAAATCGGGGAGTAGTTTTTAAATAGAAGTGAATACAATATACTAAAATTTTTGAAGGGTGGGTGCCACGGTACTTAAAATAAAATGCAGTATTAAAGTGATTACTGTAGAGAGGAGGGGAGGTCTGAAGTCAGTGATCATATTTCATGGTAAAAAGACAGAACAATCTAAGTAAATCACACCCGGGAAACAAGGGATGCAGAAACCAATGCCATAGAAACACAGCCAGTTTGGTTCTTGGTAAAGGTTAATGCGATTGGTAAGCTGACAGTGACTCAGTAAAGGAAGAAAAGCACTGTTCACCAGCGTCTGGAGTCGCGGTGGTCATTCTGAGGATAATGAGGGGCATCGCTTCTCGGCCTTTTGGCTAAGATCAAGTGTAGGATAATGAGGGGCTACTGTTTGTGCCCCTGCAAGTAGCCACTTGAGAAAGGCGTATCACTTGACAGTCACAATTGATGAAAAGCATACAGAAGAGAAAATGTATAATCTGGAAATCCCTGCATTCTTTAAAGAAACCTGGTCGTTCTGATCATTCTGAATCCTGACTAGCACGCTGCCTGCAGAGCGAGCTCTGGGCCCAAAGAGTTTCACTTGTGAGCTCCATGAAGCACCCAGGGAACAAGCAGCCCCGGCTTTAAGAAGTCGACACCCACTCAGTACGGTCCTTTCTGAAGTCTTCATGTGAAAGAAAGAGCTTAGCGTCACCAAGCCATCTTCTAGACCGAAGACGGAGGATTGACTATCTGGTTTAGAGACGTCGCTGTGAAGATAATCAGAGCAACCTGCCAAAGATAGATAATCAGTGAAATCGAAGGACCAGCAATACCAATTTCTTAAGTTTTATTCATTTATTTGAAAGCCACAATGATGAGAGAGAGAGAGAGAGATTGATTGATTGAGATTTATATCTTCTATCTTGTGGTTCACTCGCCAGTTCCGTAAATGCCTGCAACAGCCAGGGCTGGACCAAGTGGAAGCCAGGAGCCAGGGACTCTGTCTTGGTCTCCCACGTGAGTGGCAGGGGCCCAGGCACTGTGGCCATCCTCTGCTGCCTTCGCAGATGTGTTAGTAGGCAGCTGAATTGGAAGCAGAGAACACCATGCAGATTGGAAGAAGCTATATCTGAAGGGAATTTATTCTCCATGGTTCTATCTAGATTCATCATGCAAAGTAAGCTGTGGAGACAGAAATGTGGTCGGTGCTTGTCTCTAGCTGTGGGTACTAACTTGATGGGGCCCTAAGGAGCTTTCTAGAATGATGGAAATGTTCTGTTTAAGATTTATTTGATTTAGCGGTCCAGTGCAATGGTGCAGTAGGTTAATCCTCCACCTGCAGTGCCAGCATCCCATATGGGCGCCGGTTCTATCCTGGTTGCTTCTCTTCTGGTCCAGCTCTCTGCTATGGCCTGGGAAAGCAGTGGAGGATGGCCCAAGTGCTTGGGCCCTGCACCCA